>NC_042629.1:21513059-22203059 GCF_901001135.1 Rhinatrema bivittatum
GTACTATAGTGCCCCAATTTGCTTGAATATTTGATGGATCTTTCAACCACATTATAAAATAACATCAGAATTGCTCTATACCCAAAACTGAAGTACCTCATTTCCACTAGTTTAGCTGCTTTAAGTGCATCAGAAATTTTTCTCGATATATTTTGTGTTAAGTTACACAGTCCAGATTTTTAAGGACTCTCAATCTGACAACTTTGTCCCGTGTGATTTGTGATCACCACACAAAAGTGCTTGCAGGCCTAACTGGTTGTCAAACTTTCTGGTGATGCAGAACGTGGGCACCAGAATCAGCCCCAGGGGAAGCAGTACGGCTATTCCAACAGCCATAGAGAGACATCAGACAAGGAAGAAAAACTGCCTTAAATATGTAAGAATTTCTAACATTTTTCTAACTGAAATAAAGTGATAGGGTGAGTAACTGCACAAACTAAGGGCCTGATTCCCTTCCATTCTATCACTATGGGGAAAAAGCTGCGTAAATCAGGCTCCTAAGTCTATTGTCATTTTAAAAACACATTTTAGTCTTCTGCTTTCCTCTGGGGTAAACTGTTTTAGAATAGATGAATTAATATAGGACGGGGTCCTATATGGGACTGAGGTTCTATTGCATTCATCCTAGATAACAATAAGATATTTAACAAAAGAGTACAAAAAAGTGCCTAATTAAATCTTTTATTCATCTGCAGTTTGGGAGTTTAATACTTACTGTGATAAAAAAAAAAAAAAAAGAGCTAACCTCATTAAGCCTGTATACTTTAAAATTTACCAATTTAGCCATCTGGCAAGTTTACAGCAATTATTATAAATTCTTATTTAAATGATAATAAAATCAGTAGCTGACATGAAATTAGTCATGCACGGACCTGCAGATGTACTGCCTTCTGCCCGGGCTGGGGATCTCTGTGTACAAAGTTCAGGGCTGTTTGCTGACTAGAGCTGCACGGAGTTAGAAAATCGGCAACATCATCAAGAACAGTCCCGAAATACATCACTTGCGCCATGAATCCATAATGAGCTCCGAATGCAGCATCTTGTATTGAGGTGATGCTCTTTCAACCACCCTGCAACTGAATTTAATGTCTTCGGGGTATGCTGGGCCACAGGAAAATCTTCTCCTTTTCCTTTTTAAAAGTATTTTTGTTTGACATCTTCTCAAGATAAAGGAATGGTGAGGAATATATGGCAACTAAGTCCAGCTGTGCATGGATCACCACTGGATTGCAGAAAAGTAAAAAATAGGACTATATGGAAATGATTATACAATTGTAAGTGTGACTGATTCACTTTAAAAAAATACTTGATGTTCCAGTTTCTATAAGTACAATCACTTTTAGATCTCTTTGGTACTATTTATTAATGTGCCAGCACCAACTAGTTTTTGTTAGTCTGCTTCTGGTGTTTAGCCCCATTGTTGTGTTCCCGCCATAAAGTCAAGTTAACAGCTACTGATAAAGCAATAACAAAATTTACATAAAATAATCCCCTTATAAATCTAATATTCTTTATTACATTTTGCAGAACAGTGACACTGTAGGAAAGGGTTTTCTCTCATCCATTCGTATCTATTATTCACACAAGTTTATGTAGTTTTGATGCAGATATGCTACACTGGAGAAAAAGGATTAAAGTTAAAAATGAGAATAAATCTACAGGCAGAAGAAGAAAACACATCACAAGAAAAAGAGCAAGGCAACGCCTCATTGGAGGAAGATATTGCAGGACCAGGTCACTGCATCAGGAACCTTATCAGGGTCAGGCTGAGACTTAAGCAATAGGCCAGCTGCCTGGGGTGCCACGTTCCTGAGCCATAATGGAGCCTGTTCCCACTGGCGTAAGGGTCTGTGCACTGGTGCTGCTTCAAAGGCATTCTGGCCATGCCCTTGTGGTCAAGAAACACTGCCCCCTTGTCTCTGAGAGATATGGGGGGGGGGGGGGAGAGACAGTGAGCCCCCTGGGCACAAAAATCTTAAACCCAGCCCTGATCAGGATGCTAAAAAGGAAATTCAGAACTACCTGAGAACACAAGACATTCAAAATCAAAAAATGATCAGATGTTTCCAAAGAAGCCTATTAAGACTTAACAAAAACCTGAACTTATTACCTGACATACTTCCACTGCCCTTCTGTCACACTCTCATCACTGTGTTAGCACATCACCCTCGCACCTGCCTTCTCCCTCCCAGCATTATACAATCTGTGATTCATTTGTTTATTCAAACATCATCCTTAGCCTTAGATTGGCCTCCCCACCAGTGGCACTTGTCACTGGCACAGGTGTAATTGGTTCTTCTTCCACTACGGACCTGGGAAACTCCACCAGTTTTTATGCCACATATTAAAAAAAAAAAAAAATTGAAATTGAAAAAAAAAAATCTTCTCCATAGGCCAGATCCATCCATGGGGGAAAAAAAACAAACAAACATGGTGGACTGGAAAAACAAGCTTTGTGGCTGGATCCAGCCTGCAGGCCATAGTTCGAGAATGCCTATTCCATTTAATTTGTGAGGAACAACTGATGTGTACTTTTTTTTTTTTTTTTTAAGATTTCCATTCTTAATAGGAATGTGCACACTTTGCAATGCATTGCTCAGTTCAAACAGGCAAATTTTGGCCTGGTTTGAGCTCCACAAAACCTAACCATCTGCTCAAAGATCTGCAAGGAAAATCAATCTCAGCTAGATCCAAGTGGATGTGTAGAATTCCACACTGCTGTGATCTGCATCAGATTTCAACTGACTTGCTGCAAGTTTTGCCAGGAGAGGGGTCTCTCTCTCTCTCTCCCCCCAAAAGATATTTGTCCACACCGACACAATGAACCCATAGATTTTCCATGTGTCTGACAAATTGGCTTGAGAACCTTTCTAAGCAAATACTACAGATCCCTAACCCTCAAGATTCATGTACATTTGTTTCCATTCATCTGACGTCAGGGTGAAATCCAACTATTTTTATGCTGCAGAAACACAGAGGATGGAGAAATAAGGAAAATTAAGGTGACAGAAAATGCAGTGGGGGTTTTTTTTTATTTATTTAAAAAAATATTTTGAAAAACTAACCAAAGGAAATTTCAAACATAAGCAGCAATAAAAGAAATTCGACACTTATTCACTATTATTCAGGTCATGTATTAAGTAACACCCCACGCTTAGCTGCACACAAACATTGCCATTTTTACAGTGCACTTGTGAACTCAGCCAGCATTTCCCTTGCCTCTGCTGTACAATTCTGCTTTGGCTGCTCTGCACACAGTAATGAAAAGCTTTTGACAGCAATTGCCCCCCAGCCCCCTCATTCTCCCCGCAGCTATTTGGATTCAAATATGCACACAGGCTCATGCATAAGCAAACAGGTGCGAAGGGCAGGGGTTTGCCAAACTCCGGGTAAGGACGAGCTACATATGTATCTTGCTGATTATGGCACACTGCAGATAGAGGATGACATGCTCGGACAATAGGGGGGGTCAGTAGGTGGTCCTTTGATTTCTCTGGCTCCTGACACCACAGTATCCTGGGAGTTTGCATACTGGGAGAAAGGATGACATCCGTTCCTCTTCATCCCCGCAAAAAAAAAAAAAAAAAAACAAAACAACAGCCCTAGCAATGGTACTGCATCAGAACAGGCAGCTTGAGATGCATCCGGGAAGCAAGACTATATTTTCTTATTAATTACTCACCGTGCAAAGACGCATGCCATTCAGCATACATTACCTAAACTCAGCCTCATGCTGTAGTTAAGAATGGAGATTTCCAAAGGAAAGAAATCAGTTTCTGTAAAAGTTTCCCATAATTTTTCAGATGGAAGTCTGTAAAAGTAAAATGCTAAGAGCACACTGTAGACTCCAGCAGAGGAAGGCTGACTACAAATAAAATGGTGCATTTCCTTGAAATCTATACACTTTCCACCTTCTTTTTTGTGAATGTTCAATCATCATTAATGAAAACAATATAATTAGCTATGAATGTTTTAAATCCTCCGTGAGTAATCAGTCAATTACAGTGGTACATGTTTCCGGGAAGTCCCATTTAGAATTTACTAAAAGAGGTAATAGTGCCCATATTTCATTATGGGGATTTATGAAAAATTCAGAAGGTGGGGACACTTTCAAAACATCTCCTGTTTATTTGAAAAAGCTAAATTCAACTCTCCCTGAGCATCTTCTTTGTTTCACCTTAATACCTGTTGATAAGAGCATGAATTATCTTAGTAGTTTTAACTAACACAGTTTTTTGGAGAGCTCTCAGTGTCTTCATCCTCTATATACAACCGCGTTACTTAAAAACACACAGGATACAAACAAATCCCTGACTTTCACTTTGCGAAAACTTGGAATTCCAGAATGGATGCAACAAGTGCAACTCCAGCATTCAGTGATACTGAAGAACGTTAGTGTACACCAGTTAAAACTGTTTTAAGTACTTGCTCCATGACAAAATGTTCCATGGCCATTGGAGGTTTCTTTATGTGGCCCATTTTGTTTGAAGCTTTAAGACAGGCAGCAAAACAAGCAATTATGAGAAATAGCAGAACCGCATGTCTGCCATCAGATTCTGCTGAAACAGGGCATCAATGAGTAACTACCTTCCAGGTCTCACCCCTGCTTGTAGCACTGCAGGGCTGGTTTCCTCTGCTGAAAGGGAATTCACACCCATTCCACCAGTATAATCATAACAGTGTAAGCCATTCCAGGTTTTATTCTGACGGTAAGAAGACCCATCTGAACTAGTAGGAAGATTTTTGCTCTATTTTCCAGATAAAGAAATCAGGTGTGGGTAATGAGATTCAATGTAGAAATTGGAATAGCTCAAACTGCCATACATCGGATGTCTTAATTAGTCATAGTGCCCCAATTAGAATAGTGTAATATTAAAAGAAAATATGGCTTGCCAAGAAAATGCTCTCTCTTTCATATTCTAATACTAAAAGCCAAATAGAACTTCCACAATACCATTGCATCTATACTTATACTTAATATTTTTCTTACCAGACTAATAGGGTCATTCATGAAAATGCGTAATGGCATTAACACACGTGATAATGCATTAACGCATGCGTTAATGCCATAATGCATACAATAAGAACATTAACGCATGGTGCGAAAGCAAATTTTTGGGAGGGTGGGATCAGGGAGAAGTTTAGGTGGGATTTAGTAAAATGAGGGGCAATATCACATCGTGCAATAGCATAATGCATGCTATCACACGGTTTTAACGCCGGAAATAACTACACCTTTTTTCCTGGCATTAGGCTGCTGGAGGGGAGGTGGGGCCCAGCCGACTGGACTGATCGCTGGTACTACAAGAACGAAAATTAACAGGTAAGAACCAATTTTTCTTTATCTTATTAAAATGCTTTGTCTTTATTGTCAGGATTGTCATGGGATCTACTTAGTGTTTAGGTGCTTGCCAGGTACTTGTAGCCTGGATTGGCTACTGTTGGAAACAGGATGCTGGGCTTGATGGACCCTTGGTCTGACCAAGTATGGCAATTTCTTATGTTCTTATCAATTCACAATAAATTTTTTGAATTGCATTTTGGCCATTTCTGGGCTTGAGAGGGGAGAGGAGTGGAATGGAGAGAGAGAGCGCGAGCCTCTGGGGAGGGCCTCACAGTGTGCAACTATTTATATCTCTATAGGAGGGCCATCTAATAGGTCAAGGTGAGGTGTTGGTGATGGTTTAGGGACCAGTTTCTCATGTAGAGTGAGATGTACGAATAGCACAGTACACCTTGGTGAAGATTTGACATCATTTGGAGTCTCACAAAGATGAAATTTTGTACTATGTTCTCTCACCCTAGCTTGATGGTGCACTGTTAGAGAGTCCATCAAGCTAGAGTGAGAGAACATAGTAGAAATGTGAGTCTGGATGTACACAAGGAAAATTTTACATTCCAAATATTTATAACTATAATACAGAGGAAAGTTGCCCTGCACCTGTGTAGCCGGTATGTAAATTGATTTGATAAAATGATTTGAATTTCAATGTACGTTCCACCCTTGTTCATATCTAGATCTTAATGTACTAACTACAGAATATCATCTATTACACTCACTGTTATTAATGTTATATTGATGTCCAATTACAATTTATTATATATGATTTACACTTATTTATTTATATTGTTTATGCTGTTATGACTTATATTGTTATCAATGTGACAACCGTTATTTACTGTAAATGTCGTTGCAAATGTAAAACTGGAGTGAAGGCTTGTACCAAACTTCGGTATAGAAAAACTCACAAATAAAAATAAATTGAGCTCCCTTCCTCCTTGTTCTCTCCTGCTCCACCCCACTCTTTACAGGAATTGAGCACTGACTCTCTTTCTCTGTACTCTTCACTGCCGCCCTACTCTCTATAGGAATTGAGCTCTGCCTCTTTCTCTGTAGTGTCCAATCCACTCTCTACCACATATGGAAACTGAGCTCTGCCCCTCTCCTTGACTGTACTCTCCTGCTCCACTACTCTCTATCTAATCAATCCACACTACTACCACACAGTACACCCGAGCTCATTGTGCAGTCTCAACAATCTCACATCTCAAATATGCACTTCCTACATTTCAAAATATTTCCTCGACCTTGGACAGGCTTTTACTACTAGTTGCAAATATTGAAAAAACTTTATTTTTAATTATTTAAATTTTAATGAAAAAAATATTCAGATAAAAATAGACAAACTTCCAAAATTCACTTATTTTGCTGGATAAAAAGAATTGAAGAAAAATAAAAGTTAAAAGTAATTGAAAGTTGAAAAACAAACTTTGCTATATTTTGTGGGAGGTTTTATGAAAATTTTCCCATTAAAGACTAAGACAAAAACAAAATATAAGAGAAATTAGGGAAGCTAACCAAATTAGTAGTGCGGTAATAATGGGAGATTTCAATTACCCCAATATTGACTGGGTAAATGTATCACTGGGACATGCTAGAGAGATGGATGGAATAAATGACAGTTTTATGGAGCAACTGGTTCAGCAACCGACAAGAGAGGGAGCAATTTTAGATCCAATTCTCAGTGGAGCACAGGATTTCGTGAGAGAGTTAACGGTGGTGGAGCCGCTTGGCAATAGTGATCATAATATGATCAAATTTGAATTAATGACTGGAAGGGGGACAGTAAGCAAATACACGGCTCTCGTGCTAAACTTTCAAAAGGGAAACTTTGAGAAAATGAGAAAAATAGAAAAAACTGAAAGGAGCAGCTACAAAGGTAAAGTGTGCAAGAGGCGTGGTCATTGTTAAAAAATACCAACCTAGAAGCACAGTCCAGATCCATTCCACACATTAAGAAAGGTGGAAAGAAGGCAAAACTATTATCGGCATGGTTAAAAGGTGAGGTGAAAGAAGCTATTTTAGCCAAAAGATCTTCATTCAAAAATTGGAAGAAGGATCCAACAGAAGAAAATAGGATAATGCATAAGCATTGGCAAGTTAAATGTAAGACACTTATAAGACAGGCTAAGAGAGAATTTGAAAAGAAGTTGGTCGCAAAGGCAAAAACTCACAGTAAAAACTTTAAAAAATATATCCAAAGCAGAAAGCCTGTGAGGGAATCAGCTGGACCGTTAGATGATCAAGGGGTTAAAGGGGCACGTAGAGAAGATAAGGCCATCACGGAAAGATTAAATGATTTCTTTGCTTCGGTGTTTACTGAAGAGGATGTTGGGGAGATACCCATACCGGAGAAGGTTTTCATGGGTAATGATTCAGATGGACTGAACCAAATCATGGTGAACCTTGAAGATGTGGTAGGCCTGATTGACAAACTGAAGAGTAGTAAATCAACTGGACTGGATGGTATACATCCCAGGGTTCTGAAGGAACTTAAAAATGAAATTTCAGACCTATTAGTAAAAATTTGTAATCTATCATTAAAAATTATCATTGTACCAGAAGACTGGAGGGTGGCTAATGTAACCCCAATATTTAAAAAGGGCTCCAGGGGCGATCCGGGAAACTACAGACCTGTTAGCCTGAGTTCAGTGCCCAGAAAAATAGTGGAAAGTGTTCTAAATATCAAAATCACAGAACATATAGAAAGACATGGTTTAATGGAACAAAGTCGGCATGGCTTTACCCAAGGCAAGTCTTGCCTCACAAATCTGCTTCACTTTTTTGAAGGAGTTAATAAACATGTAGATAAAGGTGAACCAGTAGATGTAGTGCACTTGGATTTTCAGAAGGTGTTTGACAAAGTTCCTCATGCGAGGCTTCTTGGAAAAGTAAAAAGTCATGGTTTAGGTGGCGATGTCCTTTCGTGGATTACAAACTGGCCAAAAGACAGGAAACAGAGAATAGGATTAAATGGACAATTTTCTCAGTGGAAGGGAGTGGGCAGTGGAGTGCCTCAGGGATCTGTATTGGGACCCGTACTTTTCAATATATTTATAAATGATCTGGAAAGAAATACGAGTATTTGCAGATGACACAAAATTGTTCAGAGTAGTTAAATCACAAGCAGATTGTGATAAATTGCAGGAAGACCTTGTGAGACTGGAAAATTGGGCCTTGAAATGGCAGATGAAATTTAATGTGGATAAGTCCAAGGGGATGCATATAGGGAAAAATAACCCATGCTATAGTTACACAATGTTAGGTTCCATATTAGGAGCTACCACTCAAGAAAGATCTAGGCGTCATAGTGGATAACACATTGAAATCATCGGTTAAGTGTGCTGCAGCAGTCAAAAAAGCAAACAGAATGTTGGGAATTATTAGGAAGGGAATGGTGAATAAAATGGAAAATGCCTCTGTATCGCTCCATGGTGAGACCACACCTTGAATACTGTGTACAATTCTGGTTGCCGCATCTCAAAAAAGATATAATTGCGATGGAGAAGGTACAGAGAAGGGCGACCAAAATGATAAAGGGAATGGAACAGCTCCCCTATGAGGAAAGACTTAGGACTTTTCAGCTTGGAGAAGAGACGGCTGAGGGGGGATATGATAGAGATGTTTAAAATCATGAGAGGTCTGGAACGGGTAAATGTGAATCAGTTATTACTCTTTCAGATAATAGAAAGACTAGGGGGCACTCCATGAAGTTAACAAGTGGCACATTTAAAACTAATCAGAGAAAGTTCTTTTTCACTCAATGCACAATTAAACTCTGGAATTTGTTGCCAGAGGATGTGGTTAGTGCAGTTGGTGTAGCTGTGTTTAGAAAAGGATTAGATAAGTTCTTGGAAGAGAAGTCCATTACCTGCTATTAAGTTGACTTAGAAAATAGCCACTGCTATTACTATTTTTATCTATTTATTTATTTATTATTTTTTATATACCGACATTCGATCTGAGATATCACATCGGTTTACATTCAGGCACTGTAGGTATTTCCCTATCCCCAGAGGGCTTACAATCTAAGTCTGTTCCATGTTACTAGCAACAGTAACATGGAACAGACTTAGTTTTTGGGTACTTGCCAGGTTGTTATGGCTTGAAATGGCCACTGTTGGAAACAGGATGCTGGGCTTGATGGATCCTTGCTCTGACCCAGTATCTTATGTTCTTAAAATTAAGTAAAAGTAGAAATTTTCAACAGATTGTTTTCACATACACAAAAATATGATCTTAGGAGGCTTCAAATGAGAAGCCTTAAGTTTAATGAAAAGACATCACTGTATTTCTCAGTTTGCCCAGATTATCTGTTTCATTTCATTTTCGATTTGAATGCTGCCCTCCTCCAAAAAGGACTTGGGGCAGCATATACTGAAATATAATAAAAATATATCAAATACAATAGTATAATTACCAGATACAATAGGATATACATCAAAATAAAAGAACTATCCTCTCCCTATCTCTCTTCTCACAAGGAGTCAGGACAACTAACTCCTAATATCATTCCCGCCCAAAACAAAAAAATGCTACTAACCCCTCCCTCTCTCACCCATGAATGCATTTAAAAGTTAATTTTTTACAGCAAGTTTACTGCTGGCCATCTTTTTTATTATATTACTCTATTTACTTTCTGCTAATGGAGGTAAAAGCCATGTTCATTTCTCCTATATCGAGGCCAATCGTGATCTGGACAATTCAGAGCGGGAACCACACAATGGGAGCAGCCACACCACAAATGCAGACCTGATAGATTCTCAGTATCACCTGACCCTAATCATTGCACCATGAATCAAACTTGCATTCATTATTGGTGCTACTGCCAATAATGGATCACTAGGCACATGAATGGTGAAAACTTTCATTTCGTTTTAGTTGGGTTCTTCTTTTTTAGTTTCTGTTTTACCATGTGCTAAAATGATTATTTTTGTGTGTCATTTTGGAAGGGAAATAACACAAAACCAAAATAATGTTTTTTATGATTTCCAAGTCATTTTAAAATTACATCACTCCCCTACCAATCCCCAAACTGTTCTGTAAGGTGGCTTAAGTTATAGTGTCTCTTCTGTACTGAGTCAAACAGCCTTCAGTATGTGACCCTCATACTTTGCAAACCTACATTAAGAGCATCATTTTCCAGTATCTGTAATCAATAAACCAGCAATACAATGGAAAAAGGTAGGGGTGGAGGGAAATGAAAGCTTAGTACTGATGGCATGACTCAAGCAATAGCTCTTACTGAGGATGCAGCAGAAATGAACACTCACTCGGCAAGACCGCTTGGCCTGCCTCTAATTTATCACAGCTTACATCTCATGCCTGCCAGCAGAGCCAAATTCATATGTTATTGTCCCAAACCTGTCACTTTCTGGGCTGCTTTTTAATCTTCCTTCCTGAATTACATTCAGAAAGGTCACCGTTATCCAATTAGAACCTTATCAAAGATGCACATGCAGCCTGGATCCCCGCTTATCGAGAATGGGTCATAAATCCAGAAACTGCACACCACAAACTGCCATTACCATAATGAATAACTGAGAAAAGCAAGAAAAATGACAACACACCTGTGTGTTTGCCAGGCTACTAGTCTAGTCTTTCTAATTCTGTGGCAGCTGAATTTACTAAGAAAGTTATAGTCTTCACTCAAGCGTCTGCGATTCAGAAAATGGATTTGGTGTTCAGTCATGAAAGAAAATGGATCTTGGTCATCACTAACACCTAAGTAATTTTTATAGCTTTAGTCTGTCTGTACCTTGGTGAATCTGAATTGTTAGCTTGCAGTGTAATTGGAGATAGGTGAATTTTCCCATTTTGCTTTTGTGAAATTTTGCTAAGTCTCCCCTCCCTCTCACCGCCCCCTTTTAACTCCCCAGTGAACTGGTACAAGCTGCAGCAAATTCCTGCATGAAAATAACATTGTTTGTGCTGGTTCACTGCAGAATTTGACACAATTTGCTGCTCTTCACATCAGTTTACAACCAGGCAACTTCAGCAGAGGCCTTCTGGTTCTACAGCGAGACCCCTGTCAAAATTTTCAGATTTTGCAGATCATCATCAAATGTAACTTATAAATGGAAAATGTAAATTCCAAACCAACTTTGCTTTCTTCAATAGCTGGGAACAGTAGGAAAAGTGCTGTTAAACTGTGTAGTTATGCTTGGGTACACTCACATTGTGCAAGGAATTCCCTATTCATTTTAACTAGTGTAGCTTTTCATAAAGAAATAAAGACAGGAATAAAACATTTAAAAATATGTGAACGAATGAACGAATATTTTGCAAAGCCATCACACCAGCCACACCATCTTCATCAATCCACAACTATTTTCCTCAACGTCAACTTCATTGAATCTGCTGTCTGCCCTTTCAGCTTGTCTTCCACTATCCTCGAAAATCCTTTGCCTTTCCATTTCATCGCTTTTACCAAGTCTTAGTTTGCTCATCTCTTTTGTTTTCTCTTAGTCCTGCAGTGCTGTCTGAGTTCACTTTTCATCTACTGTCTCCTTCATATTGGATTCTTATTTTGCTACATTGGAGGACAATTTTCTAAAATGCTGTGCACACGTGTCAGATGTTTGAAAATGCCCTTCCTCAACAAGAGGGGAAAGTATCTGCATTCTGAAACTTGCATATTTTTAGCCATATATAGAGGGAGCAACAAATAGGAAGAAAATCATTTTAATTGCATTTCATATTCAATTAACAATGTCAAGAGCAGACTATAAGGGGTAGATTTTCAAAGTCTCTGTTTGCGTCCATTTGCGCGCAGTTCCTGGCGCACACATGGAAGCGGCAATTTTAGAATACGCGCACGACGCCGTGCGCAAGTTATAAAAAGATTCCCACAAGCACACGCGCACCGGATTTTAATATCCACACATGCATGTGCGGGGGGGGGGGGGGGGGGGTAGCGTCCCGCATGCACAAGGGGATGATTTTAATAAACAATGCACGGGAACGCGAGTAGGCCTTTCCCAGTTCCCTCCCAGTCCGTTCCAATTAAGGAGGGGACTGGGAGGGAACTTACCTATCCCCTGCCTAGCCTTCCTCCTTTTTCCCCTCCCTGACCCCTAAACCCACTCTACCTGAATTTATTTTTGTTTTGTAACTTACTTCATCCTAGGAGCTGAAGTACGGTAAGTTGTGCACGCTGGCGGCTGCCGGCACAAGTCACCAGGACAGCACAAAAAAGCTCTCTCCCAGCCAGCCCCCGCCCCTTTTTCCTCTGCTGGCACTTCTGAGCATACTAGCAGAGACGCGCGTGGCCAGGTTGTTTTTAAAATGTGCTCGATGCACACTTGTCCCGGCCATGTGTTTGTCTGCTGGGATTTGCATGTGCCGGCATTTGAAAATTTGGGCGTAAAGAAATAAAAATAAATCAGTAAATGTCCTGAAAAATCAGCAAAAATAAGTTTTTTGGAGCCTGACAGACAAAGTGGCCAAAAACAAATGAATCAAATTAAATTGATAGTTATTTGGCAAATGAAGTCCAACTATATGTAGCATTTTCTTCTTCTCTGGACCCATAATAATAATATAATCTGTTAACTTTTATTCAAGTCAAATTTTAATGTCCTTCAGAAAGTGGGGGGCAAAAGGTCAAACTGGACACTTCTGGTATCTAGTTCACATGAAAACCTCCAAAGAGGAACAAAGAGAAATAATTATTGTACTATTATTATGAAGCAAGTACAGCCAAGTAAATTGAGGCAAAGAGGAAATAAAGAAACTTATCTATATATCTTTAAGTAGGTGATAGGTCAAATTTCAAGTTTTCAGTATGCATTTTAGGGTTTCTAATCCACTGTTAAAGGCTCAAATCACCACGCTAAACCTACTCTCATATATGAGTATATATTTTGTATATACATAGCATTTTCTAGGGCTATTTATATAAGAAAAAAAAATTTAAGAGGAGATCTAATTAGACTAAACAAATATATCAATAATCTAAAGGATCTCAATATCTTTTACCAAAGCAGCTACAAGCAAAGCAAGGTCAAAGGGTGAGGCATGTTCCAAGATTAAAGGGTAATACATTTCAAAGATTACTTTTAAAAGAAGGGATTTTATTTTTATTCTAAGAGTTGGTGGTATTTTGGAACTTCTTGCCAACAGTAGTAGTTGGGCTACAGCACAAAATCAAACCATAAGTAAATTACACAAGCTTTTACATGAAAAGTATATTGATGGGTATAATGTCATAGCTACACACTAAAGAAAAGTACTAAGCCAGCAATTTTGAGCTGCTCACCAGACTTGTGGTTTGGAAGGATTTAGTTAAGGGGTTGATTTTAAAAGCAGTGCGCGCACATGGATGCACCAATTTTATAACATGCGTGTGCTGGCGCATGTATGTTACAAAATCCAACGGCCATGTGTGCGCGGCAGGGGGAGTTTTCGGTAAATACGTGCGGTGACGCAATTGGGCCTTCACCAGTTCCCTCCCAGTCTGCTCCAATCAAAGAGCAGACTGGGGCGGAACTTCCCTACCCAACCTTCCTCCCTCCTCCCCGCCTCCTAAACCTAACCTAACTAATCCCAAATTCTTTATTTCAATATTTACTGCTCCTCTGGAGCAGAAGTAATCTGCGTGCGCCGCATGCAGATTACTTCTGCATGCGGCGCACGCATACCAGTGCATGCTTCCCTGGGAAGCATGCACTGGTATGCTTCCCAGGGAAGCATACCAGTGCATGCTTCCCTGGGACAGCGTCGAATGGCGCTGTCCTGGCCTGCTCACCCCCCCCCTCCCCAGGCCAGCCCCCTAGGAGAGGCCCAGCACTTGTGCACATACTAAGGTTTACATGCGAGGCCGGGCCCATTACAAAATGTGCACAGCGCGCACAAGGCCCGGCTAAGCACATAAACCCCGGTATTTGCGCGCATGGGTCTTTGAAAATTTACTTTAGTGTCGCAAAACTGGTTACAGATGCACAGTATGGAGGTTTTATTTCCTTCTTTTGAATTACCATGTAGAAAGAATTGTTTGAAAATTAGGAGGAGGACTGGATGCTGCGAACCTCTGGTTTTCTTTCAACTTAATCACTACTTAACCTACCATTTTTGTAGCTCTGAAAATAATTGTGTGCGTGCTATGACATGCATATCGTGCCAATATTTTCTCTTTCTAGATTTTGAGAATAGATGTCTATTTCTTAGGGCAGTTGAGAGTTCCCTTTCTTCCCTTCCATTTTCAGTGCTAACATTGTTAGATCTTTCAAATCCAGACCCCTTCCAATGATCCTGAATATGACACCCTTGTTATAGTTGAGGGACTAATGTGATTGTTGCTTCTTATGCTGGTTGACAGAGCAGTTTGAGTAGCTTAGGCTCATTGCCTTCCCCATATTCATGGTGTATTAAGAATAACAGTTCAACAAAGTCAACCTTCTTCAGAACCTAGGTACCATATAACATGATACTGCAGGCAAGATTCAGCATGCTAGGACCCATGTAATCAACTCTTTTGTCTGATAAATTAATCTTTATTCTTGGAACAGATTATACTAAAATCAACACAGTAGGATTCTATCCATCACATCAAGAAGGCTCTGCTTTGAACGCTACATCAGAAAATGTCATCGGATACTGGATCATCAGAGCTAAGAGATATATATTATATCAAAACCAATCACAATATCAGATTTCCCTTGCCTGTCCACTGCAGAACACATCAAAAGGTCAGCCTTTCACATATATTCAGGTTGACAAACTTATACTGTCAATATATTCTAAAATGCTCCATTAAAATTGAGAAATACACTTTGTTACAACTTGCCTGCGCAATAAAATCACAATGCAATCCCCTCAAAATACACTTTTGGGATTTATTTCAGTTGATAACAAGAGAGCAAATATGTATCTTTTTTTTATGTTGATAAGCATGTCAGCTATGCTTTACTCATTGACATTTCAAGCTGTCAGGACCTGTCTTGCTAGAAGAGTGATTGACCTTTGCTTGCAATTATCAAAACGAGTGAAAAGAAAGTAATAAATCTGCTGTAGAGCAACAGTTGATCATGCACCACCATGCATGAGATGGGAGCACAAGGTCTCCAAACTTTTCCAGATCCAAGGAAAACATTTGGTAATGTTTTATTTATGGGAAAGTGTGAACTTCTGCTTCCACACACAGGAACTGCGAAAGAGTAGACATACCTAAGATAATTTACTAGTAGACTATTTACCAAGGAAAACACAAAAGCCACCATAGGATTAACTTTGCTGTAACTGAGCAGGTTTTTATGAATATCAATTTGGCCACTTTTCAGTTCTATTTCTTCATATCTGAGTCTTATTCCTACATCTCCATTCCTTTTTACCCTAATACAGGGGATTACTTACTTTACATTATTTCTGTAATTAAAGATATGTGTCTTTATTAAGATCAGTATCACACTACTTAAAAAAAAATGGTGGGGGTGACTTTTCCTAAAAATACCCTTTAACATTTTATGTTCCTTAAATGCTTGATTTGATGCCTGCATGGGGTTCTGATAATGGTCATCTGTATAGCAGCCCAATTTACTGAATGGCTAGATGTATATACCCTAATTAGTTAGAAGGGCTACCTTAACACATTAAAATAATGAGGTTTCATCTAGAACTAGAAAGACTTTCAGAGTAAGGAAACTCACACAAAGATGAGATTTGTACAATGCTCTCTCAACCTAGCTTGATGGACCCTCTACCTGGGAAAATGCCTTAACACATGCGAAAACGCCATAAAGCAATTTGATAAATGGCCCCCTAAGTCATTTATTCTAGGTTCCATATCAAGGGTGCTCTATTTACGTCTTCTTTGAGAAACTGTGTCAATGGCCTTGCTGAAATCCAAGTACACTGTGTCTAGCACTCTCCTTTGATCCAACTCTCTGGTCACCCAATCAAAGAAATTGATCAGATTTGTCTGACAAGATTTACCTCTGGTAAAACCATGCTGCCTCAGATCTTGCAATCCATTGGATTCCAGAAACTGCACTATCCTCTCTATTAGCAGTGATTCCATTAATTTGCTCACCACAGAGGTCAAGACTGTGACTGGTCTGTAGTTTCCAGCCTCTTCCTTGCTATTACTTCCATCCTATGAATGCTGCTGAGTAATGCATTTAGAATGAAAAAGCCCAAGGAAAAGGTACAGTATTGGAGGTGAAAGTCTTCTAAGCACAAAGAGCAGGATATGGCAGTAATTGTATCTGATAATCTTAAGGTGGCCAAACAAGGTGGATAAAGCAATGGTAAAAGCCAGAAAGATGCTTGGCTGCACAGGGAGAGGAATGGTCAGTAGAAAAAGGGAGGTGATATTGCCCATATATAGGTCCCTGTTGCGATCTCACTTAGAATACTGTATACAGTACCTTCAAAAGGATATAAACAGGATGGAGTCAGTCCAGAGGGAGGCTACTAAATGGTCAGTGGTCTTCATTCTAAAGCATATGGGGATAGACAAAGATCTAAACATGAATACCCTGGAGGAAAGGAGAGATAGGGGAAATATGATAGATACATTCAAATATCTCAAAGATTTCCATGCACAGGAGGTGAGCCTTCTTCGATGGAAAGGAGGCTCTAGAATGAGGGGTCAGACTCAGGAATTATTTCTTTACAAGGAACAGCCTCCAGTGCAGATGGTAGAGACAAAAACAGTATCTGAATTCAAGAAAGCATGGGGTAATTACAGGAGATCTCTAAGGAAGTGATAGGAATTATAATGGTAAATTAATTGAACAGATGGATAAACTGGATGGGTCATACGATCTTTTTCTGCCATCATGGTTCTATGTAAAACTCTGATTTAGCAGTGCATTTAGAGGATATTTGTAGTTTGGTTTTAATTTAAGATCATAAATTATTCACAGTACCCAGGGTAGAGACTGTAAAAGCAAAGCACAGTGTGTTTATGGATGTCATCAATATTTGCAAAAACACAGGCTCCTGTGCACCTTATTCATTAAGAAATGTTGATCACAGAACAGAATGGGGCAGATACTTTCCTCATGCTTTAAATATGTTCACATCTTATAATTCTGTCAGTTCTACGATACCATAGATAATGAAGCTTAGACGCAGAAAGTTTGGGGCAGAGATTTCTGGGATTTTTACCTGATAGGGCATGAAGAGTTTTAAAATGATTTTTAAAAGCTCAGAGTGCGAAAATGCAAATATTTATTTTATTTATTTAGCCATTTTATATACCGTCGTTCCAAATAAAGATCACAATGGTTTACAACATGACGTACATAATATACATCGAAAATTACACTGACTTAATGAGGTCAAACATCATAACCATTAAGACTGGCATGTTGATGATATGCAAATATGTTGAACCAGTGAGTGTCGAGCAGATTTTAAAAGGCGCCCGCATATGTGCACATCTCCCGCTACGCACACAAATGAAAATTTCTGAAAAAGAGGCAAGGCATGAGCATGGTCTGGGTGAGGCATTGGCATTCCTGGATTTCAACTTCAAATTTGCACGTAAATATTTACGTTCACAGGCAAGCGCTAGGGTCCTCTGCTGCATAACTTTTCTGCTATGGAGGAAGTGGAACTAATGAAGAAAAACTGATTGGTGGGGGTTTTAAAGGTAGGTGTTTACAGGGGAAATGGGGGGGGCTATTAAACTAGGGGGGAGGTTGGAAGTCCTATCTCTTACCTGGGCGAATTGGGAATGAACTGGGAAGACTGGAAATGAGATCAGCGTGCGTGTCTACCAAAAACCTTCTACTTGCATGGTAGAAGCGGCATTTTTGTGCGTAGGCATGTGTGCACAATTTTATGACATGCGCACATATAGGCACGAATGTTATAAAACGGCTGAATCCCTGGACGCAGGCCGAAGAACTACCATCATGGTGTATATATATAAATATATTCACATACCTATACATATATATATATATATATATATACACACACATATATATACACACACACACATATATTCATATATAATATATGCATATGCATGCATTCATGCAGTATATAATCTGTTTTCAAATTTCATCCCAGGATAACTAAGCCACTTAAAAGTCTTCCATCATTGAAAGTGATATATTCATTATATAATAGAAATGCAGAGATATAAGGTATAGGTTTGTATGACTAAAGCAAACCTTTAAAAATGAACTGCTCATCACCTTCTGAGGAGACTGGTCTAAACCTTTCGCTGAATACCTGCTGCTGCTTGAACTTTTTTTAAATTTTAAATTATGGAATGCTCTCCCTCCACCCCCCTCACCATGCTAGTTTGCGCACTTGGCTAGAAATTGCAAATGATGGTGCTAGGGGCTCCATGAATCAAGGCTGTCAGCACAGTTGTCAGAGGTACATAACCACAGTTCAGGCTTCTCACGATTGGCTCTTGTGCTGATCAATGAAGCTACTCAATCTCACAGCTGTCAGAGGACTTGACACAGAGGGCTGTTAATGACGGCATGGCCTCTGCAGCTCGTTTACCTGCCGGCCCACAAACCAACGGGTGCTAGAAGGGACAAGGGGAACTAAGCGGAATATACCATATTTATCACAATCACTAGGACCTGCAGCGCAGGAAAATCAATTTCTCTTAATCGAGTAGAGTGACTTATTAAGGGTTATGAGTCCTGGCTGGGTAGCTGTACTGATTCGATTACATTAGGGGAGAGAAATCAGGAGTCACCTCCTACGCTGTCTTTTCCTTTGTCTTCTGGCTCTGGCTGGTTATTAAATTACCATCTTATGAGAGCTTTAGTAAGCAGGTCATGCTTTGATCACTGACAGCACTGTGGAACAGGGTGCTGAAAAGGTTCCAGGAGTGTTGACAGGTATGAGATGGAAATGCTCACACAATGCCCACCGTAGCTTCATAGGGGAAGAGCTGAAAAAAAAAAAAGGAAAATAGCACCAATACATGCTACAGGCCAACACCTCAACACTTCAAACTCCAGGTTGCAGAAGACTTAAAACAATCCAAAGTCTCTATTCACTAGCTCAGCTGCATGTCTTGCCTTGCAAAGCAGCTGCAAACAGCTTTTAATCTAGCCTTGCTTTGGACTATTAGCCAATAGCCATATGAAATCTAGTTATAGTATATTAGAGCCTCTGAATACTGATACTGTGCATTATTCATAAAGCACTTTCTTCTTCGTTCTTTAGGCAACCTACAGCATCCCACAGATTTTCTTGCGGGTATTTCCACAACAGTCTGCAACCAGCTCCAATGATATCATCGGAAATGTGTAAGGTTTCCATGAATACAATCCGGTAAATTCATAGGAATCTTACCACAAATTTCCAAAGAGGATGGAATATTGGAGATGAAGCTGAGAATCTGTACAACGTATAAACAATTACAACAAAAAATGGAAGGGAAGAATTAAAATTTCACACTTATTATAATAGTTTTAGAAACAACAAATTGTGCAATTATATTACAGTGTCATATGGAACATAGTAAAAGTTAAAAAAAAAACTTCCAAACACATTCACTCTCATAATCCCAAATAAGCCCCAACACATTCATACATTAAAACGTCACATTCATAAACCAAAAATATACATATATAACCAAACTTCAAATACATGAACACTGACAGAGGGCCCATTTGTTAATTCATGTAGCTTCTTCAGGGGGAATTTACTTAATAGCAATGTTATTACACAAAATATTTTTTACAATAAATGTTTGAGATGGATCATGAATATTTACAAATATTATATGGCACAACCAAACATAAGTGTCATATTCTCAAACAGCTCACTGGTGTCTCTCTCATTTCTTCCAATGTAATGTAAACAGGAGTTCAACCAAACCTTCCAACGTAATGTAAAGAGGAGTTTAATCAAATTATCGTAATAAAAGTGTGAAATTTAATTCTCCCCTTCCATTTTTTGTTGTAACTATTGTATCCATTGAAGGGATCATTCTTTTTTTGTATTACCCAACGTATAAAGAACACAACAGATACAAAGGGTGACAAGACCCTACATGAAAGATGACAATTTATTATCCCTCTGAAAGACAAATGAAGTTTTTATTTACCCACTAGTTTTTATGTACCTGAAAAAAAAGATTATTAGCAAAGTGCCTCAGCGATCTGCCCTGAGACCTGTTCTGTTCATTATCTTTGTGAGAGATATTGCCTTTTGCAGAATAAGAAGTGATCTAAGAAAACTCAAACGATGGTGAAGTATTTGGCAGTGCAATACAAAAAAAGTGAAGAGTCATGAATTAGGGATCTAGAATGAGGGAGCGATACATGACTGGGGCTGAGAGTGCATTGGGATGAGATATTGCTGTGAAAGGACAAACTGGGTCATTCATCAAACCGCAATGTGCTGGTATCATGTGCGTTAGGGCACACAATATCAGCCGCATCACGGAAGTTCAGTTCAAATTAAGGGAAGGGGTTTGGGCGGGGTTATAGCCTGGCAGTGCTGTGGGCGATAATGTTTTCTACATTATCACTGGCAACACAGCAGGAAATAACGACATCTTTTTCCCTGGCGCTGTGTGTGAGAAACCGTGTGGCCCGGTCACAACCACGGTGGATGATAACGCACCACTGCGATGCAGCCGGCTGCACAATTTCACCCTCCTGCCACGTATTTTTGCGCAGACCATCATTCTGCTATAAATCTAGGCCTAAGAGAAGGAACTCAGAATGACCGTATTTAGTCATCTCAAGATAGTGAAACAGTATGATAAAATGGTTGCCAGAATCAGAAAGATTCTAGGATGCCTAGGGAGATGGAGAGCCAGCAGAAATAAAGCCCTCCACAGAGATCACTGGTGAACCCTCCCTAGGATATTGTGTCCTATTCTGCACGAATGCAGGAATGAGGAAGACTCAGAACCAATGTAAGGAAGTATTTCTTCACGGAGAGGGTGGTGGATGCCTGGAATGCCCTTCCGGAAGAAGTGTGAAGACCAGATCTGTGAAGGACTTCAAAGGGTCATGGGATAAACACTGTGGATCCATAAAGTCTAGAGGACGTGAATGAAGAGTGGGTGGCTCCGGCAATAACAGCTACTGCCTAGAGATAATACCCTTATTCAATAAACATACACACGGTTAATGCGACTCCAACATTGCTCTAAGCTTCAACGGCAAGAGGAAACGTGGAAAAAGATTTGCATTCACCAAAAAAGCGGGAAGTAGCTTGCTTGTTACGGCGGTTACTACCCCAAACCAAATAAGCCTGGTACTTCACGTTCAATGCATATCCAGCATAGCTCTCTGCTTCAACGGCATGGGAGAGACTGATACATCACGCATTTCCAGCATAGCTCTCTGCTTGAACAGCAGGGGAGAAAGTCTCATAGTTAACTTTCAGTGCATATTCAGCATAACTCTCTGCTTCAACGGCAGGGGAGAAAGTCAGATACTTCACTTTCAATGCATATCCAGCATAACTCTCTGCTTCAATGGCAGGGGGAATGAAGAAAAGTATATCTATATACAGAAAAAAACCAACAAGGTCTGAATTATTTAGTCTTGGTAAACAAATAAACATGGGTATAGCTTGCTTATTGCGGCGGTTACTACCCCTAACTAATTAAGCTAGATATTTCACTTAGAGGCAGTTCCAACACTGCTCTCTACATTAATGGTGGGGGTAGAAGGGAAATAGAATCAAAAGGTTACTAAGAGCCAAGAGTAACAGATAAGGTCCATCAGGTCTAGAGGACGTGTATAAAGAAGAGGCAGCAAAACACTGCACGGAGCGGCAGTAGCCACAGAGGCATTCACGGAGCGGGATGCCAGTGGCCAGTGGTTGGTGTTCCACCTTCACGGAGCGGAAGGATGGAGGGCTGCCATCTCCAAATTAAAAAAAACAAAAAAAAAACCCAGGGGTGGGTAAGAGTATGTAAAATTAACAGAGAGTTCAAAGGCTATAGGTATTACCAATTATTAGGCTTATTCAATATTTGTTGATAGTTAATGTGGCTTTCAATGCATACTTCACTTTCTGCTTCAACAGCAGGGGAGAAGAAAAACATACTTCACGCATATCCAGCATAGTTCTCTGCTTCAATGGCAGGGGAGAAGTAAAACTAATACTTCACGCATATCCAGCATAGCTCTCTGCCTCAAACGCAAGGGAGAAGTAAAACTAATAGTTCACGCATATCCAGCATAGCTCCCCGCTTCAACGGCAGGGGAGAAGAAAAACAACCAATAAGCGCTGAATGACATAGTCTGGGTAAACAAATAAGTATGGGTGTAGCTTGCTTATTGCGGCGGTTACTACCCCTAAGTAATCAAGCTTGATATTTCACTTGGATGCAGCTCCATCACTGCTCTCTACATTAATGGTGGGGGTGAAAGGGAAATAGAACCAAAGGTTACTAAGAGCCAAGAGAAACAGATAAGTATGAGAAAAAAGAAGTGTGAAGCTTGCTGGGCAGACTGGATGGGCCGATTGGTCTTCTTCTGCCGTCATTTCTATGTTTCAATACTTCTGAAAAGAATATAGACAGGCTAGTCCAGAGAAATGCTACCAAAATGGTGCATGGTCTGCACCAAAAGCCAAATGAGATGAGAAATTAAGTTCTTATACTGTAGAGGAGAGGGGGGATACAACAGACACATTCAGATAATTCAAAAGGTATAAATCAGGTAAAAGAAACCTTTTTCAAAGTAATGAATGCTCTAGACCAGTGGTTATAGTGTCCTGTGGGACCCCCCAGCCAGTCAGGTTTTCAGGTTATCCACGATAAATGTGCATGCATTACATTCATCGCTTGCAAATTTATATTATACATATTCACTGCTTATATCCAGAAAGCCCGAGTGGCTGGGGAATCCCTGGACACATCTGTGCACCACTGCTCTCAGAAAAGAGGTCATAGTATGTCGCTCGGGGAGGGGGGGGGAGGGGGGCCGGTAGACAGGAGCAACATTAAAAGATATTTCATCAAGGAAAGGATCATGAATGCATGGAATGAAATCAAAGTGGGTAAGTAAAGAGGATCCTTAGTGGCAAAGAAGTGAAGAGAAAGTAAAAGCTTAATTGGGATCTATATCATTGCATCAATAGGGAAACTTGACAGATTAGATGGCTCTAATGGTCCTTATCTGCTGTCATGTTCTATGACAATAGTGGCAACAGGATTGGACGGTTGCAATATTACAAGCAACTCCATTGCCTGAAGACCTAAAGTAAGGGGAAGGTGATACGCTAGGATTCAAACACCACTGCCGCTCCTTTTTAACCTTGGCCAATTCAGTTCACCCGCCATTGCCCTTAGATTTTGAGACCTCTGGAGTCAGGGAAAACGCTATGTACCTGAATGTAACTCGTCTTGAGCTACCAATGAAATGGTGTGAACTAAATATACAATAAATAAGGACAAAATGAAGCACAACCTAGTGATTCTGCAGGCCATGAGGAGCCAGGTTGGAGATTCCAACAGGCAACAATTCCTCAGAAACCAATCAGATCACAGTGCTGGCAGATTAGGGATGGCCAGGTACTTATCCAGTAAGTACTTGACCATCATTAGGTATTTTGCTGAGCGTACTTACAGTGTCTTGAGAGTCTTCTATATTAGCTTCAAATAAGTTGGCTAGACACTTGAGTAGGGTGTTCCAAAAATAAAGTTTATTGCAGAATATCTTCTATGGTAATCAATCGTCAAACACACTTCCTCTTTGTTAATTCATGAAAAGTCCACAAATCTTAGTTCGCTCTTTCTCTCTGTGTATGCGCCCCTCAGTGTGGCAAGCATTGGAATAATCTTTACTCAAGAATTTTTGGAAGTATAGCTCCAATATGGAATGAGGTTCCCTAGCCAGCAATAGTTCTCCCTTCAAAGAAGGTATCTGAGGCAGATATATTCAAAATCTCCACTTTTCCCAGTTCTTTGACAAAGTCCCACATGAGACACTCATGAGTAAAAAAAAAAAAAAAAAAAAAAAAAAGAAGTTATGGGATAGAAAGCAATGTGGAAATTAAATTGGTTAAAATATAGAAAATAGAGTAGGAATAAACGCTCAGTTTTCTCAGTAGAGAAAAGTAAACAGTGGAGTACCTCAGGGATCTGTACTGGGACTGGTTCTTTTTAATATATTTATAAATTATCTGGAAAAGGGAATGAAGAGGAGGTGATCATATTTGTAGATAACACAAAATTATTACAAGTAGTGAAATTGCAAGTGGATTGTGAAAAATTACAGGAGGACCTTGCAAGACCGTCAGAATCGGCATCCAAATGGCAAATGAAATTTAATGTAGACAAGTACAAAGAGATGCACATGGGAAAAAGTAACCCATACTAGTTAACACCCATAAAAGAATTTGGGCATCATCATGGATAATACTTTGAAATCCTTGGCTCAGTGTGTAGAGGTGGTAAAAACATTTTTTTTTTTATTTGTTAAATTTTTCAATACCAGTGTTTGGAAACAAGACCATCACATCAGTTTATAACATTTACAGTAAACATAAAATCACAATAAATACAGATAAAAATAAAATTTAGACAAAAAACAGTAGAGATGTGAATCGTGTCCTCGATCGTCTTAACGATCGATTTCGGCTGGGAGGGGGAGGGAATCGTATTGTTGCCGTTTGGGTGTGTAAACTATCGTGAAAATCGTTAAAATCGTGAGCCGACACAATAAAACCCCATAAAACCCACCCCCGACCCTTTAAATTAAATCCCCCACCCTCCCGAACCCCCCCCCCCCAAATGCTTTAAATAACCTGGGGATCCAGCGGTGGTCCAGAACGGCGGCGGTCCGGAACGGCCCCCTCAATTGAATCCTGTTGTCTTCAGCCGGCGCCATTTTGCAAAATGGCCGCCGCAAAATGGCGGCGGCCATAGACAAAAACGATTCGACGCAGGAGGTCGTTCCGGACCCCCGCTGGACTTTTGGCAAGTCTTGTGGGGGTCAGGAGGCCCCCCCAAGCTGGCCAAAAGTTCCTGGGAGTCCAGCGGGGTTCAGGAAGCGATTTCTTGCCGCGAATCGTTTTCCGTACGAAAAATGGCGCCGGACCGCCGCTGAACGACCTCCTGCAGTCGATCTCCTGCCGGCGCCATTTTCCGTACGGAAAACGATTCGCGGCAAGAAATCACTTCCTGAACCCCGCTGGACTCCCAGGAACTTTTGGCCAGCTTGGGGGGGCCTCCTGACCCCCACAAGACTTGCCAAAAGTCCAGCGGGGGTCCGGAACGACCTCCTGCGTCGAATCGTTTTTGTCTATGGCCGCCGCCATTTTGCGGCGGCCATTTTGCAAAATGGCGCCGGCTGAAGACAACAGGATTCAATTGAGGGGGCCGTTCCGGACCGCCGCCGTTCTGGACCACTGCTGGATCCCCAGGTTATTTAAAGCATTGGGGGGGGGGGGGTTCGGGAGGGTGGGGGATTTAATTTAAAGGGTCGGGGGTGGGTTTTAGGGGGTTTTAGTGTGCCGGTTTTCCTCCCCTCCCCCTTCCCCCGATTTACGATTTTTTAACGATAAATCAGGGGAATTGGTATTGTATCGTGGCCCTAACGATTTTTGACGATTTAAAATATATCGGACGATATTTTAAACCGTCAAAAAACGATTCACATCCCTAAAAAACAGTATTTTAACTTTAACTATTATTTCCCTAAAAACTATCTTAGGGATTATTAGAAAAGGAATGGACAATGTCATAAAACCTCTGTATCATTCCATGGTGAGACCGTACCTAGGGTACTGTGTGTTCTGGTAGCCACATCTCATAAAAGATATAGCTGAACTGGAAAAGGTATAGTGAAGGGGGACCAAAATGATAAAGGGGATTGAACTGTTCTCTTATGAGGAAAGGCCAATGAGGTTAGGACAGTTCAGCTTGGAGAAGAGACAGATGAAGTCTTAAATCATGAGTGGAATAGAATGGGTAAATCTGAATCGGTTATTTACTCTTTCAAATAATACAAAAACTAGGGTACATTCCATAAAGTTAACAAGTAGCACATTTAAAACAAATCTGTGAAAATTCTTCACTACGCACAATTAATCTCTGTCATTCATTGTTGGAGATGTGGTAAAGGCAACTAGAATAACTAGGTTAAAAAAAGGTTTAGACAAATTCTTGGAGAAGTCCATACACTGTTTTTGACTAGACTTGAGAAAAGCCACTGCTTATACCTGGACATTAGCAGCATAGGATTTATCTATTATTTGGGATCCTTGCCAGGTGCTTGTGACCTGGATTGACCACAGATGGAAACAGGAAACTGAGCTGACTCAGAATTGCAATTATTATGTTCTTTCTGTTCCAGGGTAAAAACTCCTGAGGGTCTTCAGATGAAATACTTTGATCTCCATTTTCTCCTCAGATGTAAACCAGCTCTTTCTGGCTAAAAGTCCCAAAAATCAGTGCAGCATAAGAAACTCCTCTCTCCCCACTCCCAGGTAGAAAGGGGTAGGCAAAACCCTCCCAAAATCTACAAAGCAAAAATCATTCAAAAATACTCCAGAACAACTACACTGGCAGAGAGTCCCCATTGCCCATCCACTCGAGCAATGGGGACTCTCTGTGAGTTGGAATCAGCGGATCTCTTGTCTAACCAAAGACTGTGGTTTCACAAGGTTATTGCCGTCCACAAAAATAAAAATTAATAAAGCAAATGTTGCTTACCTGTAACAGGTATTCTCACAGGACAGCAGGATGTTAGTCCTCACATATGGGTGACATCACAGGATGAAGCCCAATCACGGAACACTTTTGTCAAAGTTTCCAGAACTTTGACTGGCCCCTACTGGGCATGCCCAGCATGGCACTAACCCTGCAGCCAGAAGGGGTCTCCCTTCAGTCTTGTTAAAAAGTTACAGGTAGTGCCGAAAATAAAATAAGAAAACGTTACAAACCCAACACCACAGGAAGGTGGGTGGGTTTCGTGAGGACTAACATCCTGCTGTCCTGTGAGAACACCTGTTACAGGTAAGCAACATTTTCTTTCTCACAGAACAAGCAGGATGGTAGTCCTCACATATGGGTGAGTACCGAGCTGAGGATGTCAGAGTATGCACCAAATGTACTCAGGCATGCAAAGCATTAGGCCTGGGATGAAATTTGGCCGAGGGCATCCTGAACCCTACCGGGCAGGCGGAAGGGTGTTGGTACGTCACATTGTAAATAAGTTGCGCAAGACAGAATGGCCAAAGATGGAATCTTATCTTCTGGCTTTTTCTAAGCAATAATGGGCTGCAAAAGTATGGAGAGAACTCCAGGTGGCAGCCCTGCAAATGTCAGGAAGCGGCACCGAGCGTAGGTGTGCTACTGAAGTCGCCAAGGTCCTCACAGAGTGTGCTTTAACACGGTCTTGAAGTGGAATCCCCGCTTGCTAATAGCAAAAGGATATGCAGTCCGCCAACCAGGAGGAGAGAGTCTTTTCCCCACAGGCTGCCCCAATTTGATAGGATGGAAAGAGTCAAGCAATTGAGTGCTTTTCCCTGTGGGCAGCTGTACGGTCTAGGTAGAATGCTAGAGCCCGTTTGCAGTCAAGGGTATGCAGAGCCTGCTCTCCTGGATTGGAATGGGGCCTGGGAAAGAAGGTAGGTAGTATAATGGTTTGAATGAGATGAAACTCCGAAACTACCTTAGGCAAGAATTTAGGGTGAGTGCAGAGTACTGCCCGGTCCTGCAGAAGTTTAGTGTAAGGCGGATAGGTAAATAGAGCCTGTAATTCACTAACTCTGCCAAAAGGAAAATCATTTTCCATGTGAGATATCGAAGGTCACAGGACTGAAGAGGCTCGAATGGTGGTTTCCTGAGCCGACCCAAAACTAGGTTGAGGTCCCAAGAAGGGGCTGGAGGATGCAGAGGAGGCTTGAGGTGAAGCAAGCCCTTCAAAAAAACATGTAACAAGGGGTTGTACTGATATGGGAACATCCCCGACACCTTTATGGAAGGCGGCTACCGCACAGACATGCATCCTGATGGAGGAAGTTTTTAGACCTGACTCTGACAAGTGCCAGAGATAGTCCAGAAACTTTGTGATTGGACAGGTAAAGGGTCAAGGGACTGAGAAGAGCACCATGACGTAAACCTGGTCCATTTGTAAGAATACGATTTTCTCGTGGAAGGCTTGCGTGAAGCAATCAGGACACGGGAAACTGATTCAGAAAGGTTAAGTGGCTGAAAGATTAACCTTTCAAAATCCATGCCATCAGGGACAAGGCTTGAAGATTGGGGTGGCGTAGGCACCCGCCATTTTGAGTGATTAGAAGCGGGTCCTTTCCCAAGGGAATGTGCCTGCGAATGGAGAGATCCTGAAGTACTGGAAACCACCCTTGGCATGGCCAGTGAGGTGCTATCAGGATCATGGTTCCCTTGTCCTGACATAACTTCACGAGAGTCTTCGAGAGAAGTGGAAGTGGAGGGAATGCATATAGGAGACCGGATGCCCATGAGAGGGAGAACGCTTCTCTTGGCTGATAGTGTTGATTGCGAGTGAGAGAGCAGAAGTTGCCTACTTTGTGATTTTGAGGTGACGCAAAGAGGTCTAATTTGAGGATGACCCCATTGATGGAAGATAGAGTTCGCTACTGAGGGGTTGAGAGACCACTCACGCGGTTGAAAGATGCGACTCAGCTTGTCTGCCATCACATTGTCCACTCCCGGCAAGTAGGTGACCCTGAGGTACATCGAGTGGGAGAGGGCCTCCGCCCAAATCTGTGCAGCTTCCTGACACAAAAGGAAGAAGCCCGTCTCCCCCTGTTTGTTGATGTACCACATGGCCACCTGGTTGTCCATCTGGATCAGGATGACTCGATTGGAGAGGCGATCCTGAAATACCGAGAGCATATCTGATTGCTCGGAGCTCCAGGAAATTTATTTGGTGTTTGACTTCCTCTGGAGACCAAGAGCCTTGTGTCTGCAGATTGGCCACGTGGGCTCCCCAGCCGAGGTTGGAAGCATTGGTGGTGAGAGTTATTTGAGGGTCTGGAGCCTGGAAGGGCAAGCCTTGGAGGAGGTTGACCTGATTTCTCCACCAGGAGAGAGACTGACGGAGTGAGTCGGTTACGTGGACAATAGTCGACAGGGGCTGAATGGAGTGAAACATAGAAATGATGGCAGAAAACGACCAAATGGCCCATCCAGTCTGCCCAGCAAGCTTTCGCACTTTTTTTTCTCTCACATACTTATGTTTCTCTTGGTTCTTAGTAACCTTTTTTTTAATTCTCTTTCCCTTCCACCCCCGCCATTAATGTAGAGAGCAGTGCTGGACCTGCATCTACGTGAAATAGCTTAATTTAGTTAGGTGTATTAACCACCGCAATAAGCAGGTGGTTAATACACCTGCTTATTGCGGTGTATTACACCCATGCTTATCTGTTTATTCAGACTATGTAATTCAGTCCTTGTTGATTGTTGCCTGAATATAGATCCACCTTTCTTCATTCCCCCCACAATGGATTGAGTCTATTGTGACCTTAGAGTCCACTGCATGACTCTCATGGCCAAGCGGGCCATTGGGGGTGACCTGAACTGAGGACGCCATGTGTCCCAGGAGGATGAGAAAGTGGCGTGCAGTCGTGGAGTGCTGAGGCTGCAGCTGGTGTGCAAGAGAAACGAGATTGAGAGCTCGCTGTCTAGGCAGAAAAGCCTTTGCCTGCAAAGTGTTCAAGTCTGCCCCAATGAACGATAAGGTTTGAGATGGGACTAAGTAGGATTTGTCGTAGTTGACGAGAAATCCTAGCGAAATCAGAGTGTGTAAGGTAAGAAGTAGGGACGACAGAGCAGCTTGCTGAGTGGGAGCCCTGATTAACCAATCATCTAGATAGGGGTAGACGTGAACACCTTGAGTCCTGAGGAAAGCTGCAACCACGACGAGGCATTTTGTGAAGACTTGTGGTGCAGACGCGAGGCCGAATGGAAGCACTCGGTACTGATAGTGCTTGGGGCCTACTAGAAACCTCAGGTATTTGTGATGGGATGGAATTATCATAATATGAGTGTATGCGTCCTGGAGGTCTAGAGAGCAGAGCCAGTCTCCTCTTTGTAGAAGAGGAAGAAGAGAGCCCAAGATTACCATTTTGAACTTTTCTCGCTGGAGGTATTTGTTGAGAGCACGTAGGTCCAGGATTGGACGAACACCTCCCGATTTTTTGAAGATTAGAAATTACCAGGAATAGAACCCTAGGCCGTGCTGAGAGTATGGTACTGGTTCTATTGCCTTGGACTGGAGGAGGAAGGAGACTTCCTGTTCCAGAAGGATGGAATGATCGGATGTTCTCCACGTCGGTAGAGGTGGGGAGTCCGGTGGAATGGAGAGAAAGTTCAGATGATAACCCTGAGCAATTATCACCAGGACCCACTGGTCTGAGGTGATCGAGTGCCACCTGTTGTTGAAATGGCACAACTGACCTCCCACTGGTATGTGGGACAATGGAAGCTGGCTGCTACTCTCTATGCAGGAGTCAAAAACTGGAGGCATCAGAGAGAGCTGTCTTAGGGTCTCATGATGGTCCTTGAGCTCCGCCACCATTCATTGAATCTGCTCGCCAAACAGATTATCTCCTACACAAGGCAGGTCGGATAATCTGTCTTGTACTTCAGGGCGATGGTCGGAAGACTTGAGCCAGGCCCATCGTCTTGCTGAGATAGCAGCTGCAGATACCCTGGTAGCAGTGTCAAAGATATCATAAGACGATCTGATCTTATGCTTGCCTGCCTCAAAACCCTTGTTTACTAGGGTTTGGAGTTGATCTTGAAATTGCTGAGGCAGGGAGTCTTTGAAGTCTTGTATCTGCTTAAATAAGACCCTATTATATTGGGTCATATAGAGCTGATAAGAGGCAATTCTAGAGATGAGCATTGATCCATGGAAGACACGGTGACCTTGCCTGGGAGAAAGGAAGTGTGAGGTTTTGACCTCCATGCTCTTTTCTGGGCAGATTCTACAACCACAGATTGGTGATCCAATTGAGGTTTGTGAAAGCCTGGAGCTGACTGTACGAGATAGGTAGTGTCAGCTTTCCTGTTGAGTGGAGCAACAGAGCCAGGATGTTCCCAGTTCTTTTTGAGGAGATCCAGAAGAACCTGGTGGATAGGGATGGAGGTTATTTCCTTGGGAGCATCCAGGAATTGTAGCAACTCCATCATTTGATGCCTATCATCCTGTTCAGTCTGTAATTGGAAGGAAACCAATTCAGACATCTCCTTCACAAAATTTATAAAGGAAAGGGCCTCTGGAGGAGAACGCTTTCTGCTTTCAGTAGGTGAAGGTGGTGAAGGCAAATCATCGGTGTCTAGTGAAGAATCATCAGTCCAGGTATCATAGGGATCAGCACCTGCTCCTCTAGGGACTAAAGGACGGGGCGGTGGGATCCCTGAAGGTCCTGGTCTAGGATCCGAAGGACTCAAAGGAATAACTGGAGGCACCGATGAAGGCATCGAAGGCACCGGTGCAGGCATCAAGGGCATCGATAATTGGCTCGGTGGTGCCGACAGAATCGGCACAGATGGATGGATCGGTGGCACCGACGGCCGTATCGGCATCGGCAGAACTCCTGATGGAGGAATGGGGAATGGTGTTTCTCCTCCCGATGACAAAGTAAGCGGGGAGGGCTCCAGAGCCATCGGTGACCCAGGGTCCATCGGTGGCAAAGCTGCTATGAGCGCCTCCATCCTTGAGAGCAGCGGTGCCAACGCTGCTGGAATCGGGTCGGTGGTCGGTTCCGCTATCGGTACCGGTGTTGGTGCCGGAGGAACTTGGAGTCGATGCATCACCTTGTCAATGGCCTCCTGAACCATCCGGTCCAGTTCTTCTCGGAGACCTGGAGCAAGCAGCCCCGACTCCAGAACAGAAGGAGGCAGAGGCATAGCCGGAGGAACCACCGTTAAAGGCGGAGTCGCAGCTCCCGATATCCTGTCTGGTGAGGGTTGCCTCGGTGACCCGGTCGCCAAAAAGGTCGGTGCCTTTCTGGACGGGGTTTCTTCGACGGCAGCTCGGACGATGGCGAGGTAGATGATTTCGCTCCCACAATGGTCCGAGACTTTCGATGCCGGTGGCGATGTTTATCTCTATGATCCCCACGGTCCTGAGGGGGAGTAGAGGGTGTTAAAGGCCGAGAAGTCGTCGATGCCAGACGGTCACCGGCCAGAGGTCGATACTGGCACGAAGTTGACGGTGCCGGTTCTGATGACGTTGATGCAATAGACGGCATCGGGGTTTGAGCATGGAAGAGAAGTTCCATTTTCTCCATTCTAGCCTTGCAACCTTTTGGCGTCATTAGGACATATTTTGTGTAGGTTAGGACATCGTGCTCACATCCGAGACAAATTACATAGACTTTGTGGGGGTCTGTGATGGACATGGTGCGATTACAGTCCAGGCACCGGTGGAACCCCAACGCCATGGCCATGAAAAAATTGAGCCGTGGTACGGTTGATGGCCAGTAGGCCGCGAGGGCCAAATTCGACGGTAATCGACGGAAAAATGGGTAAAAAACTTACCAGAGTATCGCGGCTTGAAAAAGTTGAAGGAGGGACCCCTGTGGGGTAAATTAAATTTTAGTAACTCCGTGAGGAAAATTCCTGTCAGGAATCTCTGCAGAGCTCCTTAACCGCATGGCTACTGCTGTGCGGAAAAAAGAAGACTGAAGGGGGACCCCTGCTGGCTGCAGGGTTAGTGCCATGCTGGGCATGCCCAGTAGGGGCCAGTCAAATTTCTGGAAGCTTTGACAAAAGTGTTCCGTGATTGGGCTCCATCCTGTGATGTCACTCATATGTGAGGACTATCATCCTGCTTGTCCTGTGAGAATTTCTGATACAGAGCTGTCAAAAGTGCTTACCTTTAACAGCAATAACACATTTACATTGATGATGAATTTTAAACTCGAATAGACACGTGCATTAAGATAAAATGGCAATTACTAATTGGGGGGGAGTGAATATCATTTGCCAGTGAACCTTGGATCATTTGATTACTTACCAGTCAATAATCACAAAAGGCCACTATGATACTCTATCACCAGACTCCAAGAAATTAAAGAAACACTATATATATTGTAATATTCAATATTATAGTGTTATTGAACATAATATTCAATCCCATCGCATGCCATTCATAAATCATGGGGCATCTTATCTGCAGGAAGCCAACAAAGAATTCTGACTCAAAATGTCTTTAATGCACATCTGCAGAATGAAAGAGGACAGGACCTCAATTAATCCATGGGCACCAAGTGTAGTAAAATGTGCACTTTTATTAATTAGTTTCCATGTTTAATATTAAAAACAATCTGCTTTTCAATGAAAACATTAGGTGCACAGTAGCCATGTCACTTGAAAAGTTGGTCTGCTATTTATGAATGAGAAATCATTGTGCGTCTGGAAGGCAATGCAAACAAACAAAAAATAGAACAGAAAATAAAATAAAAGGATCATTAGCGAGAAACATTTCCAAGGATAGTAGCTGTGCTGTCTGCTCATTTGTTCTTTTATAAGATTGGTTGTAGAAGGTAATTACATTAATAAAAACAAAGAGAAATAAATAAAGCTTCTCCATTTTTGAGATTATGCATGCCAGTAAACATGGAGGGATCCATTTTGTTGGCTGGTGGTGTTAGGGATGGCACACATTCTCATTTCATTCATGGTAACACTGGTTCCTTTGTCCTGCAAATGTCATAAACATGTGCTTTCTATAAATGAAACACGGATACTTTAATAGGCTTCCAATGAACTGAAACATGGTGCATGTTATCCATGACATCGCCCTTAAAGAAAAGATTGAAAATTGATTTTGTTTTTAGTTTTTGGTTTGATTGCACAATTATTTTTCTACTGTCCGCTACAACCACTGTGATCATAGCTCAAGTTCATGAGGGTTCCCTTTAAAGTCCACTAAACTTGACAAATCTCATGACCTTTGTCTGATTAAGCTTCTTAGGATGGACAAAAGATGTCGGGATGAAAAGTATGGACACAAGATGGATCATCCATTATAATCCACTATTAGTTACTGAGTATCTACTACACAAAGAGAACCAGAAAATCTGATTTTATAAATTAAAGTAAACCAATTAGGGATCAAACGAGCCCCCAACCAATCCCAAAGCCTCTAGAAAGCAGAGGTGGACTTTTTAACTGCTGTGCGTCCTTCCTTTAAATCATATTGTAGCTGATTTCAGAGAATGGACTGTGACAATGGTTTGATGCTTTATTCCCCTCAGCAGCTACAAGTCATCACAAAGGCTGACTCTTAATCAGGTTACTCTGCATCTGTCTGTCACAAATAACCCAGTAACAACTAAATGGATTGCCATAAATCTTTCAATTAGAATGCATAACTTTATTAGCACAATATTTTTGAACTGATTGCATTACGTTGAAAAAGAGCTTTCATTTACTCTGTCATTTAGGGGTCAAATGTATGCAGTGAATGGGAGCTGCATAAATGATACGAACTACTGCTTTTGGCATTCTCCAGCAATGCTGTCAGAACCTTCACCTCTTTAGTACAAAACAACCTCTCTTCCACTACTTTGAGATTTACTCCAGGTCAGTATATATTTCAGAGTGCTTCTGTACAGCAAAAGGCAATGCATATTACTCAACACCTTTAATAGGTTGACTAAGCGCAACTAACTTCCTTCATGGCAACACAAGAGCACATTGCCCTTACAGGGCATCCATTCTTTCAAAGTATATTCTCAGCGAGTTTTCCATAAGTACAAAGTCAACAAACGTATTTCTTAGCTGATCTTGGTAATCAGCTTGATAATTTCAAATCTGCACCTGCCAGGATCAACCCTCCATGCAGAAGAGCCTATCAAGCTGTATTCAACCTATGCAAGCTTCAAGGAAATCGGTGTCTTTTGTTACTATCAGGTAAAGTAAACCAAATTTCTCTAACCCATTGCAAATTTCAGTAGACAGATTTCTGCCAATATTACTATACTCCACATTAATGGACTGATTCAGTAAAGGGAGCTACCACATTGCACTGCATTTTTTTACCACAGCTTCCGTTGTTTCTAATGGGACCTATTCACAACACGCATAAATGTGATAGTACATTGCAGTAAATCAGCCTATTAATAAGTATAAGGCAATTATTTTTCTATCTTATATTTGCTAGACAATAAAATACCACAGTAAAAGTTGAATAAACTGAATAGCCGCACACATATGTCAACATATGATTAAAAGCCAGCCAGTCTCTTATTCCTTCTTTATTAAAAAATGTTTCTAATGAATTTTATGCTTATGAAGGAGGCCAGACTGCAAGCAGTGGAAACAGGAGCCCTTTGATCACAGGGCAGGCACAACCTGGACAGTGGCAGACCAACGTCCCCCGCGCTCTCCTCTCAATGCACTACCTGCCTGTTCAGGAAGGACCAACCCTAAAAGGTGAGAAGGGAGCTTTGTCCTCACTTCCTCAATAGTTTATGGAGTCCTTTTCTACTGATCCCCTACTGGTTCCTGTTACATAGAGTTGATGCTATTACTAGTATCTGAAAGTCCCTATATCCCCATAGAAGAGGAAAGAAATTTCCAGTGCACGCTGGTAAAAATAATTGAGGCAGAGAGATTTATTTTCATCCTTCTGATGTGCAGACATATACAGTATGAGATTTCAGTTTTGTAGATAACCATTGACATTTTTTAGTTTGTTCATTTCGTGTAAATAAAGACAGAATTCTACTGAAACCTTTTTATTGCTATGCTTATTGCGCAGGGAAACTGTTGAAATACATTTTAGCTTATCTTTCAGTAACTTTCCCTAAAAGAGTAATAATCGAGCAAATCCTGCCAAATAAACTGCACTACCAAAGATTAATCAACCTTACTTGATACAGTAATAAAGTTGTAGGGCAGAAGACTAGTTATGAGACTCAGATTAAGGTTTTTATTCACATACTGCTCCTCTTAATCCTCTTCCAAGAATGTAGCAGTACATGTAAAATCAATATTCATCTAGTGTCATGAATTTAACATATTTTTCCCTTAAAAGCAGCTCCCATGGGGCCTCATAAAAATCAAGTGGTTAAATTTCTTTTAAAACTAGCCACTTGTACAGATCAGTCCATTTATTTATCACCAAAGCTGGTCAGAGCTTAAAGCAGTGATACAGATCTTGAATTTTCCTGCTGATTCCCCACCAATCAGATCTAATGGGAGAGTAATACAGTTCCATTAAAGCCATTTCTTCAGGTCACCAGAGGAGACAACTACCAGCAATGTCTGCACTCCTTCACAAGGTTAAGAACAAGGCCAAAGTCATCTCAAGAGCTAAGGAGACTGAGAAATTTGAAAGCAACAAAACACAAGCATTTTAAAGTAGATAGGTAAGACTAAAGAGGTGAAGGTTTCAAGAGGGAGCAAAGCGAACATTCAAGCACCCGGCCACGTTAGGTACTTGTTTCAGTTATCTGCATTCTGATAGGGGAATTTTAATAGCCCAGCCCGGGAGATACGCGAGTATGTTATGATATTATGTTAGAGATATTCACAAAGGCACGTTGAATTTCCCCCCTACCAAAGCCTCACGCCTTTCCTCGACAAAAGACCGAGCTTTTTCAATAGCAGGACCAGCTATATGGAACAACATCCCTTCAAGCCTCCGATTAGAACCTTGTCTAATTACGTTCAGAAAAAAACTCAAGACGTGGCTATTTCACCAAGCATTCGATGACCCTCCAGACAATCACTAATCATATTTTATCTCTCCTGGACATAGAGGATAGAGGTCCACTATCCTTTTGAATGAAGGACAATCACAGGTTAAAGCACATTATGCTCTAACCTAAATTCCTTTTGTATCATGTTATATTTCCTCCTGCCTTTCTTTCTTCCAGCTTTAAGCTTCCCAAGTTGGTTTTTTTTTTCTCCTTGTTAAATGTAACTTTGCCTTATTCACCTCTCTGGTTAATTACTATTTTATTTATTGCTTCAGTTATACCCTTGTTATATGTAAACCGATCCGATATGGTTATTACTATGAAGGTCGGTATAAAAAAGGGTTAAATAAATAAATAAAATATGTCCGGTCGGTGCATGCCATGTGCATCACAGTGTACACACACAAGTGAGAAAGCCCAGAAAGTGGCAGGGCGTGGGCATGGACAAAGAATGGGCATTTCGGGTCTAGCATGAAATGTACCCGTATTTAGGTGCACAAGCACGCCTGGGTAAACTGCCACATAACTTTACTACTGCTATGGATGGAGTGTAAGTAATAAAACAAAAAAAATGACTAGTCAGCGGGGTTTTAAGGGTTTTAAGGCTAAGAGGGGGAAAGGGAGGTAATAAACTAGGGGGGGCTTGGAAGTCTTATCCCTTTATTAGCAAACTAGGAACAAATTGGGAGTAGTTAAATCACAAGCAGATTGTGATACCAGGAGGACCTTGCAAGACTGGAAGATTGGGCATCCAAATGGCAGATGAAATTTAATGTGGACAAGTGCAAGATGTTGCATATAGGGAAAAATAACCCTTGCTGCAGTTACACGATGTTAGGTTCCATATTAGGAGCTACCACCCAGGAAAAAGATCTGGGCATCATAGTGGATAATACTTTAAAATCAACGGGTCAGTGTGCTGCAGCAGTCAAAAAAGCAAACAGAATGTTAGGAATTATTAGGAAGGGAATGGTTAATAAAACAGAAAATGTCATAATGCCTCTATATCGCTCCATGGTGAGACTGCACCTTGAATACAGTGTACAATTCTGGTCGCCGCATCTCAAAAAAGATATAGTTGCAATGGAGAAGGGCAACCAAAATGATAAAGGGGATGGAACAGCTCCCCTATGAGGAAAGGCTGAAGAGGTTAGGACTGTTCAGCTTGGAGAAGAGACGGCTGAGGGGGGATATGATAGAGGTCTTTAAGATCATGAGAGGTCTTGAACGAGTAAATGTGAATCGGTTATTTACACTTTCGAATAATAGAAGGACTAGGGGGCATTCCATGAAGTTAGCAAGTAGCATATTTAAGACTAATCGGAGAAAATTATTTTTCACTCAACGCAAAATAAAGCTCTGGAATTTGTTGCCAGAGGATTTGGTTAGTGCAGTTAGTGTATCTGGGTTCAAAAAAGGTTTGGATAAGTTCTTGGAGAAGTCCATTAACGGCTATTAATCAAGTTTACTTACAGGCCGATACAGTACAGTGCGCTCCGGTGGAGCACACTGTTAGCCCAGGTTTGGACACGTGTTTTCGACACACTAGCTTTACCCCTTATACAGTAAGGGGTAATAGAACGTCGAAAACCCGCGTCCAACCCCCCCAAAACTAATAGCACCCGCAACATGCATGTTGATGGCCCTATTGGTTATTCCCGCGCGATACAGAAAGTAAAATGTGCAGCCAAGCCGCACATTTTACTTTCAGAAATTAACACCTGCCCAAAGGCTGGCGTTACTTTCTGCCAGTGCCGGGGAAGTGTATAGAAAAGCAGAAAAAACTGCTTTTCTGTACACCCTCCAACTTAATATCATAGCGATATTAAGTCGGAGCCCCCAAAAGTTAAAAAAAAGTAAAAATTAAAAAAAAATGTAAAAATCGGCCCACAGTCTGGAAGACAGACACTCAATTATGCCGGCGTCCGTTTTCCGAACCCGTGGCTGTCAGCGGGTTTGAGAACCGATGCCGGCAAAATTGAGCGTCGGCTGTCAAACCCGCTGACAGCCACCGCTCCTATCAAAAAGGAGGAGCTAGGGACGTGCTAGTGTCCCTAGCGCCTCCATTTACTGTGGGCGCTAATTTTCATAGGCCACCCTCCTGAATCATGCGCCCAGGAGAGTGGCCTGCGTTCACCAGCTCTCCCGCGCGTTTTTCTGAATCGGCCTGTTAGGGAATAGCCACTGCTATTACTGGCATCAGTAGCATGGGATCTTCTTAGTGTTTGGATAATTGCCAGGTTCTTGTGGCCTGGTTTGCCCTCTGTTGGAAATAGGATGCTGGGCTTGATGGACCCTTGGTCGGACCCAGCATGGCAATTTCTTATGTTCTTAGAAATGGCGTCAGTGCATAACCCTTATAAAATTCCTCCACTTACGTGGTAGAAGCGGCATTTGCGCACACATGTGCATATCCATATAAAATTGTGCACACTTATGCGCGTTCAGCCTTTTTTATACCATGCGTGCATATACACATTATAAAATTGCAGAGTCCTTTCGTGAGAACTGGTACATGTACGTACATGTGGACCCTCGCCAATATCAAAGTTACTGCTAAATTCAAAACATACAAAATACACTAACGAAGCTACATGGTTAGCAAAAATGGTGCACATAGATCTACTGCTTGAAACTTAAAATAATACCTCCTCCACACTTCACCCAATAAGGATGACTATAAATGTAGATGACATTCATTAATCAATTCAATAATTAACTAATTCATTAATAAATTCAATAACAAACATTTAAACATGTTTAATACACTAACAAAATTCACAGAAAAAATACCTGGCATGTGTGATGTAAGAGAATGAAGACTCATTTCCAATTATTTCATAAAAGCTCATTAGAATGTGTCAAGGAATTTCAGACATATCATTTTCAAATAGACTTCTGAGATGTCTTCAAATGAGAAAGACAAGACAGCACACTCATATTACACAGCATTGTGCAACTGTTAAAATCCTAATGTCTTACAGAGTTCCCTTTCCACTAAAGTAACTCTAGCCAAAGTTAATGCCCTAGTCTACGAGTGAAAGATCATTACACATCACAGCACATTCTGACAAACAATAACTTTCACCCTATCATCACCCTAGGGATTATAATGTCTGCCTCTGGCCTCAGATATCCATGAAAGCATAAACTCAGCATGGGTAGACAAGGCCAAGATAGTTTACAAAGAGAAGAAAATATCCCTCTCATAATGAATAGAACCAGACTCCCTCCAAAAAAGTACATATTCTGAATAATATGTAAATGTTAGAGTAAAGCAATCAGTTATATTTACAATTTATTTTTAAAAATTATTCTAATTTTGAAGTTTATCGTACAATTCTGAGAATAAAAATTCTCCCAAACAAGCTTAATTGGACCGTTTGATAAAATGGAGCAATGCACTCAAATGTTACATAGCAGTAACTCTTGCATTGCTTTTATAGAGAAAAGAATTTAGACATTAACTTTTTTATACTTGCTTTTTTTTTCGTTAAGCCTCTTGCCTTCCCTCAGAGCTATCATACTCCATATGGCCTTGCATAACCCATGATTACAGTAAGAGCTGAAACTCCCGCTTCTTTAAACGCTCTTATTCCTGTGATCATGCCATATGCTATAAAATATGCATGCGGTTTTAGTGCTGAGAATGAGAGTGGTGTGGGTTGTCACCTGCTGATCACTGTGCTAACATGTGGACCTATGACTGAGGGACAGTGAAGAGGCTTGTGTCACTATAACACCACCTCAGATTAGCAGTACTGAATTTAGCCTGGCTTTCACCATCCAGAGTGAGAGCTTGCATGCTTGTCTGGCTAGTTGGGAGAGAGAAAAAAACCATCAGATGTGACAGCCTTCTGTACAAAGTAAGGCAGAATGAGGGACCCCAGACTTGTTTGCTACCTGCTGTTTGTACATTATGCAGACTTAAATAAGCCAACTCTGCCTTCACTTCCAACTCAAGCCAGCATGTGCAAAATCCATTTTATCGGAAAGACCTTATTTATTTATATGCAGACCAAAACATACCATTAACAGGAATCCTTAGAGAACTGGCAAATCCAATAAAATCAAAAACCTCTCTCAGATGATTCAGCTAGTGATTAAACAATAAATAAATAGCATTACAATTTGCCTTCATTCTTCTTATTTTTATTTCATTCTTGCTTAAGGTTTTTGAAAATACCTGCTCGATCATCAGGCTCGTCATCACAATCTTCCATAAATTCTGGAGAACTGCTTTGCCAGTCATCACCGGAACCTCCAGCATAGGTTTACACTCAGATACGCATAAAGGGGCAACATTTAAACTGCCTCTCAAGGGCACACACACACACAAATGCTTTCCTTTTGAAAACTGACCACAGGTATAAAGGACCAGTAGACTTTACACCTGCTTTTCTGCAGGCAGATTTAATTCTGCCATAAACATTTCTCCATGAATGTCTTCCCCCACCCCCATGTCCCAATCCAGCTCAAGCTATGTGCCCTATGCAAGTCCATGCATGCTTTTAGCTTAATGAGTGACGGCAATTTTCAGGCAGTTAATTTACCTGAAGGTAAATTTCTATTTACCTAAAAATAGCTGAATTGTGGGGTTCCACAAGGATCAGTTTTATCACCTATTTAACCTGTACCTTGCACCATTAACTACACTAATTCAAAGTCTTGGCTTTACCCCCTATTTCTATGCAGATGACATCCAAATTGTTGCTTTCTCTGACTGATCTCAATGATTGTTTATCTAAGATTGCAAGCTTGTTGCATTCATTTAAAGTGAATCCTAACAAATCAGAAGTAGTCTGGCTCTCTTGAAACATATATCTGAAATCTTCCACCTCCTTCAATGTCAGGCTCAACCATCCAGCCAACAGATTCAGTGACAACACTAGGTATTAGGTTAGACTTGGCCCTAATCTTTCACGGACAAATCTCAGCGCTTGTTCAAAACTCTTTCTACTTTTTGCAAATGATTAAGAGGGTGAGCTTACCTTAAAAAACATGACCTTAAAACCCTCACATATTCCCTGGCATTAAGTTGACTAGGTTTTATAATTACCTTTATCATGGTATTTCTTCTCAAGTACCTCATCGGCTCCAAATAATCCAGAACACAGTAGGAAAAGTAATTTTTGGACAGAAGAAATATGATCACATCTCACCACTTCTATAGGAACTACACTGGCTTCCAATTAGTAGTCGTATCATTTTCAGGGTTTGCTGCTTTACCTTTAAAGCCCTTCATAAGAAACATAAGAAATTGCCATGCTGGGTCAGACCAAGGGTCCAACATCCTGTTTCCAACAGAGGCCAAACCAAGCCACAAGAACCTGGTTGTGGCCCGGTTCTTGGCCAAACACTAAGAAGATCCCATGCTACTGATGCCAGTAATAGCAGTGGCTATTCCCTAAGTTAACTTGAATAATAGCAGTTAATGGACTTCTCCAAGAACTTATCCAAACCTTTTTTGAACCCAGCTACACTAACTGCACTAATCACATCCTTTGGCAACAAATTCCAGAGCTTAATTGACTGCAGTGAGTGAGTGAAAAAAAAATTGACTGCAGTGATTGACTGCAGTGATTGAGTGAAAAAAATTTTTTTTTCAGATTAGTCTTAAATGTGCTTCTTGCTAACTTCATGGATTGCCGCCTAGTCCTTCTATTATTCGAAGGAGCACCCCACCTTATCTAGCAAAAATCTTTGTCTCCTCTCAAATTACCAGATCTCTGCAGTCATCACAGCAATAACTTCTTAGATTGCCATCTTCCAAAGAAATCTGTCTGCAGCACACACAGGAAACATGTTTTTCCTACCTACCTCCAACTATATGGAACAATCTCCCAATAGATTTGCACATGGAGAAGGACATGCTCAAATTCAGGAAGGGGTTAAAAGTCTGGCCCTTTTCTAGAATTTATGACATTTGAAGGTTCTCGATAAATTTTAAGCCTATTTACCAGACTTTTATTCTTTAAGCCTTTTAAGATATGATTGACCTAGGGTTTTTTTTTTTTTTGTTTGTTTTTTTTACTGTTTCTAGGATTGTTTCTAGGTTTTTTTGTATAATTTTGTTATTTTAAAGTCAATATTTAACGTATTTATTATTATACTAAATCAATTATGTACTGTAAAAAGTTTTATTGTACATCTCTTTGATTTTATGTCCAGAAAGGTGATTTATCAAATATAATAAACTAAACTGACAAGACTAGGGGTAAAGAATTTCATAAACAAGACTGGGAGAATAATAGAAAAGTATATATCTTTAAATAAAAAAATGTAAAAATAAGAAATAAATATATTAAGGCAAAGTAAATGTAAGGAGATTTGTAGGAGTAACAAGAATTTAAAAAAAAAAAAAAAAGGTAACATATTCTGGAGAAGATAGCTAAAAGTTTCCTTAATATTTGGGAGTTCATATGGATGAATACATTAGTGATTACTATATGATATCTTCATAATTCTAATTAGATCTGTCCTTATGATTACAAACCAAATTTTCTCAACATTCAAGCATCTGTGATCATACAGGTAGCTAAGCGTGTTATTGTCCAGGAAAATGGGTTATGCATTTTCCCCATGATGGAGTGTGCAAAAGCGAGATGTCAAAGGCGCTGAAACTGATAATCCATCAGTAATTTTCTGTCTGTCGCAATAGCTCTGACCTCCAGTGAACTAAATAAATATGTTTAATCAGCGTCTGATCAACTTATCAAAACCATGCCGTGGGGGAAGAAGGTCCTGTCAAGGCGACGACAGACATTGCTGCAACAAGCGAAAATGAGCAGGAAAGCAACTGCATACCTTATCTCAGCATCTTATGCAGCAAAACAGACGTCCAGGGCAACTGAGATAGAAAAATAGAGTTCTGGTTAAGAAAGGTACAGCGAGTCTCAGAAACCAAGCTACTACAACCAGTCTATTTTCTATTTCATCCATACATCTCCTAATCCAGTTTTTAGGCCCTGCATATGAAATGTAAACGTTTAACACTTCTTTAAAGAAAGCTCCATTTTAAACTCCATTAACTTAGACCAGCGGTATTTACTCCCAGTCCTCAAGGGCCACAAACAAGTCTGGTTTTCAGAATATACCTAATGAATATGCATGAGATAGATCTACATGCAATGGAGGCAGTGTGTATACAAACCTATCTCATGCATATTCATTAGGGATATCCTGAAAACCAGACCTGTTTGCGGCCCTCGAGGGTTGGGAGTGAATATCACTAGTCTAAGTTAATTTCACCCTTATAAAGTGTGCTCACTCTGAATTAATACGCCAGTCTGAAGAACAATAAGTGTCGTACTAAAATGTAGACTGTTAATTGATTTATTTGTATTTGTTTGTATATTTTTTGCCTGTTTCTGGAATTTTATGTATGTACTGATATAACTTGCCTCGATCTTTGGAGGGTGCAGGCAAGAAACATTTTGAATAAATAAATAAAATAAACTCTCTCCAACAAGTAATAGCACATTCTACGAAAGGTTCTGATATTAGAAAATAACCAACAAAGGACAAAATCATATCCAGGGAAGGGGCACAGCTAGTGCAAAGCTCAATTCTACTGCACAATAAACAGACAAAGGACCCTACCTTTAAGCAAAGGGCATTCAAGAGTCTGGGCTTAAATGGCATAAAAGGCATGAGAGTCTTCAGTAGGCCTAAATAACTCAATGATATTTGACCTACTAGAATGCTGCTAAATGTGGTCCCAGATGTGGGTACCTCCACATTGGCTAAAAATCAAGTCTGCAGCTGAAGTCTTGAAGCATCAAAGTCCCAAATAACCAGAACAAAACTGAGAGCCGGTGATCAAAGTAATGCATTTACTCAGCACTAAGAAACCAATATATAGTTTCACCACTGTCCCGCACTGGCAGCTGTGAACCAGGGTTCTTGAACTTGTTTATTCACACTTATTTAATCCTGTTTCCATAGACTGCTTCACAAGCTTTAGGGCTAGGAAGATGGATGAAGGGAGCAAAGGCCATGAGGGAGCTGGGGGGTCATAATGTTGCTGGATCTCATTAATAACATTGCTTATCACACCAGTTACTCCAGAGGTCACCTCAGCTGAGGACTCCAGGACATGTGATAGAGACATGCTCTGCTGCAATGATCTGATTTTTTTTTCTCTCCCTCTTATATGGATACCATAAGCACACAACTACCGTACATGTTTATGCTCCTACCAACAATTTCTCTATTAGGGAAGAAATGGAAGAAGTAAAAAAAATGTTAAAGACCAGAAAGAAAAGGATAGAACGGCATGAGTCTACCAGATATCCTCCTGTCCAAGAAATAATACTTTTAAAAGGAACAATGGGAAAATAACAGATTTAAAAAAATATATATTTACAAGTTTATTATATACCAGAACAGAACACAAAATTGACAAGATAAAGTATACCCTTCTTGGGCAGGGCCATTTTTTCACATTTATTTATTTAAAAGTGTTTGTATACCGTCTTTACAAACAGTGTTTAATCAAAACGGTTTACATAACTAAATAAAAAAACAAATGTAAATAAAGATTTAAATTTAAAAGAACATAAAGATTATCAAATTATAAAAGCTCAAAATTATAAAAATATACAATAAAAATAAAAGTCTAAAACAGAGAGAGAAAAGAGGGTCTCTGAAGGGCCTTAGAAGAAATTTTACTTTCATAAATATATAATGTATGCACACATACAAACACTATTTTATTTAAGTCAGAGCATACCTGGTCAGTTTGTATAATGTGAACAACAAATGCTTCTACAGAGTTTCCTTCACTTGGCATTATGGGGTGATCCTCTATCAGAACATCAGTCCATGTAATAGATGTTACCACTGAACGTCCTCCTCCTCCTCTCTTTGCTCCTGACATGTACATGGGTGCCTCCTGTAATGGGCACAGGAGGGGCCGACTGGGACTCACCTATCTTCGTCCCAGGGCCGGATCTGGGGAAGAAGGACCTTTGAATGGTGCCAGCCATATGGCCCAGCAGCTGGCGCATGGTGCCTAATTCAGCAGGTGTCCCTTGATGACATGTGTGCTGGTATGCTTCGCAATTGGACCATCGTGGGTTGTGCTGACAGCATCGGGGGTGGGGGAACCAGTGATGTTGGTATCCTAAGATTAGCTGTCTCATATAACAGAGAGTGTATTAACATACGATTTAAAAGTGGCCAGCCCCAGCACCTCTCCCTCCTCCTCCAGCCCCCAGGACAGGGCAAACTTCCTCCCATACTTTTCCTGTATCATTATATGCTTGCTCCTCTATGCTTGTGCTCAAGTATGTGCAAGATTTGCATGTTACCCCAATTGCACCAGGGTGCACGAGCTTAGCTCTTGGAGAAGATGTAGGGGAAAGGCCTAAGGACAACAAAGAAGGTGGAAGAGTCACAGCCTTGGGATATGGTGCAAAAGATCTGGGGATTCAGCCAGGAAGACATCCAGAGGGTTAAGTTCTTCTGATGATGGGCAGGGAGGCCAGCAGTCTTACTGTGAATGGTTGTCTTGGACCCCCTCTTCCCACTGCAGCATCTCAGCTTCTTAAAGGGATCACTGGCCAAAGTTGAGCTCTTGAACTCCCCTGATAGTTGCTTAAAGAGCCAGATGGTACCTCCCATGGGATGGGAAGGATATAGGCCATAAGTGGGCTTTACTGAAATTAGTCCCTTGTTAGGTATCCAATAAAGATTTGTGCACATTTTCTAGCCAATAGGATATTGTCCATTTTAACTGTGTTTTTGTCTGTGTAAACTGGGGTGCATCATAGCTGCCCCACTTACTAAGTGGGGCAGCTATGATGCCCCACTTAGTAAGTGGGGCATCATAGTGTTTCTAATGCATTTTTAGTCAGAGTGCACAAAATTACACTGAATATAGTAGAACACTGATGCAATCCATCATGACTTTCAAAGAATGCTGATTTGCACAGATTTTTTTTTCCCTATGGTTGGTTGCAATTCAATTTTCACAGAATTTACAGAATTTCATGTCAACTTAAACCTGCAGTTTTACCATGTCTACACTACAGTCACTTCCTTTTGTAAACACTTATTTGTTTTGTGATCAAGATATCAACCTTCAGAATTTAAGTTACCAATCATTTACTGCTTCCCTTTAGTGACTTAATATTAAAATTCTGTCTCTTGTAATGCAATACAAGCTATCACAACAAAATCCATTTTCTTTGTACCACAATTTCACAGATCTTACTTGATCCCTAGCTTCACCTTGGCTTCATCATAACTAAGGATCCTCTCTGCTTGTCCAGTGCTTTCCTATATTCTGATTCTACCACCATTCCCACTACCACCACAAGTAATGAATTATACAAGGTTAACTAGTTTCCATTGCTAAACCCAATTGCATGGTCAGACACTCATGAACGAGTATGACAGAATTAAAAGTGATCTTTGCAAATCTTGACTATAAATATGAACCTTCCCATCTTTCATCTGTATTGAATAAAGGGGAAATGTATTTGGCTCTATACTTCCACAAGTGTGCAGTATTTTTGAAGACATAGTCAAAATATTTTGATTGATGACAGAATGATGGGGGGATTAATGAAATCAGTAATTTATAATATACTAACAGCATAAAAAGAATTCTCAGCCTGATATTTTTCGAAATTTGGTAAAAGATCAACTTATGCATCCCTTTGGAAAACCTGATCGAGAAAAAGGACACTCTAGGATTTAATAATATTTTCTGCTTCATATGACCAGGTAGATATTGCTTTATGAAAACAAAATACACTCATGATTCCCATGACTTTTAATTACATGTGCCTAGTCATAATCTTTTTTTGGAGGAACTACAAATTGAGCAGACTTGTAAATGTAGCTATGTTGTTATGCCACCCATAGGTGGCAGCTCTGAGGGTGCAGTGGGTATTTCAGCACCCTCTATATTGAGCAAGCTCCATCACTGCGTCCAGAAAGGGATAATTTTGGGTTGTTTGACACCTCCAGTCATTTTGAAAGGTTGGCTCCTATGATGCTAAACATAGCTTTCTACACCCTCAGAAGGAGAACATAGCCAGTTTCCTTCAAAGCTCTGCCCTAGAGACTATTTGTTCTGCCCCCCCCTCGTCAAGATATCCTGTGCTCCCAAAGAACTGTCTTCAGCAGGGAATGGACAGAAAGTTGGGCACAAAACATCTTGAAGAATACTAGAAATTTCAGATATTAACTTTCAGCAACAAACTTCCTCTGGCACACAGCCCTATACATTTCAGATTTTCCAGTATTTTATCCAGCTTGGCTAAAGTGCCATTTTAATGGATATTAACTTCAACCTCTTCCCTGCCTCCACACACAGTGCAGGTCCTTCAAAAATAGTGAATCTGCGTTGGAGGTTGAGCAGACTTTCCCAATTTGTAGAGATTGCAGCAGTCAACGGAATCAGTCAGATTTTCCCCATATGCGAGAAGAACTCTGACCAAAGCTTCCCCAGTGAATCCGAGGTTAAAGCAAAAATTCTGCAAAACTCAAAGTAGATCAAAAAGCCCATGTTTCAAGTCTGGCCACCAAGGGCATACAGTGAACTGCAAAACAAGTATGAATGCAGTCAATAGTGCAGGAAGATCCATGGTTTTAAAGCAAGAGACTTGGGAGAAATAATGAGAATGTGCACCATAATGCATTCTGCTTTATTAGATCTGCTGCTATCAAAATGTTCTGATTTCAGGTTGCATTTTCTTTATTTTAAAAATGGGGATTGTGCCCAAGTAAACAATTACTTAACATTCAGTAATTCTGTCCTAATATATTTTGCTAAATGCCATAATTATACTGTTAGTTAGATTAGGATTTTGACTACTGTTCAATTTGGTTTTCTTACCTGATTTGACACCACAAAACAGTAACGTCTGTCTCAGTTATATGTTAGCAATAGCTCCTGCAGTAATTTAATTACAATTCAAATAACTCTTGCAGATTTCTCTGCACAGGAGGAATAGGTGTGAAAATGTTACTGTAAGAAACAATTTGATGTTACCTTGATGAGAAGCATGATTTCCCAGCAGAGCTAAATTAAAAAGTGTTCAGCAATATAAAAAACAAAACAAAAGGGAGTATTTTTCTGTATTTCAAACCAAGATACCGAAACAGGATTTCCTCTAAAAAGGAAAATTTTCCAATGATTTATCCTAGTAACTAAGCAGTTAATTGGGTAAGACTGGCTGCTCAGTTTTACCATTCCTCAGGTCAGCCAGGATTGGGAATGCTAGGGAGGTGGTGATCACAGCCCCCTGGGCAATGGCGACACCTAGTGGTTAGATTTAGGGTCTATGATTGCAGGGACCTGGAATGAGCCCGGCTGAGGATTGTTGCTGCAATGAATGGACTAAAATATGTCACGAGAGGATATAAAAGGGGGGGGGGGGGGGGGATCACCAGATAGTTGAGAATGAAAATACATGGTGCTGGATCTCAGCCATAGTTCCAACTGAGCTGGATGCAGAAAGACACAGGAGGAAAATAACTGAAAAAAAAAAGTCTAGAATTGCACAGCACCTTAAGAAAGTGTATTTTACGATGAGATTTTTGTTAGTGTTATGTTACAATTGCTGTGGGTGTGTTACAAGAGATCAGGAAGGGATATTACAGTGGCTTTGGGGGTAAGGTGGAAATGGGTTAGTTGCTCTGTGGCGGGGGGGGGGGGGGTGTTATGTGCATGCATACATTAAAGCTGCTCCAGGGGTTGTCTTGATGTGTGAGGTAGCTGCTCTGTGTATAACTGTATGCTACAATTGATCAGAGGATGTTAGTTGCTCTATAAGTATCTGCACACACAAATGTGCATCTTCCAGTTGCTATGGGTGTATGTGTTACAACTGCAATGGGGAGTGTAGGGGAGGTTGTGCATGTTAGTTGCTAGGTGTATGTTACAGTTGCCCTTGAGTGTGGGGGTATGTCTTAGTGTGTGTGAATGTCACAGTTGCTCTATGGGTATGCTATGGTTGCCTTGGAGGAAGAATGGGGATGTGTGCATGTTACCCCATGCTCTCTCTCCTCCACACACACTCGCACTACACTTGACCACTCAGCTTCTCAACCTCCCTATACTCTCCCATGCTCTCCCTTTCATAATCCAAAACCTATGCTCTTCCCCACCTATGCCTGTATGGCACCCATCACTTAGAAAGAAGACACCAGTCAGGAGCTTGAGGAGAAGCACTGGGGGGGCAACTAGCAGTGTCTTCAGCCTGGCAGGGCCTACAGAATTGCACTGGCCTCACTGCTTCAGCTGACATAGCACTTACGTTCTCAGTTTCTTTGCCTGCCCATTAGTTCCCATCTGCAACATCAGTTTCACAAATGAATGAATGGACAAACCTAAATGGTAAGTGCTATTTTATTTCATAAAATGCACCAAAAAGAATAATGAACTGGGAATCAGGGCACCAGAGTACAAACCCTATTTCTACCAAGGTCGCTCATTGTGATCATGGGCAAATCACTTTCTCTCTGTTGCTTCAGGTACCCACAGAAAGGTGAATTTTCAAAATGTTACATGCATAAAAATTTGCATAAAAGCGCGTAGGCAGCATCTACTCGCCTATTCTGTGTTTTATAAAAATCCAAAATATGCACGGATTTTCACTTTCACACGCACACATACATACGTTATAAAGGGGTGATCTAGGGATGTTCCTGGGCAGAGCATAAGTTTCTGTTTTAAAAGACACTCTTACATACATTTTCCAAGTTATGCATGTATTTTTACATCTGCTAATTATCTGGTGTAAGTGATATTAGGCATGTTTATTATGTTGTACTGACTGGGGGAGGGGGGGGGGTCTGGGTGAACTGGCAGTTGTTCAGCCTGAGGGACCAGAAAGGTTTTGATAACTGTGAGGACTGGGTGAACCTGGGGGAGTCATGGGTTTAACTAGTAATTTCACTCACAGACATATGCTTTAAAATACTCCAGTTTGTGTGTCTAAATCTCAACTTATGTTAAGTCCTACTTTATATTCTCAAGCAAAGTATATGCACATATATTTTTAAACTAGGTAGGTACTCATGTTCAATGCCTTGTATGTATTTGCACGTTGGTAAACATACGTATTTTATAATATTAGCGTATGTGATAACCCGCAAGTTATAAAATATTATGGTACAACAATCATGGTCACATATACATGTATATGCCACTGGGCGCAATTGTTTGAAAGCTATCCTCTTAAATTGTAAGCTCTTTTGGACTGAGGGCACAATGTGCCTGAATTAGATTTGAAGCACAATGACTCTGGGAAAAGATGCTGTACAGATGCTAAAATAAAAAAAAATTATATATATAAATATATATTATTGCAGAAAAGACATATAAAAAGAACACTGAATAAAATCTCTGAAGCATTTCAAACTGCTCTTCGATAGCACTAAAGCGAAATGCTACACACATTCTAAACATTCTCAGGAGGATTTTTGGCTTCGTTGACCTTTTACCAGCTAAAGTTGCAAATGGAAGGACCCAGTCCAATATTGCAGATCTTGCCGTTATAAAAAATGCATTCCCTCGTATGCAGTGGTAAATGTGATAGCAGGTGCAGATAGCATGGTTAGACATGACTTCTTACTTCAACAATTATGTTTAGACTCTCTTTCTAAAACACCTGTGACCCCACTTACCAAACTCCATTTACCACCATCACCTTTCTGAATTGTACCAATAAAATAGCAGTTGGACTTGGATTTAAAGCAAACAGGATCATTATGTTGGGTGGGTGTTCCAAGCTTCGCTATTCCAGCCATCTCTGACCTATAAATAATGCAAGACCTTTTCTCACTAAAAATGAGTTTAGTCCAGACAAAAAGCTTTACGAGGTGGGAAGGCCAAACGCAACCAGAGCATGCAGAATTCAATCTAGTTCGGCTTCGCAAATTGAATTACGGCTCAGATTCTGCTCTCTCATTCTACAGTAGGGCTGGAAAGGTCCCTTCTGAACATTTAAGCTTTATTATTTCAATACCCAAGACAGGGCAAATCTCATCAGATCACAGATGAGATCGTATTTCAATTCTAAAAGTAAGAAAACTCAGAAAAAAAAATTAAGCTAGGCCTTTCTGTGTGACCCCCCTGAACTTTCAACCATAGCCCTCTTTGCCAGGAAAGTATTCAACACCTCATTTAATTTCTTCGCACTGTGCTGGCAGCACCGAGGAAAGGCCATACAAGGGAAAAAAAAATAATCTGGGGAACTTCATCAATTTTTCATGAATTTTCATTTAGGCCAGAGTCCCCATCTTGCCTTGGTCGATAGATCAAGCTGCTGACACATATTTAACACCTGGGGCTTTAGCTGTCATATCCAGGGACTGCCACAGACTCCAGCGTGATCTTCAGGCAGCCACAGTCTGTGTGAAGACCCTCTCCCCCCACCCCCCCTCCCAGCATTTCTCTCTTCCACATGTGTGGCGCCCCACAGCTCAAAACTGAAATCCAATCCATTCCAGCTACATCAGAATGTGTCTCTCATTAATCCCACTGGAATACACTGCACTAGAAGCTTAGTAATGCCAATTCTGCTTTGAAAATGAACTGCTTTTAAAATTATTTTCAAATCAGTCCAAAAAAAAAATAAAAAAATCCACATCCATCGTATTGACCATTTAACCTTAATATTCCATATAAGGACAATTTTCAAAATAATCTAGCTACAACAAAATAAAATTAAGATGACCAGATTGCCCTGTATGAAACCTGCCCACCTCAAGGTGGGTACTTTTAGCCACTTTTTAGGGGATGTATTCCGGGTGGCATTTTTTGAGTGAGGCTAGGGAAACATTACATGTAGATTTCATTTTCTAACCTCCTTGCATTAATTTCCCCAACCAAAATCTACGAGTTCTTTGTACCCATGAAAAACTTTCCAATGAGGAAATATGCATGTAGTTTCCCATTGAAAATTGGGCTATTGGGAAAAATGTCCCCTTACAAGGGAAGAAAGGGCAAAAGTTCACCTTTTAAGATTACTACTATGAATGATTGCATCGTTCACTTATTTTAGAGGCCAGATTTTGAGGGAGGAAGGGAATCAGCTGTCCCTTTTCCATTGTTAACATGATAGCAGTCGTATTGTGATGGTTGTTTCTTATGGTGCTTGCAGTAGGGTAGACTATCAATACTAATTTTACACCCAAATGACTAAACAATAAAACAGGGCAAATTTTAGAAACTGAAGGAGCTTAAGTCCATCAGCTTGGAAACGGTCTTCCGATTTGCAAATTCATATTTTTCAGCACATCAAATAAAATGCATTTCATGCAAAGTTCAATGATAACCTTCCTACTGGACATAAAACAAAATTCTGAAGACATCTTACCACTGTGAGTATTTACAGAATTACAGCTTTTCCGTTATCTAAAGCATGGCATAACTGTTTAACTGTTAAAGAGGCATGTTGTATACTATAACCAATCTAACCAATTGGGAATGCTTTAAAATGCTACCTGGGAAAGAGGGAGGCATATTCACCCCTTAGAAAGTTAGCTTTGCATGATGAATCACTGCCCACTTTAGGTCAGATTTTAGTACCTATGCGTGGGCGCAGATTTGTGCGTGCAACCCGGCATGCACAAATTTACGCCCGATTTTATAACATGCGTGCGCAGCCGCGCGCATGTTATAAAATCCGGGGTCGGCGCGTGCAAGGGGGTGCACACTTGTACACCTTGCGCACGCCGAGCCCTAAGGGAGCACCGATGGCTTTCCCTGTTCCCTCCGAAATCAGAGCGGCCTTGGAGGGAACTTTTCTTCCACCACCACCCCCCCCACCTTCCCCTCCCTTCCCCTGCCTAACCCGCCCCCCAGCCTTACCTAAAACCCCCCTGACCTTTATTAAAAAGTTGCGCCTGCCTCCGGGCAGGTGTAGGTTGCGCGTGCTGGCCGAGTGCCAGCACATAATCCCCCAGCTGCCCACACCCCGCCCCTTTTTTCAAGCCCCGGGACATACGCGCATTCCGGGGCTTGTACGCGTCGCCGGGGCTTTGCAAAACAGGCTTGGTGCGCGTAACCCCCCTGCACGCATAAATCCAGCTGGATTTACGTGCGTAGGGCTTTTAAAATCTGCCCCTATATTCATAACTTCATGGTTTTCATCTGATCATATGTCAGCTATCTTTCTGCCAAACCTATTACATCCTGTCTGTCCCCAAAAGATATTGAGATTAGAGGGTGGTGGGGTGGGGATGCCCAGTTAAGCAGTGGAGGACAGACAGAAAGGGACCTTAAAATTCCAGGCATGTGCCAAGTCCCAATTTATAGAGAAATCAGCTTATTAAAATATCTATACATATATTTAACATTCTGAGAGGGTATTGATGCTATATTTTAACACTGTATACCCTCAATTAACATTTAAGCCAAAGTGCATTTTTATGGCCCTAATACATTTTTCACTGCAGTGACAAAAGTCTTTTCTCATTAGTGGTAAGCAAAAGGTTAATCGCTACACCAGAGAGAAGAAATTCTTATTTTCACGGCTGCTGTCATTTAGTTCTTTTAAGGAAAGGGAAAAAAATGAACCTGAAGAATTTTTAAAAATCTGTGAGAAACATCAAAGATTTATTCTTAGCAGTCAAGAGAAGCATCCTTTTAACGGTCAGTTGCCCCGAGTGGCACTGTTTTCACACAGTGCTTTGGCACTAAAGGAAAGAGGCATGTGACCAGCTGTGCAAAGGGCTTATGTTCAAAATCCAGATGTGCTCAAGCTTTAATAGCACTTTTGTAATTGTTGACATCTTACTCCATACATAAGTCTTATCCTTGCTATGACTTTCACAATCTGGAAACATCCTGCACCACAATGGGAAGACACATTGTGTTGAGTTTCCTTTTTCAAAATCAGATCGTGAGTTTAAATGAGGACTTAATCACTGGTATAATTTAGCATTCTCTCTTTTCAAGTGAGGGAGAGGAAACCCTACATAAACATGACCTTGTCTTAGCTGTAGCACTCTTTAATGCCATGAATGCAAGAAATGAGCTTTTTAATCCTGAAGGAGCTTAATTGAAGAATTCAGCCTGTTAACTTTCAGAGCTACAAAAACAGTAAAATAATCTGGTGTCAGGTGCATGATGCCACTACAAAAACTCTGGCTAGGGTTTCCGATCTTGGATTTCACACTCTCTAATCTCTCCTCAAAATATTTTTCACATTAGTTTTATCATTTGTGCATGGTGGTGTACCGAGATGTTTCGTTCATGCATGACCTTCCCCAGCTGTCAACAAGAGTCCGGCTATGCCGCAGCTGAAGCTTCAGTGATGGGTGTACCAGATTCTATCAAGGTCCTCGCACCAGCACTGTTCCACTTTGAGACAAGCTTTGGTGCCATAAATATTAAAAAAAAAAAAAAGGAAGCCCCCCTCCCCTTACTCTTCTGCACTTCTTGTCAGTCATATTCCACACAAACTAAGGGAATCCGTTGAGTCATCTTAGTGCACCTTTCGCCAATGACAGGAAAAAGATTTACTAATTAAACATTTTATTTATAAAATGTTTTATTGAGTGGAGCAGCAGCCTAATGGTTAGAGCAGGGAAACCCAGGATTCACATCGCACTGTTGCTCTTGTGACCTTGGGCAAGTCACTTTACCTCCATTATAAACCCTGTGGGGATAGGGAAATATCTACAGTACCTGAATGTAATCTGCTTCAATATACACTGAGGCGCCAAAAAGCGCAATATAAAAATCTAAATAAAAACAAATAAATCATATTGTAATGCATAATTCTACCATCCATACTGGTCCTGAAGCTGTAGGTTCTGATACTATTTATTGAACCAATAAAAGGAAATACTACATGCAACCAGAAGTCTAAGAAGTAAGATGGGAGAATTAGAATGTATAGCAGTAAATGATGACATAGACTTAATTGGCATCTCAGAGACATGGTGGAAAGAGGATAACCAATGGGACAGTGCTATACCGGGGTACAAATTATATCGCAATGACAGAGAGGAGCAGTCGGGAGGAGGTGTGGCGCTTTATGTCCGGGATGGCAAAGAGTCCAACAGGATAAACATCCTGCATGAGACTAAATACAAAATTGAATCTTTATGGGTAGAAATCCCTTGTGTGTCAGGGAAGACTACAGTGATAGGGGTATACTACCGTCCACCTGGTCAAGATGGTGAGATGGACAGTGAAATGCTAAGAGAAATTAGGGAAGCTAACCAAATTGGTAGTGCAGTAATAATGGGAGACTTCAATTACCCCAATATAGACTGGGTAAATGTATCATCGGGTCACACTAGAGAGATAACGTTCCTGGATGGAATAAATGATAGCTTTATGGAGCAATTGGTTCAGGAACCGACGAGAGAGGGAGCAATTTTAGATCTAATTCTCAGTGGAGCACAGGACTTGGTGAGAGAGGTAACGGTGGTGGGGCCGCTTGGCAATAGTGATAATATGATCAAATTTGATTTAATGACTGGAAAAGGAACAGTGTGCAAATCCAAGGCTCTCGTGCTAAACTTTCAAAAGGGAAACTTTGATAAAATGAGAAAAATTGTTAGAAAAAAACTGAAAGGAGCAGCTACAAAAGTAAAAAATGTCCAAGAGGCGTGGTCATTGTTAAAAAATACCATTCTAGAAGCACAGTCCAGATGTATTCCACACATTAAGAAAGGTGGAAAGAAGGCAAAACGATTACCGGCATGGTTAAAAGGGGAAGTGAAAGAAGCTATTTTAGCCAAAAGATCTTCATTCAAAAATTGGAAGAAGGATCCAACAGAAGAAAATAGGATAAAGCATAAACATTGACAAGTTAAATGTAAGATATTGATAAGACAGGCTAAGAGAGAATTTGAAAAGAAGTTGGCTGTAGAGGCAAAAACTCACAGTAAAAACTTTTTTAAATATATCCAAAGCAGACAGCCTGTGAGGGAGTCAGTTGGACCGTTAGATGATTGAGGGGTTAAAGGGGCACTTAGAGAAGATAAGGCCATCGCGGAAAGATTAAATGATTTCTTTGCTTCGGTGTTTACTGAAGAGGATGTTGGGGAGGTACCCGTAATGGAGAAGGTTTTCATGGGTAATGATTCAGATGGACTGAATCAAATCACGGTGAACCTAGAAGATGTGGTAGGCCTGATTGACAAACTGAAGAGTAGTAAATCACCTGGACCAGATGGTATACACCCCAGAGTTCTGAAGGAACTAAAAAATGAAATTTCAGACCTATTAGTAAAAATGTGCAACTTATCATTAAAATCATCCATTGTACCTGAAGACTGGAGGATAGCAAATGTAACCCCAATATTTAAAAAGGGCTCCAGGGGCGATCCGGGAAACTACAGACCGGTTAGCCTGACTTCAGTGCCAGGAAAAATAGTGGAAAGTGTTCTAAACATCAAAATCACAGAACATATAGAAAGACATGGTTTAATGGAACAAAGTCAGCATGGCTTTACCCAGGGCAAGTCTTGCCTCACAAATCTGCTTCACTTTTTTGAAGGAGTTAATAAACATGTGGATAAAGGTGAACCGGTAGATGTAGTATACTTGGATTTTCAGAAGGCGTTTGACAAAGTTCCTTATGAGAGGCTTCTAGGAAAAGTAAGAAGTCATGGGATAGGTGGCGATGTCCTTTTGTGGATTGCAAACTGGCTAAAAGACAGGAAACAGAGAGTAGGATTAAATGGGCATGAAGGGCAACCAAAATGATAAAGGGGATGGAACAGCTCCCCTATGAGGAAAGGCTGAAGAGGTTAGGGCTGTTCAGCTTGGAGAAGAGACGGCTGAGGGGGGATATGATAGAGGTCTTTAAGATCATGAGAGGTCTTGAATGAGTAGATGTGACTCGGTTATTTACACTTTCGAATAATAGAAGGACTAGGGGGCATTCCATGAAGTTAGCAAGTAACACATTAAAGACTAAATCGGAGAAAATTCTTTTTCACTCAACGCACAATAAAGCTCTGAAATTTGTTGCCAGAGAAGGTAGTTAGTGCAGTTAGTGTAGCTGGGTTCAAAAAAGGTTTGGATAAGTTCTTGGAGGAGAAGTCCATTAATGGCTATTAATCAATTATACTTAGGGAACAGCCACTGCTATTAATTGCATCAGTAGCATGGGTTCTTCTTAGTGTTTGGGTAATTGCCAGGTTCTTGTGGCCTGGTTTTTGGCCTCTGTTGGAAACAGGATGCTGGGCTTGATGGACCCTTGGACTGACCCAGCATGGCAATTTCTTATGTTCTTATGGGCAATTTTCTCAGTGGAAGGGAGTGGACAGTGGAGTGCCTCAGGGATCTGTATTGGGACCCTTACTGTTCAATATATTTATAAATGATCTGGAAGGAAATACGACGAGTGAGATAATCAAATTTGCAGATGACACAAAATTGTTCAGAGTAGTTAAATCACAAGCAGATTGTGATAAATTGCAGGAAGACCTTGTGAGACTGGAAAATTGGGCATCCAAATGGCAGATGAAATTTAATGTGGATAAGTGCAAGGTGATGCATATAGGGAAAAATAACCCATGCTATAATTACACAATGTTGGGTTCCATATTAGGTGCTACAACCCAAGAAAGAGATCTAGGTGTCATAGTGGATAACACATTGAAATCGTCGGTGCAGTATGCTGCGGCAGTCAAAAAAGCAAACAGAATGTTGGGAATTATTAGAAAAGGAATGATGAATAAAACGGAAAATGTCATAATGCCTCTGTATCGCTCCATGGTGAGACCGCACCTTGAATACTGTGTACAATTCTGGTCGCCGCATCTCAAAAAAGATATAATTGCGATGGAGAAGGTACAGAGAAGGGCTACCAAAATGATAAGGGGAATGGAACAACTCCCCTATGAGGAAAGACTAAAGAGGTTAGGACTTTTCAGCTTGGAGAAGAGACGACTGAGGGGGGATATGATAGAGGTGTTTAAAATCATGAGAGGTCTAGAACGGGTAGATGTGAATCGGTTATTTACTCTTTCGGATAGTAGAAAGACTAGGGGGCACTCCATGAAGTTAGCATGGGGCACATTTAAAACTAATCAGAGAAAGTTCTTTTTTACTCAACGCACAATTAAACTCTGGAATTTGTTGCCAGAGAATGTGGTTCATGCAGTTAGTATAGCTGTGTTTAAAAAAGGATTGGATAAGTTCTTGGAGGAGAAGTCCATTACCTGCTATTAAGTTCACTTAGAGAATAGCCACTGCCATTAGCAATGGTAACATGGAATAGACTTAGTGTTTGGGTAATTGCCAGGTTCTTATGGCCTGGATTGGCCTCTGTTGGAAACAGGATGCTGGGCTTGATGGACCCTTGGTCTGACCCAGTATGGCATTTTCATATTTTCTTATGTAGTCTTGAAAGCTCCCTTACTATATCATTCCTTTTGCTGGTTCAAGAAAATGTATCGCAACCTAAAAAGATTTAATAAAATCAGTCCCTTAATTTCCCAGCCCATTGCTAAAGCCATGTAAAGAGGCTCAATGGGGGTTACCCGCAGCTATAAGTTTTGCAGAATTGGTAAGAATGTTCCCTCAAATATGCCAAAACCTTGTGGCTAGTATTAGTCAGAGCCAAAACTGATATCATGCCACCACTTACCCCACAGCAGGTTACTAGATCAACAGCTTAAATCACATTGGACCTTTTATATTAAAATCCCCCTTCATTAGGTGTTCCAGCTTTAATAATTACTGTTTGGATTTATGCAGCCTGTTTTCTGCCTTACTTTACCATGAATTCTTCAATGAAAAATGATGGAATATTATTATATTACCAACAAATCACTAATTTTGGCTGCATGACTTGTAATCTTGGTTGGTGTCTTAACAGGACTGATAATATTCAGTAAGATTTGAAGGAAGCTGTGTCGGCCTAGTGTCCACAGCCTTCATCTATGAATCAGGCAGAATCTAGGAGCCAGCATTGAAATCTTCTTTCTACCTCTTATGACCCTAGTTGTCCTATACGTCTCTTTCTCACTTATTAGAGAAAGTGGGAAAGGGAAGTATAGGACAACTAGGGTCATAAGCAAAAAATAAGAGGCAGAAAGAAGATTTCAATTCTGGACCTAGGCCGACACAGCCTCCTTCAAATCTTACTGAATATTATTGGTCCTGCTGAGACACCAACCAAGATTACAAGTCATGCAGCCAAAATTTTCTAATAGGTTTTTACTATAATGGCAAAACAAAACACAACTTCTCCTATTATACCGCAGTACTCACCACACCAGGCATCCATTTCACAATCTATCCACCCCCTGTTTTCAAATTCCCTTAAAGTACCTCTAGCAGCATTTTCTACTGTTTACAGAAGATCTGCAGGAAAATATCCAGGCCAGAAAAGAGATTCGACATGATGAGAGGCATTTGAGAGAAGCACCAGCCAAAACACATAGGGGAAAATCTTTAAACTTACGCGAGGGCGCAGATTTGTTTGCACAACCCAGCGCAAACAAATCTACGCCCGATTTAATAACATACAAGCGCTGCCGCGCGCATGTTATAAAATCCAGGGTCGGCGCGTGCAGGGGGGTGCACAATTGTGCAACCTGCACGCACTGAGCCGAGCAGCTTGCCTCCGTTCCATCCGAGGCAACTCCGAAATCGGAGCGGCCTTGAAGGGAACTTTTTTTTTGTCGTCCCCCCCACCTTTCCCTCCCTTCCCCTATCTAACCCACCGCCCAGCCCTAACTAAATCCCCCCCTACCTTATTTTGTGGAGTTACGCCTGCCTCTGGGAGGTATAACTTGCGCGCGCCGCTGGCTCCCTGCCCTGGCACAGGCCATTGTGCCAGAACACACAGCCCCGCCCCCAGACCGCCGTCACGCCTCCGGCCCTGCCCACGGACCACAGCCACGCCCCCGGCCAGCCCCTTATTTGAAGCCCCGGGACTTACGCGCATCCCGGGGCTTGCACGCACCGCCGAGCCAATGCAAGATAGGCTCGGTGTGCGCAGGGAAAGGCAGGGGAAGGTTTTCGAGGGTTGCGCACGTAAGATACATGTGCAACCCTTTGAAAATCTACCCCATAATATACCAAACAAGTGTGACAATAATGTGAATTAGAAACCAAAAAATCTAAAGGAATTATAATGATCTGTCTGGTTCTTCGTACTCATTTCTGAACCCCAAAACATGAAATGATGCAAAAGTGCACACTTAACTGGTCTTACATTAAAGAAGCTTACATTATTGTTTTAATTTGGTCAAATAATAAAATTATGACATGGACAGTGTATTAAGGCCAAGCAACAAGATAATACACTAGATATCTTCATTTGATGTACATTGCTTTTATGTAGTGGCCTCTGCCAATAAAATCTATAGAGGTTTTAGCCATTAATACACAAATCATAAGTGGAAAGAAGTCTGAGCAGTATATTTTGAGAATGGATAAACAATTTCCATAAATCATTTGTAAAATGACCTGGGCGTGACTTGAACTTTAGAAGAACTTTAAGAGTGTTTAGCTTTAAATTATTATTAAGAGCTTTATAAAAAATACCTATATCTTGGCAGTTAATACAGGACTTGAAAAAAGAGCAAGGCAGGTCATCTTACACAAAAAAATTATTTTGAAGCTAGAGATTAAATGTCTAATATCTGAATTTGCAAAATTATTTTATACTATAGGCTTTTTCATGCAGTTATCATATGTGATTGCTTTTACTGCTCAGTATGTTTGTGTATTATGACTGAGACTAGAATTAGTCAGAATTGAACTGCAAAGACCAGGTTAAAACAGAGAAAGGTAAACAGTTGCAGAAAATTCATTTTCCACAGCAATATATTTTGGGATCCAGTATTTAAGTTATGGTAACTATATCATCTTTCCTTCACTTTACAGCAATGGACCCCAAACTGTGGGTCTGGACTGACTAATGGATCCTCCAGGACTTTAATTGGAGATCATGAGATGAAATTCAACCAAGAAATTAAAGAACAGAAAATAAAGCATCAAGACAGCACTACAAAAATTTTAGACACATGGTTTTCCATTTACAAAATTAAAGGGGAAAAATGCATGATTGAAAATCATTTAAATTTTTTGAGGTCCTTGTTATTGTTCAAAAATGGTTCCCAAATAAGAATTATTGCTGTATTGCATTTAGTTCATATTTTACTTACATGCCACTTCCAGAGATGCATTGCGGCTCACAGCTTCACCAAGATAGTTCCTTGCAACACAAATGTAGACTCCCTCATCAGGTTTACTCCTTCTTCCATGTACAATGCGTAAGAAAAATAAAGACCCGCTGGGCAACAGCATACGGTGGGATCGGGGGTCATCTTTGTCAGTCTCCACTCTCTCTCCATCTTTGTACCACTCAATGGTGGGAGTTGGTCTTCCTTCAGCTTTGCAGTTCAGAGTCGTTGGCTCCCCCTTAGACACAATGACATCTGAAGGGTGTTCAACAATACGGGGAGGGAAGTCTTCCTGTCGAAGACGGGAACCTGGAAAACACAAATGTTTAAACGAAAAAGAATCAGTTTCACGTTTTTGTTTTTTTGACAACTTACCATTTTCTTTGGAAGTTTCAAGACACAAATCGAGTAGAAATAATAGACCGGTGGCTACTGTAAATAGCAACACAACCTTTTAAAGTGTGTACTATTCCATGACTGGAATCTAATCTCACTGGTAACTGGATCATTAAACTAAGACTTGGCAATAATCTATCAAATCATTTCTACAATATGTAGACAACTTCTAAACACCCAGACCAAGTTCACTAATTAAAATTCATGCATCATTGGTCAAATACATTGTATTCTACACTTCATCTTGGTTGCACTCAAAGCTTTCCTTAAAACAATTTATTTTCATAACATATTTCAACTGCATTAATTTTTTAATGATCCATAAAATGCATGTACAAAGGGCAGTATAAGCATGAGAGATACTATCATATTAGATGAACACCACATACACACCATACATTCAAAAGATGCAAGACAGCTGGTTTAGAGTAATTTTAAAACCTTTCAAATTCCAAGCTCAGACATTAAGGAACTTAGTGGATTCTCATTTTATTATAACTATATCTCTGTTCTCTTACTGGGAAAAACATGCAGGGATGGCAAAGAGGTTAAACAATAAACCCTAATAAAACCTAATAGTACTCCTCTCAAAGCATGAGAATTTGGAGGTCCTCCCCACCCCTACCACTATTAATATCAGCTTAATGAAGTGCGTTTGTGTGTTGAGAGTTGGTAGTGGGGAGGAGGAGGGGTGACCATTTATTACTCCTCCATATTTCTAGCTCAGCTAGAACCAGTATTAGGATCTGGTACCACAGGACTTAAAACACAACTGCTCAGCAGGGGTACATTTCTATTTCAATATCCCACCTTCCATCTAAGTATAGGCATCACAGTGATAGTCACTGGCCAAACTCTGGCTACCTCTGGGACTTGGCTAATGTGAACCCTAAATCTGGCTTCTAGGTGTTGCTACTTAAGCTCCTTTCCATTAGAGGGCTGTGAACACTATCTCCGTGGCATCTCCAGCTGGCCTAAGTAACAGAAGCTCTAGCCCAGTAATCAGACCCAGGTTTTTCCACCTGGCAGAATACAGCACGATTCCAAGCCACTGTACCATCCCAATGTAACTAAAGCCAACTCTCCTAGGACTGCCTCTTTTTGTATCTACAAGTTTCTTCTCCCAAACGACTATGCCCTTTTCAATAGGGATCACTTTAGATCAAAAACAACTGAACCAGAAACGGACAACTAAAGAAATTTTATAGGTTTCCTTCAGTGACTTGAGGTTTATTTTTGCTTTATTATTGTCATGCATAGTAAAAATTTATTTAAAAAAAAATGTTAAAACCTGGTTGTACCAACAAACATTTGAAGGATGAATCAGTGTTTAGCAGCAGGAGTGTTATTTATGTTCTTATGTTGTGGTTTTACTTTGTGTTATTATAGTTTGAATAGTTTTATTACATTTATTGTTAATTATTTTATAGTATTTTGGATTGTATTATATAGGATTTTATATAATTGTTTTATTAATTTAAATTCATTTTGATACTAAAATCGCTTAGACTTTTGGAATAGCAATTGATAAATACTGTAAAATAAATATATTAATTAATTAAAATTGCCTCTGTCCTCAAATATGTTTCTACCTTACAATGGCCAGTGACTCTGCAAGGATTATAGGCATGTTAAAATACAACTTACAGATAAAGGAGGCTATGGAATATGGTGTAAGATAGCATAGTTTTAAAACATAAAGTTATAGATAAAGAGTAAAATAGGTTGACAGACACAATATAAAAGAAAGCTTCACCTATTTTCTATATTGCACTACCATATACTTAAATTCTTAACTACAAGCTACAAAAATCGTGGTTGCCCTTAGAACCATTGAGTTGTCCAAATGTGTCCATTACTATGATGTGCATTAAATTTTATGAGATTAGCTATGTTACATCCTTAGAACCATCGTGTTATCCAAATCTGTCTCCTACTATGACATGCATCACATTTTATGAAATTTGTTATGTTATATGCCCAATAATGGCGCACAGCATTGCTAAAACAGTGAAATGTCAGACAGCAACACAGAAAAGGCTGACTGAGAAATTTAAGACACAAAAAAATGCTTGCGGGCAAGTCTGAAAGGGAGGGGATGCCTCAGCGGTTTTCTGCCCACTTGCTTCTGTAGGCTCAAGTCAGTTGAAAGACTGGGCTACTCCACTCAAGCCTGGCCCCACCCAATTTCTTTATACAGTCACAGCTGAAAGTCAGGGCACAGACATCCACGGAGACACTGGGTTCAGTGATGCAAAGCCATGCAGCTTTATGTGCGTGAGCGTGTGTGTGTTATAAGTTACTCATTTTGTTTGTGGCCATGGCTGGCTCTTTGGTGATTAGAGCATCCAGAGGAAACACAGGGGCCTCCAACGTGACTGCATGGGAATCTTTCCTACATGGTTATTTATTACCAAAGGACCAAGGCACAACTAAGAGCCCTCAGCCCTGGACAAACACATTAGATTTCTGCCATATCACAGATGTGCACAGAGCACAGAGAAGGTGAAACAGCCTTTCAAAAACTCTACAACAGAGGAAAAAGCAGGAAAAAAAAGATTTGAGGTTTGGTGTTTGTTTTTTGTTTGTTTTATTACAATAGTTCTAGATCTCACCAGGGGGAAAAAAAGAATTTTTTCTAATTGAAATATTTATTTATGATTTGTATGATTTTAATCAGGGGTAAAAACATAAGAACCTAAGTAATTGCCATACTGGCTCAGACCAAGGGTCCATCAAGCCCAGCATCCTGTTTCCAATCCAGGCTACAAGAACCTGGCAAGTATCCAAAAACTAAGTCTACCCCATGCTACTGATGCCAGTAACAGCAGTGGCCATTCCCTAAGTCCACTTGATTAATATCAGTTAATGGACTTATCCAAACCTTTTTAAACCCAGCTACACTAAGTGCACTAATCACATCCTCTGGCAACAAATTCCAAAGCTTAATTGTGCGTTGAGTGAAAAAGAATTTTCTCCGATTAGTTTTAAATGTGCTACATGTTAAATTCATGGAGTGCCCCCTAGTCCTTCTATTATCCAAAAGAGTAAATAACAGGATTCACATTTACCTGTTCTAGACCTCTCATGATTTTAAAGACCTGTATCGTATCCCCCCCAGCCGTCTCTTCTCCAAGCTGAGCAGCCCTAACCTCTTCAGTCTTTCCTCATAGGGGAGCCGTTCCATCCCCTTTATCATTTTGGTCGTCCTTCTCTGTACCTTCTCTATTGCAACTATATCTTTTTTGAGATGTGGCGACCAGAATTGTACACAAAAGAACATGCCATTCTGGGTCAGACCAAAGCCACTGAGCCCAGCATTGTGTCTGTGGCTGGTCCAGGTCATAAATACCTGGCAGATCAGAAAAAGTAGATATTTCTTCTTACTCACTCCCAGGAATAGCAACAGCTGCAATCCTGGAGGACTGCAAACCGGTCAGGTTTCCTAGATATCCAAAATGAATATGCATGAGATTTATTTGTATGCAATACCTTCTTTGTATGAAAATATATCTCATATATATTAAATTGGGGTATCCTGAAAACCCGACCAGTTTGCAGCCCTCCAGGGTGGCAGTTTGACACCCCTGACTCTAATCCAAATTTAATTTAAAAAATTAATTTCATAGTTACTCTGGTATTCTATTAGATCAATCCAAAGCTGACATTGTCGAGGCAGCCATTATTACCATTAAACAAAAAAATAAAAGAAAGAAAGAATATCCTTACCATGTTACAACTTTTTAAAAATGTTAATGCCATTCATTTACATTCAAAGGCATCACCCCATCCCTGCTAAGTAGGTTGTGACACAGACTGTACAATTAATTAACTACACACAGAACTCACTGCTAGGGTTAGAACTGCAGCAGGGTCTTTATCCTCCAATAATTCAGTGACTGCCCCAAGACACAGGAGCAGCTACACTACAAATGACAGTAGCATGAATTTCCATTATGTTAACCTGGTCTATGCTCTCATTTTTGTAACTGGAGGCAAGATTTCTCCTAACTTAGATGGAATAGGCTCTGGGAATCTTTAAAAGTTATTATTCAAAGCTGAGCATAGTAAAAACATGATTACCAATTTCATTTCATTTTGGTTCACTTCACCTAAAGTACTTTATAATAGTCTCTTGTGGTACATTATTGTGCCTGTTCAATCACCCCATGGCACCGAAAATGGTCTCAGTATAGCCAGAGAGCAGACTTGGGCTGGACTCTGGCAAGTCTCTCAAAAACTTCTCTATTAATGACAAAAACAGAAGCAGCTCTGCTTTCCTTAGCGCTCACAAAAACATATATAGTAATATAACTTATGGTTCAACAGTATTCATCTTCTCTAGGCTTCCTCCTCTCCCCTTGGCCTCCTCACCCTCCTTGGCCTGGCTAGTTATACTCCTTTCCTAGGGGTATCTGCCCCAGATCAGGACTCCCTGCTAGACTGGGGTTAAGGTGGACTAGGCCATATGTATGGAGATGGTTAAGATGTTTAAGGGTTTTCTCCTGTATATGCCATACATAAGAACATAAGAACATGTCATACTGGGTCACACCAAGGGTCCATCAAGCCCAGCATCCTGTTTCCAACAGTGGCCAATCCAGGCCACAAGAACCTGGCAATTACCCAAAAACTAAGTCTATTCCATGTAACCATTGCTAATGGCAGTGGCTATTCTCTAAGTGAACTTAATAGCAGGTAATGCACTTCTCCTCCAAGAACTTATCCAATCCTTTTTTAAACACAGCTATACTAACTGCACTAACCCCATCCTCTGGCAACAAATTCCAGAGTTTAATTGTGCGTTGAGTAAAAAAGAACTTTCTCTGATTAGTTTTAAATGTGCCCCATGCTAACTTCATGGAGTGCCCCCTAGTCTTTCTACTATCCGAAAGAGTAAATAACCGATTCACATCTACCCGTTCTAGACCTCTCATGATTTTAAACACCTCTATCATATCCCCCCCTCAGTCGTCTCTTCTCCAAGCTGAAAAGTCCTAACCTCTTTAGTCTTTCCTCATAGGGGAGTTGTTCCATTCCCTTTATCATTTTGGTAGCCCTTCTCTGTACCTTCTCCATCGCAATTATATCTTTTTTGAGATGCGGCGACCAGAATTGTACACAGTATTCAAGGTGCGGTCTCACCATGGAGCGATACAGAGGCATTATGACATTTTCCGTTTTATTCATCATTCCTTTTCTAATAATTCCCAACATTCTGTTTGCTTTTTTGACTGCCGCAGCACACTGCACCGACGATTTCAATGTGTTATCCACCATGACACCTAGATCTCTTTCTTGGGTTGTAGCACCTAATATGGAATCCAACATTGTGTAATTATAGCATGGGTTATTTTTCCCTATATGCATCACCTTGCACTTATCCACATTAAATTTCATCTGCCATTTGGATGCCCAATTTTCCAGTCTCACAAGGTCTTCCTGCAATTTATCACAATCTGCTTGTGATTTAACTACTCTGAACAATTTTGTGTCATCTGCAAATTTGATTATCTCACTCGTCGTATTTCTTTCCAGATCATTTATAAATATATTGAACAGTAAGGGTCCCAATACAGATCCCTGAGGCACTCCACTGTCCACTCCCTTCCACTGAGAAAATTGCCCATTTAATCCTACTCTCTGTTTCCTGTCTTTTAGCCAGTTTGCAATCCACAAAAGGACATCGCCACCTATCCCATGACTTTTTACTTTTCCTAGAAGCCTCTCATGAGGAACTTTGTCAAACGCCTTCTGAAAATCCAAGTATACTATATCTACCGGTTCACCTTTATCCACATGTCTATTAACTCCTTCAAAAAAGTGAAGCAGATTTGTGAGGCAAGACTTGCCCTGGGTAAAGCCATGCTGACTTTGTTCCATTAAACCATGTCTTTCTATATGTTCTGTGATTTTGATGTTTAGAACACTTTCCATTATTTTTCCTGGCACTGAAGTCAGGCTAACCGGTCTGTAGTGTCCCAGATCACCCCTGGAGCCCTTTTTAAATATTGGGGTTACATTTGCTATCCTCCAGTCTTCAGGTACAATGGATGATTTTAATGATAAGTTACAAATTTTTACTAATAGGTCTGAAATTTCATTTTTTAGTTCCTTCAGAACTCTGGGGTGTATACCATCCGATCCAGGTGATTTACTACTCCTCAGTTTGTCAATCAGGCCTACCACATCTTCTAGGTTCACCATGATTTGATTCAGTCCATCTGAATCATTACCCATGAAAACCTTCTCCATTACGGGTACCTCCCCCAACATCCTCTTCAGTAAACACCGAAGCAAAGAAATAATTTAATCTTTCCGCGATGGCCTTATCTTCTCTAAGTGCCCCTTTAACCCCTCGATCATCTAACGGTCCAACTGACTCCCTCACAGGCTTTCTGCTTCGGATGTATTTAAAAAAGTTTTTACTGTGAGTTTTTGCCTCTATAGCCAACTTCTTTTCAAATTCTCTCTTAGCCTGTCTTATCAATGTCTTACATTTAACTTGCCAATGTTTATGCTTTATCCTATTTTCTTCTGTTGGATCCTTCTTCCAATTTTTGAATGAAGATCTTTTGGCTAAAATAGCTTCTTTCACCTCCCCTTTTAACCATGCCGGTAATCGTTTTGCCTTCTTTCCACCTTTCTTAATGTGTGGAATACATCTGGACTGTGCTTCTAGAATGGTATTTTTTAACAATGACCACGCTTCTTGGACATTTTTTACTTTTGTAGCTGCTCCTTTCAGTATTTTTCTAACAATTTTTCTCATTTTATCAAAGTTTCCCTTTTGAAAGTTTAGCACGAGAGCCTTGGATTTGCACACTGTTCCTTTTCCAGTCATTAAATCAAATTTGATCATATTATGATCACTATTGCCAAGCGGCCCCACCACCGTTACCTCTCTCACCAAGTCCTGTGCTCCACTGAGAATTAGATCTAAAATTGCTCCCTCTCTCGTCGGTTCCTGAACCAATTGCTCCATAAAGCTATCATTTATTCCATCCAGGAACGTTATCTCTCTAGCGTGACCCGATGATACATTTACCCAGTCTATATTGGGGTAATTGAAGTCTCCCATTATTACTGCACTACCAATTTGGTTAGCTTCCCTAATTTCTCTTAGCATTTCACTGTCCATCTCACCATCTTGACCAGGTGGACGGTAGTATACCCCTTTCAGAAATAAATTTTGGCCCCACTTTTTGTGTTCTGAGGACTAGTAGTCAATACATTCTGATGCTACAAGATATTCTTTGGTGACCCTTATGATTAGGTAGCGTCATTTGCTCTGGGTACATCCAAGTTCAATTTTCAGTCACTGGATACAGGGAGTACAACTGTTGAAAACTAATCACAAATATATTAGTTTAGCCCAGTAAAAAATTACAATCTGCAGCCTCTTTATTGACTATTTTTATTTCTAACAAACAATAATTACTTGAGAATATTTTTTGTTTTAATTTTTATGCATTCTTTCATAGAACGATGAAAGAACACACTAAGGGAAGTCGGCATTCATCCATGTGTCCAGACGGCCAGATACAGAGAAGAAAAACATGTGCACATGCAAGGGATACCAGGATGGAAACTACAAAAGATACAGCACGCAACTACAGCACGAAACTACAAAAGATGCAGCACATAACAAAAAACAAACTTTGAAATGTTTGTATGCTAATGCCAGAAGTCTAAGAAGTAAGATGGGAGAATTAGAATGTATAGCAGTGAATGATGACATAGACTTAATTGGCATCTCAGAGACATGGTGGAAGGAGGACAACCAATGGGACAGTGCTATATCGGTGTACAAATTATATCGCAATGACAGAGAGGAGCACCCGGGAGGCGGTGTGGCGCTTTATGTCCGGGATGGCATAGAGTCCAACAGGATAAACATCCTGCATGAGACTAAATGCACAATTGAATCTTTATGGGTAGAAATCCCTTGTGTGACGGGGAAGACTATAGTGAAAAGAGTATACTACCGTCCACCTGGTCAAGATGGTGAGACGGACAGTGAAATGCTAAGAGAAATTAGGGAAGCTAACCAAATTGGTAGTGCGGTAATAATGGAAGACTTCAATTACCCCAATATTGACGGGGTAAATGTATCATCGGTGCATGCTAGTGGATAACACATTGAAATCGTCTGTTCAGTGTGCTGCGGCAGTCAAAAAAGCAAACAGAATGTTGGGAATTATTAGAAAGGGAATGGTGAATAAAACGGAAAATATCATAAGGCCTCTGTATCGCTCCATGAATACTGTGTACAATTCTGTATCACTCCATGAATACTGTGTACAATTCTGGTCGCCTCATCTCAAAAAAGATATAATTGCGATGGAGAAAGTACAGAGAAGGGCTACCAAAATGATAAGGGGAATGGAACAGCTCCCCTATGAGGAAAGACTAGAGGTTAGGACTTTTCAGGCTGGAGAAGAGACGGCTGAGGGGGGATATGATAAAGATGTTTAAAATCATGAGAGGTCTAGAATGGGTAGATGTGAATCGGTTATTTACTCTTTCGGATAATAGAAAGACTAGGGGGCACTCCATGAAGTTAGCATGGGGCACATTTAAAACTAATCGGAGAAAGTTCTTCTTTACTCAACGCACAATTAAACTCTGGAATTTGTTGCCAGAGGATGTGGTTAGTGCAGTTAGTATAGCTGTGTTTAAAAAAGGATTGGATAAGTCCATTACCTGCTATTAATTAAGTTGACTTAGAAAATAGCCACTGCAATTACTAGCAACGGTAAAATGAAATAGACTTAGTTTTTGGGTACTTGCCAGGTTCTTATGGCCTGGATTGGCCACTGTTGGAAACAGGATGCTGGGCTTGATGGACCCTTGGTCTGTCCCAGTATGGCATGTTCTTATGTTCTTAGGAAGAGGGGGATTTGAGAATGGATTGAGTTAAATTAACTAAAACCCACAGTATGTATATATCAGACTGGTAGACTATGGCCAAAGAACGTCAACCACAGCTTTCAGGCACCAGGAAAACTTTAATATTTTAGTTTTAACTACATGTACACTAGAAAAATTTTGGAAGATCTACTAACTTAAAGCTGTGTTGGCACTACAAGAATTAGTTTAGGTAGATGTATGACAAGTCAGTTTGTATTCAGTTCTTAGGTAGCCTGTATCCTTGCTAGATTTGGTGGGCTATTGACTTAAAAATGTGATGCATGTCTAACTAGCAGCAAAACTTAGAGGCTTTAGGAGCATGACATTCTCAAACATGGAGCAGGCCCCTCCTTTAAAAGGCCATGGAAACTAGGCACCAAATTAAATAAAGCATGCTACACCATTCTGAGGCCTGCAATTCAATGAGAGCAGTTGGGTGCTTTGAATTTATTTATTTAAAGGCTTTTATATACCGATTGCTGTTTGCACATCGTATCGGTTTACAAAGAATATTGCGCTTATAGTATGAATTTAGTTGATATTAATTATTTTATAGTTTCTATGTTATCAGCTATGTATCTTTATATAATTGTTTGGATTGTAAAGCTTTTTGCTAATTTAATGTTCATTGTAAACCGAAGTGATGTTTACTAACGTGCCGCGGTATATAAAAACCCTTAAATAAATAAATAAATAAATAAATAAATAAATAAACAAACAAACAGTTACATGGAACAAATTGGTAACATATAGGTATAGTATAAGTAAGAAGTATTTAAAACAATCAGATTATATACTATGTACAACTCATCGGTTTACAAAGAACATTGAGTTTATTAAAATGAGGCAGAACAGTTACATGGAACAGGTTGGAGGCATATAGAGATAGCATCAAAAGAGGTAATTAAATCAATCAGATTGTAAACTAGGTTCAGGGATACAGACTGGACATGTTGGGGGGCCAGAAATGTAAACTAATTAAAAGCTGATTTTACCCACTTTATTCCCATGTACAAAACATTATCGGGCCGATACAGTACAGTGCGCTCCAGTGTTAGCCCAGGTTTGGTCACGTGTTTTCGACACGCTAGCTTTATCCCTTATTCAGTAAGGGTAATAGCGCGTCGAAAATGCACGGCCAACCCCCCGAAACTAATAGCGCCCGCAAGATGCAAATGCATGTTGATGGCTCTATTAGTTATTCCCACGTGATCCAGAAAGCAAAACGTGCAGCCAAGCCGCACATTTTACTTTAAAAAATTAACGCCTGCCCAAAGGCTGGTGTAAATTTCTGCCGGTGCCGGGGAAGTGTACAGAAAAGCAGAAAAAATGCTTTTCTGTACACCCTCCGATTAATATCATAGCGATATTAAGTCGGAGGCCCCAAAAATAAAAAAATCAAAAATTAAAAAAAAAAACATTTCAAATCGGCCCACGGGTCGGAAGACGGATGCTCAATTATGCCGGCATCTGTTTTCTGAACCCGTGGCTGTCAGCGGGTTTGAGAACCGAAGCCAGCAAAATTGAGCATCGGCTGTCAAACCCACTGACATCCACCGCTCCTGTCAAAAAAGGAGGCGCTAGGGATGCGCTAGTGTCCCTAGCGCCTCTGTTTACCACGGGCCCTAATTTGCATAGGCCACCCTCCTGAATCGCGCGCCCAGGAGAGTGGTCTGTGTGCTCGCCGGCTCTCCCGCACGTTTTTCTGTGTCGGTCTGTATGTGAGGAGAACAGGAACGTGTGAGCAGCCCACTATAGTTTGTTGCAGAAAATACTAGCCTACTGCTCATTGTTTTTAGATCATATTGGTAAATTCTTTGGTTGAGATAGAGAAGCACTACATGAAGTTTCAGAAACACCAATATGGAAATAAAGGTTATCACTTTTTATTGGAATAACTTAATACCTTTGACTAGCTTTCAGGAGCTATACTTCCTTCATCAGGGCAAAACAAAAAATGAGCTCATCAGAGAAAAAGAAAACATTACTGGAAAACACAAGTGAAACACCTGTATAAAGCAGATGGCATGGAGTTTGCTTTAGACATTATCAGAGATAATATCATTATTTCTAATATGCTTAATGTATGCAGTCTGGAACTCTAATGAAAACATATTTTATCATTGTACAGGCATCAGCATGCTTATCTACACCACATCAATGAGCATGGAGGTTCAATAAATATTAGTTCTCCAGTTGTCAAATATATGTGTTGTACTTTGACAAAAATCAACTGAGATTTTCCACAATATATTTTTATTATTATTCTGTTATCAGCCTGCCAACTTTCTGAATATGGTAAATTTATGATTGTTTTAATTTACATAACTATAGTCTTTCTCTGCCTCTCTCTCTCTTTCCTCCATATCTTCCCACAAATGCACACAAGTTTAAGGGATTACTGATTGTTTGTCAGTTAGTGGGTATTCTAGGGATGAACAAAGTTGACAAAAATTGTCAAGATGCCCCAGACCTTGAAGGTAGCCATAAATTAACTGATCACTGCTGCTAATATGATCAATCCAAGGCAAGCAGATCATCACCCACCACATTAGATATGGAGGGCTAAACACTCATTTGTAAATTATTCACACACGTTTCTCTAGTATTTTTCAACCATGTTAAGAAATGCATTCAAATGGACAGACACATCAACCACACTATCAACAAACCAAGAAAAACCAAGAATCAGCATGAACCTTTATATGTACCTACAGTAAATTTCCTGTGCTGTATATAATAACGGCCTGATTTTAAAAAGCATTTACATGCTTAAAATTGGGTTTTACATGTGTAAATGCACTTTACCCGTGTAAGTGGGTGTTTGAAAATTGCTACAATATATACCATCGAATCGACCATAGGATATTCACATGTAAGTGCACTTTACACACTTAAATGGCTTTTTAAAATAATTATGATAGCATGTTACATTTATATGTGTAACTCCTTTTAAAATGACCTCCTAAATGTGTAATGGTATGTAAATGTTTTGCACAAACCCAATCCTTACAATTGCTATGGGGTTATATGCTACTGGTTTGCTTTTAGAAAACAATCTTTAGAGCTGTGGTTAATCTTACGCAATCTGATTGGTAGATCAAGTCAAAATCTATTTACAATGTATGTAACAGGCATATAACAAAGCAAAAATCAAATATAAAAACATTCTCAGAACTGATTCTTAAGGGGTGCACAGGTTGTACTAAATAGCATGATAAAGTTTTACCAATAAAATATGTGACTGACCAAACAACTTAACTTATATGATCAAATATTAAAGGTTACATGAAACTGGTTAAAGCTAAACTCCCTGGATTATAAATCAAGTTGTCAAGTAGATAACATGTCAAGTTCTATTTTGAACTGCATGCTATGAAGCCATCTCAACTTAGCTGTGATTGCGTCCCCATCACGCTATCACAAGTAGTTGTTTTCTAGTACAGACACATCTTTATGCTTTTGTCTGAACTCATTTTCTCTTTACGTCCTAATGGGCTGATTGACACTAAGTCAACAACTGTACATGGAAGAGAAAGTTTGAGTACAGAAATATTAAAGTGCTTGAATGCCAGAGGACTGGTCTCTAATCCTTCCCATATCAGTGGCTGTACTATGTTCAAATAGTTGGGTGCATGTCATCTAATATCATTTTTCATATATAAAATCACTGGCACAGCATTATAAAAATGAGATTGCTGTATTCTCTCTCTCTCTCCTCTTCCTCTCTTTTCCTTTACTTTTTCCATTAGTGATTGTACAGTACTGGTAGACATTCAAATTTAAGGGACAAATTGCAATAAGTCACATTCTGGCAAAGTACACAGATACTTTTGTATTCATGTACCTTTAGCCAGATTTCTAAGAGAAACTAACCAGGTAGCTGCCCTTTAAAAATGGCTAACTCTATGAAGGTACAAAAATACTTATGTACTCTGCATCTTCTATTTGTGCAGCTGGGGTTCTGTTGGGGGTAACTATGCACATACAATTGAAAACTCAATTCTGCATGCATAATTTTCTCCCCCAAACCAAAAATGCTTGGGAACGCCTACTTTAAAGCATCTAAATTCACCTGCACTGCCTGGGGTAACATTTCAAACCCAGTGGTCTAGCTGCCTAACACCTAGATCCCTTTGAAAATTGTACTCTTACTGATGGCACATCAAAATATATTTGCATCAAAATGTAGTTTGCTTTTCCATGCAAAGTCCTCCATCCCATATTTATTATGCATACCCTGAAGCAGAGATTTGGAGACAATCACACTAGATTCAGGTACATCAAACCTTTAAATGTCTTGTCCCATATCCCACAGGGAATAATCCCTGCACAAACCTTGACCACAGGACAGTTTTGGCATGTTAAGGGGAAATGGCACAGTTCTACAGGAACAATCAACTGTAGCTAGTTCAGCAAGGAGGAGGATTCCCCACCTCTTGGCAGAAGAACAAATTCTCAAGCAGAGAAGAGCTCAGGTTAAATTTTTTTTTCTTCCACAAGTAAGTTAATGAATGAAGTACTAATTAACATTATGGCATTGATAAATGGAGAGAAAGATTAGGGATGTACTCGATATTCAGGCCTTCCCAGATGGACTGTCAAAGCCACATTAATTCCTATCTCACTGGAGCATCTGCTTCTCCCATAATCCACTGCCCCTTGGTAGGAGCAACACAAACTGTTGTGACTCAATTCGATTTATATCAATCTAATTTCTTTTAATCCAATTTGTATTCCAATCTACTACCTTCTAATCACTTAAATCTTCAGCTTCCATCTGGTAAATTTTCTCTTGAAATTAACCAAGCAGATGCCTCTGCAATTGTCTTCCACAGTCGGGGCTAATCATGCCCTAGCAGTGGCCTATAGCATGCACTGACTATGTACGTGACTTTGAGTGCTGCCCTTCTTGTTACAACAAACATGGCGATGCAGGAAGGCCATTTTGTCTATCATTAATTGGCTAATTTGCATAACACTGCCACTGAAAAAGAACAGGATAAAAAGTGAAGCGAGGGAAGCTGCAGGAAGATAATATGCTCATCTGTCATTTGGACATTATATTCAGAACTGGCTATTGTTCAGGCAGGCACAAACGTGACACTGCTTTATACTTAACTGCATACCAAAAATCTAGTCTTTGGAGAAGTAAAAAATTATGCCATTTACAGCCCTATACTCAAGGCAACATTGCTCATAGAGTGAAATTGAGAACCTTCTCTTTCTACTGTAAAACAAACAGGCAGGCTTCCATTTTCAAAGGCATTTTGCCCTCCTTACCGAGCAGGAGAAAGTGCTGGACAACAGGGCCAGATTTTTTCACAATTACATGCTGCTGCCCACAGAGGAACCAATAGCCTGCAGGCATTATTCAATTATGAGTGTTATTCTCTCCCATAGAAGCCCCAATTTAACTCATAGTGGCTGCCAGGATGCAATATTTTCCATGTAAGCAAATTGCAGAATATTCTCAGAGTTTTATCTAAAGATTTCCTTGCACAACCAGCAAAAACAGGCAGATACAGTAACTTCTGGAATCGGGTGGATAATGGCAAAAGGTTGGGGACACTATATAGCAATTCATGTCCGTCTCTTGGCCAACCATTTAAATCCACAGCCCAAAATGTTGTCACATTTTTGTAGACTACCTTCTGCACACGTGATCTAATTTCCTTAAAAAGTGATACGCATGGTGCATCGACTACTTTTCTAAGAGCAACTGAGATCAGAGCATATCTGAGAGCAGACTCCTTCTTTGCATCAATTTATGCCAATTAAAAGACAATACTGCAGACATATAAGATTCCCCCATTTCACTACATCTGTTATTGAGGTGAAAAGAAAATCTGTCAGAGAGACAGAGAGGGAAAATTGTCCTCCAAGTGAGAGCTGTGAAAAACAGACAGCTAACCAAATCCTCTACTTCCCTCTCTATGTTGATGATGACATATAATTGATAAACAGATGATATCAGCATATTACTGATAATCAGTTAAAGGTCAACTTCAATTATTTTCAGACAGCATAAACCATATAGTAGTAAACACAGAGTGGCAAGTACTGGTCAATATTCAGAAGCTGCAGAGAAGCACAGTGGGGTAAATTTTAAAAATGATCAATTACTAATTTGGGGAATTAATTAAATCTTTGCTTTTTAAACTTTCCCCCTGCTGTCTGACTGGCTAAAACTTACCGTACTAATCCACAAGGCAGGCAAATTTAGCTGGACAAAAAAAAACAAAAAACAACAGGCCAGCTTCAGGGGATTCTTGAAGTGGGCCTGATTCAGACTGTTGGTGCTGATTTTCAAGGCTAACTAGCTAAGTTTTGCTAGCCAACTTCGGTCACATACATGGATATTCTAAATCTAGCCAGTCAAAATTTGCCTGGCTGGACAGATGGATTTTTAGCTGAAAATCTAGCTGGAAAAGTTTAGAAGGTAAAGAAAAAAATGAACACTTCTGCCTTAGAGAAGAAGAATATTGCCCCTACCCCCACTACAACCCCTGTGGAGACTTACAGAGACAATATTGCCTAAAGCCAAATAATAGTGCTCCAGTCACCATCCCTATCCGCAGAGGAAGTACTGTTCTACTAGAAATCTCACTGAACCTCATACTGCACGCACACACACACACTCATGTAGCTATAACTGTATAAATAAATATATATATACATACATACATAGAGAGTTACATAGATATCAATATATCTATACAACAAAAGCCACACAGACAGTACTGTACAGTCAGGAAAGTGTGCACGAGCATTTTTTCTCTATAGCCTTACTGTAGAGCAGTGGAGATAGCAGTAGGCTCCAGAACGTAGTAGAAGCAAATGTTGGAGCTGCTGGGAAGACAGACGCAATCAGCTCACACTGCATGTCCAGATTCTGCTCTACATCCCTAGGAATATGACCTCAAAGAAAGGTTATACAACAGGGACACTGTAAAGGAACTTACTTAACATTCGTGTTGACAGAAAAGAACAAGGGGATTAATCATCTGGAATTAGCATTTTCTTTGAGGAGATTTGTAGAGACCTGTGCTCCAGTTCTGGAGGAAGGTGGCTGCTTCTCTGTTACATTTTATAGCTCTCATTTATCGAAACATTTCAGCTTGTTCTAAACTGTCATTAACTGATGAATAATGAAAGACTACCTTAGTTTTCCCCCAGATTAATCACACAACTCCCCTTGGTCTTCAACATGGTGCTTGCAACCAATTTTTTCTTCCAGAGTAGGATAAAGGAATCTATTTTAATTAAATTTCAAATCTTTTCTTGGGGAGGTGTGAGGTAAAAAACGGTCTCTTAAGAAAAAGACTATTCCTTGCGTTTTCATCTTCTGTCGGCATTCTAGTACCAAAGTTTGCCATTTTTACCCAACGAAGCAGGAAAGTCACTTCTATGTTTCCACATGAACCACGTAAAGGACATAAGGGTGATGAACAAGGAAACTGAGGTTTTCAGCTCATCTCCTTGTAAAAGGGAGATATGCACTGGAAAGAGGAAATTTGTGCCAGACTTGGGCCCTTAATATATAGCCCAAGACATTTTCAGAAGTTATTTGCATAAACATTGCTTAAGGAAGGGATTTTAACAGTCCCAATCCCAAAAGCATGCATCTTTAGTCAATAACTTAGTAAAAACTAAAAAAAAAAAAACCCCTAAGATTTGCGTACTGCAGATGGAAGGTACCCCTCGAGTTAAAGGGATTTGAATTTCCCTTGGGCCTGTCATTCAGAGCAATAACTGCCATTCAGCGCCCTGTTCATAAGGCATCATTGCTTAATTAGGATCCTCAGAAGCTACATTTCCCCACAATAACAGCAAGCATAAGCTAATGTGCCAGACAGTTTAGAAGTAGTAATATAATAATGGCAGATAAGGACCAACTGAGCCACCCAGTATGCCCACATGCCTTCCTTTTTGGTTCTCTCCAATTTTGGGTTGATAAGCACACACATACATTCCCATAAATTCAGAGCTATTCAATTGGTTTATTTTCAACTGCTGTAAATCTCGACAGGGAAATTCCATTCCTAAACCTGAATGAGGCCAGAAAAAACGCAGTCTCGGCATCATCATAGACAACCACTTCTCACTAAAAAAATTAATCACGGCCACCATCAAAAATGGCTTCTTTAAACTCCATACTCTAAAAAGAATTAGATCTCTCCTACACCCGCATGACTTCCGGACTGTCCTACAAGCTACAATATTGTCAAAACTAGACTACTGCAATGCAATCCTACTAGGGCTGCCAAAAAACTCGCTACAACCGTTACAGATGCTACAAAACGCAGCTGCCCGCATACTCATCAACGCACACCGCCACGAACACATTACCCCCTTACTCCAACACCTTCACTGGCTACCAGTAGCATCTAGGATTATTTACAAAGTCCTCACCCTCATACACAAATCCATCTACAATCAAGATATGCAATGGTTCTCTGACCATTCACATTCCAAAAATCAAATAGACCAACAAGAACAATACACCAAGCCAAACTCAAGACTCCCTCGCTCAAACATATCAAGCATGTGTCAACGAGAGAACGATCATTTACCATAGCAGGAACTAACATCTGGAACAAAATGCCCACAGACCTGCGCCAGGAGCCGTGCCATAAAAAATTTAAACAAAACTTAAAGACTTGGCTCTTCAGACAAGCCTATACATAATGGTCACCTCATCCTCAGAACTACCGTACCCACCGTCCCCTCTCCATCACACACGATATCTCAATGGTTATTTCTTACTGGTAAAAATCAATTGTATACTTTAATGTATCCCCATACAATATATTACCCTATACCAAGCAGATTTCAACCCATCACTCCTCTTGCTGCAATTGTTTGAAAGTTCTTAACTATACATAGTTTCTCTCAAGAGATGACTTCCCCCTGATAGGCTAGACTCTTTTGTACTATATGCTTGTGCTGTTGTTTTTGTTATTTACTTTATTAGATATAGGCTTGTTTGATACTCAACTGATTGTAAAGCTTGTTGCTGAATTATGGTTCATTGTAAACCGAGGTGATGTTTGTAACGTGCCGCGGTATATAAAAAATCTCTAAATAAATAAATAATAAATAAAAGAAAAACATTTTTGGTAAACCATTCAGGAAGACCTATCCCCCGGTACAGCACTGGCACACATAAGCAGATGCAAGGAGATTAATGCTAGTATCTTATAAACTGGAGTTAATATACTGCATATTTCTGCTCTAAAAGTACATGCATATATTTCAAATATATGTGCATATATTTTAAGCTCAAAGTAATTGTGACACTGTGTGAATAAACATCCAGTATTAAACGTGAAGAATGATCATATACCATTTTGAAAATCATCAGTTCACCAATACTTCTGCCAGGTCACCCAGTCCATCTCCAATTTACCTAAACTCTCTTACACTTCACCCTGAACCCATATGAGTTCACCCAGACCTCCTACCCTAAAACTGCAGACAACTGACAAGTACAATTTCACAGTCAATTAGCTGATGCAAAAGTATGGTAATGTCTTCAGGTATATCTCTTAATATAGTAACTGCAGCATGTACCTCTGATCTCTGCAATGGAATGCCCTAGACCACCTCTTTTTAAAACTGGTGGAATGTATGACCAAATTATATGTGTACTCTTAAAGGGTTCGAGATTAACATATACAAGTGCACATATTACTTGTATGCTATTTTTATGCATGAACCCCTTTAAAAATTCACTCCTTGTTGACTTAGCCTTGGAAGCAATGCAGAAATCCAAATAAGTACAAGTGAAAATAAAATTGAAAGAAAACCAAAGGAACTCAAGAAGCTGTTATATAAACGTCAACTAAAACCTGATAGAGCATAGTACAACTTACTGATTCATATCCAACAGGAAGTGAGAACAGTCAAACCAACCACAATTACTTTGAGAATGAATATTTTCAAATGATATAAAATGTAATCTTGAAATATACAGTCCACAAACAATCCCAACCAACCTCAAAAGTTCATATTTTTCATATATTGTATATGATCTATATTAAAGAAATATAAACATTCTCTCCAATATGTCACACATAACAGGAATTTTCCGGTGGCTCACTCCGGCCCTGTCCATTGCCAGTTAGTGGTTATAATCACAAATGACAGTATAAGACGTATTGTAGATAAAAGGAAAAACAATGGAAACAGAAATTCCTCTAGTATGAAACATACAGTTCGGTACCTGTTTGAGCAGGATTAAATTACATAGAATATTAAAGAATAGCTTCAGCATACTAAGCTATAATTAGCACTTGCCAGATTCCTCCTCCTACCAGTGTAATCATGTCTAACGTGCTACCCTAAATTGTTTTCAATAACTTTTTCTTAATGGACTGAATTTATTCCAAAATTCTCTTTTACGTCAGTAGCTGAAATTTGATTCTGTTTCCCCAGACATATATATTGTTGTTTGGTTTAATGGGGGAGGAAAAGCCTAAAGACAATAATTTGCAAGGCTTTGGTGGGAAAACGCAATAAAAAAAAACCCCCAAAAAACCACGGCTTGGCTAATTAGAAGGGATGGCTAGGATTGGAACAATTTGAAATTCCTGAAAATTCTCAGGTCTGCAGGTGCAAATTCCCAGGTCTGCAGAGCTTGGGAAGAATGGGAGAGACGGAGGGTCTAGCATCAAACACTTTTCTTTATACCCACACATTGAGGAAACGTGGAAAAGATCCTGGAAAAAGAAAGGTAGAGGATGCCCCATAATGAGGCACAAGGGAAATACCAGAGAAAAGAACAGATCATGGGGAGCTGGTGTGGTTTTATAGATTAAGCACTCAACTGCTTTGTCAGGAAAACAAATCTCAGCTTTCAAGTGTCTCCTCCTAACCGTGTTACTATTTAAGTAGCACATTATCTCTTCAACCTTCTTCAGTTTCGCCAACTGCTACTGGCTAGCACCCACCACCAACACTGATTAGTGCACTGAGATCATATTTGGATAAAAAGTAATACCGAGTGTCAATTCATATTATTATTGCTTCTCTTTTCCAAACAGGTCAATCTGCTGCTGCAGTCCAATTCCCCTTTCTTAACTAGTACACTTATCTCTGATGTATTTCAACTAAATTCTATTGTATTTTAGTTTAATCATAATCCCGTGTTTTAAAATATTATGCCTGCTTGAAACACCCAGAAGCCTTCTAATTCTGGCATGTCATCATGTTCCCCTTATGGGATGATATATTCTTTACTTTCTCTGCATTATTCCTTACAAACAATTCATCTAAGTACATCTTCAGTCAGCCTCTCTGGCAAAAGAGCAACTTTATTAAAAAAAAAAAAAGAGAATTGTAAACCACTGCCAGGCATGATGACCTATTAAGACAAATAAAACAGCAAATGTTTTCCATAGTAATGACTACTTGCCTAATCATTGCATTGCCTGTAACTTCTCCTAGATAACAAATGCTCTCTTTTACTCCATGTTCATTCCTGCTTTTTAAATTGCTGTAATCCCTAAGAATGTCCCTTTTCCAGGTCATCCATTTTCCTTCATTTCTATCTTTCCCTCTGTTGTTAAACAATGAGATTCTATATTCATAAATGCATAAAGCAAGAGACAAATTCAGATGCAAAATTAGTTCAGTAAAAGAGGTAGGTCTTTACATCTAAAGCAGATTTAGCCCAAGATCTGCTTTCACCATTTAACTAACCACATAGCAAATATAATATCCCTGTCACACCTTATGGGCCGAATGAGCTAATCTATCAGTGAAAACTTGCGGCACTATAAAATCTCATGGATTTATACAAAGTTATTCAGAAAAAAAAAAGCATAGACTTCTAGAAAGTACCAAAGAAAAGGATAATCGCTACATAAGAGTAACAGGCATGCCAATTCACCTGCCAACACAAGCAATCTGTAGATTAACTATACCTAGATAGGAAGCTGGACTAAGTGACATCTTGAGGACCCTCTTTTTCTGCAAACATTTTTTTCATGGAGATGAAGTCACTGGAATGGTTTTTACTGTAAATGCTTACAAAACATTGTCAAATTATACTATTGTTTTATTTTCACTGTCAGGTCTGCATGCATCCTGCTCCATTTACTGCTAATGACACATTTCCTTTGCCTGTAAATATGAGGCATCATCTTGTTCTCACTGTATTACACTCCATCACTTACTCATTTGGCATCCCATTCCTTTTAACATTCACTTAAAGCACCACAAATATCTTCTATTCCAACCACTGCTCGCCTATATCGAAGTTCTCCCAACTTTAGGTTGTTATGGATCTAAATTTGAACAATGACCTAGCTGCTCTCTCCCATTTATTACAGGCACACTTGGGAGCCTTTGTCTTCCCAAGCTGACATCAGGGGACCCTGAACTCCAAATCACACTTTGAAAACATTGGCTCCAAAGTACATAGTAAATTAATCCCAAATTAGAAGATACTCAAGAGCTGATAAAAGTACTTCCTTAACAATCTTAAAAACATAAGAACATACCATACTGGGACAGACCAAGGGTCCATCAAGCCCAGCATCCTGTTTCCAACAGTGGCCAATCCAGGCCATGATCTTAAAGACCTCTATCATATCCCCCCTCAGCCGTCTCTTCTCCAAGCTGAAAAGTCCTAACCTCTTTAGTCTTTCCTCATAGGGGAGCTGTTCCATCCCCTTTATCATTTTGGTCACCCTTCTCTGTACCTTTTCCATTGCAACTATATCTTTTTTGAGATGCGGTGACCAGAATTGTACACAGTATTCAAGGTGTGGTCTCACCATGGAGTGATACAGAGGCATTATGACATTTTCCATTTTATTCACTATTCCCTTCCTAATAATGCCTAACATTCTGTTTGCTTTTTTGACTGCCGCAGCACACTGAACCAACGATTTCAATGTATTATCCACCTTGATGCCTAGATCTCTTTCCTGGGTGGTAGCTCCTAATATGGAACCTAACATCGTGTAACTATAGCATGGGTTATTTTTCCCCATATGCATCACCTTGCACATATCCACATTAAATTTCATCTGCCATTTGGAAGCCCAATTTTCCAGTCTCAAGTTCCTCCTGCAATTTATCACAATCCACTTGTGATTTAACTACTTTAAATAATTTTGTATCATCTGCATATCTGATTACCTCACTCGTCGTATTCCTTTCCAGATCATTTATAAATATATTGAAAAGCACGAGTCGTAGTACAGATCCCTGAGGAACTCCACTGCCCACCCCCCTCCACTGAGAAAATTGTCCATTTAATCCTACTCTCTGTTTCCTGTCTTTTAACCAATTTGTAATCCACGAAAGGACATCGCCACCTATCCCATGACTTTTTACTTTTCCTAGAAGCCTTTCATGAGGAACTTTGTCAAATGCCTTCTGAAAATCCAAATATACTACATCTATGGGTTCATCTTTATCTATATGTTTGTTAACCCCTTCAAAACGTGAAGCAGGTTTGTGAGGCAAGACTTGCCTTGTTGGAGTCGTGGACCCTTGGGCCGATCGGAGCCAGAGGAAGAGCTGCTGTAGGTGGTTGCAGCAGCGACCCCGACCGGGAGGCGGCAAAGACAGACTGGTGGCTGGCCGAGGGTGGTACTCTGGGAACCCTATGCGACCAAGAGCTCTGGCGAGGAAGGAGGTGGTGGTGGTGCTGGCACTGTGTTGAGAGGACCTTCGCCCTGGAAGCCGATCCTCCCCCGAGAGGAGCTCGTAGGAGTTCGGCCGCTGGGACTTAGGAGATTCACCCTGGAAGCCGGAGCCCCCCCAGGAGGAGCCCGTAGGGACCCAGCCGCTGGGACTTAGGAGGACCCATGAGGGCCGAGGCTGTTGAAGTCCAAGTGCCGAAGAGTTGTCGCTCGCCAGTCCAGAGTCAGGAACCAATGGATCACCGAAAGCCAGTCCGAGGTCAAGAGCCGAAGAGTCAACGTAAGCCGGTCCGGGGTCAGAAGCCAGAGAGTCGTCGTAAGCCAGTCCAGAGTCGAGAGCCAGGGAACGTCGTAAGCCAATCCGGGATCAGGAAGCACAAAGAACAAGAGGACAAGAGAACGCAGCAACTGGAAGCAGGAAATACCTGGGAACCTCGTTGCAAGGCCAGGAGCAGGTCTTGTAGCAGGGTTTAAATACCCTGAGGGCGTCTGACGTCATCCCGAGGCTGGGCTGCATTTTCCCGCGCTGGCCCCTTTAAGAACCGGGGCCTGCCGCGCGCGCGTCTAGGGGACGGAGCTAGCCGCGGCTGGACGCCGGCTGCTCCGACGCAGCGAGGACGACGTAGCAGGGGAAGCTGCAGGCCCGGGCGAGGCGGGCAGACGCCGGGCCTGCGGCGGCAGGGGTCCCCGAAGGCCCGGGGACCGCGGACTCAACCCGGAACCGCGACGGGGTAGGTGGCGATTCCGGGAGCGCCCCGGAATTGCAACATGCCTTGGGTAAATCCATGCTGTCTTTGTTCCATTAAACCATGTCTTTCTATATGTTCTGTGATTTTGATCTAAAATTTTTCCTGGCACTGAAGTCAGGCTAACTGGTCTGTAGTTTCCCGGATCACCTCTGGAGCCCTTTATATTAGGGTTACATTAGCCACCCTCCAGTCTTCAAGTACATTGAATGATTTTAATGATAGGTTACAAATTTGTACTTATAGATCTGAAATTTCATTTTTGAGTTCCTTCAGAACCCTGGGTCCAGGTGATTTACTACTCTTCAGTTTGTCAATCTGGCCTACCACATCTTCTAGGTTCACCGTGAATTGGTTCAGTTCATCTGAATCATTACCTATGAAAACCTTCTCTGGGTATCTCCCCAACATCCTCTTCAGTAAACACCGAAGCAAAGAAATTGTTTAATCTTTCCGTGATGGCCTTATCTTCTCTAAATGCCCCTTTAACCCCTCGATCATCTAATGGTCCAACTGACTTTCTCGCAGGCTTTCTGCTTCGGACATATTTTAAAAAGTTTTTACTGTGAGTTTTTGCCTCTACAGCCAACTTATTTCCAAATTCTCTCTTAGTCTGTCTTATCAATATCTTATATTTAACTTGCCAACATTATGCTTTATCCTATTTTCTTCTGTTGGATCCTTCTTCCAATTTTTGAATGAAGATCTTTTGACTAAAATAGCTCTTTTACCTCACCTTTTAACCATGCTGTTAATTGTTTTGCCTTCCTTCCAACTTTCTTAACATGTGGAATACATCTGGACTGTGTTTCTAGGATGATATTTTTTTTTTAACAATGTCCATGCCTCTTGCACATTTTTTACCTTTGTAGCTGTTCCTTTCAGTTTTTTTCGAACTATTGTTCTCAATTTATCAAAGTTTCACTTTGATAAACCATTTCAAAGTTTGTTTTTTGTTTGTATTTCCATTCTGCTTTTTAATTGATAGGAATAAATTGGAATTTTTTTAGCTCAGGTGAGTTTTTAAATTACAGGCACTTGGACTACTTTTCTTATTATTGGAACCTCACTGTTGGGATGCCCTAATTCTAATGCGTCATTAGTATCCTTTGAAGATACTTTGGACAGCATACTTTGCCTGCATATGTCTGGTCAGTGGTCAGACATGGCTGAATTCAGGCTGCTGGGAGATGGCTAATGAATAAATACTGCATCAAAGCAAAAATTCCAGGAAACACATGCACCGAATGTTCACTCAAGTGACAAAACAAGAAAAAAAAAAAGAGGGCTGTTAAGTACATTTTTACGCCTTACTTATTTGAAGGTGCATCTTCATAACTGAATCTTCTGTGCACGTTTACTTATTTTTGCTGTTATTCCGAATGTGTTAGCCTTCCTTGTTGTCATACTAACTGTAGGGTAGGATAAAAAACCACCAGTGATCCATAGAGTCCATAAACCTTCTGACTGTAACAGGGATCTGGCTAGGGGAAGTGGAACAGATACCTTGCCATAGGTTTTCAATCCTATGGCCATTGAAAAAAAAATCCTTCCTGACCCTTCATATATAATAAGATATGATAAAAATATAAGTAGCATAGATTACAGGATGAATCAGGTCCAAAAGCACAAAAAAAAGTAGTTGATATCCAAAATTATGGTATAATCTTTCACATTTTTTCATGCAGTGTTTATTCAAATGTTTACTTATTTGTGAGTACCTGTGGATACGATATATAAAGTTGTACTTCTACTACATAGGACAAAGGTGGCCAACTCCCGTCCTTGAGAGTTACAAAGCAGGTCTGGTTTTCAGCATATCCACAATGAATGTGTGTTTTCTATATTTGAATATTCTGCCACCATTGTATGTAAATATATATCTTATCATGTATATTCATTATGGAAATGCTGAAAACCAGGCCTGTTTTTGGTTCTTGAACTGGGGTTGGCTACCCCTCACATAGGAGATTAATTTGAAACCTCATTAGTTACCAACATGAACGTTTATTATGCCTGTCTAATCACATGCAGACATAGCTAAAAGGAAGATTGCCTTACGACGCTCTCAAGAATCATTTACAGGTAAAGCAATGCTTGTAAGGTTGGTGCTTTATGATTGCACGTGTTTATCTTATACTTTCCTGCAGCTGCACAAATTACAAAAAGCAAACTACATTAGACAGGTCTGCATTCCTAACCCTGTTAGCATAAGAGCATCCTGGAAGCTTTAACATAAACATTTCTGAGACTTTGGTAAATGTTTTTTAAGTAATTGTTAACAGTTATGATCTTCCAAGATTCTGAAATTCTCAGTGGGAAGTTTAACATCAATGTTTCTATAAAGGCATAGACACAGTATGAGTTCTTTTTCTAGCCCTGCAATGACCTTAACCTTGACCAAGAGGAAGCATCTTCTTTAGTATGTAGCTCACTTTCAATGTCATCTGAATCCTGAAACTGTGATTCACTGAAAACAGATGTATGGTGATTTTGTGATGTACTATACACTGGGGACAGGGTAGGAACCATCCATCTCAATTTAAACTGGACCTAAGGTTTAATTTGAACATTGGTCCTCAGGGTGAAAGGCCATCACTGGTGCTATTTGCAAAAATATAAACTTTAATATTACTTCAAATATATTATAAGAGTAAAATAAACTCCATATGCCCCAAAAATGTTGACCTTTCTATTATTAAGTTATCAAAATCATGTTAGTATTGTTTCATCTGCTCATTAAATTTACTTCTTATACAATTTATTGACTTTAATAAAGCCAGCCAGATGTTGGAATGAAGATGATAAATCAATATATGCATGATGTCAATTGATTGATGACCCTTTGTGCTTATCTTAAACATATCCATTAGGCTGATATGACAATAGTCCAGCAGTAACTTTCTAAACAATACTGAAAAAGAATCACAGGTAAAAGTGGTTACATCGAGCAACTTTTGAAAGAAAGCAGAATGGGACAACAGAAAACAGATGTTTGCCTCGAGTAAAGATCAGGAGGGAACCTTTACTGAATAGAGTCCTAACAGAGCTGTATTGTAACTAGTGAAAAGAGGACAACTTAAGACAGGTCCATGGGGTCCAAGCAGAACTAAATATAGACAAAACAAAATCCCTGGGATGCAGCAAAGAGCAGAGCATTCCACTGAGTGCTCATGCAGTGCTGAACAAACAAAAAGAAATATCTTTCATATGCCTAAATAAAATGACCATATATATACACACTAAAGAATAAATATTCTCTTTTCAGTATTCCCATAAAGTGCTCAATTATGACTCGGACAGGGAGTATATTCTGAATAGGGACTCTGATCCTGGTTGCAGATCTATGGGCCAATCATACGGGCTGTGTAGGGGTAGGGTGCCTGCTACATCCTAACCTATTGGTTAGAGCAGCAGGCTGAGAACCAGGGAAGCTAAGTTTTAAATCCCACTGCCGCTCCTTGCAACCTTGGACAAAGTCACTTCACTGTCCATTATCTCAAGTATAAACAGATTGTGAGCCCTCTGAAGACAGGGGAAAAAAAAAAAAAAAAAACTTACTGTACCTGAATGTAACTCACCTTGAGCTACCAATGAAAAGGTATGATCAAAATACATAATAAATAAATCCATCTTCAAATTCAATGTATTTCATGGGCAGGAACTTGTGTTCCTGCTGTAATAAATTGTATCTTTGTGGGCACATCCTCCCTTTCCAAGCAGAGAAGCAATCTTGCTGATAGCTAGTGGATTCAAAGGTTATCCTGATCTTACTTCCATTCTATCTTTGGGCTGTCCATAAATGACTGGAAAGTACAAAACATATAAGTCATTGGTCTCTCTTGGTATTTCTGCACTGCATTCACTATCAGAAGACTGGATTCTAAAGCTATTGGACATGAGGATAATGTAGCGATATCTATAGCTTCTATAGGAATCCTTCTTCTGTTATTTTTTTAATGACTCCACCTTCTTCTGCCTAAAAATAATATCCATAAAATACACCTAAATGCCACATTCTAGCATAGCGGTGGTGTGTATTTCATGATTTTCTCATGACAGCCAAACTGGAATCAGCACATGTGAGGCTGCATTGTCATACCAATTCTACAATTGTACATTGTACATTTTACCTTCTTAGGCAATTAAGAAATTGCAATAAAGATAAAAGATAAATTCTGAAATGTGGATGATCTTTAATTCACATCCTGCACCATGCCCTCTGCTAAGGTTAGGCTGGTTGATTTCTGAGGCTACTAGGACTCTTCACCTGTCAATAGCCTGGTTAACCACAGTATAGACAACGCCCTTCCTGAGGACATCTCCCCTTTCCATATCAGATGTCATTAGCTACTATCAATTACCACTCACTTGGTGAACTTCCACTTCCCAGGGCTTTTGGTCTCCCTCTTGATTGGGTTTTATTAGGGGCTGGTCAGTCTATATACATAGGGTGATCATCAATAAAATTTGTACATCTGTTGCAGATAGTTCAAGTAGATTGCCAGGTTAATTTAAGTTCAGGGCATGATTTATTTTTCAGAAAATCAGGAATGATATATTCCTTAACTGAGGTTCTGCTCCTCCCTGGGGATTTTGTTGACAGAATCTACAAGAAAAAAAGGGGTAAATCTAGTAGCGAACAAGCAACAAGTTTCTAGATGTAGTGCACCTCAATTGTGAAACAAGCTGTCATTAAAAATAAGCTTGGTGACTATTTGACATTTAAAAAGTTGGTTAAGACAGCCCTTTTTAGGAAAGCCTAGAACCATGCTAAATTGTCTGGTTTCTTGTAAAACTGATGAGTAGACTGGCATAATGTTAGGTCCTCAGATGGACTAGTTGGAGGTTGGTGATGGGGGCTATTTGGAATGGTACTTCTGTCAAAGGATGAGTAGGTTGTGAAGATTTTTTAGTTTCTGGGTGTAAGATTACATGTGGATATGAAAGGGGATGTCTTTCTGCCAATAAGTAGCCTTATTGGCAGAAAGTGGAATGAGTCCACTGTTTAATCAATGTACATTAGAGACTTCCTTGGACACATTAAAGATGAGTTGGCCCACTTGGATCCTCCTCTCAGATCTGAGTCACTGATGATGATTATTATTACATTTATCGAATAGCCACACAGGCGTGCAATACACACTGCTGGCCCCAATAGACAGATGCAGCTTTCCAGGAATAAGTGTATTTTATATATAAAGAAGATTCATAATTTTGAGGGTCTCTATTTTATATTATTTTAATACCAGCAAACTGTATAGCCCAACAATAATCACAATCAAAATGTAATCCTCATATACTATCGGCCTGCAGTAGTTCAACAATTGAAAACATCTGTAACCAGTTAACTACAAGAAAACTCATTTGACACATTGCTTTTATATAGTTCCAAAAAGATTTTGCAGTCTATACACAGTAACAATATGCATCTGGTAAAAATCAAATTGACTTATGTGTTGCACTTTGAGCCTTCTCAATATTTCAACTTAGAATACTGTCACTACTGAAGCACTAGATATCATGAAAAAGGGATTAAAATGTAAAAATAAACCATATAGAGTATCTACCCAAATATCAAAGTATGCACAATACATAAAATCAGTCAATATGCATCTCAATGCAAAAATGTCAAAACCTGCTGGTCTCTGCCAGTAAAGATATCATTTACTCCCAATAATCCTGACTCTGCTAGAGTGATTTTCTTAAGAGAAGCTTTTTATCTCCCTTTCAGAAATCTCAGAGTTCTGTTTGGGCATGGAAAAAATTGTATTGTGGTAGAATTTCACTTTTTTTTTTCCCAAGCGTTCTAAATCAGTCTCACCATCTATCTCTCTCTTTGCTGCCAATTCCTTGTGCCTCAGTTAGTAGTTTTAATTTATTTTAATGTTTATATGCCACATTAATATGTAGAGAAACATAGGGATCAATGAGTAACTAAGATCACCAGCTAACTTTAGCCAGATATCCATCAGCAAAATTTTCAGTCAACTATAACCAGCTACATTTTCAGCTAATAATTTCTATCCAGTCAAAATTGCACCGAATGGATTTAGGGTAGTTAATGCTAACCAGCTGCATTATAAACCAGACCATGGAGCCACTACACCTTTCTTCCCCAGCTAAATTTGTTCATTTTCTGAAAGAATTTAGAATATTACATTTGGTTGGTCAGTTGAAAATTTAACCTAAATTTACAAAGTAGATGATTGTAAGTTTGTTAATTGTTAAATGCCAATAAAGAGATTTACACAAAAAAGAAGACAAACCAGCCCATGCAGACTGCCAAGTTTTTCCTGTCCACACTGCCATGATATATCCAAGCTGCCAAATATTGGTAAGACCCTCCTCATCAACAAATTTTTGATATCTCCATATTTTGTTTTCTAAAACCTTGGAGAGGTAACCATACAAGATCCCTCTCCCTGCCCACCTCTCTTTTAATGTCTAAATAATCTTTAAAAGGGTTATAGTAGTCCTGAAAGGTTGAGTACCACTGTCCTAAGATGTATCCTGTCCAGCTCCCGAGATTTGTCCAATTTGTTTTTCTAGGTCCACAAAAATATTGTGTATGTGTGTAAATAAATAAATAAATAAATAAATAAAGGCAGATAGATACTATAAAGAATAGATGCAAACACTGATGAATTAATTAAATGTCAAAAAATTCATAAAGTATTTTTTTGAATATCATAGAAAAAAATGTTTATTAAATATTACCGTATTAGAAACAAATTTTTCAAAAATAATTTTTATAGAAGAAAATGTTTACACTCAACACAATAGGTAGTAAAATATATGTGGAACATTTCCTCCAATAGTATGCTTATATGCCCATAAAACAAATAGTCCTGAAATTAACAAATGATCCAATTAAGAGCTTATGAATTTTAAAGTGTCCTACTGTGAACACAACAGCATTTCCACAATGTGCTTTCAAAAAGTGAGTAACAACTCATCACCAATGCTGGCTGCACTAGTTCTTCGGTGCCATGAAGGCTAATGTATAAACATCTCCTCTCGACAAAGGTTTCCTTGTTTCACCACAAGCAGGCTTCATCAGGAGAAGAAGATCCAGAAGAACAATGGGATCATTTAAACTGTAATTGAGAAATGATACAAATCCTAAACTCTGTTATGTAACATAACATAACATTTCCTATTTAAAACCTTTTAAGTTTTACCCAGTAGAGATTGAGAATTTGTGACATAAATGAAGAAGGATAAATTATGTTTTCTTCAAAATTTGCAACATATTAACATCTTACTGAAGGTGCCATGGTTGCACCCATGGCTGTACCATGATCTGTTAATAGATAACATGATCAAACATGAAAAAAACCTTTCTTTTAAAGCAATAGAAGCTAACTGAACAAAAAATCAACAAAATTGTCAGACAAATCATAATGGAATAAAGTGTTGCGGATGATCTGGAGAGAAGCATCTTGAGGAATGCAACAAAGTTCCATGTAAACTGCCACACGGCAGTAGTTATTACCGTTTAACTGTGAACCGGAGTGATATGTATTGTATACAGGAACTCCCGGTATATAAATCCATAAATAAATAAATAAATAAATAAATAAAGTAATATCAGCTGTAACTAAATACATTGACTTGATGTTTAAATCCAAAGCTTGTAAAGAGAGCTGAATCACGAATATATGATCAGCACTGTGCCACCACCTGACGTAGAAAAGAGTCCATGTATTGCAACAATGGCTCCAATAATGATCCAATGCAGGATACAATTGGACATCCTGGAGGAATGACATAGAAAATCAGTATACATGGAAACTGCTCCAGAAGAAAATATTCCTTTGTAGTAATGTATTTTTTTTGCACTACCTCCATCAAGCAGGAGTTGGATTTGAACCCAGAGCTCATCCGTAGGGTCTGAATCTAATGGCAAATAAGACGAGGTCTCAGATAGTTGACATAGTACTTCCTGATTGTAGTAAGCAGTATTCTGAACAATATCCCACCGCCCTTGTCAGCGGGACAAACTATGATGTCACAATCTTGAGCAAGTGAAGTACAAGCTCATTAGAAGAAGGATTATGTGGTGAAGGAAGAACATTAGTTTCCAAAACTTGCAAATCTCTTAGAACCAAATCTTGAAAAGTAGAAATCAAGGGATCAACAGGGACTGGTGGTAGCCATTTATACTTCTGAAAAGGATTCAGTGGGATCAGATGCAAAAAATTGTTTAATATGCAATTAGCAAATAAATTGAACAAATGCACCCTGATGGAAAATGGGTCATATTGACAGTAGGAACAAATGAAAGACCATTAGACAAATTTCATCTTGAGAAAGAATATGGTCAGATAAATTAAATACAGTAGATGATTTCATCGCTGTGACAGTCATGCATTTTTCGTGAGTTTGAGGAAATGTTCGATGTTGTGATAGATTCAAAAGGTCCTTAGAATGTGTAGCTTTAGGCAGAAAATCCCGTGAAGGTGCAGTGGCTTCAGGAGGTAAATTAAAGGACACAGACTGATGACCAGATGTTTTTCTATTATCAAGCATCTCTTCCTCAAAAGAATAACTGGAGAATGAGTTGAATGTACGGGTCTTGCGGGTTGGTCTAGATTTGTCCATCCACGGGTACACATAGCCTCAAGTATAATCATTTTCATCATGATGAAATTTTCTAATTTTGGTCAATTTCAATTCAGCCATATACTTATTCATACTTTCTGTTACAGGAGCGCTGGGAAGCGGTCCCAATTCCGGAGAGGTAGCGTGCCCTTGGACCATGGCGTGACCGCAGAGGCACTCCAGAGAAGTGCTGAGGCAGGCGACACGTGTCCAAGCACGGACAGACAGGCTGAAGACCAGGAGCCCTGACCTCTGCATTAAAGAGACCCAACAAAGCAATGCTGGTCTCTGGGGTAGCCCTCCGGCCACTCGATAGCCCTTTCAGACCTGCCGCTTGGGAACGGCAGATGCAACAGGATGGATAGAGGTCAAGGACAGGCGATAGTACTGGAACTTGGAACAGACGTGACGAGGACACTTGGAACTTCAGACAAGCCGAAGATGCTTGGAACTCGGATGCAGGACGCTCAGACGTGGACTCAGGAAAGTCAGGAGTGGACTTCAGATACTCAGACAAGGACTCAGGATCTAGGTCAAGGACAATAGCAGGCACAAGGTACTCTGAAGACCGGGAACAGGATACAAGACTCAGGATTCAAGACTCAGAACTTGGAACATTAAAACCAGAGGCTTGCGCTGCCAAGGAAAAGGACATCTGGATACAAGGACATCAGGGGACATCTGGAACATCAGGACTTCAAACCCCCAAGACACTCAATCAAGAGCATCAAGGAGGCACTGAGAAACATAATATCTGGGCATCAGGACATCTGTAGAACAGGACATCTGGAACATCATGACCTCGGACCTCCAGGACACTCAATCAAGAGCATCAAGGAGGCACTAAGAGATGGAACAACTAGACATCAGGAGGAACAGGACATCTGGAACATCAAGGCAATGACATTAGGAACCGACAAGATGGAGACACAGGATCCAATGAGAGACCAGGACATGGAACCAAAGAAGAAGACAAGGAATTCCCACGAAGTATAGGGTGCCTAGGAGAAGCTGAGATGACGAGAAGTCCAGGAGCGGACTGGCTTCTTGCAAAGACAAGGAAGAACTGACAAATGACCCTATTTATACGGCTGACCATGGTGACATTATCAGGAGGGACCGCGGGACTACTCCCACCATGGGCCCTTTAAGAAGCGGAGAGAGAGGCGTGGCCTCGCCCTTCTAGCAGGACCCTGGAGAGCGGCGACCACGCCATGAAGAGGAGCAGGAACAGCACTAGGCCGCAGGACCAGCCCCAGCATTAGCGGCAGATTCCGAGCTGCAGAAAGGAGGCTGGGGGAATGGCACCAAGCCATGGAGGACTGCGCTGACATCGGCGGCCTCCAGGCCGCATGAAAGCATGGCGGTGGCTCCCTGCCGCCGCACAGCAAGGAAAACACAGGCGGCCTCCTGGCCGCAAGGGTACAAGACAGCGGCTCCAGTTGTGCGGAGATTACATTGGTGGCCTCCAGGCGCGGACAAAGATGGAGAAGAGGTGAGAGACTGCTGGTGGCCCAGCTGCAAGCAGAATCATAACACTTTCTTTATATTCAGTAAGTTGTACTGAAAAAGAATCAGCAGGAGATGTACTTTTGAGCTCTTCTATCTGTTTATCAATAGTAATTTTAATTTCATTAGCAGAGGCATTAGCAGTCTGTATGATGAGCAGAATCAGATCATGCGAGCACTTATTTAAAATGGCATTCCGCCTGGCTATAAACTGCTCATCATAGGCATAAAGAAATGGCTTTTTATAAATACGTAAACCCCTAGGGATATGTTTAGCTCTATAATATTCATTAAGGGAAGCTGAATGTAGCTCCATTTGGATAAGCTTCTTCTTATTTTTAGTGACTAAAAACCAGTCCTTGACAGAAATGCCAGCCAGACTTTCAGAGTCAAATAACCTAATCCCAAATAAGACCGTAGCAGCTGCTTGGTCAGAGTATCTGAGCATATCTAAATCATGTGAATCAGTGTTGCGTCGGAGGTGGACCCTTGGGCCGAGGTTAGGTTGATGCAACCCGTAGGTAGGGACCTATGGGTCCCCACTGTTGGAAGGCAGAGTGGGCTGATGGGCAGAGGCCAACTGGAGCTTCACCAATACCAGCCCTCGTTCCCCGCCGGTTGAGCCTTTGGGTGCTGGGGCCTGCTAGACTTAGGTGGGCCTCTTTATGTAGATGTAGAGATTGGGTTCAGCCCAGAGACAGCAGGTGAGAAATGGTACAGTCTTACACTGGACAATGTAGTGTCCCAGAGACTCGGGCACCAAAGGAACGAAGGCAGTCGGGGGGCACCCGAGCAAGAGCAGGCTGAAGCCTGAATAGACCAAGTCCAGGAAGTAGGCTGAAGAGGTGTCGAGGAACAGGCTTGAGTCAGGGCTGGCGGCAATCCGGAGGCAGTGGCAAGCAAAGCTAAGGTCTGATCACAGAGAAAGTCAAGCGTAGTCAAACGAAGCAGGAGTCTGGGTCTGGAGATAGGCAATAGCATAGTCAGGTGACGCAGAGGTCTGAGTCTGGAGATAGGCAATAGCATAGTCAGGCGAGCAGAGGTCTGGGTCTGGAGATAGGCAATAGCGTAGTCAGGCGAAGCAGAGGTCTGGGTCTGGAGATAGGCAATAGCATGGTCAGGCGAAGCAGAGGTCCGGGCTTGGAGAGAGTCAATGGAGTGGTTGGGCGAAGCAGAGATCCGGGCTTCAAGAGAGTCAGTGGCATTGTCAGGTGAAGCAGAGTCAAAGTCTGGGTAGGCAATTGGAGGTGTGAAGCAGGACAGGAACAAGGAGACAGGAACCAGAAACAAATGAGGAATAGGGACGCAGGAGTGAGACGAATCTCTAGGAGGCAACGGGTACTCAACCAGCGAGGAGACCTGTTGCAAAGGCAAAGCTAGGGAGCGGAGCCTGCGCTTAAATACTGAAGCTCCGCTGACATCATCTGGGGCCATGGCTAGGGTCCCGCCACAGCCCCTACTTAAACATCAGTGATGCGCGTGTGCCTAGGGAGGGGTGCGGTGCCGAGTAGCAGCGTCTGTCTGCGGGCCACGCAGAGAGGCCTGACGAGAAGCAATGGACATGGTAGCTGGTCCGGGAACGCTGGGGACTGCAGCAGGGCCGGAGGCACCAGGGGAGGCCAGAGGACAGAGCTGACAGCCCACCGCTGCCAGCGAGGAGGAACCAGGAGCTGGAGTCACCGTAGAAAGGTGAGGGGGCCATGCCGCGGGTCTGCCGCGGACAGCACGCGTAACATCAGTCATATTTGCCAAAAAAAATCAACCTTAAAGTGAAAAATACAAATGCACTGGCAATCAAAACAGAATAAAGTGTTCCAAAAAGTGTATACCAACAAATACAAATGTGATATAGAACACTAATGAGTAAATTTAAAAAATATTTTTATAAAGGTGGGGTGGGGGGGTGCTAGGGAGTGGGAAGGTATGGGGAAGGGTAGGAAGGATACAGTAGGGGGAAGGGAAGTTCACTCACAGGCCGCTTCTAATTTGGAGCAGCCTGGAAGGGAACGGGTGAAGGCCACGGGCGTCAGCGCTTGCAAGATGCACTAGAGTGCACCCACTTGGGCGCACCAACCCCCGATTTTATCACGTGCATGCACCTGCGCACGCATGTTATAAAATCGGGGGTCCATGTGCGCGCTGGGTAGCGTGCGCACATGGACCCCCGCGCGTAGCTTCTAAAATTTACCCCATTGTTCCTTGTTGCCTGCTAATCTTATAATTCCACATCTGTCTTTCCTTTTTTCACTGGCATACCTGAAAAAGTCATCATTTTGTTTTAGCTATCTTTTCTACCACTCGTGCTTTTACTGAATTTTATCTCTTTCAGCTTTACTCAATATTGATTTTTTAAGACCTCGTAGTTTCCTCCAACTCCTTTGTACCTCTAGTTCAGTCAAAACTAGGGATAGGCTCTAGCGCCATAAGCCTTTATCTGAAGCTACCCAGGGATTTTTGTTTTCTCCCTACTTTATATCCAAGCCCCCTGCTCCCAACATATCTGCTATGGTCATCACAATGATGGTCTGGGGCCAGGGTTCATGCACTAGGCTCCTTCCATAACCCTGCAATCATGGACTCTAAACCCAGACATTAGTAGCCACTGTTGTACAGAATACCCAGCTCCAGCTCGCCTAGGATGCAGAAGATCTGACTCTGGGATTAAACAGGGGATCTACTGAAAAACAATGTGTAGCACTGACACCAGGCCAGCTCAGCTTTACTAGATAGTCTTCCCTGCATTCTTCTTCTCAGATCCTTTTCTGTTTTTCTCAGTGTTAATCTTTTTTACCTTATTTTTTTCAGCTACCTCTTTAGAAAGTCGTACCAGTTTCCCCATTCCTTTTATTTACTTACTTCCCCCCTAAAAATAATTTGTCATTACTATAAATCCTTCAGTTTTAGCCCACTGTTGTTTTGCTTCACCTGTTTCCCACTCTGCCAGGCTTCCTTAAAATATTTCTCCATTTTAACAATGCCAGTATTTTTTTTTTTTTTTTTAAATCTAGGACTTAAAAAGTAGAGCTTTGTGCAACCCCTCTCTGCCTCGGCCATTATATCTAACCATAATGCCCAATGATCTTTGGTGTTCAGGTGGGCAATTACCTGGATATTAGCAATGGTTTCTCAACCCAAAAATATCAGATCCAATAATGCCCTTTCCCTTGAGGATTCCATCACCATTAGGTCTGTAGGTTGTTTTAGGCTATATAGTAGCAATCAAGGATGCCATAAGCAGCTTCTTGTCACACCTTAATCTCAAATATACATAGTTCCCATATTTATGCATCTTTATCTACCTTTCTTCTATATATCTCTTTCAAGCCACATTTAGTTATCTTCTCACATTTAGTTATTTTACAGAAAATATATTTTTAGGTTCCAAATTGTGTAGAATACTCCTACTCAAGTATTGAAAAAAAAATAATAAAAATAATAGGATTACAATCCTTCTACCCTCCAAGAGTTCCACTGACTTCTATTTTATTTCAGGATCCACAGGGTCCAACCCCTTTACCACTACTTTATTTATTCTTCTTTCTTCTTTCAGTGTTTTAAAAGTATTTTTCCACCATTTCCAATGATGTTAAACATTAGAATAGAATTGATTAATGTCCAAAATAAAGGTTGTATTTTTACTACATTACATAAAGTCAATTGCATGCATGCATACTGCATGAAACCTGCTTTCTTCCTGAAAATGTGTTTTTAAATTTAAGATTCATTTTGATTTTGCCCAGATCTTCATCAAAGACCAATTACTTCATATCATTTGTAAGCGTGCACTAAGAAAATAAGAATAAGCCTTCTCAAATTACTTGTTCCTGCTTCTGTTGCTAAGAGGTAGATTACAGGATCATTACATTGTACTTTTGTTTTAATTACCCATATCATATCTTCAAAGGAGGTAGATGACAAAGTTCCCATGGCCCAGATATGAAATATTATCTGTGCCTTCCCTTGAGGAGAGCATGCAGCTGGAAGGGAGGTGTTAATGCTATATTTGGTAACCAATCTGTAAACACACAATGGGAGAACTCTTTTCATCTAACCCTATTGTAACCATCAATTTGAGAAGGTTATAAAACTAGTAACAAAGCAAAAACACCTTTCAAAAGTAACTCTACACAAGCAGGCTGATGCAGTACCATGCGCTTAGGCTAGCGCACAGGTTAATCCATGGTTGGATGCATGTTTTGGATGCGCATCCATACCCTGTGATTAAATAAGGGGATCAGCGCAACCAAAACATGTGTCCAAACCAGCACATAGCTAATAGCGCTCATCACATATAAATACCATGTAAAAAATAACCGGACACAAGATGCTGGCATTGAGGAGCCCCAAAGGTTTAACAGAAAAGCAGAAAATACTGTTTTTCTATGGAATCTCCGACTTAATATTGTGGCAATATTAAGTCGGAAGAAGCACAGAAAGCAGCAACATGGAAAAAAAATGTTAAAATGTCTTGATGGTGGTCAGGTTAGAAAACGGATGGTCATAAACTTGAGCACCTGTTTTCCTAACCCCTGCACAGCCACTTCTGGGCGCCTGATGCCGAGGAGGCAATAGGGATGTACAATTTCCCCTAGCACCTCCTTTTTAACGCAGTAGCTCATTAGCCTACTGCATCGCACACCCGGGAGAGGTGGATGGGTGCGCGTTAGGAAAGCGGGCACTCAGTCATGAGCACCTGGTTTTTTCCCATGTGGATATTGCATTGGCCTAACGGTCTTTACAGTTCTCCCATTTGAGGATGCAGAATTTAACTGCCACAACACAGATTTTTGAAATAATAAACAAAACTATCATTTTTAACATGATTAATGGACTGAAAAGCAAGAAAATGAAAGGAAAAATAAGGATAAAAACTCTGAATTCTTAGAAGCTACTTCAGTCACATTTACTGAAATGACCAGTAAACAGGCAGACCAATTATGATGATATTAATGAGGCACAAAAAATTATTCTTGAAAAAAAACTACAGATATGGACTATATAAGTGCACATAAATGTGTGGTTTCAATATTTGGTCAGCGGTATTTATCTGGCTAATGGGAGGAGAAAAGGCATACCAGGAAGGATTTGAATTAGTCAGGAGGAGGGAGGGGGATCTTCTATGCTTATCTGCCCAAGATTTAAAAAAACAAACAGGAAGACATCAAAAGTTGATGATGAGATGTGGTGGGTCTTACTAATAGTCATGCCCTATGGTTGGCAGCTGGATATATAATGGCAGTGTGGGATAACTGTGCAGGCTGCATGGGCTGGTTGGCTCTAAAGTTATCCAGATAAACTTTGCCAGCTAACTTTAAGACAGCCGGACATATTCAGCAGTGTGGCTGAATATGGAACTCACAATATAAAGTTATGGTTTTCTATGTTTGCTCTACATGAACATTCAGGATGCAATTTTCATTGGCACAAAGTCTGCGTGTACATAAGAACATAAGAACATGCCATGCTGGGTCAGACCAAGGGTCCATCAAGCCCAGCATCCTGTTTCCAACAGAGGCCAAACCAGGCCACAAGAACCTGGCAATTACCCAAACACTAAGAAGATCCCATGCTACTGATGCAATTAATAGCAGTGGCTATTCCCTAAGTAAACTTGATTAATAGCCATTAATGGACTTCTCCTCCAAGAACTTATCCAAACCTTTTTTGAACCCAGCTACACTAACTGCACTAACCACCTCCTCTGGCAACAAATTCCAGAGCTTTATTGTGCGTTGAGTGAAAAATAATTTTCTCCGATTAGTCTTAAATGTGCTACTTGCTAACTTCATGGAATGCCCCCTAGTCCTTCTATTATTCGCAAGTGTAAATAACCGATTCACATCTACTCGTTCAAGACCTCTCATGATCTTAAAGACCTCTATCATATCCCTACTCAGCCGTCTCTTCTCCAAGCTGAACAGACTTTGCATCAACTTTCAAAGAGAAAGTGCATGCGTATTTTTCCTTTGAAACTTGCTGTGAGTATAAAATATCTGTGGACATTTACACCTGCTTTTTTGTGTGGCTAGATATTTCATGGGAAAATGACACTTTAAAGACATAAATCATCTGTCTGAAAACTGCCCTCCCTCAACACAACTAGAAGTGCACAGGTTGTGAAACAATGCTATGCACTTTTACCCTCATTAAGAGGATGCATTCCCAGGGGAATGTTTAAGTCAGAAGAGGAAAAGTATGTGCATTTTCAACTCTACATGCATCCTTTTTCCAGCAAAATTCTACCTGCACAAAAAACAAGCTGCTGTAGAGAGCTAAAGGTTGTGCCTGTATTTAACATAGGTAAGCATTATGATATCCTGGCATAGATTAAAGCAATGATTTAATACAGTGATGGTGAACTCCAGTCCTCGAGAGTCACAAACAGGCCAGGTTTTTAGGATATCTACAATGAATATGCACGAGAAAGATTTGCATGCACTGCCTCCATTGTTTGCAAATCTATGTCATGCATATGCATTGTGGATATCCTGAAAACCTGGCCTGTTTGTGGCCCTCGAGGATTGGAGTTCACCATCATGATTTAATACAAGTCTAACCTGTTTACTTAGAAGTGACCAGTTGAGGATAATGATGTGCATGGCCTGTAGCCAAGCCAATAAAAGAATAAGTGATGAACTTTGTGCTGTTGAAACATGTACAAGCAGAACTTGGGGGGGGGGGGTCCTGTTAGAGCAGTGATTTCCAAATGTGATCCCCAGACAGATCTGATTTTCACAGAAAGGGTGTAGGATGCATGGGACAGCCTTGCAGTAAAGGTAATAAAGGAAAAAATAAACAATATAATTCAAGAAGGAATGAGAAAGGTGCAGAGGATCATTAATTGTGAAGAAGTGAAGGCAAAGCCAGAGATCAACTGTGGTGTATGCCACTGCAAAATGAAGGAAGTTGGGCAGATTAGATGGGCCTTACAGTCCTCCTCTGCCATCGTATCCTACGTTTCTATGTTTCAGGGTAATCAAACTATGCAAACCAATTCTTGCACCAAATGCATGCATATACTTCCCATGGAAAGAAATCAGTAGAACTAGGGGTCACGAAATGAAACTCCAGGGAGAATGTCTTAAAACCAACATCAGAAAATATTTCTTCACGGAAAAGGTGATGGATGCCTGGCATGCCCTTTCACAGAAGGAAGTGAAGAGCAAAACAGTGAAAGAATTCAAAGGGGCATGGGATAAACACTGTGGATCCCCTAAAGGCTAAAAGATGAAAATGAGGAAAAGAGTGCATGGGGGTAACTTGCTGGCATGGAGGTTACTACCCTTAGCCAGTAAGCCTTGATACTGTTGCTACAACTCCATCATTGTTCTCCGTTTCAATGGCAGGGGAAAAAGGGGAAGTGGATTCAGAGAGCAACCGACAAGGGCCCGGTCTTTTATGGTCTGGAACAAATGTGCAGACTTAAGGGAAAATAACACAGGACTGCTTCTATGGCCAAGTCCATAAGCAAAGCACACGAAGAAGACTGACTTTTCAAAAAGGCTCATCACCCAATAAAAATGTTGCTAGAAGTACATTTTTATGGGTTATCATAAGGCTTGGAGATAACTGCATGGAGCAGCAGATACTACCATAGAACGCATGCTAGGCAGACTGAATGGGCCATTTTGGTCCTTTTCTGCCATCATTTCTATGTTGTATCTTAAAACCAGAGTTGCTGTAGATTCTTAAGGAACAAGTTTGAGAACTAGAATATTTCTAGGGACTTCCCTTTCCAGTTTTATTTTCCCCTAGAATTTATCATGGGTTTATTGTAATCAAGGAAAAAAATCATTAAAAAAAGAGAGTCATTTTTTTCAACTGATTTTTGCTGTTTGCCTTGCTATGAAAAACACTGAGGAGGATCCCACAGAAAATAAAATAAAAATGAAGGTCCCTAAATATTTCACGGTCATCATGAGACATTTTGCCACAAAGGATAATGCCTTCAGTTTTATACTCATCATTTCCAAATCTACAGTAGCCAATATCTTTCCACAATGTTCACTTCAGAGTTCATATACCAATTAAAGTTATTGCAACTGAAAATAACCTTTTAACCTGATTCACTAGTGTTCAGACAAGAGAGCACAATGAAAAGTACAGAATTTATTTTTTTTTACCCATTATGTAACCTTTAAACACCTTTCTGATAATTTTAATAAAGCTGTGCTTGTATCTTAAAAATGAACACATACAGGAAATGAACTAATATTACCTTGCACTGTTTGTAATGTAACTCCAATGAGAATTCCTGTAATAAAGTCAGACAAAGGGCCAGATGCAGTAAGCATTGTTTTCCCTATAAACACAAAATGGGAAAAAAACCTTTACTATATCTGATTCATAGATTTGTATCTCACACCTCTATCTTAATCATTTTTGCTGCTTTAACTAAAGAAGAAAAAAAATAACAGGCTATGCAGGGAGAAGTGGAGGCCATGCTATTTTCCTGACCAAAAAACTTAGAAACATTTTTTAATGCATTTCCAGGGTTCTACCTTTATAACACAACTGCATAGTACTAGAATGCATCTATCTTTCAAGTTGTACTTTGAGATTTCAACTTTCAATCTATTGGATTCCATCCCAAATACTCAGCCATGAAGGTAAAGGAAATGCTCTTCTTGTGGACTTAACAGGTGATCTTATCGCTTTGTCCTTGTTCCTTTTCCTTATCCTCCACTTTTATAATCAACAAAAATGTTATATTCTAACCCTGTCCAATGAAGTGTCCATGAGGAGCCCCATTTGACTGCCTAGTAGAGGATCAGAACATGTCATTCCATAAAAAGGTCCATTGTCGTGCAATGGTAGAGTGAGATATGCTTAATGCAACTTGAAAGAGGCCCCTGGAAAGTTGTCTGCTTTGAATAAAGGTCAAAGCTTTGAGGTCCATATTGACTCACCACATGGCTCTGCTAATTAGCTGGGATATACATAACCAGCTAACTAGTGCTGTATATTCAGCGGTTCAGCTGTGCCATTGCATATACCCAGCAATCTTAAAAGCCAATTATGCATAACTGGCTAACTTTAGAACAGCCCTTTGGCCCAACCAGTTGGCCAGATAAAATAAGGCGGCTAATTCTGAATATTTAGTTAGCCTATTCAACTGCCCCCGATCTGCCTATTCCCCGCCCCTGACTTGTCCAACTAAAAACTTAGCTGGCTAAGAAACTTAGAAAAGTAGAATTTTACTCTACTCTCTACGTAGCTTGATGCTCAATCTACCAAGATGCAATCAAGGTAGGTAAAGTGTATAAAAATCTGGTCTTATTTTACCTTTCATCCCTCCAAATCATATTAAATCTTCATTAATGGTAACTGTGTTATTCGTACAAATGACTGTGCCTGTAAAACTGCCCCCCAAAACCCAACTCACCCGGAGTTACTAGTGCCCCCTCTTATAGTGATATAAATAGTTAACTTTTCGGTGAGCTCTACAGAGGTGCTCTCTCTCTCGCACTCTCCAGCAACCCAAAATGCGGATGGTATAATACCTATGCAATGCGTTACCAGGAAAATTAACCTATCCATGTCCTTTTTTTTTTTTTTTTTTTTTTTTTATCATAGGCAATATTCTTGCAATATTTATAGCAGAATGAAGAACCTAGGCCTTAGGTGGCTAAGTGGAACCTGCTGACTATAGACCGATATTCGGTGGCACCAGTTAGTTGGCTGAGTACATTTTGAATATTGGGCTCTGTGTTAAAGGCTCCCAACTTCCTGCATTTTTTCCTGTATTACTTGTTTTATAATATTACTATGTTGATTTGCTTTAGTTGTGTTCTGTTGATTTGATTCTTGTGCATGCCATTTTGTGTTTTAGGTCAGAATATATATTTTTAATTTATTTTGTAAACCACTGGACCTAAATATTTAGGATTCGTGAGTCATAAATTCACAAAATAAAATAAGTAACTAGGGATTGCGCTTTCTACTCTAGTATTTAAAAGAATCTCTTCCATTTCAAGTTTGGTGTCACGCTGAATCATGTGAGTACCCTACATGAAATCTGCACATACTGTAACCCCATACTGTAACATATAAAAGCTGCAACTTCATATAGCATGGGTATCCAATTCTTGTCCTCCTGTGCCATAATCAGGCCTGGTTTTCAAGATAGCGATAATGAATATACATGTATATCTTTGTTAGAAAAGATGGCCACTTTTAAACTTTTTACTTTCCAATCATGAAAATGGTATAATTTTTTAACTTTATATTTATTGAAATTTCCAAAAAATTGACAAGTATACAAACGTAGTAAAAAACATGAGAGACAATAAGCAATAATGAAGAAAAAAAATAAGAAATACAATACACCTCATGTAATATTAAGGAAATAGGAAAAGATACCAAGATGGAAAGAAAAAAAAGGAGCAAGCAGAAAGAAAAGAAGATACTAATTAGTATGACAGAGCATAAGAAATTGCTATGCTGGGTCAGACCAAGGGTCCATCATCCTGTTTCTAACAGAGGTCAAACCAGGCCACAAGAACCTGGCAAGTACCCAAACACCAAGACGATCCCATGCTAGAGATGCAATTAATAGCAGCGGCTATTCCCTAAGTAAACTTGATAAATAGCAGTTAATGGACTTCTCCTCCAAGTACCTATCCAAACCTTTTTGAACCCAGCTACACTAACTGCACTAATCACATCCTCTGGCATCAAATTCCAGAGCTTAAATTGTGCGTTGAGTGAAAAGAATTTTCTTCTCCAATTAGTCTTAAATGTGCTACTTGCTAACTTCATGGAATGCCCCTAGTCCTTCTATTATCCGAAAGTGTAATAACCGATTCACATCAACTCGTTCAAGACATCCCATGATCTTAAAGACCTCTATCATATCCCCCCTCAGACGTCACTTCTCCAAGCTGAACAGCCCTAACCTCTTCAGCCTTTCCTCATAGGGGAGCTGTTCCTTCCCCTTTATCATTTTGGATGCCCTTCTCTGTACCTTCTCCATCGAAACTATATCTTTTTTGAGATGCGGCGACCAGAATTGTACACAGTATTCAAGGTGCGGTCTCACCATGGAGCATTATGACATTCTCTGTTTTATTAACCATGCCCTTCCTAATGATTCCTGTTTGCTTTTTTGACTGCTGCAGCACACTGAGATGATGATTTCAAAGTATTATCCACTATGATGCCTAGATATTTTTCCTGGGTGGTAGCTCCTAATATGGAACCTAACATCATGTAACTACAGCAAGGGTTATTTTTCCCTATATGCAACACCTTGTACTCGTCCACTAAATTTCATCTGCCATTCGGATGCCCAATCTTCCAGGCTTGCAAGGTCCTTCTGTAATGTATCACAATCCGCTTGTGATTTAACTACTTTGAATAATTTTGTATTATCTGCAAATTTGATAACTTCACTCATCGTATTCCTTTCCAGATCATTTATAAATATATTGAAAAGCATCGATCTAAGTACAGATCCCTGAGGCACTCCACTTTTCCACTGAGAAAATTGACCATTTAATCCTACTCTCTGTTTCCTGTCTTTTAGCCAGTTTGTAAACCACGAAAGGACATCACCTCCTATCCCATGACTTTTTAGTTTTCTTAGAAGCCTCTCATGAGGGACTTTGTCAAAAGCATTCTGAAAATTCAGATATAGTACATCTACCAGCTCACCTTTATCCACATGTTTATTAACCCCTTCAAAAAAATGAAGCAGATTTGTTAGGGAAGATTTCCCTTTGGTAAATCCATGTTCACTGTGTTCCATTAAACTATGACTTTCTATATGCTCTGTGATTTTGATCTTTAGAATAGTTTCCACTATTTTTCCCGGCACTGAAGTCAGGCTCACTGGTCTATAGTTTCCCGGATCACCCTGGAGCCCTTTTTAAATATCGGGGTTACATTGGCCACTAGAGATGTGAATCGGAACCGGTATCGGTTCTGATTCCGGTTCCGATTCACATCGTGAAAATTTTATCCTGCAGTCCGATCAGGTTTTTGTTTTTTGTTTTTTTAAATCGGTTGCACCCAAGCTGATAACCAAAAAATACAGCCAACTCTTTAAAATGAGTTTGTTAGTATCCCCCCACCCTCCGTACCCCCCCCCCCCAAATTTTTAAATATCTGGTGGTCCAGCGGGGGTCCCGGGAGCATTCTCCCGCACTCGGGCCATCGGCTGCCAGTAAACAAAATGGTGCCGATGGCCCTTTGCATGTGACAGGGTATCCTTTGTTTATTGTAAACCGGCTTGATGTGACATTTTCACGAATGCCGGTATAGAAAAAATCTAAATAAATAAATAAATAAATAAATAAATCCTTGCCATTGGCCAGTCCCCGTCACATGGTAGGAGCAATGGATGGCCGGCACCATCTTTAAAAATGGCACGGGCCATCCAGTGAACCTACCATGTGACAGGGGCCGACCAATGGCACCGATAGCCCCTGTCACATGGTAAGAGCAAAGGGCCATCGGTGCCATTTTGATTAGTGGCAGCCGACAGCCCGAGCGCGGGAGAATGCTCCCGGGACCCCCGCTGGACCACCAGGTATTTAAAAATTTTTTGGGGGGGTCCGGAGGGTGGGGGAATACTAACAAACTCATTTTAAAGGGTCAGGCTGTGATTTTAGGTTGTGTCCTTTCTTCCCGCCCCCCCCCCCCCCCAATAACGATAAGAAAACCCACTAAATTAATCTTGGGGTTTCCTATCGCTATCGGGGACCCCCCGATATCTGACGATATTGAAATTATCAAACGATATTTTCAATCGTCAGATAAACGATTCACATCCCTATTGGCCACCCTCCAGTCTTCAGGTACAATGGATGCATACCAATGAGAGGCAGCACATGGTACCATTAAATACAAATGCCGATAGTCAAAATTCAAACATAATTAGCCATAGGACGAGCATCCAGATATGAACGTAAATGCACAGGATCAAAATATACACGCTTAACATCATGATGAGTAATGACACATTCACAAGGGAATCGAAGAATAAATTTAGCACCCAAAGCCAAAACCTCAGCACACATTATTTATTTATTTATTTATTTATTTATTGTTTTTGTTATACCGAGTTTCATGACAGGCATCACATCAACCCGGTTTACAATTCACAAAGTGTGTAAAACATAACATAACGTAAAACAATGTTCTCAAAAAGAACCTTGAACTTTAAATATCGTGAATCAGATATAGGAATTGAGAAAGTTACAATAAATCAGGGAAGAAACTTTTTCCTATGTTCTTGAGTGGAACGTGTAATATCTGAAAAAATCCACACCTGTTGTTCAAAAAAAAAAAAAAAAAAGAGACTATGACGAAAAAAGGATCTTAAGATCAAATCTCTATCATAAGAAAAAATACAAGACAAAAAAAAAAAAAAAGAGTCCCATGTTGAGAAATCATAACATCTGTAGAGGATTCCAAAATTGAGTTAGATCCAAATCTGGTTCAGAAATATGATCAGGTGAATTTGAATTTAAAGACTTAGGGCCTCATTTTCCAAGCACTTTACCGCTTGCGAATGCAAATTAGTCATTTGGTATTCAGGGGGCGGAGCATATGTAAAGCAGGAACCTGTGTATCGTGTGCGGCGAAACAGCCGCAGTGTTAGAGCGGCTGCTATCGCGGCTAATAACTACAACTCCAACCTCGCATTATGGACTGCGTTACGGGCCTGAAAAGGATTACGAGAGAGAGAGAGAGAGAGAGAGAGAGAGAGAGAGAGAGAGAGAGAGAGAGAGATACGAGAGAGAGAGAGATAGAGAGAGTAGAGAGAGAGAGGAGAGAAGAGTAGAGGGAGATAGAGAGAGAGAGAGAGAGAGATAGCGAGAATAAGAGGATCCTGCCTTAACTATAGTGCCTATTGCCCTACATATTATTTTAAAACACCCTATAGGAGGGCCACCTACTAACTCGGGGTGGGGATTAGGTATGAGCGTCGGGGGTTGGGGCCACTTTCGCATTCCACATGAGACCTACGGACTGAACAGTGGTCTCTAGTGCAGATTTGCTGGCCGTCGGAGTGAGGACGCTCACTCCAAGCGGAGATTTGGCCAACATTCTCTCCACCTAGCATGTTGTTGCCCAGGTAGAGTGTCCATCAAGCTAGGTAGAGAGAATGTTGCCCAAACCACTTCTTGGAGTGAGCGTCCTCACTCCGACAGCCAGCAAATCTGCACTAGAGACCACTGTTCTGTCCGTAGGTCTCATGTGGAATGCGAAAGTGGCCCCCAACCCCCGACGCTCATACCTAATCCCCACCCCGAGTTAGTAGGTGGCCCTCCTATAGGGGTTAAAATACCTATGTAGGGCATAGGCACTATAGTAAGGCTCTCGCTCTCTCTCTCTCTCTCTCTCTCTCTCTCTCTCTCTCTCTCTCTCTCTCTCAAAAGACTGAAAGAATCATTGTGCAGTGGGAAAACATCGCGTGCGGCGCTAATGTTTTCGCGAATGGCGAAAACATCGCCGCACGCAATGTTTCCCCACTGCACGAAAGAAGCCTCATTTGCATTGGTAACGCCCCCTAATGCGTTACAAATGCGATATTGGAAAATAAGGCCCTTAGTCATATAAACTTTAGCAAAGGTAGGCGTAATTTCTGTAGGCATTTTCAAGACCTCAGTTATATATTTCTTAAGCATATCCATTGGGGAAATTAAAAATGATATAATTTGAAACAAAAGAGTAGTGGGATTCAGTAATAATAGAATGCAAACAGAGAAGCAATCCTTCAAAAGTTTAACAATAAAAATACTTGCACTTTACTCATCTTTGCTAAAGGCCTGCTCTTTGAAAGATCTTTTCTTGTTTTGCAGCTATGGAAATCTCGTTAAGCTGGGCACATAGTCCCTAAGCCATTCAACAGGAACATAAAGTGCTCTGCATGCCTCATCAACTCCCCTACATATATGTACTCATGGGAAATTCACAGATACCCGCCATCGTGACCTTCCCCTTAAGGCCAAGACAAAATCCTTCAGAGGGTTCTGAAATTGGTTTATCATCACAAGACACAAATACACAAGCATCAGGCACTCCATAATTTACATACACATTTCAAGTTGGTACTGATATATGAAACAAATCCTATGTTTTTACAGCTTGGATTTCCAACCCAAAGCTTGCCTGTGAAATAAACTGATCTTTGCGCTGGATATGGATATATCAATATTGAGAAAAAAAACAATAGTTATTTACTGACACTTTAATTTTGGTGAACAGGGTTTGGGAACGTTATCAAACGTGCATGTAAAATTCAAGCCGGCGATGAGTGCCTTAATAACCTCTTTGTATGTAGCGTGGAAGAATACAGGCAGATCTGTGTTGCAAATTGGCAGAACCAGTAGGAAGACCCTTTCTGTTTGCCCTTTATCCCTATTAAAAAAAACAGACGGTATTAATCACCAGGTTTTAAAGCCTGCTGACTGATGCTATTCACTGAACTGTGCATTGTCACCAACGTGGCCCCCATGAATAACTCTCAACCCCTGGTTTTGTTTCGCTAAGAGGAATCTTAGCAGCACAATCTTTCTACTAGGGGCTCACGGAGGACAGTTGAAAGCAAGGACTGTAGGCAAAACACAAAAAGTATTTTGAGAAAAAGTGAGAACAAAGTGGACATATTCGTCAGCTTGTGATTCATGGTCACACTGTGCTTTGCCCCCTCTCTCTACCTCAATACCCTCTTCGCCTTTAGTGCTGAATAAGGGGAGGCGAAACCATTGCACTTCTCCTAGCAACTGCTATCACTTAGGGAAAAAGGCATGTCGTCTGCTGGGAGGGAAAAACAGAAGAATGTTTAGGCATACAAAGCTAGGCACATGTTCTACTGCATTTGATCCCAAATCGATTGCTTGTCAAAGAAAACCAAATCAAGAAGCTACTGTTTAGTACTTACTGAACATTTTCTTAAGGGCACTGATACTAACAGAAGTATGACAGATAGAGAAATTCATATAAATAATACACATATTTTGGGCAGAGTTCTTGTACATGGCTTGATCGGGATTAAAGCTAAATTATTTGCAGGTTATGATACCCTTCATTGCTAGAGATGTGCTGCTGTTTGAAAATGAAAAGAAAACAATGACATTTGTTGTGTTGTGTCATTTCCAATCCAAAATGACAGAACAAATTTTTGTTTTGTTTTTCATTTTTGAATGTATGCTAAGGATGGAAAAAAGACAAATGAATTAAAAACAAAATGAATTTCAACAAATGTTTTTCTCACCCACATTCCTATTTATTGCATCCAAAGACGATGCACAGGGGCTTTCAAGACCTCATGGTGGCATCTGAATTTCAAGGATGTGAAAAACCCTTTCCTCCCTAACAGAACATTTACAATTGTGTGTCAAGAAAATACTTTATAACTTGGTGAGACCTCACAGCCTAGGGAGAAGAGGTAGGATACAACATTCAAATACCTCAAAGCAGTGAGAGAAAAGCATTTTGGAATGGGAAAAGAGCTCTTGATAAAAGACTGGGGCAAGGGGAGTTATGTGTGGAAATATTTCATCACAGAAAAATTGGCAGATGCATGGAATGTCCCTATGGAAGCGGAGAGAACAAATTTAAGAAAGCATGGTACAAGTACAGAGGGGATCTTTAGTGGAGGAGAAAGCTGGAGACTGAGAAAGGTCCACAGTGTTGCAGTTACCAAGAAGAATTGGGCCTTGACATCTTTATTTGCTGTCCTGTTCTGTATTTTTGCCTATCCCTTGACTTTGCAGGAATGTTACTTCTGCTCTTCACTGCAGGGTTTTTGCCCCATGCATTATATGCATAACCCAAGTATATGACTTAATGTTGGACCCTACCCTTATCATTAATTACAAGTCGATACCTGGAGTATTTATTGACAATAAATTAGAAATAATTCCCTAAAATACTTACTTTTATAGTGCTACTGCACATATACAGTTCTATATAATGGTGCTAATTATTCAGGCACAATAAGTGCCTTCCCAAAGAACTAACAATTTAAGTGGGTACCTGAGGCAATGAAGAAAAAGTGGCTTGACCACATCCACAAGAGTCAGCAAGAGAAGTAGAATTTGAACCCTAGTTTTCCTGCTTCTTAAGGATTAGGTGCTGTCTGGTTAGTATGTGTATGAAGTGGGGGGGGGGGAGAAAAAAGAGGAGCAAATATCTATCAGTAAGAAGCAGATTTTCAAAGCAAGCTAGCCATCTAACTATGGAGTTGAGTGGCTAGATCCACAGTTTTGAAAATTTAAAACAGGGCAATTCTGGTCCTCGATGCCTGCCAACCGGGATATCTCTAATGATTATGCATGAGACATATATGCATACAATCAATAAAGTGTGCATACATACCTCTTTCATGCATATTCATTAGGGATAGCATGAAAACCTGACTGGTTAGTGGCCCTCAAGGACTAGAATTACCCATCCTGACTTAAAGCCACTTAGAGGCTATATATAGCCACATAGTTTTACTAAGGGGTTATATGTAGGTACTCAAAAATTGGTATTCCAGGAGGCATGGTTGGCTAAGGGGGTGTGGACTTAGTCCTGTGACTGTCCTTGTATGCGGGGGTAGCCATCTTAAATCAAGATGGCTCCATTATAGCCTGCTAGATTTCAGCATGCAACCTAGCAGGCTAGCCCGTTGGCTGAAAATATGCTTGTAGCTTAGCCAGCTATAATGGAGCCAACTAAGTTGCCATTCAGTAGTATAATGAAAATCCATCCCTACATGATTAGCATGAAGACTAGAGGAGTTTTCCTTTGTTGGACAGCATCATAATCAAATTTCATTTGTTTGGAAGTTTCTTTTTTATATTAATATTCATTTTTATTAATGGAAATTATTGCAGGTATATACAAAAAAAAATACATCCAGTAAATAATACAATACATAAAACACTATTAACTTTGTATCAGTTCTATCTTCACTTAGCCACTGTTGGGGTATATCATTTGAGGATCTCAGCGCTTTTTTGGTACATTCTTGCGGTAGTAGCCCTAGAGCTACGGACATCTCTTTTGTGGTCACCAGGCTGACAGGAAAGGACCCTTACGTATTCCTAAGCCCAAAGATGGCATAGCCGTGATATACAGTAATGTGCCTGCTGAAAGAAAAGAAGGAAGTAAAGCTAGAACAGCAGCGGGGCTAGCCCCATGAGCCTAATTTAAAGCAAGAGAACTGCACAAAAGTCTTACACGGAAAGCATCAGTAAACTTTGAATGATGGTGGTCAGTATAGTACAGGAATCTAACAGCAAGAATGTCAATGGCCGTTGCATTGCAAGCTGCCCTGAACATTAAAAAATTCCCCAAAATGTTCTGTAAAGTAGTTGTTTATGTAGAGTAACCATTCAGCATGGGTGTCTGAAGCAGAATTGCATGCAATAAGAACAGCTACATCTTGTGGCTACCAAGAATTATAACTTAATTTTAGCATTGCTATATTGGTGCAAAACATTTGAGTAGAATATTTCAGTATTGCATGGGTATATTTCAAGGCCAGAATTAGAAGTTAGCTTCATAGTGTACAGATGCACTTGATTAAGGATTGTCAGGTCAGATTATAGGTCCCTCGGGCGCTCTCTGTTTACTGCGTTAGCAGCACCTGATGTAAAGGGAATTCTCATGCGACAGTGAATGCCTCGCCTGCAAAGATGCAGTAACAGGTGAGCTTCAATGGTAAACAAAGAAACAAGACCTCCCCAGTGAGCAGAACCAAATAAAGAGTTGTATTTACAACCTGCAACTTAAAAAAAAAATGTCTCCATCTCTGTGTCAATGGGAGACGTTACTGCAGATCCACCCGATACTAAATGAACAGAACAGGTTAGCAATAAAAGAAAGATTATTTGCAGAAGGTATTGTTACCTAGCAGTAAGAGCAGAAATAGACATGGTATTAATATTTAAATGAGGAGCTCAGAGGAGCAAACAACAGACTTTGGAAAAGCCAAATGGCTCCATAAAAACTATTCTTCTGAACTTCAGCCAACAGGAGCCATTTCTCAAAGACAATTAGAAAATACCAATCACTTCAGTTTACTGCTCACCAAAGGAGTGAATGCTCATAAAACTGAGTTATACTCTGTTACAGACATAACCCTGAGGTCAGATGCAGATTTGCACAGAAAACAAAACTAAATAATAATGTTGCCTATTGGATAGAAACAATATGGGTTTCAGTATAAAACCTTTCCTCAAGAGGAGAGTTTGGGGAGCACATTAGGGGTATGTTTTTGTTTTCCCAGAACATGAAAATATCACCAATCATTGTGTAGTTTGCATCTGAAATGTAATTATGTTGTTTAATTTCCCCTCCCCCCACCACTTAAAAAAATGGCTTCAGGTCTGCAGGTCCCACTCCCATCCAATCTGTGTAAAACAAAGTGGATCTGGTCAGGTGCCCCCCACTCCCTGCTCCCCCAAAACTTCCTCACATTGAGCCAGCAGGACGTCCCCATACCTGCCACCAGCTTTTTCTGCAGCTCTGCTCCGACAACGCAACGCTGGCTAAACCAAAAATAGCAAGCAGAGCTAGCGTGGTGCAGTGCAATGTCATGTCATGTTAGCAAAGCAACGCTGGATGCTAAGTCAGTAGCAAATAAGGGCGGGGGGGGGGGGGGGGGGGAAGAGTTCTGCTGCCCACTCGGTGTGGAGAGTTTTGGGGATATTCTGGGATACTGGTATTTTATATAAGATTGGGTTGGTGGGCAGGAAGGTGAAATCGGGATGACGACCCTTGACAGCATTTTGTTTCAAGCAGAAGGTAGGAAGGGAAACACGACAGATATGAAGCAGTAAAAAAGCACCACAAAACCTATTGAGATGAAATGAAAATATTTTTCCTTCACACTCATTCAGCAGGGACACAATGGTCATAACTCCAGCGGGTTATATATGGAGACAGACCCAAAACCTTGCAGAAAATGCTATTTTTAAGCAGGGTATTACTTTAAATGCAATAAATTGAACAATAAAATGGCTAAGAAATTTTTACTGGCTGAACCATACATCCAGATCTTTTATTGCAAAGCTAAAATTATACCAACTGAGGCACCAACTGGGAGTGAAGCTGCCATCATAATGGTTGATAACATCACCCCACTGCTCTACTGTACTCACACAAAATCAAACAGTTCAATATACTATTAGATTCCAAGCTCCATAATCCAGAAAGACCCATAACAACTTGCTGTGACCTGTAAAATGTGAGGCATAGCTTTACAAAATACCTATAATAGGCCATAAAGATGTTTGCTCCCCCCCCCCCCCCCCCCCAGACCACCTTCAGTAATCCGCACTGTGACCTTTCGGGTGCCATCAACACTCACACTAGCCTAAAAAAGGGGTAGCCAAATTGGGGAAGAAGAGATCCCGATAAGGCTGTTTCATCTGCACACCAAACGCAAAGTCCAAACCACACATTGAGCACAATAATCTGTGCATGTAGGAAAGTTGTAACTACAGTTTAAGCTTCCTGTTGAAAGTTGCAAAACCAGGGGGGAATTGATAGTTCTAACCTGGCACTCCAGGCCAATTTCAAGTACACTGGGGTAAAAAAAAAAAAAAGTACATTGCCCCATGTCCAATCCTGCGTGGCTTGAGCTGGTCTATTGGGTGCCTGCATTTTACAGAACATGATGCAGTTTCCATGAACAAGGCTTGCGAGTCCCACAATCATTCTGCAAGCACACCGCAAAGGCCTCCAAAAACCCATAGGCACACAAATATATCTGGAGATCTTCCTGAACTTTTGGCAGTTTTCTGGCAGTGGAAAGGCCCATCTAAGTAAATTACCCTTTTACACACTGCAGCACGCAATGGCTGTGCGTTAATTGGTCGTGTCACTGAACAAAATTATGGCTACAACCTGAGCGTGGTTATATCTCAAACAATCAGCCGCAAATGTATCCTAAGTTTAACAACCATGCCAAGAAAATGTGATAAGCAGTACAACATCTTGAACACAAAGTTTCCTATTGAAGGAACGAGAAAAAACCTAAAATGTCTGCGACATATACGTGCAGATCAACAGGTACCGTTGTATTTTAATCTCTTATTGGTGTATTTTGTGTGTTTAGAGAACAGAAAGACGGCCAGGTGGACTTTTTAAATAAAGCCCTTTTCTGCTGCCATTTCAATTAATCGTACAATTCTGTCTCTGCCATTCGATCACCTGCATTGTTTCAAAGCAGAGCAGTGCCACACTGTATCTGCACCAAGGTTTTAATTTGAATGTACCCCAAAATCTCTCAGTTCTGCACTCAACAATGCCACCATTTAAATGCCTTCCCATTATAGGGTGTGCTGTTGATACATACCGTCAGCACAAGACCACATAAAAGATGAAAGGGTAGTGTGGTCCGTCACTCCATATTTACGCTATCCAATCAAGGGAAGCATAGATAGCCATTTAGAAAAAAAATAATATACACATAGTTTTTCCTACAGTGCTACATTGATTGACCCAAATGAGGGAGTAGGTGAGGTGATCCACTTTCTTTTTAAATCCCCTCCCCCCCTTTTCCTCCATCTTTTCTAGAGTGTTAAATCAAGAGCACAAGTTCTAGCTGGGTTCCCCAGGAAAAGCAAGGAATAAATTATGTCTTCCTCCTGTCGTTCCAGCATACTGGTTAATTGCATTTGTTTCATATATCTCCAAACAGCCTGGTACATTAATTACATTTCGTAACACCAAGCTCCTCCGATTCACTCTGTCACTTCCAGTGAGCACTTTAATTGTATTTCTCTCAGCTACACAACAGGATTTTTTTTCTTTAACACTTGCTAACAATTACATTTGTGTTGTGCAATATTTATCAATTTTATGTGTCTACTTCGGGTACTGCTAGGCATGGACCTGTGAATTGCAATAAGCATGTGTCATAAAAGCAGAACGTAGGAATTCTAATAAATATAGAGAGAGATTTTTTTTTTTAAGCAACCATCGCAGCCTGTTCTATGTCTATAGTACTGAGTTCAAGTCAAGCTTATAATGATCATCATTCGGAATAACTGTAGGGTATACTGTGATGCAGCATACTGTACAGATTCATGTTATATTGGAAAAGCAAAAGTACCGTACCTCAGGAATGATACAAGAGTGAAAGGGAAGCACCACAGGTAAAAACAGCTACACATGGAGCTTGAGCAAGATTTTGGTCCAGCCCCTGAAAACCTGATTCATGCAATGAAAAAAGTATCACAGACAGACACTAGGCTTTCCTCTACACCATGTAAGAAGCTGCAGGTGCTCCCAGACATGTAGTTTCCCGACACATGAATCAGGTCCCTGCCTGTCTTCTATTAAAAATCATTGTATTAAAAAGTAAATACAGAAAAACGAAATGCAAGACTGCGATACAGAAGCTCAAATTCCTTCTGGCATCAGATTACCCTGGTACAATACTCTGATGTAAATGTGGGTAAATTGGGTGGGGCATTTGGTCATTTTCTGCCATCACCTACTATGTTACTATGCTACCATGATCATAGGTCTTCATCCAAAGTGTTACAAATACTTTACTAGATCATGCAACACATGCAATTACAACATGAATTGAACCAGTATCAAGTGAACAGAGTTTTTATGGTTCCAGGATAATACATGAAAAACATTTAAAAATCAAATAAAGGGTTGTGGTCACATTACTTAGCCATAGCCCTGTGTGGTACAAGAGAGCCAAGTTCGTGTTTGTCATCCTTTGGGTTTTGCTTATACCGCAGAAGTGTCACGCTCAAGAGCAGAGGACAGGCAGGCATCCAGCTCCCACCACTGCAGTGACCCCTATAGGCAGAAGAGCAGCTGTCAAGGAGTACCAGTCTCTGAAAAAGCTTCTCCCCTACGTCACTGACTGGCAAAGAAAGCCAACTGAAGGGACAGGTGAGGGGCAAAGAGAAAATAAAACAAAATAACTAGATATGAATCCCCTGCTTTTAATGTGGCCGGCTAAAAACGTCATGTGGAGGAAAGCCAGAGATGCTCAACTTTTTAGCCATGTGCAACTTCTCAACTCCAGTCCTTCCCTAATGGATATTAACATATCCCTTGGACAGTCTGGTTGTAGGCATTTTCATGCATATAAATAAGGGGGAGTGGGAGTGTTGCCTATGACCAAAAGAAAGCAAAGGAGGCTCAATCTCCCTAACTAAATTCCATTACTTTCTCCTTGCTAAGGTCCAGCCTTCAGAACAGCTGCCAAAATAGGTATCCTGACTCTCAGCCACCCACCATGTAAAATCTGTGATAGGTTCCCCGCCTCAGATCCTGGATTAGCAGAACAGCAGCACATCACTTAAAACCCTTGCTAAGGTTATTCTATTGTGTCCTGGACACAGGGAGGCTGCTTCGATGGCCTCGGATCTATCATATAATTCATTAGCAAAGGACTCTGACCAAGACTGCAGCCTTAAGCAGGCAAAAACAGCCAGCATGTCCCAGACCACAACAGCTGGTCTAAGGTATGATCACAAACTACAGTAACTCTGCATAGTCACATAGTCCCTATAAACAAACATTCATGTAAAACATAAGGACTTGCAAATCTCTCTACATATCTAAATGTTTGCAGGTATGAACAATAGCTCCTGCCTATAAAGAGGTCGCTAGCATGAGGAAGATGAGTCATGATTCCAAACCACTTATAATCTCCTCAGTATAACAGTGCATAAATATAACATTCAACATTTCTTCACTCAAGAGGGAGAAAGCTAGTACACTGTAAGCTACAAAGTGTGCGCATATATGCACAACTGAATGCTCTAACATGACATGGGCTCCAACTACCAAAAAACCAGTAGCTCCTTGCCAAACAGTTCCACCTGAAATTCCCCAGCCTCTTATACTTGTCCTTAATAATCCATAACGGCAATAAAAAAAAAAATATATATATATACACATACACACACACACATCAGTACAGTATCTTTGAACATGACATCCAAATCCCAAAGCACAAGCCAGACACCTCTCACTGGTTTCCTCGGACTATAGGGAAACTCCTACCTGTTCGCATCCATTTGCTGTCTTTGCTCACAACGGAGCTTTAAGCAGATGGGAAGTTGGGTTGTTGCAACTGTTATGTTTCCCTACATAACCCATGTTACCACTGCCCTACTTCTGAAAGCTGCTTCTTGCAACTGAATGTGGTCAGTTTGTTGGGGAATTTGCCCTTTTTAAACACTCCATAGACATTTATATATTCCCAACAAGCTGCCTCAAAATTTATAACTCACCTCCTGGAGCCTCAAAAGCCACATTTCCTGATTTAATCAGTCTGCTTTCCCAGTCATAATAATACAAAGTCCTACCTCCTGACCAGTTCATAAGTGGTTTCAAATAAAACATGTTGGCACTCCCAGGTAATTTACAGGTCTTTCCAGCTGAGCTTTCAGCTTTCTACTCGTGAACTGTACTTTCCATTTGGAGAAAGAAAGGAGCAGAAGATCTCTACTGAAAACACACTAACCTGCTTTAAACTGCCAGTTCCTTACCCAGAACGACCATTAAAGTCAAGAAATGCAATTTCGGTGCCAATCCAAACCAGCCTGACATGAAGCAAACTTACCATAGACCTGGGCACACAGGAAGCCACAGATTAGGAGCTGGGTTATCAAAGCCATGCTGACATATTAAAATCGATGCAAACGGTTTGAGACCAAATCCCAGAAACAGCAAACAGACAAATAGTTTTGTAATTTAAAAAAAAAAAAAAAAAAAAAAAAAAAAAAAGGATGCAAAGTTTAGACTTTCCAGGAGTAGAGCAAGGTTAAATGTAAAAGGTGACCATGGGAGGATCTTGCATCAGTCACATTTAGATCCATGAAAATTAGCCAGAGGTCTCTCTAAAATTCCAAGAAATCCAAGCAAGGCGAGTTGTTGAAACAGATCTAAGATTGATCTTCTTTACAATCCATGGCAACCCAGAAGTGGAAGGGGAGGATGATTGAGAGGGAGAGAAGGGGATTCCCCCCACCCCCCTCCCTTCGCAAGAGAGGAGGAAACAGAAAAGCGGGAATCCAATTCCTAGAAAGTGTTTGGGGAAACTTGTGAAGCAGAGCAGGGGGCTCCTCCTCTTAAGACACTGATCGGCTGGAGCAGCAGCCCCCGAGCTCCTCACTTAACTTCCATGCTGCTGCCTGAAAGCGGAGGGATAGAGCATCCGATCCGACCCCGCTCCTGCCTTTCATCAGCCAAAAAAAAAAAAGGCATGCAGACAGGGCAGGCTGAGGGGGAAGGGTTTGGCTGCAAATCTCCGGCCGGGCACCCCCTGCCCCTGGGGTTTGTAGCTTCCTCGTCCTCTTCCTCCTCCTACCGGGGCTCTGAGTCCGGGGCTGCAGGCACCGAGCGATCGGGACTCGGGGAAGGAGGAGGAGAGCAGAGGAGCTCAGCCCAGGGAGGAGGCGGGGGGAGGTGTGGAGGGATAAACCACTCTCAGCAGCAGAGCAAAACAGAAAAATCCAACAAACCTTAGCAAAGCATTCAGATGCCTCTTTCTCGCTTTTAATTTTGCTCCTTTTTTTTTTTTTATGCACTGCTAGGAAACTCGACTTCTGCACGATCGCTTGCTGCTTCCTATTTAATAAGCAGGTAATTTTCTCGGTGATTCCACGCATGTATTCCCCAAGTATTTATTTCCCCCTCTGTCTAACGCACACGGCAGCAGGGCCCGGGTCCCAACTTATTCTGTTTCTATGCTGAAAGGAGGAGAATCAACAATTTACTAACTTTCTTCTGCATTTCTAATCAGTCCCTACAAGGAAGGCTGTAGCTCTGCGGGGTGGGGAGGATCTGCTGGAATAAAAAGCGTGCACGGCGGCGCCTCCTCCTGCTCCTCCACGATTTTATTTTCTATAATACTGCCGGACAGCTTTGGGTGAGGGGGAGCAGGGTAATGCTGGCAAGCTCTGAGAGTCAGAAAGAGCCTGCAACAAACTCTTTGGCGTGCACGTGGGGGGAAAAAAGCGTCCCTCGAAAGGAGCCACGAACCAAGAGGTCATGAGCTACGAGGAGAGGTTCGGGGTCTCTTCCCTTTGCTTTTCTGCCAGGGCTCAGTGTGGGGGGGCCACGTGTGATCTAGGACAGGTTTGATGTTTGGACTGGCGATGGGACTATTACTGGAACACACACACTCACAAGCCCCAGAGCCAAGGCTGATGCCTGATGATGAATCTCTACTTCCCCCTGCTGGAATTGCACCTCTTTATTTTATTTTTTTTAATTTACTTCTTTGGCTCCCGCTCTGGAAGAGCCTTTTGTTCACGCCCTGCAACATTTGCTGCTGTCTGGACTTGACACGCTCACCCAGACAGTGTAACATTCAGGAGCTTAACTCTGGCTATGTCGGTTTAAATTCCTCTAATCCCGCACAGCAGGCTGGTGTGAAGGGTGCACACTGGCTGAGCAGCCGCACGTGAAAATATGCAGACTTTGCTAATTACACAGATGGAAGGTTTAGGTGAAACTTAAATGACCAGAACTTTAATGAAAGCCTTAATCGCTGGAAATAAAAGGTGTTCAGTAGCAATATAACATAGTAACAATAGCAAACGATTGAACAAATGAACCTAAATATATTTTTCTGCAAAGTTAAGTTACGTGTTGGGAATTTGATGGCAACCCTCCAAGTCCCTTTTTTTTTTTTTTTTTTTTTTTAATAATGCGAACTGAGCAAATGGCAACAGGGACAGACCACATATGGGGAGTTAGTGAGTCTGCCCCTCAAAACTGAAAACAGCAACCCTCCCTAGTCAGTAATAAAAAGCGTCTGCCTTATCTAGGTCTTTCTCCAAAATTTGTCTACATATTTCCATGACTGGCAAGCTGAGAGGTACAGTACTCAACTACCCTGTCAGAAAATGGAAAAAAAGTTTCTACTCCTGATAAACCACATCACATATAAAAGGTTCAAAGAGGATTACAAAGGTGATCAGGTGCATAACAATAAATGGAACAGAAAATAAAATATTACAAAAAAAAGCCCCAAACAGCAGTAAACAGCTCTGCTTCCTAAAAATTGCCAAACCACAGAAGAATTTACTATAAATATAAATATATATTAGATATGTATTTTATTTATTTAGATTTTTATATTCCGCTTTTCACACTTTTTTCAGCATTTGAAAGCAAAGTATATTCAGGTGCTGTAGGTATTTCCCTATCCCCAGAGGGCTTACAATCTAAGGGCCTTATTTACGCAGGCTTTTCTCCCATTCTGTGTCTATGGCAAAAATACTTAGTAAATGAGAGCCTAAGTTTGTACCTGAGGCAATGGAGGGTAAAGTGACTTGGCCAAGGTCACATTTCCCTTAATTTATAGATAAACAAGACAGATACTATAAGGTTGTTGAACGGGTCGGCTCCTGATCATAGGCAAGTTTGAACAAAAAGGTTCTCAAAGCTTTTTTAAGAGAGTTAGGCTTTCGGCAGTCCTAATTTGAGCTTGCAGAGAGTTCCACAAAGTTGGGCCTGTGACTGAAAAAGAACGCTCTCCGGTGAACTCTAGGTGTGCAAGTCTGATGCAAGGGATTTCTAACAAACCTTTATTCTCCAATCTCAACCAGGGTGATGGCTGGTAGAGCCTTAAAGGTGACTTTTAAAAGCCTGGCACTTGCCAAAACCGGGAGATAACATGCACAAATTGGGCCGGCGTGCACAGAGCAGATTTTAAAAGCACCCGAGGACGCACATACAAATGAAAAGTTCCAAGAAAGGGGTGGGCCCATGATCTGGGCAGGGCATGGGCGGTCCTGGATTTCACACTGCACGTAAGTCCTTGTATGCACAGGCGCGCACTGAGCTCCCCTGCTGCGTTATTTTACTTCTGCTATGGATGATGTGCAAGTTATAAAATAGATTCAAATAAACAGATTGGTGGGGTTTTAAGGCTTGAGGCTAACAAGAGGAGAAGGGAGGCTATTAAACTGTGGGGGGGGGAGGTTTGACGTCCTGTTCCTTACCTCAGTGAACTGGGAACAAACTGGTAAAACAGGTAATGGCATCAGCGTGTGTCTTAAAATCCCCCCATTTACGCAGTAGAAGCGCATTTGTGCGCACAGGCATGTGGCCATTTAAAATTGCACGCACACGTGCACAATGTCAGGGTATTTTATAGCATGCATGTATATATGAACATATGTTATAAAATGGCCTTGTCCCTGGGTGCAGGCCGATGAACGCGCGCATATGTGCGCCCTCGCACTGGTATTAAAATTCACCTTTAAATCCCTGTGCTGATCCAGGAGTTTGGATAATCAGATGTAACAATATATCCAAATTACTTGATGGGTAGCCAATGGCAAGAAAACAAAACTAGGGATATGTGATCACAGAGTGGGGTACCTGTAAGAATACGAGCAACAGCATTTGGAACAAGGCGTCCTGTGTATAACACACTGCAGTAATCTAAGCAAGTCTGTAGGACAGTGAGGAAATTGAGAGGTTCTAAGAGGATGAATTCCCTTCAGCATATGCAATTTGAAAAATGAAGATCTCATTACAGCTTTAATATGAGAGGTAAATGATAGTTTGGAGTCAGGAGTTACCCCTAAATTACATGTTTGCTGCTTGGCTGGAATAGTAAAACTGTTAAACATGAGAGAAGATGGAAGATTATTTAGAGGAAACGTGTTTAAAATGATTTCAGTTTTCTCAATATTCAATTGTAATTTGTTATGAAATAGCCATTGCTTTACCAATTTTAAACACAAACAGGCCGATACAATAAGAAGCGCAGGAAAATAGGTGCTCTGTGTTGGGTGCCCGCTCCCCCAACGTGCACCCATCCACCTCTCCTGGCCATGCGATCCTGTATTTAAATGAGGGGTCGCGCTAAAAAGGAGGCACTAGGGACATTAGCGCGTCCCTAGTGCCTCCTTATTAGCGGAAACCCAGGAGAGGCAGCGGATTCAGGAAACCAACATTCAATTTTATGAGCATCGGTTTTCCAAACCCGCTGACAGCCATAGGTTAGGAAAACAGACACCAGTAAAATTGAGCGTCCATTTTCCTAACCTGATTAGCCGAGTGCACTTTGCAGTAATGGCCTGTATGAGACTAGTTTCAGACCATGAATGAGAAATGACTACTTACCCGATAATTTCCTTTTCTGTACCTCTACCAGCAGATGGAGCGGAGCAAAACTGACGTCTCAGTATGTATACCCCTGCAGTGACATCAGCACCCTAGTATTCTCTGCAAAAGCCAACTGTGGACAAACCAACAACACTTGATTATAACTTTTAACAGACAAATACTCAAGTACTCAGTCAATGGGAAAACAATGAGCTCAGACAAAGAGGGTAACATCACTGATGTAGGGACTGAAACTGACACTTGCCAGTTATCCTCAGACACGCAGACATTCAGGAGGACCATAGAACCACAAACTGGCAGCCAAGGACAGGAAGGTGAATTAACCTGTCTACACTAGAAAAAAAGAAATTATCAGGTAAGTAGTAATTTCTCATTTCTCAGCATCCAGACAGGTTAATCCATAATTAGTGGGATGTACCAAAGCTACTCCTGAACAGGGCGGGAGGCTGCCCGTCATCCAATCAACATCACACGCACAGAGACTGCGTTCTACTGTGCCTGCACATTCAGGCGGTAATACCTGGAAAAAGTTTGTAAGGAGGAGCACATCGCAACTCAGCAAATCTCAATGGGAGACAATAAAAGCCCTACCCATGACACTGCCTGCGCCCTAGTGGAATGAGTCCTAATCTGCTTAGGTAATGGCTACCCAGCATCCTCATACACGGACGTAATAACCTTCTTAACCCAACAGGCCTACATAGCCCGCAAGGCTCACTCACTCTGATTAACTCCACAGTGGAGAACAAACAGGTGGTCAAGTCTTCCTGAGAGGTTTTAATAACTTCCAATACCGCATCAGATGTCTCTTGACATCCAAGGTTCGCAACAGATGATATTCATCCACATCTTTCTCCTTGTCCAACATTGGCAGGGAGCTTGATTGGTTCAAATGGCAAAAAAGGACAGAACAGTCCGACGCATATGCGCTCTTGCCCATGGAGCCACTTCTAGCATGGCTACCATCAAATGAGCACCTGCAGATAAGACCAAACCACCGGGCGAATTGCTTCTGGCAATAGCTGCACTTGCATTATCAGTTTTTGAATGTGGCCTCCAGCAGGAGGAGAAAACGAACACCGAGACACTCCAGTGTCTGAGGCAGCTGTGCATTACTCTTGGCCAAGTTCACCACCCGACCTAGTTACTGCAGGAAGGAGAACACATTGCGCAAGGTCTGAAGATTCTCTTCCATGCTCTTAGCCCACATTACCCAAATATCTAGGTACGGGTGGACCAGAATGCCATCCTCTCTCGAAATTGCCGCTACCACCCCCAGGACCTTGGGAAAAGTAGGACTTGAAACAGTCCCCCCCAAAACAGCAAACTGCAGAAATTGTTGATGCTGCATCTGAATGAGAATATGTAGATATGCCTCTGACAATCCAGAAACATAAGAAACTCCCCCGATTGTACTGGTTCACCGAGCATAAGATCTCCATATGTAAACGAGCCACTTGCAATGATGATTGACTCCCTTTAGGACCAGGATGGGGCAAAAGGAACCCTCCTTCTTGGGTTCAATGAAATAAATGGAATAATGGCCTGTATGTTCTTGTGACTTAAGCACTGGAATGATGGCCCACCAGCTCAGGGGCATCGACAATGTACCCTCCATTACCAGCCTCTTTTCCGGAGAGTCGCAGGGAGTCGCCATGAAGACGTCCGGAGGAAGGCAGAAACTCCAGAGCATAGCCATCCATTATCACCTCCAGAACCCACTGGTTTGACATGATCTTGACCCACCTCCGATACAAGGAGGTGGGTGCTAGAAGATCGGTCAGCACACCTCCATTGAGGTGTTCAGGAGGTATCGCCAATTGAGCCTGCACCCCGTCTAGCTGAAAAGACTGAGACCTACTCAGAGGTCGAGCCCTCTGAGAAGTTGCTCCTCTGAAGGATCAAAAACGTCTGAAACCCCTAGTACGGCCCCTTGCACCAAAAGAGCATGGCGCCTGCTTTTCATCCTCCAGCAATCAAGGAACCTAGGACTCACCCCACCAACTGGCCATTTACTCCAAATCACTCCCAGAAAAAGAGTGATCCTTTAAAGGGCAATTTTATAAGATTACACTTTGAAATTGCATCAGCTGACCAAATTCTCAGCCACAGCTGACGCCTGGCTACTAACACCAAAGCCACCCCTCTGGCAGAAAAGATGTCTGCCATTCCATCACATCCCTGGTATTTAAACCAGTCTCATCGACTTCCTGAAATAGAAGCAAGCAAGTGCAAGCCACCAGGAAGCAGGAACAGGCTAACTGCAATTTATTGCCACCGCCTGAAAGGCCTGCAAAAGGACAGCCTCAATTCTCCTATCCTGCACAGAGCTGGTATCCGTCAATGTGCTCCCCCTTCTACAGGAAAGGTCGTTCGCTTGGAGACTGCACACACCAGCACATCTACTTTCAGAAAACACAACTGCTCTCTCACTGTCGGATCCAGGGGGTACAGTCCTTCCAAGGCTTATCCCCCCCCCTTTAAAATTAACTTCCATTCAAGGCCAATCAAGGTAACTAAAATGGGATTCTTCTTTAGCTCAGACATGGAACCAACATCCAGCACTCCCAGCATTGTCAGTGTCCGGGAGATCAGAGCTCACAACCCATCTATACGGCTCCAAACCCGGAGGGATTTCCCCACCCTCCAGGGAGTAAGGATCGCTCTAGAGCCATCGGGGTCCCCATCAGTGGAATCTGCAGCAGACCGAGATGTACTCCAATGCTTATCCGCAGCACCAGACTTGCAGGATTCCACAGCCTGCGATCCTCAACTTCCAGGTTTGTCTGGCTCTGCCGAACATGCCTGTAGAAGGGACTGTACCCCTTGAAAAAATTCCACCCAAGAAGGGCGGAAGGATCCATACGAAAACCAGGAGATGTCGGAGTGGCGCCACCTGAGCAGTTCTCCCCTGCTAAAAATCCAGTTAGGGGAGCCTCAAAACTAGGCAAAACTTCTGACAAGATTCCCCTCTGGTCCCGTTCCTGCATCCTGCTGTGAAGGGCCAGGCGTAGTGGGAGACAACTCTCCCTGAGCCTCCAGGTAGAGCTGTCAAGATTAAAGGGGACACCCTGCTCTGATGCCTGAATATGGCAAGCAGTGCAAATTGCAAGATACTTCCCTCACATAGATGGGAATGAATGTCAGATCGGTGCGCCAAGGCTCAGAGATCAGACCAGAAGAGGGGGAAAGGAATCCCTAAAATTATCTCTCTTTTAAGCATTTATTTTATTTTATTTTTACATCCCTTTATCTGAGTTCAGCCGTGTTTGGCTTCCTGCACCCTCTACGCTCTCAGCTGATTCTCTCCTGGCAGCTAAGTCCAAGCCAGAAAACCGGCTACCGGACCAAGGCACTCAACTGAGGAAGGGATCATCAGATATCACCTTAGGAAAACTCGACTGAGGGGGTGAGCACAAGGTATCACCTCAGGAAAACTCGACTGAGGAGGTGAGCACAAGGTATCACCTCAGGTGAAGCGGTGTGTGATTAATCTCCTCCTGCTTTCTCTCTTTTTTTTTTTTTTTTTTTTTTAAATAAGCAATCCCCAGTAGGGAGATGCTGGAGACAGAGAATACTGGCAGGCTGATGTCAGTACTGGGGTGTATATATATATCGTGATGTCAGCTTTGCTCCATTTCCATCTGCTGGTAGAGGTGCATAACCCACTGGACATGGATTTACCTGTCTGAATGCTGAGAGAGATGATTTTTGAACCAGAAATTGAAAACTGTTGGGTTAAAGACAGTAGTTTACGCTAAGACAGGCAAACATTTTGAAAATTGGGGCGAGACAGATGTTAAACAGCACCTCTAAAAGAGATGATTCCTGTGGCACACTGCCATTCCCTGCATTCCAATCAAAGCAATTACTTCCAAATTTAACTTACTGAAATCTGTTGGTTAAAAATTATACAACTTAGCACAGCAGTCAGCTGGAAACAGAGCTTCCTGACTGACTAAAATGTTTTATGAGAAGCCACAAGAATTAAACAGAAATCTCTGTGGCAACCCAGATTTCCCAGCAGCCTGCCTTCTGCAACTCCACTAAAACAAAAAGTCAGCAAGAAGGCCAGGGCATCTCACCTCTTTCGTTTCTAAGGCAGTGCCCTCAAGTTCACCAGAAAATGAACAGACTCATGCACCAGTCACCGATTACTCAAGAGGAGCCTGTTCCTGCAGGTAATATCCCTTAACTCACCCCCTGTGCACCACATCACACAGGCTCTCCATTCCACACTGACTAGTCATTTGCTAGAGCCTGCTTTTAGCTTCCCTCTGCTTCCAAAAGCAAACCCTAAACTGTCTAGACCAACATCATTTTTTATATCATAAAGGTGACATTTCTGAAGCTTTTCTGATGCTGACAATACACCTTGTGAAAAGAAATATGGTTTTTTTTTTTTCAGACATTATGTATTTCAAGCAAATGAAGCTGCTGATAGGGATGTGCATTTGTTTTAAATGAATTTCAAAAACACAACGAATAAGGGCAATTCATCTCATTCAGGGGATCCCCTTGAATCAAATGAACTTTATTCGCTACATTCATAGGGCACAGGGTTAAGGCACAAAGGCCTACACCCAAGCTTGACGCTGTTGCCTCAGCCTAAGGCTAGGTCTGAAGCCAGGGCCTCACCTAGGACATAGAGCCAAAGCAGGGGCCATGGCCTAGACCCAAGCATGATGCTGGAGCCTCGGCCGAAACCTGAGCCCCCTGATCGGTCACTTACCTGATCCAAGGGCCAGGCCGGGTCCTGACATCTGGGCCTTGGCTCAGGCACTACACCGGGACCCAGCCCGGAGGACTGGTCCCGATGCCTGAGCCTCAGACTAGGCCAGAGCCCAGACCCAGGCTCAGTGCCGCAGTCCATCCTGGAGCTGGGACTCGATTCCTGGACGTAGGCCAGACGCCGCAGCCCAGTTCAGAGGCTGAGTCCCGATGCAAGGGCTTCAAGACTGAGTCCCAACGCCTGGGCCTCGGCCCAGGCCACAGCCTGGACCCAGGCCAGATGACACAGCCCAGCACAGAGGCTGGGTCCTGACACCAGGACTTCAATCTGGACCCAGACCTGAGGCTGGGTCTCAACACCTTGGCCTAGGCCTAATGCTATGGCCCAGCTCGGAAAAAGGGTTCTGATGTCGGGGCCTTAACCCATATCCAGGCCCAATGCCTAGGCCTCAAACTAGGCTTGGGGCCAGGCCCAGGGTCTCAGTGCAATCCCACACCCAGGCCCAACACTAGAGCCTAGCCCCGATGCCTCGTCATAGGCCAAAGTCCGTGCCCAGGCCCAACGCCACAGCCCAGCCCGTAGGCCGAATCCTGACACATGGGCCTTGTCCGAAGTTCAGGCCCAGGCCCCAAACCTCTCAGCTCCATCTCCATCATCCTCTTCTTTCTTCTTTAAATTGAGGCAGTGCACTGGGGGTCAAACTGGAGTTAATTATCTCCAGCACATTCACCCCAGCAGACAGCACCCCTTTGATGTACGGCATTGCTGTAATCAAAATGGTGCTTAATTAACTCCAGCGTGCCCCTAGTATATGGCATAAGTTTAAAGAAGAAAGAAGAGAACGGCTTCAACAGAGCTATGAAGCCTGGGATCTAAGTCTGGACTTGACCCTAGGCTAATGCCCAGGCATTGGGACCAATCATCGGAGAGGCCTACTGTGGCCTCGGCGAACATAAAGCAAAGTCTTCAGCCCGGGCCTAGGCCTCACTGGTGGATCCCCACCAGACCAGGTATATGGAGATCGGGGGGGGGGGGGGGAGGGGAATCCTGGTTCTGGGATTTTTCTGGATGGGAGGGATAGGTGGTGGGGATGGGACAGGATGCCTTAGCAGGCCATTTTTTTTTTTTTTTAATATTTGATTCATATTTTTTACTCGAATGAAACATTCCATGAACCAATTCATGGGGAAAAAACTTCCTGAAACAAAACAAATTTTTTATGCCAACACACCTTTTGCTGCTAATATGACGCCTGCAGCTTCTAATAAGACAGTGTTTCTTTTGCGTGGATGATTCCGATTAATGAGATCATGAAGGAAAGAAATTAAAACCTGAAACCAGTGTAAAGCAAGATAAAATCTTACCCACACATTCTCTGACCCTCCAAAGTCAAGATGTGGTATTTATAACACTGTTCCTAAGCTCTGTGCGTTGTCATATCGTAACAAGCTACAGCTGTATGACAGTTCTAGCCCAGATCTTTCTTATGTAAATAGAAGACTGGAAGCATTGTGTACATACATTCATCCTTAAGGCAGAATGTATATTTTAATTCATCTAAAGACTGATATATGTAAGAGGCTATAATTAAAGCCAATTAGGGCAAGATGATCAAAATGGACTCCTTTGATGGCGATTTCTAGATTAACAGGGCTGGATCTGTAAGTCACCCATGCCTAACAAAGGCATGAAATATGAAATGTTATTTCTGTTTTCCAGAATGTGGGGTTCATTATGAAGAATCAAAGGACAAATTCACATTTGGCTTATTCTACTGTTTTGACCATAGACTTCCGCTTTCTATGTTCTTAGTTGTAATCATGATTGTGCATTAAGGATAAGATGCTAAGCCTGTATATGTAATGATGCCATTTCAATGTATTTTTGTACTGGTGTACACAGAATGTGCAGGTCACGAAACGTACAATGTTTTGTGCTATTTTCTATTTTGTCCTTTTATAATGTGATTACCTAATACGTTAACTTTATTTCTAACACTGCAATACATGTATTTGGTAATAAAGTGGTCACTGTTTTCAAAATGAAACATCATCATTGTCTCCTTTGTGTTGAGTTGGTTAAAAGTTTGCTCTCCACTTGACCTTGCATGCTAGAATGCACTGGCAGAGTCCTACTTGGCACTTACCTAGCAGGCAAAACCATCTGGCCAAGGCCATACTACAGACCAGGCACACTGCCACAGACTGCTTGCCACCCCTGTCATGGCATGGCTTGGGGGGGGGGGGGGGATCGGTATAATACGTGTAAGGTAAGGATGACCTTACAGGTAACATCCAGATCCGAAGGCAACCCATTACAGGGATGGTAGTCAGTTTCTGGAAGTGTGCCTGCTCCCATGCAGCAGCCCTCTACACCCTGCACTATTCGCCTGTGGACCACACAGTACTACCTCACTCCCCCTCCCTACTTGTCACACAGCAGCTGTCACTCCGTTCCAACATTCAGAAAGTACACAGTGGTGAGGCATGGCTTGTTAGAATACTGTACAAGTGAAGTGCCTACAGTGGTTAGCAAGCCATGTCCCTGACATTTCACTGCAGATATGGCCGCACCACTTCTATGTATGCACTGGAAAGGTACTGTCCTTCAAATGGCACAAAAAAGATTGGCCTAGCCTGCCAGTGTTTACACAGTACAGAGTGAGTGTCAAAACATGTGGGCTGGGGTGCCAACCTCTATGTGAAGTGTGTATGATATGATCCACGGAGAGGAGGCAAAGCAGACCAAACAGTTGCTATAATAGGACTTCCGTTAGACCTAAGCCACCGGGCAAGCTAACCAACCCCCATCCCACCCACACGCATGCATATCCCTGCACCTGATATATCAGTACATGCTGTTTGTTAGAGATGTGCATTCGTTTTGAACGAATGCGCAATCCGCAACTTATAGGTCCCTATTAGTTGCATTTGTGGGGTTCTGAAACATATGGCGAACCCCCACGAATGCAATGTATCACTAACGAATAAAACCCCCACCCTCATGACCCCCCCAAGACTTGCCAAAAGTCCCTGGTGGTCCAGCGAGGGTCCTGGAGCTATCTCCTGCATTCGGGTTGTCGGCTGCTGGTATTCAAAATGGCGCCGATGGCCTTTGCCCTTACTATGTCACAGGGGCTACCGGTGCCATTGGTTGGCCCCTGTCACATGGTAGGAGCACAAGATGGCACCAGCCAACCATTGCTCCTACCATGTGACAGGGGCCGACCAATGGCACCAGTAGCCCCTGTGACATAGTAAGGGCAAATGCGCCATTTTGAATACTGGCAGCCGACAACCCGAATGCAGGAGATAGCTCCAGGACCCTCGCTGGACCACCAGGGTTTTGGCAAGTCTTGGGTCAGGAGGGTGGGGGGTTGTAGTTAATTAAATTTAAAGGGTTGGGATGGGTTTTTTTTTTTAACTAATGGGAAACGAATACCATGTGTAACTAATGGACGAATAGGGGGCCCCCGAAAACGGATTAACGGATTTGGGTCCTGACGAATACGAATACTGAATCGAACGTATCCATCCCTGCTGCACATCCCTACTGTTTGTAAAGCTGCATGATGCAAACCACTCATTGGAATCATCCCTACAGCTATAGCATTATCAACTCCTTGCCAATGCATGTTCCATCCATCACAGAATCAGCACAACCTTCCTCCATTAAGTTGAAAGGCTCTGTGGCACCTAAGGTCTGGATAGGCTGCACACCCCCTAATAACTTTACTATTCTGCCTACTTCAACTAGTACTTGGTAAAGCATCATGGGGGGTGGAGGGGGCACGGGGTGCACAACAGTCTAATGTTAACTATCACAGTCAAGTTATACAGCATATTTGCCGTGTCACAATGCCAACCAGCACACTTCGGCCCCTCTATGAACACTACGTATTAACTCTGAGTGTACTTGGGGAAATGTAACACTACAAGGGGCCAGGCCATTGCAACCACAGCCCATATTCTGGCCTTTCAGAGGTGCCTGCTATCAACAGGGCAACCACTCCATCAATGCTGTCCAAAAGCAGTGTGTGCTTTATTAATGTGCACACACTGCCTGCTCAGGGGTCTGGATAGCAGTGGCAAGGGAGGGACCTCAGAGTTCAGCAGCACCCACATGCAGAGCGACTGACCAAGGCAAACACAGCAGGTCATTCACCGAGTGACACACACACTTATGTCTGGAGTATGGATGACTGGTACCACTTCCAGCACCTACACATGTGCAATGCGTTAGTTCATGGAATGTTTGTCATCAAACTACATTGAGGTCTGTGTCTCCTTTTCACTAAGGGCCTGATTGAATAAGGCATTTCTCCCATTTTGTATATGCGGTCAAAATGCTTTACAAGGCACCCTAAGTGCCTCTGGGTTAGTCAGAGTCCTTTCTGGTCAAACATCAGTAGCTGGGCACCTAAACAAATGCTGTCAAAGGCATACATTCATCTACTTAGTGTGAAGGGCCTAGGTGGCACTAAATGCGTGTCTGGCAAGACCGCAAAAGAGAATGACCATCAACCATCTTGGCAATAACATGACAGCTCTGGGAGCAGTAGGGTTATACATTCTGCACTATGTGCCCTTTACTATGTGGGCAGCTAGTAAGCTCATTACCTCTTCAGCAGATAAGATTTTCTCTACCCATAATGCAATACACAGACCACTTCATTGCCAGTAGAGCAGCAGACCTGACCTGCTCAGAACAAGCAGTCGAAGTGACTTACAGCACATGATGCTCAGCCTAGAGGATAGAAGCTCTTCCTGATTCCCCAGAAGTGGTGACACACATGTGCATCAGCAAGGGCACACAACCATGAAAGCATGGAAACATGTGCAGTGATGTTGTCAACGGAACTCTCTGCAAACAATTTTTGGCAGAACTGCTCTGCCTATTTGCTTTCCCGGTACTCAGATTTCACTGCGGCACAGGTAGGTGTAGATAAAAGGGCAATACTCACTCAGCATATGTTAATTGTTCATACATATGTGCATGCACCTGCACCACATGAATGTCATTGACACATAAGGCACAATGGCCTTCCACGTACGTGACATCTCCCTATCTGAGTAAGGCTACATGTGGGCGGAGAGTTGAAGGATATCTATGGATAAATTTTATACATTTCTTTATATAATTATTACTATGTGAAACTTTGCAGATGTTGTTTTCTGTTGTACTAGCTTAAATCATTTAAATCATTTAATGCTATATGAAAATAGATATCCGTATTGTATATTGACAGATTATGTCATAATATATAAAAGTTTAATAAAATAAAAAATAAATTAAGGGGATGTGCCACTGGAAAAATGGAATTGTTTACATTCCAAAATACTAGAAGGTGCTCAGCAAATCAAATTGCTTACTTGATGGACATATACCCTCATCTGTATTTTTCCTACAGTTTCAGTGTTCCAATGACTGCAAGGATGGGTGATACCGGTACTATCAAAAGCTTCCTAACAGTCAGAAGAGCAATTCAACAGGAAAAGAACTTGCATCCTCCCTAATGAGGTATTGCTTTAAAAAATGCATTTTTTTTTTTGTTGTTGTTGAGAAAGTTTTACTTAAGACCATCTTAAGCTCTCTATAGAATCTGTGCTAGAGGGTGAGTACAATGGAAGAGGTTTCAGAGGTGGCTCAGTCAAAGCCTGAAAATTTAAATTTGACAGCTTTTCTTGTGCAATCCCTACAAGAAATGTTTGAAGCAGCCACATTGGTTGCCACCCTCCATTAAGAATCAGATAAAGATTTAACTATGAAATTGTTTTTCTGTATGAAAGATGCTTTTTTCATGGGAAAGAAAATTGTGGTTTTCCCTGATGTTACCAGGGAAAACCCAAGTTAAAAGAAAGAAGATTCTTGCATTGAAGCATGGAGTTTTGGCTCTCCAAGCTGGGTTTTTAATTTAAATTCCCATGTAAATGGATAATTAAAATGGAAGGAAACAATTATATTTTCTATGACCACTCACAACTATATAACTTCCTGCAGAATAGAAATGTGCAGGTCCTGAGCTCTTCTGGATTTCTTTCTTTCTTTCTTATTTTTATCTGTCTCCTGGTAGACTAAGTAATACCAACCTGCTTGTTTTGAATTTACTTTTTATTTTTTTTGTAAATTTTGGTTTGATTCGTATGTTTTGTTGACTATATGATATTCTAAAATATTAATAAAATAAATAATAACAAAATGCATTTTTGTCATCCTTTGAAGATCTGCCCATAGTTCAACCTAGCTTAAGCAGAACATTAAAAGTATTTTTTGTATTGGCAATCATACTTTGTCTAGAACTGACACTGCAACATGCAGGTGACAGAATTTAATGAAAATGAAAACAAAAAAATGAATAAAATAAATTAAACTGTCATGGGTAAAGCAAGCTTGATTGTTATTGCAAACACAAAATACACTGTTGATGTGTTAGGAGAGGACCATAGACTGCCTTTTTGTGTTGGGTTTTTTTTTTTTTAATAACGCTGAAAGTTATAGGTCATAGCACACAAAAGAAATTTCTCTAATTCGGTGACTATGGCAACAGAAATCCTGAGTATTGTAAATAGTAGTTCATAACCTTCACCTTTTCTAAAATTAGTGGGCTGCACCATTCTACAGGAATGCCAAGAGAGAGTTTTATGCCAAGCCATTATCTCAGATAAAGGAGAGGAGGATGATGATGATGAAATAACTCAGCTCTTCCTTTACTGAACAGAATGCACCATTCCTACAAATAAGGCACTGAGATTCCTTTCAAATTAATACTGAACTATCCTTCTTGCCTATTTATTCTAATGCCTATTGGCTAGGTGTCCTGCAGGCTAAGAAGTTTGACCATTTCCAACAGTGTGGTAGAGTCTATTTCTTCTTGCCAACTAAAAGTAAAACTATTTGAGGCAAAGAAAGGCACAGCCTCATTTCCTTGTAATGTTGAGATCATGTATCTATGTAGCAATGACTGTAAGGGGCCTATAATCCTAATAAAAAGTGTCACTTTTATATGGTACCTTCCTTAAGGGGAGATGAAACTAGATGTCTTTTGGTGGGTTAAATTCTAATTTGGCTCAGAGTCAAAATATCCTCCATTTGCATTGTAAAGCCCTAATACAAAGGTCTCTACTCAGAAAGTGGGATTGCAGGTTTATTTAAATAGAATTTGGAGTTTAACACTCCTGATTTCTCCCTACGTGCTTTTCTTTCAGTGGGAAATTGGGTCTTTTGAGGCTAATTCAAACTTGCTTGGTCCATATACACCACTGCTTGCAAGTCAGAAAATGTCTATTCAGCCTCTTCTGGCATACAAAGACTCTTATTCAAAGAAAAAGTTCAAATTGCCCTAATTTTTAAAAATTTTTAAGATGTCATTAATTACTGGGCAAACTGAAGACCTGTCATGGAATTTTTAATATAGAAATGAGATGGGTAGACACGAAGTTAATTCTATGACCATGAGAATTTCTCAGATGGTGCTGCCAAGGGCTGAATGCTTCCATCAGACTATTGCTTCTTTTTACAATAGTAACAAGGTTTTTATCATCAGGGACAGTGAGTGTATGTATATATATATATATATATATATATATATATATATATATATATATATATATATATATACACACACACACACATAATCATATATATATGATTATTTCCCACATTTCAGTAAAAGAAACACATTTTGCATGGTCTGCAGAGTCGACCATCAGTGTCAAATGAAATTTCAATTCCATAATTTAGTTTGGTATCCAAATACATATCCATTTAGTCAATTTTAAAATATGCAATGGTGGTAGTGGTGGTGGGTGGGAAGAAAAAACTGTTCAAGACACTGTAAATTTTCATCCAGCCAAAACCCTCAGGAATTTGAGAGAGTATTTTTAATAGAATGGGGAAGTATTTTTGGCCTCTTGCCTTTAAACTGACATCACAGTCTCCATTCCAAATTCTGGTGATGTCAAGAAAGCAACTCTATCTATCAGGAGAAAGATAATGAAGTACATCTATATTGTAATAAAAATACAGTAATAATTTACTATGTGATTCTGAGCAATGGCTGGTCCAAACTTTCATGTAAAGAAAGTTTTCAGGAGACATGCAGGGCCTTTGAGGCATAAGAACATAAGAACATGCCATACTGAGTCAGACTAAGGGTCCATCAAGCCCAGCATCCTGTTTCTAAAAGTGGCCAATCCAGGCTATAAATACCTAGCAAATACCAAACCACTAAGTAGATCCCATGCTACTGATGCCAGTAATAGCAGTGGCTATTTTCTAAATCAACTTAATTAATAGCAGGTAATGGACTTCTCCTCCAAGAACGTATCCAATCCTTTTTTAAACACAGCTATACTAACTGAACTAACCACGTCCTCTTGCAACAAATTCCAGAGTTTAATTGTGCATTGAGTGAAAAGCTTTCTCCGATTAGTTTTAAATATGCGAGGCTTCTACGAAATATGAGAGGCTTCTACGAAAACTAAAAAGTCATGGGATAGGAGGCGATGTCCTTTCGTGGATTACAAACTGGTTAAAAGACAGGAAACAGAGAGTAGGACTAAATGGTCAATTTTCTCAGTGGAAAAGGGTAAACAGTGGAGTGCCTCAGGGATCTGTACTTGGACCGGTGCTTTTCAATATATATATCAATGATCTGGAAAGGAATACGATGAGTGACGTTATCAAATTTGCGGATGATACAAAATTATTCAGAGTAGTTAAATCACAAGCAGACTGTGATACATTACAGGAGGACCTTGCAAGACTGGAAGATTGGGCATCCAAATGGCAGATGAAATTTAATGTGGACAAGTGCAAGGTGTTGCATATAGGGAAAAATAACCCTTGCTGTAGTTACACGATGTTAGGTTCCATATTAGGAGCTACCACCCAAGAAAGAGATCTAGGCGTCATAGTAGATAATACATTGAAATCGTCGGCTCAGTGTGCTGCAGCAGTCAAAAAAGCAAATAAAATGTTAGGAATTATTAGGAAGGGAATGGTTAATAAAACGGAAAATGTCATAATGCCTCTATATCGCTCCATGGTGAGACCACACCTTGAATACTGTGTACAATTCTGGTCGCCATATCTCAAAAAAGATATAGTTGCAATGGAGAAGGTACAGAGAAGGGTAACCAAAATGATAAAGAGGATGGAACAGCTCCCCTATGAGAAAAGGCTGAAGAGGTTAGGGCTTTTCAGCTTGGAGAAGAGACGGCTGAGGGGGGATATCATAGAGGTCTTTAAGATCATGAGAGGTCTTGAACGAGTAGATGTGACTCGGTTATTTACACTTTCGAATAATAGAAGGACTAGGGGGCATTCCATGAAGTTAGCAAGTAGCACATTTAAGACTAATCGGAGAAAATTCTTTTTCACTCAACGCACAATAAATCTCTGGAATTTGTTGCCAGAGGATGTGGTTAGTGCAGTTAGTGTAGCTGGGTTCAAAAAAGGTTTGGATAAGTTCTTGGAAGAGAAGTCCATTAACTGCTATTAATCAAGTTTACTTAGGGAATAGCCACTGCTATGAATTGCATCAGTAGCATGGGATCTTCTAGGTGTTTGGGTAATTGCCAGGTTCTTGTGTCCTGGTTTGGCCTCTGTTGGAAACAGGATGCTGGGCTTGATGGACCCTTGGTCTGACCCAGCATGGCAATTTCTTATGTTCTTATGTTCTTATGCCACATGCTAACTTCATGGAGTGCCCCCTAGTCTTTCTATTAACTGAAAGCGTAAATAACCAATTCACATCTACCCGTTCTAGACCTCTCATGATTTTAAACACCTCTATCATATCCCCCCTCAGCTGTCTCTTCTCCAAGCTGAAAAGTCCTAACCTCTTTAGTCTTTCTTCATAGGGGAATTTTCCATTCCCCTTATCATTTTGGTCGCCCTTCTCTATACCTTCTCCATCGCAATTATATCTTTTTTGAGATGCGGCGACCAGAATTGTACACAGTATTCAAGGTGTGGTCCCACCATGGAGAGATACAGAGGCATTATGACATTTTCTGTTTTTTTCACCATTCCCTTCCTAATAATTCCCAACATTCTGTTTGTTTTTTTGACTGCCACAGCACACTGAACCAACGATTTCAATGTGTTATCCACTATGATGCCTAGATCTTTTTCTAATATGGAACCTAACATTGTGTAACTATAGCATGGGCTAGTTTTCCCTATATGCATCACCTTGCACTTATCCACATTACATTTCATCTGCCATTTGGATGCCCAATTTCCAGTCTCCCAAGTTCTTCCTGCAATTTATCACAATATGCTTGTGATTTAACTACTCTGAACAATTTTGTATCATCTACAAATTTGATTACCTCACTCGTCATATTTCTTTCCAGATCATTTATAAATATATTGAAAAGTAAGGGTCCCAATACAGATCTCTGAGGCACTCCACTGCCCAGTCCCTGAGAAAATTGTCCATTTAATCCTACTCTCTGTTTCCTCTCTTTTGGCCAGTTTGTAATCCATGAAAGGACATCGCCACCTATCCCATGAGTTTTTACTTTTCCAAGAAGCCTCTCATGAACTTTGTCAAACACCTTCTGAAAATCCAAGTACATTACATATACCGGTTCACCTTTATCCACATGTTTATTAACTCCTTCAAAAAAGTGAAGCAGATTTGTAAGGGAAGATTTGCCTTGGGTAAAGCCATGCTGACTTTGTTCCATTAAACCATGTCTTTCTATATGTTCTGTGATTTTGAATTTTAGAACATTTTCCACTATTTTTCCAGGCACTGAAGTCAGGCTAACTGGTCTGTAGTTTCCCTGCACTTTTTTTTTTTTTACTTAGGATTTGCTCATTTCCACTTGTCAAAATCGATGAATAACTTTCTGCCAGCTACACTGTGTCCAGTAACCTTACACCAAAACCCATACTTTCCACATTCCCTTCTTCCACCATGTTAAAAGAATTCACTAAGTCACATTACTCAAATTTCTAACTCTGTCCAATTCTGGGTCAAGCATGTACTTGTGCTTCCCACTAGTAAACTAACGTGTCTGAATCTGATCCAAATCTCAGTGTTCTGCATTTTTTTTGTGCACTTTTTAGAGTCATCTCTGATTCTCTGGCTATATGCCTGAAGTCTCATCCTGTTGTGTCTCTGCCAGCTATCCCACAGATTTTTTAATATTCTGCTTTTCACACACTTCACAGCGGATTATATTCAGGTACTGTAGGTATTTCCCTATCCCCAGAGGGCTTACAATCTGAGAGGGTCATTCATCAAATCGCAATAGGGCCTACGCAGATAATAATTACCGCATCGTGATTTGAATATTTAAATTTTAAATTAAAACAAAAAAGGGAGGAGTTTGGGGAGGGTTTTCAATAATGAGGGACCGGTAGCGCTGCAGGGGTGAAAGGGTGCAGCCAGCCGCATCGCCCCCTGCCCCTTTTTTGGCCGTGGGCGATCCAGGGCTAAGTTTGTACCCAAGCAATGGAGGGTAAAGTGACTTGCCCAAGGTCACAAGGAGCGACTTGAACCCCGGTCTCCCGGTCCATAGCCCTCTGCTCTAACCACTATGTTACCCCCCCCCCCCCCCCCCCGACATTGTTACATAGAATCTGAGCAGTGTTTTAAATTACATGATATGGAGAACTATTCTACAATGATCTCAAGCACCTCAGGTGCAACTGCCTCCTCTTGCCTGTCTATAATTAACCCCACCCTTGTCCCATGCTGCCATATTTGTAAGAAACAACTGTCATTCCATAATTTGAAAAAAGATCTTTATTGGATGGATATGGCCGCATCATAGGTCATTGCATACAACAATTACAATGCAAAACAATTATTAACATTCATTTAACATACAAAACATCAATTACTAAAATATTCTCAATCCCCAGGGGTGACCACACCCTCACCTGCTGAATTTCAGTTCATGAAATGCTCCATGGGATCCTGCTACTGCAATGTAGCACCGTTGTGGATGCAGGGCCGTCAAAGCCATGCTCCAATTTCACAAATGCTCTACAGTACTTTGCTACAGCAATGTAGTGCCATTGGGAGATGCAGGGCCTTTAAAGCCTTGCCCCAATTTCACAAATGCTCTATAGTACCTTGCTACAGCAATGTAGTGCCATTGGGGGACACAGGGCCGTCAAAGCCTTGGCCCTCATGTTATCCTGCATTCGATCCTGATTACAGACGAAGTTCTCAGCAGTGTGCTGAAGTCCTGCTCCATAAAAGAGCTGGTGTTACTTATTAAGTATGCCAACATAATTTTGTGTGATGGGCAAGCCAATCCCAGCCATCAAAGCCGAAGACTTGACAGTCAGCTCATCTCGCTGTCACCCACCGATGCAACATAGGAGCAGGAATGACATGCTACTTGATATTCTCTACCCAGCCAGCTTTCAAGAACTGCACATGCCAAGCACTCCAGGTCATGGTCAACCCCCTGTCACAAGCTCATGGTAGTGACACCTCACTTGCCGTGGACACCCCGTCAACCCAGCTGCAGCCTCTTGCAATGACTGATGCTGCCCAGAGCTTAGATGAATAGCACTAAATTCCCTAGTGCTTGGTCTGGAGACCATGCTGTAAGAAATGTAAACTAACATACAAAGTGGTTAAGAAGGTATGAAATGCTCATACTGGCAAAATACATCTGCTCAATTGCATGTCAGAGGATTTCATAATGCCTCTGTATTGCTCCATGGTGAGACCGCACCTTGAATACTGTGTGCAGTTCTGGTCACCACATCTCAAAAAGGATATAGCTGCACTGGAGAAAGTGCAGAGAAGGATGACCAAAAAATAAGGGGCATGGAATGGCTGCCCTATGAGGTAAGGCTAAAGAAGTTAGGTCTGTTCTGTTTGGAGAAGAGACAACTGAGGGGGGATATGATAGAAGTCTACAAAATCATGAAAGGACTTGAACAGGTTAATGTAAATTGGTTCTTTACTCTCTCAGGGGGCACTCCATGAAGTTAGCTAGTAGTTTATTTAAAATAAATCAAAGAAAATTATTTTTCACTCAGCGCATAGTTAAGCTCTGGAATTCATTGCCAGAGGATGAGGTTACAGCAGTTAGTGTAACTGGGTTTAAAAAAGGTTTGGTTAAGTTCCTAGAGGATAAATCCATAACTGCTATGATGGTAATGAATAAGTAATAGTAGCTTGTGATCTATCTAATGTTTGGGTATTTGCCAGGTACTTGTGAATTGGATTGGCCTCTGCTAGAAACAGGATACTGGGCTTAATGGTCTGACCCAGTATGCATACCTTATGTTCTTATGAAATAATAGCTATCATAAAGGCAGCATTGGAAATATCATGAGGACTTGCAGTCATATCAGTAAGCTCAGGGAGATTATTTGCTCATCATATTACATGACAGCTTTTAGGTGACCGCTAACACTATATTGTGGACTAGAACAGGGGTGTGCACAATTCACACTTCCATTTGCCTGCCAGAACAAGGTGACTAACCACAAGATAGCACCAATACTCTACCATCCATGATTACTTCTAGATGAACACTAAGAACTGCCATGTCTGGCACACAAGGTCATTAGCTGTAGCACACGCTCATGGAAGAGAAAAGAAAACTGGTGTGAAAAGAGCGACTACTGTTACAGACTGTCCAAGAACACCTATAACAACACTTGACCAGTTAGTGCCATGCTGACCTCATATTGAAGAATAGCTGCCTAATAGGGGGGGGGGGGGGGGGACACGACACACACTCTACGCAGCAATCTTTTTCTATGATAGGATCGATACCATAGTCGGTCAATTTGCTTGGGAACTAATGATAGAAATAATATGGGCACTAGAAGAGAGAATGTCCAAATGCAATGAATAACCTACAGACCAGAAGCTGACTGATTTTCATAACATTGCCATTGTAAGCATGGACAAGTGTGTGTGTGCTGTCTGAAGACTAAGGGACATCTGTGCTCCTCAGTTAATAAACATGTGGATAAAGGTGAACCGGTGTTATGATATTGAGGTGTTTGGTGGATTCTCAGGGGCAACAGTGATAATATCTCCTACGGGGAGGAGCCCCCTAGGGAACTGAAGCACCGGGCTATACTTAGATGCACAAACACAGAGAATATATCTTTTATTATACAGCTAATGAGGTCCACCAGAGGTGGCAGTAGAGAGTAGATTGGTAGCAGTCTGTGATCCTTGGGGTAGGAGACCCATCTCACAATGGTGGTGTAAGGCCCGATGCAGATGTCCAGTAAGGCACTGTAGGAGAGACAGACTGGCAGATGTTATCATACCCTCCCTTGTAGCTGAGCAGATAGAATTCCCAATGAGCAGTAGAGAGAGGATAGGTATGAACTGTCTGTAATCCTCGGCAGCGGAGACCCGTTCCACAATGGTGGTGTAGGGCCCAATGCAGATGGTCAGCGAGGAGCTGTAGATGGACAGACTGGGAGAAGTTGTACTCACTCTCTGTAGCTGATGGGTAGTGTTCCAGCAGGTTGAAGAATTGGTAGCAAGCACCAGGATAGACACACAGGCCCTCGAGGAGCGAGTACCTGTATTTAGGATAGGCACCTGGAAATAAGCAAATGGCCCCCAAGGAGTGGGTACCCAGGTTAGTAGAACCCTGGAGGTTGAAGGTAGCTTCCAGCAGAGTAGAAGTGGAAGAGCAGCTTCAGACCGGAGTGAATCCAATCTGTTGCTAACTCGGTGAAGATCAGCAAATGGGCAACCTTTTGAATGTGGAAGCAGTGACATCACTCAAGGGGGACGCCCCCGAGGTTCGCACCAACACTGCTACAAGACGTGAGGCACGCGCGTGGCCTAGGAGGCCTCAGGTCAACATGGAGGGACGCCGTGCCAGAGCCGCTCCAGGGAAGCCAGAGGGTGGGGCAAGGAGACGCTACGGATGCCATTTTCCCAAGGCTGGTGGAGAAGGCTGAAATAGAGGTGAGGCATGTCGGGCGAAGCCATCTGAGACAGACGGACGCAACAACCGGTAGATATAGTGTATTTGGATTTTCAGAAGGCATTTGACAAAGTTCCACAGGAGAGGCTTCTAAGAAAAGTAAAAAGTCATGGGATAGGTGCAATGTCCTTTTGTGGATTACAACTGGTTAAAAGAAAGGAAACGGAGAATAGGATTAAATGGACAATTTTCTCAGTGGAAAAGGGTATACAGTGCAGTGCCTCAAGGATCTGAACTAGGACCTGTGCTTTTTAATATATTTATAAATGATCTGGAAAGAAATACAACGAGTGAGGTAATCAAATTTGCAGATGATACAAAATTATTCAGAGTAGTTAAAGCACAAGCAGATTGTGATAAATTGCAGGAGGACCTTCTGAGACTGGAAAATTGGGCATCCAGATGGCAGATGAAATTTAATGTGGATAAGTGCAAGGTGATGCATATAGGGAAAAATAACCCATGCTGTAGTTACACGATGTTAGGTTCCATATTAAGTGCTACTACCCAGGAAAGAGATCCAGGCGTCATAGTTGATAATACATTGAAATCGTCAGCTCAGTGTGCTGCGGCAGACAAAAAAGCAAATAGAATGTTAAGAATTATTAAGAAGGGAACGGTTAATAAAACAGAAAATGTCATAATGCCTCTGTATCGCTCCATGGTGAGACCGCACCTTGAATACTGTGTACAATTCTGGTCAACGCATCACAAAAATAGATATAGTTGCGATGGAGAAGGTACAGAGAAAGGCAATAAAGGGGATGGAATGGTTCCCCTATGAGGAAAGGCTAGTGAGGTTAGGGCGGTTCAGCTTGGAGAACAGACGGCTGAGAGGGGTTAAAATAGAGGTGTTTAAAATCATGAGAGGTCTAGAACAGATAAATGTGAATTTATTTACTCTTTCAGATAATAGAAGGACTAGGGAGCACTCCATGAAGTTAGCATGTAGCACATTTTACACTAATCGGAGAAAAATCTTTTTCACTCAACGCACAATTAATCTCTGGAATTTGTTGCAAGGGGATGTGGTTAGTGCAGTTAGTGTAGCTGGATTTAAAAAAGGTTTGGATAAGTTCTTGGAGGAGATGTCCATTACCTGCTATTAATCAAGTTGACTTAGAAAATAGCCACTGCTATTACTAGCATCAGTGGCATGGGATATTTTGGGTACCTGCCAAGTAACTTGTAGCCTGGATTGACCACTGTTGGAAACAGGATGCTGGGCTTGATGGACCCTTGGTTCTTTACGAACAGTCTCTGAATGCCACCAATGATCTACTAAAGGAAAGCAAGAATGACTTGCAGGGGATGCCAAGAAGTGAGTGTTGGAGGTGAAGCCCCTGAATTATCCGACTCAGAAGTCCAATATTGATTGGACATTAGCTTTGGATACGAAGATGATAAGCAATAATCATTCAAGGAAATGCAGATGTTTGACCTGGAAATATAGTTGCAGTGGAGTGGCATTTTGCAATCCTGTGAAGATGATTGGGATTGACATGGGCAACAAAGAGCCACCAAATGAGGCAAGCTCCTCAATAACTGCCTGAAAATATTAACGCTGTATTAGACAATGCAGAGTGAAGCATCACTGTCACTTTACCAACTTTACTAAAAGTGCAACCTACTTTGTGGCCAGAGTACCAGAAAAGTATAGCTAATCCTATCTGAAATTGCCCATCAGAATAATAACAGAAGGAGAATGCAATTGACACAACCAGACAGCATTGATACCACTCGAGCTACTACATGTTGATGAGTTAAGGCACAAGGTATAGAAATGTCAAGTCTCACCCGAGACTCCGTCCCCACTCCAATGAAAGGGAGGGAAGAATGAGATGGTGCCTGTAAGTTCCCTGGAATGCCTCGAGAGGCCTAGAAGTCGGAGAGAGGATGACCCGGGAGGGACATCTCAGTTGGAAACATACTTACCTACCCCGATGCTGGAATTTGAACGGGACACTGATACTGAAGCCGCACAAGGTGGTGAGTCTGGACATTTAACCTCTTTCCTAGTTAAACCTGCGGTTATAATGATGGACTCAATTTGGGAAGCTTTGGCCGCTATCGAAGTTGCAGTTAATAATTTATCAAAAATGTGTTTGGAATCCAGCAAACGAAGTAATGAAAATGAGAAAAGAATTGAAGGTTCAGGAAAAGAAAGTGCAACTGATGGAAGAGAAAGTTAAAATGATGGAAGGCTATCAGCAACACACAGTACAACATGTGACAGTGTTAAATAAAAAGATAGAAAATATTGAGAACACGCTACATAGTACAAACATAAGAGTTCTTAATTTCCCGGTTATTACTCAAATTTCACCGGTAGGATTGTTTAAAAAATACTTAAATGTAATCTTGAAAATTCCATCAGAGGTTCTGCCTTTAATCTTCAAGGCATATTATTTGCCACAGAAAAAAAAAAGAGAAGAAGATCATGAGAATCAAGAATCACAATTGCAATTAAATGTATCAAAATTATTGGAACTGTCACATGAGGATACTGTCTCAATGAGGGGTGTATTATTTGTGAGGTTCGCTTTCACAACTGAAATAAATAATGTTCTGAGATTATAACATCTGGAATAAAATGCCCACAGACCTGCACCTGGAGCCTTGTCTCAAGAAATTCAAGCAAAACTTAAAAACTTGGCTCTTCAGAGAAGCTTATACATAATGCCCTTAGACTCCTCAAACAGTCATCCTACCTCAAACAGCCTCCCTCTATCACCATTCTATCAGCCAGCCTCTCTCCCCCCCCCCCTTCCCTCTCACTACTATCTGCCTTCCTCTGCCTGAATGTACCTAATTATACATAGATTGTATATTTTATTTGTACATAATACACCTAAGTTTATACCGTTGGTACTTATACATAGTTTCTCCCATAAGATTAGATGGGATTCAATTGTACGATATGTTGACTCATTACCTTGTTTATTGATATATGCTTGTTCTTTCTGAATTGATTGTAAAGCCTGTTGCTAAATTATTGTTCATTGTAAACCGAGGTGATGTTTGAAACGTTCCGCGGTATATAAAAAACCTTTAAATAAATAAATAAATAATTTTTTCAGTAATAGATCTGCAGAGTATTACGGCCAAAGAATATGGCTTTTTCCAGATATCACATGGTCAACGCAGGAAAGAAGGAAAAAATTTATACAAATGAGAATTGAAGCGTTAACTGTCTGTATGAAATTTTCCCTTCACTAACCATGCAAATGTGTAGTTAAGTATTTAGATTCTGTATATGTTTTTTTTTAACTGTCTCAACCATTTCTTTTTAGACTAACACCCAATAACTGCGACAAGTACAGAGGGCATGTATTAGGCTTAGTAAATTGGCAGCCTTAAATTTTCTTTTTTCCTGTTTAACTTTGAAATTGTTCGCTCCTAAGAATTACAATCCACCCTCCACGTATTTCTTAATATAGAAGATGGTTCATAGATTATAATCATTGTATTTGTTTCAATTTCTTGGATTGGATATTGTAATGTAAACCATCTATTTTTCCAATCACAATGGTTTATTTGTGTAATAAGTTAAAATGCAATAAAAAAAAAAAAAAAAAAAAAAGAAATGTCAAGTCTGGCAGCTGCTGGTTGTAGCTCCTGGAGGATAAAGCTAACCTGTTAACTAGAATTGTATTCAGTGATGTTGAAACAACGGCTTATCAAGGCTATTGCTGGGGCTGTACGGATGAGCCAAGTTCCATATCTAAGCAAGTGGACACCTGTCTGTGACCCAATGGATAAGACAGAGTTGCTGATCTTCTCTGCTACTGAAATGGCACAGGCAAAGCATGATAAGGCAAAAGGATGATTTACTATTTTACAAAAACGAGAGCATAAAGACTTACGTGCCAGATGCAAGTTACCCCATGTAATTGCTGCCCAGATGTCCCGAGGATGTGCAGGTCGAAATCGAAGATGTCATGCAGTAAAATGTGAATGCCTAAGTGCCATAGAATGACCGATATGGAAAGAGAAAGGATGACACAGCAATATCTTGCAAGTACCTGCGGTGGGATCCTTGGTACTATCCGACCCAGATGTCCGATAGTGATGGGTCATTGCTGGGCGAGTGGAACCAACTATCAAAGAATTGTTCTATTAACTGTATGAGACCTTTTTTTGTCGAGTGGCAGTTCTCATCATTGTCAGGCTGCCATGTGAAATGAAGAAAATTGCTTTTGCTGTTCTCTGCTGCCAGTAGACATGCTATTCAAATACAGAGCCAGCATAAACATTAACTGAAGAACTTAAAATCCAAAATATGCAAACAAAATTGGCTCCAAACTGCCTATATTATCAGATAATAAGCAGGTTGTGGATTCAATATAAAATAGGAAGAGAAATGAAATTAAAATGCCTGCTTGTCAATGCTAAAATCTTGAAAATAAAACTGGGTGTCTGAATGTATGGCACTCTGTAGCCACGGATCTTACTGGCTTATGCTGTCGCTATGTTACTTCCTTTAATGGAAAGATATGGGAGGTGACGAGCACAGGGCAGCAGATGCCATCCATGACAGTATGGGGTAACTGGTACAGCCTTTCCCCCGAGAGAAAGCATGGTAATAATTTGCATAGAGTGGCTGCCATCACCCCAATCGAAGGCCTGTGGATAACCAGTACGGAAAAGCAGCCCTCAACAGGAGGCATGGGGGTAACCTGCACAGAGCAACAGCTACTCCCTCAAAAAGAAAGTGGCAAATTGCATCGAGAGACATAGTAATAACCTGTGCAGAACAGCAGTTACTATCATCCATAATAGGGCTGGAGGCAGCCTGAAAGGAGCGGCAGTTACTACCTTTATTATAAGGCATGGGGATGCATGCATAGAGTGGCCGTTACTCTCTTACAGGAGGCATGTTTCTAAGGTACATTGGGCATGAACAGCACACAGCCAAGTTTGGCTTGGCCTACGCTGCTGTCCCACTTGTGCGCTGTTAACAGTTCCCAAGTACGAAATGCAGCTGAAGGGCCATTTTGTGTTTTACCTGGCACTCAGCCAGCAATGAGGGAGCTCTGCCCTAGCAGGAATGTCAGTGCACCCGGCCGCAAAAGCCCATCTTTTTCCCTAGAATACCTCTGTTCACTTAAATTTAGCGTAAGTCTGCTCTGAAAACACAGTGGGAAAGGTGGGTTATCTAAATGCTCGTAAATAAATAAATAAATAAATGATACTAATAGATGATGACCTGTAGCAGGGGTCCCCCATTTGTGCCATTTATGTCTGAAGGATTTCCTTCAACTGATTTATTTTATTTATTTACATGTAATACATTCTGCTTTTTGGCACTTCAAAGTGGATTACATTGAGGTACTATGGGTAAACATTGATTGAAACCCAATCTTCAATGAGCATGGAGAGGAAATATTTTATTACTACTACTACTACTACAACCCTTGTTAACCTTAGCAGCTGTGGGGATTATTACAAAATTTGTTATTAGGACATAGAATGGGGCCTGGGTGTTCAGTTTAAATATTGGTCTTGTAAGAAGCAGAGCTGAAAATGGCATGGTGTGAAATGGCCTTCTAGTGGAGGTGGTAAAGGCTAACATGGAAATACATTTTCTGCATGCTTGGGACAGATATTTCTATTTGCATTTATATTTATTAAAATTTGTTAATCGCTTGTACCAAGGTCCTAAGTGATATACATAAAAACATACATAATACAATCACTTACATATTAAAACACATTTAAAAATGCTTGTGCAAAAGTTATGACAATTACTATCAGTTATGATGGTGGCCAACTTCAGATTTATATTCCAGATAATAATAGAATAAAGGGGTCAAATGAAAGCCAGATCTAGCAAAAATGACTTTAAAAGTGTCTTGAAATTTTTTATTTCCTTTAAGGCCCCAGGAATCGTGTTCCATATAAACATAGTGGTAGGAAATGTATTGAGAGATCAGGTAAAGCATAGGGAAGAGGATGTTGATGTTGAGTTGCATATAGGGATTTATATGCGTATTTATCCAAAATGGATGAATCTCAACTGGGCAGACTGGATACTGTTACTATATTGCACATAAGCTGATGTAAGCAGATATTAATAACTACCTGAATTTTCCTAGGTCACCATATCTTTTAAGTAGCCTTCCTCTTATTATGTACTCTCTCTAATTACATAGAAACATAGAAATGACGGCAGAAGAAGACCAAACGGCCCACCCAGTCTGCCCAGCAAGCTTTCAAACATTTTTTTTCTCTCACATTCTTATCTGTTTCTCTTGGCTCTTAGTAACCTTTTTTATTCTATTTCCCTTCCACCCCCACCATTAATGTAGAGAGCAGTGTTGGACCTGCATCTAAGTGAAATAGCTTAATTAGTTAGGGGAATTAACCACCGCAATAAGCAAGCTACACCCATGTTTATCTGTTTATCCAGACTATGTAATTCAGTCTTTGTTGGTTGTTGCCTGAATATAGATCCACCTTTCTTCATTCCTCCCTGCCGTTGAAGCAGAGAGCCATGCTGGCTATGCATTGAAAGTGAAATATCAGTCTTGCTCTCCTGCTGTTGAAGCAGAGAGCTATGCTGGATATGCGTGAAGTGTCAGACTTTCTCCCCTGCCGTTGAAGCAGAGAGCTATGCTGGATATGCAATGAAAGTGAAGTATCAGGCTTATTTGGTTTGGGGTAGTAACTGCTGTAACAAGCAAGCTACTTCCCGCTTTTTTGTGAATGCAAATCCTTTTTCCACATGTCCTCATTGCTGCTGAAGCTTAGAGCAATGTTGGAGTCACATTAACCGTGTGTATGTTTATTGAATAAGGGTATTATCACCAGGTAGTAGCCATCGTTCCCGTGAGCCACCCACTCTTCATTCACATCCTCTAGACTTTATGGATCCACAGTGTTTATCCCACGCCCCTTTGAAGTCCTTTACAGTTTTGGTCTTCACCACTTCCTCCAGAAGGTCATTCCAGGCATCCACCACCTTCTCCGTGAAGAAATACTTCCTGACATTGGTTCTGAGTCTTCCTCCCTGGAGTTTTAAATCGTGACCCCTGGTTCTGCTGATTTTTTTCCAACTGAAAAGATTTGTCTTTATCTTTGGATCATTGAAACCTTTCAAGTATCTGAAAGTCTGTGTCATATCACCTCTGCTCCTCCTTTCCTCCAGAGTGTACATATTTAGATTCTTCAATCTCTCCTCATAAGTCATTCGATGAAGACCATCCACCTTTTTGGTCGCCCTTCTCTGGACCGTCTCCATCCTGTCTGTCTCTTCGGAGATACAGTCTCCAGAACTGAGCACAGTACTCCAGGTGAGGCCTCACCAAGGACCTGTACAAGGGGATCATCACTTCCCTTTTTTTACTCGATATTCCTCTCTCTATGCAGCCCAGCATTCTTCTGGCTTTAGCTATTGCCTTGTTACATTGTTTTGCCGACTTCAGATCGTTAGACACTATCACCCCAAGGTCTTTCTCCTGCTCCGTGCACATTAGCCCTTCACCCCCCATCGAATACAGTTCTTCTGGATTTCCACACCCCATATGCATGACTCTGCACTTCTTGGCATTGAATCTCAGCTGCCATATCTTCGACCACTCTTCCAACCTCTTTAAATCCCGTCTCATTCTCTCCACTCCTTCCAGCGTGTCCACTCTGTTGCAGATCTTAGTGTCATCCGCAAACAGACAAACCTTACCTTCTATCCCGTCCGCTATGTCGCTCACATAGATATTGAACAGGACCGGTCCTAACACCGATCCTTGTGGCACGCCGCTTAACACCGCTTTCTCTTCAGAGTAAGTTATCATCACACATTGTCTTCTGTCTGTCAACCAGTTTGCAATCCAGGCCACCACCTTGGTACTCACTCCTAAGCTTCTCATTTTATTCACCAGCCTCCTGTGCGGGACCGTATCAAAAGCCTTGCTGAAATCCAAGTAGATGACGTTGAGCGCTCTTCTTTGATCCAACTCCCTAGTCACCCAGTCGAAAAGTAAATCAGATTTGTCTGACATGATCTTCCCCTGGTGAATCCATGCTGTCTCTGGTCCAGCAATTCTCCTGATTATAGATAATTCACTATTCTCTCTTTCAGCAGCGTCTCCATCATTTTTTCCACCACAGAAGTGAGGCTAACCAGCCTATAGTTACCAGTCTCCTCTCTGCTCCCACTCTTGTGAAGTGGGACCACCACCGCTCTTCTCCAATCACTCGGCACCATTCCTGTTTCTAGGGATCAATTGAACAGATCACACAGCGGTCCCGCCAGCTCATCTCTGAGCTCCCTCAGTATCCTGGGATGAACCTCATCAGGCCCCATGGCTTTCTCCACTTTCAGTTTTCCCAGCTCTTCCCACACATTCTCCACTGTAAATGGAGTTACATCTACTCCAATCCCCTCCAGTTTCCTGCTAACTAGCGACAGTCCTTCTCCTGGGTCCTCTTTAGTGAACACCGAACTGAAGTATTTGTTTAATATTTCTGCCATTTCTTCATCTCTCTCTACACATTGATCCTTTTCACCTTCAATTTCACTATACCACTTTGAACTTTTCTCCTTTCTCTGATGTATCTGAAAAATGTTTTGTCACCTCTCTTTATCTCTTTGGCAATTCTTTCTTCTGCTTGACTTTTTGCCGTCTTGATTACTTTCTTCATCTCTCTCAGTTGTACCAGATATTCTTCTTTGTGCTCCTCCCTTTGGGATCCTTTATATTTCTTGAATGCTGTTCTTTTAGCTTTTATTTTGTCAGCCACCTCCTTTGAGAACCAGTTAGGTTTCCTTTTCCTTTTGCTTTTCTTTACTTTTCTGACATAAAGATTAGTTGCCTTGATGATTGCTCCTTTTAGATTGGTCCACTGTTGATCCATATCTTTCTCGTTCTCCCAACCTTTTAGTTCTTCCTCCAGGTACATCCCCATTTCATCAAAGTCCATGTTTTTCAACTGCAAAACTCGGGTGTTCGTGCTTCTTCTATGTATCCTGTGTGTGATATGAAACCATACTGTTTGATGATCACTGGTGCTGAGGTGGGCACCCACCTGGACATCAGAGACATTATCTCCATTTGTGAGCACTAAATCGAGTATAGCTCCCTCTCTTGTGGGTTCCATTACCATTTGTTTGAACAAAGCCCCTTGCTGAGCTGTAGAGAGAGACTATAGGTAGTGAGTAGACAGGGTATGCAGGATACATAACCAGTAGTAGATGATACACTCACAATTGTAGATAACTATAATGGCTTCTATGCAACAGAGAGTCTTAAGTATATTCAGGAACAGGAGCCGTAGGCGAGTACTGGTTCCTATATGCAGTCTGGAATGAGAACTCACAACTGTTCTCTGTAAACCGAATTTGATTTACATATTATGTAAGAAGATCGGTATATAAAAACCATAAATAAATAAATAAATAAATAAATATCTGTGTATGAGATGGCTTCTGGAATAGAAGAGAGTCATTGGAGGGTTTTAGGAACATAGGCCCTCGTGGAGCGAGTACCGGTTCCTATCTGCAATCTGTAATAGTAATTCACAAGGTATAGGTATGTGATAGCTTCTGAAATAGAAGAGAGTCTGTGAAGGGTTTAGGAACATAGGCCCTCATGGAGTGAGTACCGATTCCTATCTGCAATATGAAATAGTAATGTACCAGATATAGGTATGCGATAGCTTCTGAGATAGAAGAGAGTTTTTGAAGGGCTTTAGGAATATGGGCCCTCGTGGAGTGAGTACCGGTTCCTATCTGCAATTTGCAATAATGACTCACGATCTCCATACCTGCGATAACGTCTTAGACAGAAGGGAGTCTTCGGAGATTAGGAACATAGGCCCTCGTGGAGCGAGTTCCGGTTCCTATCTGTAATAGAACTCTCAGTGTTCACGTCTGCGATCGCTTCCAGGCAGTAAGGAGTCTTCTGAGCATTCAGGGACGTAGGCCCTCGAGGAGCGAGTACTGGATCCCAAATTAACAATCTGAAATCAAGAAGAGAGAGCGAGGCCCCCGAGGAGCGGGTACCCTTTTGTAAGTTTGTGGAGGCAGAGCAGCAGAAAAAGAATTCCCCTTGCTAACTCAATTCGTAGCTGCAAGCAAAGACCTTTTAAGTTGGAAGCGGATGACGTCACTATGGGGGGAAGCCCCCGAGGTTCGCGCCCTTGCCGATACAAACTCTGGAGCGCGTGCTCTTATGACATCAGGAACATGGCGGATCCGCAGCATCAGGCCAGCCCGGGGATTCCAGGGAGAAGCGGCGAGGAGAAGCCACGGCAGCATCTGTCCATCAGACCCGAAGGGAGTCGCCACAAAGATAGAGAGGGTGGTCGAGTTCGAGAACAGGCACGAACGCAACATTCCAAGAGGGCCAAGAGAGTATCAGGGGTTTCAGGAGTAAGACATGGAAAGATTTATGAATCCCTCAAGGTTGCAAGTAATTGATAGGTTACTGGGCCAAGTTGTTGCAGCACCAAAAATGGCCAGATGTACCATGGAGCGAGCAGCATTGATGAAACTCAAAGTCTGATATGATGTGTACAGAGCCATACCTTTTTCTCCTGGTTTAAACTGTGGCATAGGTCTTAGGTGAAGGTCCATGAACCTTTTAGCCCCGCTTTCTGGAGCATCTGCTGAGTATGACACCAGAGTTTTTGGCGTTCTTGCACTGTTAGTTGAGCTGCTGCAGAAGGAAATGTTAGCGAAAGAGGTAGTGGTTGTTTACCATAGACGATTTGAAAGAGTGAGGAATCCATGGCGGTACAAGGATGAGAGTTATACGAGAACTCTGCCCAAGGAAGCAGAGCCGCCCAGTCATCTTGGCAGGTGTTGATATAAACTGTTCATTGTAAAGGCTTTGCCTATATACCCTTGGTTGTAAGTTACCTGTAAACCGGCACGATGTGCAAACGGCTGCCGGTATATAAAATATATAAATAAATAAATAAGCCCGTAAGAAGGTTTTTAATATCCTTTTGGTTCGTTCAGACTGACCATTCGCTTGCGGGTGAAAGACTGTGGTGAAGTCCAACGTAATATTGCTTAAGTATTGCCAATACCTTGCAGTGAACTGGGTACCATGGTCTAAGATTATATGTTTGGGAAGTCCATGGAGTCGGAATATATGCTGGATGAAGAGTTGGGCCAGCTCTGGAACCATGGGGAGACAAGGCAGTGGCGTGAAGTGGGCCATTTTAGAGAAACGGTCAACTACTACCTAAATGACCATATTGCTGTTAGAGAGGGGAAGATCCACAACAAAGTTGATGGACAGCTGGGTCCAGGGTTCTTTGGGGGCTGGCAATGGCTGTAACAGCCCCAAGGTCACCCCACCAATGGTTTCTGCTGCACGCAGTTGGCACAAGATTCCACATAAGCCTGAGCATCCTTCTGCATGTGGGTCCACCAGTAGAATTGTTGGAATAATGTAAGTGTCTGGACTCATCCAGGGTGGCCTGCAACGTGAGAATCCTGGAATCATCTTAACACTTTTTCATGGTGCTTGCGAGGAACAACCATTTCCCTGGAGAGATGGTCATGGTGAAAGCGAGGAGAACCCAGGCCGAGTCGATGATGTGTCGGAGTGGTTCAGTGGTGTCTTGAGTCAGAAATGAATGAGAAAGAACATCAGCCTGAATGTTTCTGGCTGCGGGCCTGTATCTGAGTTAGAAGTCGAAGAGGGTAAATAACAGTGACCAGCGGGCCTGCTGGGGATTCAAACGCTGGGCTTGGTGGAGGTGCTACAAGTTCTTATGGTCAGTATAGATAGTTATATGATGTGCCCCCTCCAACCAATGGCGCCATTCCTCCAGCGCTAATTTACATAAGAACATAAGAAATTGCCATTCTGGGTCAGACCAAGGGTCCATCAAGCCCAGCATCCTGTTTCCAACAGAGGCCAAAACCAGGCCACAAGAACCTGGCAATTACCCAAATCACTAAGAAGATCCCATGCTACTGATGCAATTAATAGCAGTGGCTATTCCCTAAGTAAAATTGATTAATAGGCATTAATGGACTTCTCCTCCAAGAACTTATCCAAACCTTTTTTGAACCCAGCTACACTAACTGCACTAACCACATCCTCTGGCAACAAATTCCAGAGCTTTATTGTGCGTTGAGTGAAAAAGAATTTTCTCCGATTAGTCTAAATGTGCTACTTGCTAACTTCATGGAATGCCCCCTAGTCCTTCTATTATTCGAAAGTGAAAATAACCGAGTCACATCTACTCATTCAAGACCTCTCATGATCTTAAAGACCTCTATCATATCCCCCTTCAGCTGTCTCTTCTCCAAGCTGAACAGCCCTAACCTCTTCAGCCTTTCCTCATAGGGAAGCTGTTCCATCCCCTTTATCATTTTTGTTGCCCTTTTCTGTACCTTCTCCATCGCAACTATATCTTTTTTGAGATGCGGCGACCAGAATTGTACACAGTATTCAAGGTGTGGTCTCACCATGGAGCGATATAGAGGCATTATGACATTTTCCGTTCTATTAACCATTCCCTTCCTAATAATTCCTAATATTCTATTTGCTTTTTTGACTGCTGCAGCACACTGAGCTGACGATTTTAAAGTATTATCCACTATGATGCCTAGATCTTTTTCCTGGGTGGTAGCTCATAATATGGAACCTAACATCGTATAACTACAGCAACCGTTATTTTTCCCTATATGCAACACCTTGCACTTGTCCACATTAAATTTCATCTGCCATTTGGATGCCCAATCTTCAAGTCTTGCAAGGTCCTCCTGCAATGTATCACAGTCTGCTTGTGATTTAACTACTCTGAATAATTTTGTATCATCTGCAAATTTGATAACTCCTTTTCGCCAATCCCATAATTAAACTCGGCCAAGGAAAATTTCTTCAAGAAAAAGGAGCAAGGATGCAAGGTTTTAGTGTAACAGTACTGGCTCAAGACGGCCCCTATCCCCTTGGAAGAGGCATCCACTTCGACGATAAAAGGATACTGGGAATCTGAGTGACAGAGGCTGAGTTTCCAGAGAAAGGCAGCCTTTAACTCTTGAAAGGCTGTCACAGCCTCCGGCGGCTACAGTTTGGGATTAGCCACTTTACAAGTAAGGGCTGTAAACGGAGCTGCCAACTTGGAGAAGTTGTTTATAAAGTGGCTATAATAATTAGCAAATCCCAGAAATCTCTAGCTGAGGCCAATCTTGTATATACTTGAGTTTGTCGGGGTTCATGTAGAAACCCCAGGTGGAGTCAATGTTATCCAGGAATGAGTGGCTCTCTCTTTTGAATAAACACTTTGGCATACAGCCTATTTTCACAGAGAAGTTGGAGGACCTGGGAGATGTCTTGGCAATGAGTAACCAGATCCTTGGAGAAAACTAAAATGTCGTCCAGGTAAACCACTGCGCACTCATAGAGAATGTCCCAGAAGAAGATCTCGTTCATCATGTTTTCGAACACAGCTGGTGCGTTGCACAATCCGAATGTCATCACCAAGTACTAATAATGGCCATGTCTGATGTTGAAGGCCATTTTCCATTCGTCACCATTTTGGATATGGATTAAATTGTATGCCCTCCAGAGGTCTAATTTACAAAAGATCTTTGCTCCTTGCAGAAAGTCAAATAACTCCGAGATCAGAGGCAAGGGGTAACGGTCCTTCCAGGTAATTGCGTTCATGCCTCGATAGTCTATACATGGACAAAGGGTCCCGTCTTTCTTGCCATGAAGAAAAACCCCACACCTGCTGAGGAAGTGGACCAACAGATGAACCCCTTGTCCAGGTTTTCTTGTATATATTCCAACATGGGATCTTCTTAGTGTTTGGGTATTTGCCAGGTTCTTGTGGCCTGGTTTTGGCCTCTGTTGGAAACAGGATGCTGGGCTTGATAGGCCCTTGGTCTGACCCAGCATGGCAATTTCTTATGTTCTTTGTCTCAGGTAGGGATAAGGGGTAAACCTTTCCCCGAGGAGATGTAGCACCAGGTAGAAGATCTATGGTGCAATCGAAGTCTCTGTGATGGGGCAAGGTATCTGCTTTCTTTTTGGAGAAGACATCGGTGAACTGTGCATACCACGGAGGAAGACCTGCCAGAACAACAGGAGCAGAAAGGCATTGCTGGATAGCTACCCTCTCTAAGCAAGTAGTATGGCAGTCAGGACCCCACCGGGACAGCTAAAGTGATGTCCAGTCAAACTGAGGAGAATGCTGATGGAGCCAGGGTAATCCAAAGACCATGGGATGTATAGCTTTATCGATGACATGGAAGTCCAGGTGCTCCACATGAAGGGAGCCAGTATAGAGCTTTAATGGAGTTGTGATGTGGGTAATTCTCCCTGGGAAAGGATCCCCATGGATGAAGAAGACCAATGGATCTGGGCAGAGAAGTGTGGGAATTTGGAGGTGTTCCACAAGAGCCTTCACAAGGAAGTTCCCTCCAGCCCTGGAATCCACTAGGGCTAGTGTGAAGTCCTGATTACCCACTGAGAGCGTCACTGGAAGCATTAATAGGGTAGCTGGTGAGGTGAAGCCTAGGATCAGTCCCCCACTGAGTCCTAGGCCCGAGAGTTTACCAGCCTTACTGGGCAATGGACTATTAAGTGACCCGCCTCACCACAATAGAGACAGTCCAGCCTGGTGGTGTCAGAGGCGCTCTTCTGGGGTCAGCCGGCCACGGCCCAGTTGCATAGGTTTCTCAGTCGAGGTTCCAGAGGGAGAGGAGACTTCCGGAGGAGAAGAGGGATGTCAAGGACAGTTGGCAGGAGCCAAATGTCTCTTGGAGAATTGCAGCTCTTGGTTCTGGTCCTGGAGTTGACAGTCGATCCTACCAGCCAACTCAATGAGAGAGTCTAGGGAGTCAGGAAGCTCACAAGCCACCAGTTCTTCCTTAATTCGGGATGACTGTCCAAGAATATGGAGTGAAGACAGTCCTCTCCCCAATGGAGTTATGAAGCCAAGGTCTGAAATTCAATGGTATAGTCAGAGAGGGAGCGACTGCCCTGATGGATGTGGAGGAGATCCAAACCAGAAGCTGCCTGACAGTCCGGGTCATCAAATACAGTATTGAAGAGTTCCAAATATCGCTGGATGTCCCGAATGATGGGGTCGGAATGTTCCCCAAGAGAAAGGCCCAGGCTAAGTCCTTGCTATCCAAAAGGGAGAGAATGTAGGTAGCCTTTGTGGCATCAACCAGAAACAGTGCAGCTTGGAGGCAAAAATGCATGTTGCACTGGTTGAGAAACCCCCGAAACAGTTGAGACACCCCAGAATAGCAGGGAAAAACTGGAAATGGTGTAACAGAGCACAGAGAGGCCGCGGGAGCAGTAGGAGCCGGTGTAGCCAGGGTCGATACTCCCATGGGAATTGAGGAGTCTATGCGCTCCATGGAGGCCACTACAGCCTCAAGAAAATTCTGCTGTTCCTGAATTTTCTGGGCCAGGCCTGGAATGGCCTGCAGAGCGGGTGCCTCCGCAGGGTCCATGGCCTTGGCAAACTGTTATGCTGGTGGACCCTTGCACCGAGGGGAAGCTGACGCTACCTGTAGGGAGAAGCCCCACAGGTCCCCACTGTCGGTAGGTGGAACTGGTGGAAGCAGAGGTCTTGCTGGAGCATCACCAATAACAGCCCATGTTCCCCTTAGGTTGAGCCCTCAGGTGCCAAGGACTGCTGGTCTTAGGTGGGGCCTCTGTGGGGGTGGAAGTCAAAATAGTCAGAATGTTGCTGGCAGCATGCCAAAGGGTCAGAAGAGGAACATCCAGGGGTTCAGAGAAGTAAGCGAAGCAGGTACCCAGGCCAAGGTCAGGGGCAGGCAGTGAGGCTTAAAGTAAGAATCCAGGCAAAGGTTGAGGTGGGCAGCGAGAAGTGCAAGTCGAAGTCCAGTCCCAGTGTCAAGCCACAATCAATTCAATGGGAAGGAAAGAGAAAGGTGAGGACCACGGAAGACAGGAATTAACCAAGAAACATTGGAACACGGCAAAACACTCCTCCAATGGAAAAGACCTATTGCCAAGGCGAAGACTGGAAGCAGGAATCGGCCTTAAATGGTCCTGGGGCGGTGAGGTCATCAATGGATGCCGGACTCTGATTCCCATCGCTGACCCTTTAAGAAGGGCAGGTTCAGCCGTGCATACGCCAAGAAGAGTGGTGCATCGGAAGCAGCGAGATTGCGGTGGTAGCTGTGCTAGCAGAAGGAGGCCAGAGTTTGGAGTTCCTGCTCCGCGGGCGGCCTTCCCCGGCGTCAGGAAATGCCAAGGTGAGTGCGGAGGCTCGTGGGAAGCCATGGGGCGCCACGCACAACACAAACCCCAAAACAAAAAACACAAAACAGAACTGATGTGATATATAAGCACAAAGCTAAAATAATTAAAAGTGTTGAAATAGAAATTCTCCACCTGTAAAGAAGTGGTAAGAGTCAGCCACAATCTAAATTCTTGATGATTTAAAAGGCAGATGAGTAAATGAACTCTCCCTTCTGACAAAAAACAAATCCTTGCCAGCTATAGGACTTTCAAAACAAATTTCAAGATAAATATGCTGAACCAACTATTTTTAACTAATAGCACAGGACACTTGAAATTCTAACATTTGAGTCAAGGTAAAAATTAGGAATCCATTTTAGAAAGGAAATGGGAGAGTATAAGTACAAAAATCTAACTGGCTGGTTTTCACTTAGGGGCGGATTTTCAGAGCCCTGCTCGCCTAAATCCGCCCAAATCCGGGCGGATTTAGGCGAGCAGGGCCCTGCGCGCCGGTGAGCCTATTTTACATAGGCCTACCGGCGCGCGCAGAGCCCCGGGACTCGCGTAAGTCCCAGGGTTTTCGGAGGGGGGCGTGTCGGGGGGCGGGACCGAGCGCAGCGGCGTTTTCGGGGCGTGTCGGCAGCGTTTTGGGGGCGGGTACGGGTGCGTGGCTACGGCCCGGGGTGGTCCGGGGGCGTGGCCGCGCCCTCCGTACCCGCCCCCAGGTCGCGTCCCGGCGCGCAAAAGGCCCGCTGGCGCGCGGGGATTTACGCCTCCCTCTGGGAGGCGTAAATCCCCCGACAAAGGTAAGGGGGGGGCTTAGACAGGGCCAGGTGGGTGGGTTAGGTAGGGGAAGGGAGGGGAAGGTGAGGGGAGGGCAAAAGGAAGTTCCCTCCGAGGCCGCTCCGATTTCGGAGCGGCCTCGGAGGGAACGGGGGTAGGCTGTGCGGCTCGGCGCGCGCCGGCTATACAAAATCAATAGCCTTGTGCGCGCCGATCCAGGTTTTTAGCAGATACGCGCGGCTCCGCGCGTATCTACTAATATCCAGCTTACTTTTGCTTGCGCCTGATGCGCCAGCAAAAGTAGGCCAATTCGCGCTATTTGAAAATCTACCCCTTATTGACTACTGCCCTAGCCTAGCAAAAAACACTGAAGTCTTGGGATGTGCATTCATTTGAAACAGGAAATTTAAACAAAATGTCCCACTTCATTTTAAAATGAGTAAAATTTCATTTTCATTTCTTTTCCTTTTGTTTTATAAACTTAGGCCGACCCTAGCCCTCTCCCCTGCCCCCTTTACCCAATTTATTAGCCTTAAGGTTTCACAAGCCAGGAGTGATCCCCAGTAGCACCTGCTCCACTAACGTTAATACTGGAAATGGTGCTGCCAGACTGAGGTTGCCCCAATATGGCAAACAAATAATCTGACTATAATAATTACCACCACCCCAAAGAAATCTGATATAGCACAAAAAAAAGGGTATGTCTATCAATCTAAACAACTATTTCACCCTACATAATATATAGTTTGACAAAGACTTACAAGTCAATTTTAAAAGGCCTACATGTGGAAATACCAGGGGTTACGCGTGTGGCTGGGCCCTGCGTGCATTTTAGAAAGGACCCAGCCACACGTGTAACTCCCGATACGCGCAGAAGTGCCGAGCCTGAAGAAAGGGGTGGGCCGGGGGTCAGGGCTGGGGTGGGGCACGGGCCGGGATTGAACCATTAGACACTGTCCCGGGGAAGTCTACTTCAGCTCCAGAGTAGCAGTAAGCATAAAAAACAAAATAATTGGGGATAGCTACGGTAGGTTTAGGGATCGGGGAGGAGAGGAGAAGGGTGGAAGGACAGGGTTAGGAAAGTTCTCTCCCAGTCTGCTCCTTTATTGGAGCAGTCTGGGAGGAAACTAGGCAAAGGCCTGATCGTGTCACCATGCAATTCTTTTAAAAATCCCCCCCCCCCCCCAATGGAGGAAACCACCCGCCTTCACTTTTGCATGTGGACATTAAAATCCAGTGCGCACCTGTGCATGGAAATCACATTTTATAACATGTGTACGCTGACACACGCATGTTATAAAGTAACCGCACCCATGTGCGGGCCTTTAAAAACCTACCTCTTAAAATTTTATTACAAACAAATATATCACTGAATAATTCTTGCATATAAACAATGCTGTATTTATACAATTATCATTACAGATCAATTAAGTTTGTACTTCTTTACAGAAAGTTTTATTCATACAAATGTCATTACCAATCAATTAACCACCCCATCAATAAAATAATAAAACCAACATTCTTTCAAGAATATTAACATTCACAAACAGGCTCAAGCCACCCCACATATACATCACACACCAAACATTCATTAAAAACTAATCTCACAAAGTCTCAAAAATTAAAGAATCATTCCTATCACAGCATTAAATCACTTCAAATAATTTTTAAACAGCTTCAAATACTCCAAGTCTTAGAAACACCAACACTGGATGATATTCAGGGGCTTCCAAGATCAAATTTTATTCTTGAATCATCAAGCTAGCTTATAAATCCACGATGATATCCCATGGTTATTGAGGAAGAAATCTGTGATCATTACAAACAGGGTGGTTTGCGTTTTACCACACACTACATTATTGCATTATGTGGTTAGGATAATTTAATCTCGTTGGCCTCTTTTGAAAGAATTTGTCTTTGCAAAACCTCCTCTATTTGCAAATAAGTGAGGAAGCAATTTGAGAGATGAACTGGTGTCTTCCTTTTTGCCTAATCAGCAGATAGCTGTGATAAGATATCTGGTGTACATCAACCCTGTGGTAATTGCAGTGTTTGTACTCTTTCTCTGGCATTGTCAGAATTTATGCATCCTCAGACTTCCTATAAATATTGTTTATGGTCATCTAGGCGTAGCCTAGTAGTCAGAGCAATGGGCCCTGAACCAGGGAAGCCAGGGTTCAGTTCCCACTCAGGGATTGCTAAGGCAAATTACCTCTCTCTCCACCAAGAATAAAAATTTCCTATAAATATTGTTTATGGTCATCTACCACAGGTCAATCAAGTAATGTTTTTTATGTGGTCATGTGCCCATGTAGTCTGCTTTATGTGGGGAAGATTAGCCATGCATTAAAAATGCAAATTATTTTGCTGATCAATTTCAGAAATAATCATTTTAAACTCCTTCAGTCCAACATTGGCTTGATGTTGGACATAGTTGCTCAGATTTATGATTCTTTGAGTTGCAATAAGTGTATTTGGGTATTATTATTTAGTGTATTCTTGTGTTTTATTTTAAATAGGCAGTCAGAAAATCAGGCAACAAACAGAAGTTTGTGTGTTTTATTTTAAATAGGTAGTCAAAGTCAGACAACAGAATTTGTGTGTTTTATTTAAAAATATATAGTCAGAAATTCAGGCACCAAATAGAAGTTTGTGTGTGTTTTTTTAAATAGGTAGTCAGAAAATCAGGCAACAAACAGAAGTTTGTGTGTTGTATTTCCCAACCCTCCCACCCACCCCTAGCTCACCCTTTAATTTATAGGGAGGTGTCACTTTCACACTTAAAAATAAAAAAAATAAAAAAGAAATTCCCCACACCTTATCAAGAGTTTGATCATTCCCTTTTAGGTCACTAACAGATATATAGTGAATACACTAATATATTTAAAGGACCCTAATCATACGCAATCCTATACCTATATCAACCTAAAACTTATCTAGGAACTGAACAAATTTAAGATGAAGGCAGCAGTCCAGCAGCAAGAGGGAGGCCTCCCAGTCTTTTGCATCGAGTGTCACATGTATGATTTTTCACCCGCCGGTGAGAAGTTGTATGTGTGCATCCGATGCAAAGAGCTCCTGTCTCTCAGAGAACATGTTCAATATCTGGAGGTTAGACTGCCAGACTTGGAGGAGCTGAAGCAGAGAGAGAGGTATATAGATGAGACTTTCAAGGACATAGTAGACGTCCCAACTTCAGTCTGGCATCCCTGGTGCTGCCTTGGAGAAGGAAGGTCTCATGATCAGAAAGCATCAACCTGGTACAGCAGGAAATGATCCTGTAGCAAGGACCTGCCCTCCAGGTCATGCATTGTCCTCTCACACTGAGGATATTTCCCCAGGGCTTCTGCCAAGGAGGGGAGGATTAGGTCAGCCATCATAGTGGTTCGATTATGAATATAGACAACTGGGTGACTGGTGGGAATGAGGATCGCCTGGTAACATGCCTATCTGGTGTGAAGGTGGAGGACCTCACGCGTCACCTAGATAGGATTTTAGACTGCTGGGGAGTAGCCAGCTGTCGTGGTACACGTGGACACCAACGACATAGGAAAATGTGGGAGAGAGGTTCTGGAAGCAAATTTAGGTTCTTAGGTAGTAAGCTGAAATCCAGAACCTCAAGGGTAGCATTCTCTGAAATGCTCCCTGTTCCACGTGCAGGTCACCAGAGGCAGGCAGAACTCCAAAGTCTGAATGTGTGGATGAGACGATGGTGCAGGGAAGAGGAATTTAGTTTTGTTAGGAACTGAGGAACCTTTTGGGGAAGGGGGAGCATTTCCCAAAGGGATGGGCTCCATTTTAACCAGGGTAGAACCAGACTGCTGGCGCTAACCTGTAAAAAGGAGATAGAACAGCTTTTAAACTAGAACAAAGGGGAAAGCCAACAGTCGCTCAGCAGTGCATGGTTCGGAGGGAGATATCTTCAAAGGATACTAATGAAGCATTAGATTTAGGGCATCCCAACAAAGTGGTTCCAATAATAAGAAAAGTAATCCAAGTGCCTATAATTAAAAACTCACTTGAGCTAAAAGATTCTAATCCCTGTCAACTGAAAAGCAGAATGTAAATACAAACAAAAAACTCACTTTCAAATGTTTGTATGCTAATACCAGAAGTCTAAGAAGTAAAATGGGAGAAAGAGTATATAGCAGTGAATGACGACATAGACTTAATTAACATCTCAGAGACATGGTGGAAAGAGGATAACCAATGGGATAGTGCTATACTGGGGTACAAATTATATCACAATGTCAGAGAGGAGGATCTTGGTGGCGGGATGGCACTTTATGTTCAAGATGGCATAGAATACAACAGGATAAAGATCCTGCATGAGACTAAATGTACAATCAAATCTTTATGGGTAGATGTCCCTTATGTGTTGGGGAAGAGAATAGTGATAGTATACTACCATCCACCTGGCCAAAATGGTGAGACGGACAGTGAAATGCCAAGAGAAATTAGGGAAGCTGACCAAACTGGAGTGCAGTAATAATGGGAGATTTAACTTACCCTAGTATTGACTGGGTAAGTGAAACATCAGGGCATGCTAGAGAAATAAAGTTCTTGGATGGAACCGACGAGAGAGGGAGCAATTTTAGATCTAATTCTCAGTGGAGTGCAGGATTTGGTGAGAGAAGTAACTGTGGTGGGGCCACTTGCTATAGTGATCATATTATGATCAAATTTGAATTAATTATTGGAAGGGGGACAGTATGTAAATCCACGGCTCTAGCGCTAAACTTTCAAAAAGAAAACTTTGATAAAATGAGAAAAATAGTTAGAAAAAAAACTGAAAGGTGCAGCTACAAAGGTAAAAAATGTGCAACAGGTGTGGACATTTAAAAAAAAATACCATTCTAGAAGCACAGACCAGATGTATTCCACGCATTAAGAAAGGTGGAAGGAAGGCAAAAAGTTTACAGGCAAGGATAAAAGGTGAGGTGAAAGAGGCTATTTTAGCCAAAAGATCTTCATTCAAAAACTGAAGGAAGGATCCATCAGAAGAAAATAGGATAAAGCATTGGCAAGTTAAATGCAAGACATTGATAAGACAGGCTGAGAAAATTTGAAAAGAAGTTGGCCATAGAAGCAAAAACTCACAATAAAAAAACTTTTTAAAAAATGTCCGAAGCAGAAGGCCCACAAGGGAGTCAGTTGGATGGATGATCAAGGGGTTAAAGGGGCACTTAGAGAAGATAAGGCCATTGTGCAAAGATTAAATTATTTTTTTTGCTTCTGTGTTTACTGAAGAGGATATTGGAGAAATACCTGTTCTGGAGAAGGATTTCACGGGTGATGTTTCAGATCAACTGAACCAAATCATGGTGAAGCTAGAAGATGTGGTAGGCCTGATTGACAAACTGAAGAGTAGTAAATTACCTGGACCAGATGGTATACACCCCAGGGTTCTGAAAGAACTAAAAAATGAAATTTCAGAACTATTAGTAAAAATGTGTAACCTTTTATTAAAATCATCCGATGTACCTGAAGATTGGAAGATGGCCAATGTAACCCGTATATTTAAAAAGGGATCCATGGGTGATCTGGGAAACTATAGACCAGTGAGCCTGATTTCAGTGCTAGGAAAAATTGTGGAAACTGTTATAAAGAATAAAATCACAAAATATTTAGATAGGCATGGTTTGATGGGATACAGCCAGCATGGATTTACCCAAGGGAAGTCTTGCCTCCCAAATCTCCTACATTTTTTGAAGGGGTGAATAAACATGTGGACATAGGTGAACTAGTAGATGTGGTGTATTTGGATTTTCAGAATGCTTTAGACAAAGTCCCTCATGAGAGGTTTCTAAAAAGGCATGGGATAGGAGGTGATGTCCTTTTGTAGATTGCAAGATGGTTAAAAGACAGGAAGCATAGAGTAGGATTAAATGGTCAGTTTTCACAGTGGAAAAAGTGGAGTGCCTCAGGGATCAGCACTTGGCCCAGTGCTTTTTAATATATTTATAAATGATATGGATAGGGTATGAGTGAGGTGTCCAAATTTGTGGATGACACAAAATTAAGCAGAGTAGTTAAATCTCAAGCGGATTGTGATGAATTGCAGGAGGACTTTGCAAGACTGGAAGATTAGTCTTCCAAATGGCAGATGAAATTTAATATGGACAAGTTCAAAGTGATGCATATAGGGAAAAATAACCCTTGCTGTAGTTACAGAATGTTAGGTTCTATCTTATGAGTTCCCACCCAGGAAAGAGATCTAGGTGTCATAGTGGACAATACATTGAAATCGTCAGCCCAGTGTGCCGTGATGATCAAAAAAGCAAACAGAATATTAGGAATTATTAAGAAAGGAATGGAAAATAAAATGGAGGATGTCATAATGCCTCTGTATCGCTCCATGGTGAGACAGCACATTGAATGATGTGCAGTTCTGGTCACCGCATCTCAAAAAGGATATAGCTGCACTGGAGAAAGTGCAGAGAAGGGCGACCAAAATAAGGGGCATGGAACAGCTGCCCTATGAGGAAAGGCTAAAGAAGTTAGGTCTGTTCTGTTTGGAGAAGAGATGACTGAGGGGGGATATGATAGAAGTCTACAAAATCATGAAAGGACTTGAATAGGTTAATGTAAATTGGTTCTTACTCTCGCAGGGGGCACTTCATGAAGTTAGCTAGTAGTTTATTTAAAATAAATCAAAGAAAATTCTTTTTCACTCAGGGGCAGATTTTCAAAGGGATACGCGCATAACCCCCAAAAAGCTGCCCCTTCCACCCCCTGTGCACGCCGAGCCTATCTTGCATAGGCTCGGCGGCGCTCGCAAGCCCCGGGACGCACGCAAGTCCTGGGGCTTTCCTGGGGGTGGCGTGTCGGGGGCATGTTGGGGGGCGTGCCGTGGTCGGCGCACCATCGGGGGGCATTCTGGGGGCGGGGCTGCAGGCGTGGTTCCGGACCAGGGGCATTCCGGGGGCATGGCCGTGGCCTCCGGACCAGCCCCCGGACTGGAACATGGCGCGCCGGCAGGCACACGCAAGTTACGCCAGCCTCGGGCAGGTGTAACTTGTAAAATAAAGGTAGGGGGGAATTAGTTAGGGCTGGGGGGTGGGTTAGATAGGGGAAGCAAGGGGAAGGTGGGAGGGGCCAGAAGGAAAGTTCCCTCCGAGGCCACTCCGATTTTGGAGCGGCCTCAGAGGGAATGGAGGATGGCTGCGCGGCTCAGCGCGCACAGGCTGCCGATTTTGCACAGCCTTGCACGCGCCGACCCTGTATTTAATAACATGCGTGCCGGGTTGTACGAACAAATCTACTCCCGTGCGCACCTTTTAAAATCTACCCCACAGTGTATAGTTAAGCTCTGGAATTCATTGCCAAAGGATATGATTACAGCAGTTAGTGTAACTGGGTTTAAAAAAGGTTTGGAAAAGTTCCTAAAGGATAAATCCATAAACTGCTATGACAGTAATTAATAAGCAATAGTAGCTTGTGATCTACTTGCCAGGTACTTCTGACTTGGATTGGCCACTGTTGGAAACAGGATACTGGGCTTGATGGACCCTTGGTTTGACCCAGTGTGACATATCTTATGTTCTTATCCACAGAGGAGAGATTTGTCTTGCCATTTGCTAAGGACTGGGCAAAAGTGAATTTATTGTTTGGACTCAGTGTCACCATAAGGATTAAATCAGAAAGTGGAATGAGGATTCTTTTGCTAAACATTTTAGCATCTGGTTTGCTTTATACAATTGATTCTTTCATGAAAAGTGAAGGTATTTCCTATGGGGTGTGCTGTTTAGGTTTGGATAACTTTTGAAATACGCTATTTCCTTTGGATATGGAGGGTGATTGCTGATTGGTACTTTCATGGAGTCAGCTCTTGTGATTAGCTGGTTTGAATGATGGGATACGTCTTAAATAGATGTGCAATAGAAGGTTTTACTATGTGCCGATGCTATGGAAATGATGAGGCTTAATTATTTGTGAGAAAATAGTCTCCAGTTTTAGGTAAGTGTACAAATGGGTTGGTAAAGTTTTTTGTTTTTTTTTAAATTTTGGTAGATTTATGTGTTTATAACAAATAAAATTATTTTGTTTGTTTTTGTTTTGTGCGGTTGATTTCTTAAGGATGCATTGGGATGGCTCTTGTGATGGTATGGAAAATAGGAAGGTTATGATTTATAATATAAGAATGTATGGTAAGCTTAGTGAGAAAGCATACATTGGTATTTGGGGTTGATTTACAGAGTTTTTCGATATTTGGCTTTGTATTTCTTATATAGTTGCCCTTAAGCAGCCTTTTGAATGAGGTGAAACACGGGTCCATGACATGATATCAGCAAAGGGAGATCAATATATCATCTTGAATAAACAAACCCTTCTTGAGGAAGAACATTTGGGATTTATAAGCCTGTTTGATGATTCAAGAATAAAATATCTTGGAAGGCCCTGAATATGACGGTGTTTCTATGAATTGGAGTATTTGAAGCCGTTTAAAACTTATTTGAAGTGATTTTATGATGTGATAGGAATATTTCTTTAATTTTTGAGATGTGAGATTAGGTTTTAATGAATGTTTGGTGTGTGATGTATATGTGGGGTGGCTTGAGTATGTATGTGAACATTAGTATTCTTGAGAGAATGTTGGTTTTATTATTTTATTGATGGGATGATTAATTGGTGGGTAATGATGCTTGTATGAATACAACTTTCTGTATACAAATATATGGTTAATTGAGCTGTAATGATGTTTATATAACAACAGCATTGTTTATACACAAGAATTGTTTGGTGATGTATTTGATTGTAATAAAATATTTAAAGTGTTTTTGTCAAACTATATATTAAAGGGTTTTTTTATATCTAGGATATAGTAGTTGTTTATATTGATAGACTGAAGATGCTGCCATTGTTTAAATTTCTTACATACAAGGACATAGCACTGAGTTGGCCGTAGACCATACCAGCATTTCTGTACAGCAGAATTAACAATTGCACCAGTTGCTGGCACCATTTGGAATTGTAGCAGCAGCAGCAGGGCACGAGTGCCAGAGAATCTCTCTTGCCTCATAAAAATGAAAGACTAATAAATGGGGTAAGGGGATCTGGAGAGGTCCTGGGAGGGGTTTGTGACTGGGGCAGGGACCCAATTTATTTTCATTTTTTAATTTCATTTTAAATGAACAAAAAATATAAAATATAATAAAATGTCTGCACACCCTACTGAAGTTTGTTCTACTTTTATTTATATATTACCAAATATAAGCAAGTTGATGCTTTAGGGGAAGAACAAAAAAAAAAATCATGTAGTTATTCCCTGCAATAATGCTATTCCTTTCTTTGTTCTCTTTCTTTCTTGTTCAGTATTGATTGCATTTCATTTGCCCGTTGATTTACATCAACAGCTATTATCTAACTATGTTTTCTCGTCTAAAATTATTGATTGCACTTATGTGCTGGCCTATTTTAGTTATTTGACCATGTGGCAACAAAGACATCAGAGGGATGCAGGGCTTTGCTGAAAAGGTGGGTCAGGTGGTGATTCCCACAGCACTGTATCCCATTTGCCGCAGTGTTTAGACATAGAAAGTGGCATGCCAGAAGTCCTCCTGCAAAACCGAGCCAGACTCTATCCACATGAGACATGATCTTTCATGTTCTTAACTTACAAACTCAAAGTTTTCAAAATCCTGTTAGTGCCAGAAACTTTCTTGGATCATATGACACTTGTAGAGAGCCAAAGTCTTTTGCTAGACAGTGTGACATGAGAGAAGAGGCTTTCAAACTGGTTCCCAGTCCAGCAACACATTTTCAAACAGTGCAAGTTGATATCAGTCTGGAAGTTGTTAAGAACATGAAAGATCATGTCTGATGTGGATAGACTCTGGCTCGGTTTTGCAGGAGGACTTCTGGCATGCCACTTTCTATGTCTAAACACTGCGGCAAATGGGATACAGTGGTGTGGGAATCACCACCCGACCCACCTTTTCAGCAAAGCCCTGCATCCCTCTGATGTCTTTGTTGCCACATGGTCAAATAACTAAAGCAGGCCAGTACGTAAATGCTGTCAGTAATTTTATCTGTAAGTTAACAACGTGAAACTTACATTGGTACAGCCACTGCAGTACACCATAGCCCATGAGCAGACAGAGGCAATGGCCTATTACCTAAGAGAAGCCAGAAGTAGAGGCAGTCGCGCTTGTGCTATCAACAAGAAAGAAGCTAATGGTAGCAACCTGAGCAGGGTGGATCCAAATGAAACTGTACAGATGCCCTGGCTTCATTTGCTCCATTTCTGATCATTATGTTTGTGTTTTTAGATATACAGTAATTTCTATTTTAAATAAAATGGGGCAATGTATAGGTTATACCTGGGGCTTGGTACGCTGCTAAGTAAGTGACTAATATTCAGTGTCATTTGTCAGACTTAGCTGGACAAACAGAATTTTTGTGTTATCCAGCTACCTTGGCTAGGGTGGGGCAGTGTGGGGTCATTATGGGGCAGAGCTGGTTAACCAGCTAAGCTAGCTGAATAACTCTACATCTGTCATTCCTTAATTAGCTGGATAAACTTATATGGGTAACTTACCTTTAAAATAGTTGGTTATATTCAGATTCACAGATTTTATTTATTTATTTATTTATTTATTTAGATGTTTTATATACCATTGTTCCAAGAGAGAATCACTAGATCATAACAGTTTACAGGTTAAACATTCATAATTATACTATGCGTTACAGAGGCAGACATACAAGATTGAAAACCGGTCAGCATGCATAATTTTAGGATGTATTACATTGCAAGACATACAGAATGAAACAGAACTGGGGTATATGGGGCTGGGAGTACTCCTGGGGGAATTCTGTGCACAAAAATTCTGCAAAATTCTGCCTACTTTATATTGATCAAAATGACACAATTTACATGACAGTCTTTAATTACATTTTAAATTAATACAGAAAAAAAGATGCAGAAATTTAAATATTTTGAGCAGAAATTCACTGTAAGAGGGTCCCTTCCACTTGCTCTCCCTACTCCCCTGGCCCCAACTCCTCCACCTCTAGGCTCAACCCCCTTCCACTCTATCACCACTCCCAGAGTTTGACCCCGTTCTCAGTACTGCCCCTCACACAGGCTCCCTTTCCCTCTCTCACACACATGCTCCCTCTCTCTAGTGAACATACACATACCCTCATAGAGGCTCCCTCACTCGCTCACACACACACAGATCCCCTCATTCAGGTTCCCTCTCTCTTGCATACACACCTACACAAGCTCCCTTTCTCTCTCGCGCATACACCCTCACACAGGCTACCTATGTCTCTCTCTCACGCACCCCTTCACACAGGCTCTCTCTCTCACACACATACACAATCTCTTCACACAGACTAGCACCCTCACATACACACAATCCCTTTTTCATACACACCAGCTCCCAATCTCTCACACACATAAACACTCCTTCACAATCTCCTCATATAGGCTCCCTCTCTCTGGCACTCACACTCAAGCTGTCTCTCACACCCCCATGCTTACCCTCCCTGGTCTCTCTCACCCCCCCCCCCCCCCCCCCCACTCTCTCATATCCCCTACTCTCTCTCACACTCTCCTGTTCACTCCCTCCCCCTGCTCTCTCTCACACCCCTTCCCCCCGCTCTCTCTCTCACAGCCCTCCCCCATTCTCTCTCACACCCTGTCCCCTCTCTCTCTTCCCTCCCCCTCCTTTCACACACGTACACCTCTCTACACACATTTATTCTCACCGGGGCCTTCATTTTCGTCGTGAGCATAGTGCGTTCCGCGGCACACAGGGGCCTTCATTTTAGCGGTGAATGGTGTGCCGGGGCCTTCATCTTCGCTGTGAATGGTGAATGCTCCATTCACGGTATGCTGGGGCCTTCATCTTTGCCATGAATGGTACATGGAGTCTTCATCTTCATCTCAAATGGCGCGCTCCGTTCGTGGCATGTCCAGGTCTGCCATTTTCTGCAGAATTTGGCAATTCTGCACAAGGGGAGAATTCTGCACTCTGCAGTAGTGCAGAATTTCCCCAGGACTAGTTGGGAGGGAACGGTTTTGTTCAGGTCATGTTTTGGTTAACTGGGTCATGGGGAACTGGTGGTTTATGTCAAGCTGTAGGCATTTTTGAATAGCCATGTTTTCAAGCTACTTTCACATTTCTGTTTGACATTGTTCGTAGTTCCTCTAGCATGGATTTCTATAGTTTTGGACCATCAATAGATATAACTCTGTCTCTAGTTTGCTTTAGATGAGAATTTCTTATTGTGGGGATTTCTAGGAGGCCTTTGTTTTGTGATCTTAGACTGCTTGGGGGATTGTGTGGTTTAAATGATGTTCCCATCAGATCATTGTTGTTAGGATTAATATTACTGTAAATTATTGTTAAGACTTTATAATATATTCTTGATTGAATATATAGCCAGTGTAATGCCATCAGTGTAGGGGTGATGTGGTCATATTTCCTTGCTCCAGTCAGTAGTTTGGCTGCGGTGTTCTGCAGTAGTTGCAGTGGTTTTAAGTGACTTGCTGGAAGACCCAGTAGTAAGTAATTACAGTAATCAAGGTTTGAGAATATTAGAGTTTGTAATACTGCTCTGAAATCTGTTGTGCTTAGTAAAGGTTTCAGTCGATTCAGGATCCGCAGCTTGTAGAAACCTGATTTAATATTTATTAATGTGGGCTTTGTTAAATTGTTAAATTTTCGTCGATTTGGCTTCCTAGATATCTCACTTGAGTTGCAGGTATTATTTGGCAATTTGTGATATCTGTCCCTGGAGGTATGGAATTAGGTGGGTTTCGGCTCAACCAAATAATTTCTGTTTTTTGGGGTTCACTGAGAGTTTCAGTTGCGCCAGTTTTTCTTTTATTGTAATCATATATTTGGAGATCATTGATGCAGTTTTTTTCAAATGAATTTGTCAGTAGGTTGCAGAATTGCAGATAGCCAGGTTTGTTTATCTAACTTTGCAGGCAACACTGCAGCTGAAAATGGACCCCTTAGTGATGACCACCACATGCTTTCACTCTTACACTATGGAAAAGGAGGACAATATTGCTACATCCATCATTATTTGTTGCACTTAAAACATATTCATTGCAAGGGTTAGCAAACCCGTTGGAACAGTGCAACAGAAAAGGGCTTAATGTTCCCTACAACAGCAGCAAATCTGGCAACCTTGAATTCATCATAACAAAGGTTTTTTGCAATCCTTAGAATCAAATCTGCTCCTCCATAAAAAAAATAGTTTTCCTCCTCAGCTAGCCTTCATCTCTTTAACTTTCTTCCTTGCAATGTAGAATATTGAGGTTGCTGACAGAGATGTGACAGGTTACTGCCCCTGCTGTTCTTGAGATTTAATAGAACTCTCATGATAAACATGCTTGGTTAAGTTTTCTACATCATATCGCCTCTTCTTCTCCCCTGCCACTTGTTTTTCTCTGCTCTAACTGCTTGTACTGAGACAAGCAACACGGACGTTCAGAAAATACGCTTAAGAGGGCATCAAATTCATTTTTTCATCTCTGATGAACTTGTTTGTCAATGAAAGAGAGAAACAATATTTAAATTCCAGGTCAAATACTGTAAGAAGAGGAACTGTGAGATTTATCCACTAGAAGGCAAGTGCCATCAAACTTCCATATGTAGACGAGATGAATGCAAACCAAGCTTAGAAAGTTTGTACTTAATTTATCTATTTATATGACATGTATGAGAGAGATATGGGATTTAGAAATATAAAAGCATTCAAACTGATTTTTATGTTTCAGATTTAATTACTTGCTTTTCTAAATCCAAACTCCAGGTGAATCACAATCATACAGCAGGTAGGTAGGTACCTGCCCAAGAGGGCCTAAAATCTAAATTTGTACCTGAGGAAACAGAGGGCTTCAGAAATAAAATAAAGTGGAATTTGGCATTTTTGAGACAAATTTCAATTCATACCCATGCTTATTTTGATACGAGATATTTCCATAAGCACACAAATGAAGAGCAATACTTAAAAACCCTTAGCTTTCCTTGCATAGTGAAATGGGATTTGGAAAGTAGCTGTGAATGTCTAATATCAAGACAGGAATAATAAGCAGTAGTAGAAGTATGTATTAACATGTTATTTAATATTTGCTGGATTCAGCATAATAACAACTCTTTCAGCCAACTGTTAAGCACATCAATAACAAAGGCACAAAATTTAGATCCTCATTAAAATGTTAATTTTAAAAGCCAGGTGCATGCCAAAATTGGGACACAGGCGTGCGAGTAGCACATGCGCACGTCCACCCGATTTTATAAGCTGTCCATATGCGTGTACAAGTACTGAGCGTAAATATCTCTCATCAGTAAAAAGGGGCAGAATGTAGGTGTGGCATGTGTGTTCTGGGGCGGGGCCAAGAGATATGTATGCAAGAACCTATGTGCCTAGGCGCGAGCCCAAGTATAGTTGAGCGCAAATTTACTTCTACTATGGAGGAGATGTAAGTCTTTATAAAACTATTTCCAGACATCTTTGAGGGGTCTGTGTTAAGGGTGGAGTGCATGCTAAAGATAGTACATGAGGACTGCGGTGTGTATACTGTAGGGTTAGATTGCCTCTGGCAGGTCTGTGGTATACATTGTGTGACTGTGGAGAGTTTCATGCTGTGTACCAGGAACAGAGAGAGAAATGCAGACTCATGGTAACTGCCTCTTGTCTGTTTTCCTTGTACTGTAAGACAGTGATTGATTTACACCCACTTTTCAGCTGAAATTTTAGGAAATGTTTTAAAATCTTCACTTTTTTTGCCGTGGATGTCCAGGTCAACATCTGGCGGATTGGGGTTGCCTGGTCATGGCACCTCCTCCTTCAACAATCGCAATTTTGTGAATATTTTTATTTTGCTCTGTATATAACTTGTTTTTGAAAGCAGTAACATTTATTTCAAGGTGTACAGTTAATTACTGGCATATAGGCTTTGGAATTGAACAAGCCCATTAGGGCATAGTGCAGTACATACCATGCTGGATGTTAATGCTAGATGTAGCTTTCAGCTGATGTCATACCTCAGTTTCCAGTTAAAATCAATTGGACTGGACCAAATTTTTGTCTGGTCATTGTCATTTGTATAATTTATATTTATTGTATTTGTATTTTATATGCCATATGTAAATTGCTTTAAGATCATGAGAGGTCTTGAATGAGTAGATGTGAATCGGTTATTTATACTTTTGGATAATAGAAGTTAGCAAGTAGCACATTTAAGACTAATTGGAGAAAATTATTTTTCACTCGACTTGGGGAATAGCCACTGCTATTAATTGCATCAGTAGCATGGGATCTTTTTGGTGTTTGGGTAATTGCAAGGTTTGGCCTCTGTTGGAAACAGGATGCTGGGCTTGATGGACCCTTGGTCTAACCCAGCATGGCAATTTCTTATGTTCTTAACCAAGGGGGTTCAGAGGAACTAGCTCTAAACTTGGCAAACCGGTGAATGAATCAGTGAAACCATTCATTAACTGGACGCGCGTCTGCTATAAAATTCCATGTACATCCCAAAATCAACTTACGCTGCTGTACACGTGCACAAGCTTAAAATAAGGAGCACACATACGTGTGCCAGGACTATTTTATAACATGCATGCATATGTATGCACAGAATATAAAATTGTCGAGTATCTAGCCACACACCCAAACACACATATCTTCGTCCACATGCCCATTTGAAAGTTACCGTCCCCATATGCTTTTATTTCTCTACCTTTACCAGTTCTCTCTCTTCTTACGATTAATTGGAGAAATCCCCTCTTCCCCCCCATACTTTGAAATCCTGCATTGGTTCAATATGTCTATTGCATAAGTTCTTACTGAACAAATGAGTACTTGGTGTGATGGAGTTGAGGCTTCAATAAACTAGTTATTGAAGGGGAAAGGTCAGATATCACGTGGTATCAATGCCATTACAAAAGGAAGCAAACTGAGTAGACAAGATGGGCCTTATAGTCCTTAACACAGTATCATAGTCTATGGCATACCCTTCGCTGGGCTCATGAGTGCCCTAAGCACCTTGGGGGAGGGGGAGCCTTTCTGAAGTTCCAGGCACCCATGCGGAAGTCAACTTCTGATGAGGTGGTCCCACACTAGCAGTTACGCAAGAGCTTAAAGCAACTACTGCCACTGTAGTCCAGTGACAGTATGGTACACTGACATCCTACTCCTTCACAAGGTTCATTAGTGCCCCAAGCAGTCTCCCATTCCTTCTGATGACCCCAATTTTCTAAGCTTTTTTTCCCCATAGACACAGAACATGCTAAAGTGTTTTGTAAATCAGGACCCATATTTACAGTTTTGATTCATGGATGAAAACAGGATTTAACACTGCATGATTCTCCAATGACCTTTGGGAAATTGCTCCAAGGAAAATAAGAATAAAATGGAGCATGATGTTAATATATCTTTCAGACAAGGAAGAGGTATAATCTCAAAATCTGAGTTGGCTTTTGTATATCTCATAAATCCTTCACAAATGCAAGAATGCCCATCTATTAAGATATCATTACATATCAGTTATACTTCCCCTCCCCCCACACACACATACACCACCACCACTGCCCCCAGTGGAACCCCAAAAGGAATAAAAGTTGAAAAGAAAGTGAATTGGCAGCAGTAAAATGTGAGCAGAGCACTGGATACTGAGTTTGGTTAATTTATTTTTAACTCCTTGGAAACTAGAGGCATTAAGCCCTGTAAATAAAGCTAGCCCATTCTGCCAGCCTAAAAGATTTCCAGTTAAGCACTGTATCAACACTTCAATAGTGCTATAATTATATTTTCTAGAGATGAACCGATTTAAAATGTGCGAGCCCTTGGGATTATGATACTTGAAGGTGCTAGATTCAAGATCTGTTACGGTTTTTGTGATCCAGCCCTATGATATAAAAATCACAACTTGAATTGTGGATTATGATTTCTAATTTGCAAACCTCTCTGTAAATTTGAGAACATTTACCAAATGACAGGCCTTTTCACTTACTTAAAGTAGCCTTGCAGTAAGACCATGCATTTCTAATATTTCATCCATGCACGGAATGGGAACTAAAATTTGTGTTCTGCACTTCAGGGGTCTTCCAACACATACTTTATGATTTGCAAATCACCTAGTGATTTGCAAATTGTAATTTGTGCCTAGCTCAAAGGAAGGGGAAAGAAATGCAGTTTAATATTTCAACCAAATACCAAAGTAGTATAGAACTGGTTTCATATCTCATTAATGGAGAAGTGTTAAATGAACAATAAGAGTTAAGGTGAAAAAAGCTTTTGGGGTCTTGGTAATTTAGTTTCTGATTTTTATGAGTTCTTATTATCTCAATCTAATCTAGTTGGTACCTGTGAAATGTTAACTGTAGTATGCTGCTTAAAGTAGTAACTTTCAAAGTGACATGCGTGTGCAGATGAGCGAGCGTTTGCCAGCGCGTGCACAATGGCGTACCAATTTTATAATATGCACGTGTTATAAAATTGGCTACCCACACATACATGCATGCACAATTTTATATTGACGTGCGTACATGCATGCAAATACCATCTTGAGCGTGTAAATGGGGGGATTTTAGTAGATGTGCGCGGCAACATATTAGGCCTATTTCCCAGTTCCCTTCTTTTTTCCCAGAAAAGAGAGGACTTCCTAAATCCCATACCTAACTAGCCTCCCTTTTACACTAACCCTTAAAACCCCACTAACTACCCTTTTAAAAAAAAAATGTATTTTCTTACACGTAGCCCACAGCAGAAGTAAGTTATGTGGTTGTGGGATCCCGTCACACACTAGTGCGTGTGACTGTCTGCATGGTGCAGCCCCAGCACTCCCATGCCCTGCCCAAACCACGGCCATGCCCCACCCCTTTATTGGCAAACCTTTTTTATCCAGGTACCGGGAGATACGCATGTTGCTGCGGGCCTTTTAAAATCTGCGCGGTGAGCACGCATGCGAGCCACACGCATATCTCCTGGCTTTGCCATGCGCAACCCTTTTAAAATCTCTAAGTGCACAGAAAGTAGTTTCCAAAGACATTTATGCGGGGAAATAGTGATTAGTGAACGGAACTTGGCTGTTTGAATATTCCCCTCCCTTGATGTGGCCAAAAGTACATGCATTATTCTACAACATCTATATTGCATTTTCAGCTCTGTATGTGTTACTTTCCATGTAAGGGCCGGATACACACTAACAGATGCAAACTTATACAGGTCCCTGTGGCAAGTTTCCAAGGGAAAGCATGCATTAAACTTTTGCTTTGAAAAATTTGTATAAAGTCCTGCTGGTTACAAGTACCCCTGAACTTTTTCCCCACAAAGCACATGATCAAACCAATATGGTCTGGTATTACATTCAGCTAGGTAGAAAACAGATCTATATTTTCCACAAAAATTAAAAATAAATTGTTCTCCTCCTTATTTGCATTTCTTTTTCTCTTAGCAGGCCTGTTTCCTAATCTCAGGGTCTGGATAGACCATGTGTATTCTACCTTGGTGCGAGGGAGGACAGAAATTACTATTTTTCACAGTTGCATCTGTTACTTCTAATATGAGTTACACTGCCAATTAGCTCCTGCAGGATTACTGCTGCCAATCCCAGCTTTCAGTTCCCAGAAGAGAAAAGCAATATATCACACACTGATACTGAAGGACCATTTACCTAGCTTTTAGTTTGCCATTCTTATATTGAAAAAGTCCCATGCTTGAGGAAAATAGAACTTTTGTTTTATTTTTTTATAGTCTTCCTATAGTCTTTGCAGTTTATTAGCAACCCTCCCCTCCCTCAGCCCAGAAATGAAATACTTTTCAATGATCTCAAGTACATAATGAAGTAAGTAACATTATAACTTTATTTTGTTCAATTTCACCTGTTTCTCTACAGGCTGTGATAACAGAATCAAACTAGCAGCTGGGTGTTTCTGGCAGGCTGCAAACACTGTAATAAAAAGATCCAGTGGCATGCAGGCATTTATATAACTGGGTCTGACTATGCTGGGGACCCAGGAGGCCAGATGTTCAGGGTGCAAGCATGCTAGTATTGCTGGCAATTAGGATTATTACAGAGCTTTGCAGTTAGACACGAGAAAGGTGGTGTGCTGGGGAGATCTGAGGATTTTGTAGGATCATCTACCCAACGTGGTAGGAAGACAAAAAAAAGCAAGCTGGATAAGGAGAGACACCTTGCAGGTGTACGGCCAACTGGGCTGAGTGCTCTTCTTCTGCTGTCATCTATTTTATGTTATAATCTTGGCTGCAGCCTTAAAATGAAAAATACTGTCCTGTTTCTAGTTTCCTATATTATTCCATGCTTAAAAAAAATAAAACAAAACAAACTCTCCTACTTTATGATCTCAGAGGCTAGAGGAAGGAAATGAAGAAATAGGGTGGCAGTTACTGCCCTGAACAACTTGCTGGGTAGACTAAATAGACCATTTGGGTCTTTATTTGCCGTCATTTACCATATTACTACTATTTCATCTAAAAACTCAAAGGCATTTTAATTCTGGTTCAAAAATCTATGCATGCGTGGCTATTTAAAGTGCTTCTGTGGGAGTTCTATCATATTCACAGAAAATGAATGGAAGCAGGCCAAAAAAAAGCTAAGTTTCTCACCCACACCCCCCTCCCCCATATCTATGCTTCAGAATCATATTTTTGGAGGAAATAGATCTAGATGTATAGCTTTATAGAACTTGACTTGTAAAAGTTGCAAAATAAATGGAATGGAATCTGCTGCAGGACACAGTGATGGCAGTGGAGATGGCACATTACTGCGATCATTGAGTCATATAATCCTTAATTCAATGTACATCCATTTCTACCATGCTCCATAGCCTACAGAGTGATATAGGATTTGTGTATAGTTTGTCTTCAGATTCCATAGAATTGTGAGTAATTTGTTAGCCAATTCCAGGTTGTGATTTATACAGAAAAGCAAAACATAAATAAATAAATAGAAATTAATTCCAAGATTGCTCAGGAAATGAGGCATTACTTTTCACACAACCTTACAACTCCCATCAGGACAAATGTACTTGAAAGAAACCATAACTGAAATGTTGAGTAATGTTGTTACAATTTTTTGTGTTTATGCATAAGATAAATGCAATATTCAGCTTGACTGTAAGAAAACCTGATTGACTGGCAATAATCTCTGTTGGACAGTACGCTTGCCATCAGTGAATGCCCCCTCTGGCTTGAACACCCTCAACTTTGCCTGAGGTGCAATGAAGTCCTACAGAAGTGGCTTTAGCTGCCAGTAAGTGCCCCGCCCATCCATTAACGATTGCTTAATTAAGGTGTGTCTAAAATTAAACAGTGTGTGGTGTACAGGGGAGTAAGCATGATCCAAAAGGTTCCTCATGTACCACACACAGAGAGAAGTGCTTTCTTCCATTCTGTACAGTAGGGTTTGCTGTTGCTTGCCTAGGCTCAGCTTTCCCCTGCAGTTTGAAAACCATTTCTGTGGCAATGATCACAGAACTATTTTTAATGTTTCCTGGAATGGTGATGGATCCTTTTCTAAATTCAGAGCATATGTGTACCAGTGAAAAGAACCAGCAGACTCCCATGCATTTTATGAACTGTTAATGGTTCTGCAAAATGGCCACTTTAAAGCCAAAAGTGTGTTACTACTGGCATCAATGGATTTTCCATTTTGGAATTCTGTTTAAGAATTATCTCCAGTCTCGTGCATATTTCGAAAAAAAATAAAATGCACAGATTTCTGCTTGAAAATAAGGAATCTTTGTACATTATGATGCTGTTTATTGATTCACTCTTTAGATGTGAAAAAGGGTCTCTCTAATCTCCAAAGCTCATACACTTAATATACCTTTTTTTGTTGGCCTAATAAAAATTATCACCATTATTTCAGTTTTCTCCTGCACCAATACAGCTATTAGAATCCTCCACTGCCTGAAATTGTCTTCTCTGTTTGGTCTAATATGCCTTTCCCATACTCTACAGACATTAATATGTAATGGTATATTCTGCAATCCTGCAGTAGTCTCTTGCTAGAATACTCAGAATGCCGATGTGCTTCCAAGTTACGGTGAAACCCTCCATAGGTCACAACCTTGAAGGCATCGCTTTACTAATAGCTGGCAGCTCAGGATTAAGGGATGTGTGAGTAAATTGGATGTGCAAGTGAACCAGAAAAACTTTAGACTGCTTTTAATTCTGCAGAAATGCAGCTTGTAGAAGACAACAACCTCCCCTCAGCCTGGCCATTTTACTTAAAAAAAACCCGGCACCTTTCACTGCAAAATCTATAGCAGATTCTTGCACAGATTTTGCATAATTTGAACACAAATTAAGTTCAAGAACAAAAGCCAGTTTAATAGATTTGTTTTGATATCATTAGATTTATTCTCAAATTTAATTTTCAAATTTCACATCTTTATTCAGAACAAGTCTCAAGAGCTAACAGCATGAGCTAGTCTAAGCAGGTAGATTTCAACCTGATTTGAGTTCAATGAAAATTTTAGATGTCATCCAGACCCACAGAAGAAATCCATCCCCTGTAGACATCTGGAAAATCAAAAGTGAATCTAGAGATGGAGAAGAAGCCTATGTGTTCTTGAAAGCACCTGTGCAGCAACATAATTCTGATGCTGACCAGCCAAAAGGCACCACAGACTGCAGAGAATCTAGTCTCTAGGATCAATATGGCTACTAGGGGTGTGCATTCGTTTGCAACATATAGGGCCATATTCGTTGTATTTGTGGGGAAGCGAAACGTATCGCGATTCCCACGAATACAACGAATCTTCACCAAATTATTCGGCCGTCTAAAGGAGCAAATTTAAACAAAACCCCCACCCTCCTAACCCCCACAAGACTTGCCAAAAGTCCCTGGTGGTCCAGCGGGGGTCCGGGAGCGATCTCCTGCACTCGGGCCGTCAGCTGCCGGTATTCAAAATGGCGCCAATAGCCTTTGCCCTTACTATGTCACAGGGGCCGACCAATGGCACCGGTAGCCCCTGTAACATAGTAAGGGCAAAGGCTATTGGCGCCATTTTGAATACCGGCAGTCGACGGCGTGAGTGCAGTAGATGGCTCCCGGACCCCCGCTGGACCACCAGGAAGTTTTGGCAAGTCCTGGGGGGGTCAGGAGGGTGGGGGGTTGTAGTTAATTACATTTTAGCCAGGAAACAAATAAGAATGGAACGCATGAACGAATCGGGGGCCCCCCCTTGCCGAGTGCAACGTATCTGCCCCCCCCCCACGAATACCGAATGTAACGTATGCGGTCCGTCTGCACATCCCTAATGGCTACTAGAACTCTTGGCAGGAGATCCAAGCTCAGTTTATCCCTACAATATGGCTCCCAGGTCATGTGACCTGCCAAACTAGACTGGCATATACCACATTGAATTACTCTACTAAAACTCAGTAATAAGTAATTTTTGAATGAACATACAATGATTTTAGTGCTACTTAAAAAAAGTAAACCACAATATGTAGCCCCAGTGTTAAAGGCAATCCATTACATGCTCTAGAAGCCTGAAATTATAAAGAGTTCTAGTCATTAGTGCTTAACATGCCTGAAATGCATCCATTTTCTCATTATTTTAAATAGGAAAACAGTTGTATGACAAGAGTTAATAATTGTTACATAAAGCTCAAAAGTTTGTAAATATAACTATGTAAGTACTATAGACAATTTTCATAGTGCCCACATAGCTGCAAAGTCTGTGGGTACATTTTTTGATAGCAGGCCCTATTTTGTGGAATAATCTTACAGTTGAGGTGAGTGGCAAATGTGATTAAAATTTTAGAAGAAATTTAAAGCAGTATTGTTTTGTCAGGCATCAATGATCAGGGGTTTTAGCACTAAAGGGTAGGGATGGGCAGAGGGACGCCATACGTTGCATTCGTGATTCGGATTCGTCAGGGAGCAGTTACGTTGCATTCGGCCATATGGCGCCCCGATGCATTAATACAGCGATTTCTATTCGTGTCCCAGCTAAAATTAAAATTAACTACAATCCCCCACCCTCCTGACCCCCCCAAGACTTACCAGAACTCCCTGGTGGTCCAGCGGGGAGTCCGGGAGCCATCCCCTGCACTCTCACACCCTCGGTGCCGGTTTCATCATGGCGCCGATAGCCTTTGTCACAGGAGCTACCGGTGCCATTGGTCAGCCCCTGTCACATGGTCATCGGCGCCATCTTGTGCTCCTACCATGTGACAGGGGCTGACCAATGGCACTGGTAGCCCCTGTGACATAGTATGGGCAAAGGCTATCGGTGACATTTTGAGTACTGGCATCGGAAGGCCGGAGTGCAAGAGGTCACTCCAGGACCCCCGTTGGACCCCCAGGGACTTTTGGCCAGCTTGGGGGGGCCTCCTGACCCCCACAAGACTTGCCAAAAGTCCAGCGGGGGTCCGGGATCCCCGCTGGACTGCGCCGATCGCCTTTGCCCTCACTATGTCACAGGGGCCGACCGTCGGTACCTGTGACATAGTGAGGGCAAAGGCGATCGGCGCCATTTTGAGTACTGGCATCAGACGGTCGGCGTGCAGGAGGTCGCTCCCGGACCCCCGCTGGATTTTTGGCAAGTCTTGTGGGGGTCAGGAGGCCCCCCCAAGCTGGCCAAAAGTCCCTGGGGGTCCAACGGGGGTCCCGGAGCGACCTCCTGCACTCCGGCCATCCGATGCCATTACTCAAAATGGCACCGATAGCCTTTGCCCATACTATGTCACAGGGGCTACCGGTGCCATTGGTCAGCCCCTGTCACATGGTAGGAGCACAAGATGGCGCCGATGGTCATGTGACAGTGGCTGACCAATGGCACCGGTAGCCCCTGTGACAAAGGCTATCGGCGCTATGATGAAACCGGCACCGAGGGTGTGAGTGTAGGGGATGGCTCCCGGACCCTCTGCTGGACCACCAGGGAGTTTTTGTAAGTCTTGGGGGGTTCAGGAGGGTGGGGGGGGGTTTGTTTAAATTTTTATTTAGGTGGCCGTATAATTCGGCAAAGATTTGTGTATTCGTGAGGAATCGCGTTACGTTTCGCTTCCCCACGAATACTACGAATAGTGCAATATACATTGCGGATCGCCAATACGGCGAAAACGAATGCACACCCCTACTAAAGGGTAAATTTATAGGTGCCTGTAAAGTGTTTTGGTTTTATTAAAATGTGCTAAGGTGTTGCTGTTTTATTTTAAGGCTTTTTATTCATTGATTATGTATGTGAAATGTAATCTGCACTGAACATGTCTGGGAATCACGAAATATAAGATTGTTAAAACATTTATTTTACCCATGGTCTCTGCACCAGCTTTCAAAGTAAAAGCATGCACATACTTTTACTTTGAAAATTACTCAATGAAAAGTACCTGCAGAGATTTCAGTCTGCTTTTTCTCTGATCAAAACCATGCATTGTAGTTTTCTCCCACAAGCTTAACCCCACTCTCAGGAACATCTTTACTGCAGTGAGGGTAGAAGTACACGTGTTATGGAACTATGTGCTATGGACAATTTTCAACCAGCTTATATACACAGCTAAAACGCTTTTTATCCACAGAAATCCATTTGAAAACACAGCAATAAAAATCAAAAAGCTTGGAATGCTGGGATGGTCCTGTGGCCGACCGCGTTCACCTGGTACAACCCTGACCTCGATGTGGCAAGGATGCCATCACCGTCTGCCTCCCTCCAACCCGCTGATGCTGCCTCCTAGATGCACACGCACGCACCAGGCTATCAAGGCCTGAGGAAGTAACTCCCAGTGACATCACATGGTTGGGAATGTAAACCCCAGCCACGTTCTTCTCCTTGCCTCAGCAACGGGTCCTCCTGTGTTGGAATGAATGTTGCTATTGTTAAAGCGGTTTAGTGGATTCTTTGGCCGGCCTGACGGAGAAGATGGAAATAGTCTCCGGACTAGCAGAACAGGCCGGGAGGCAGATACTGGACGGATTGAAGAGAAGGATCTTCACCCTAGAAGCCCGCGCTCCCCCAGGAGGAGCCCGTAGGAGCCGGGCCGCTGGGACTTAGGCAAAAGGAGAATCCAATGAGAAGATCCGAGGTCAAGGCAGGCAAGTCAGGAACAGGACCAAGGCTGGCACTGAAGGCAGACACGAACCAGGACTGGAACTGAAGCAGGCAACTGGAACAGGAACCGGGATCAAGGCTGGAACTGAAGCAGGCAACTGGAATAATTACAAGCAGGAACTCCAGAGGCACACTGTAATAAGCAAACTTGTTGCAAGGCAGTAAGCTGAGGCAGGCGCCAGCCTTAAGTATTTGCCAGGGTCTGACTTCAGAAAGGGAGGCGGGGCATCTGACATCAGAAAGGGAGGCGGGGCGCCCAAGGCAGGAAAGGCCCTTTAACTCCTGGCATTTCGCACGCATGTACACCCAGGGAGGAGGCCCTTTAACTCCTGGCCTTTCACGCGCACGCACCCCCAGGGTGGAGGGGCTTATGCAGCGAAGGTAAGGTCCCGGTCGCGGCACTCGCGACCAGGGCCGCAACAGTACCCCCCTTCTTACCCCCCCTCTTCGAAGGCCCAGGTTTACCGGGATGCTGGTGATGGAATTGGAGCAGTAGTTCCTTATCTAGAATGTTACGAGCTGGTTCCCATGTGTTGTCCTCCGGGCCACAACCCTCCCAGGCAAGTAGATATTCCCATTGTTGTTGGTGGAAGCGGACATCCAGAACCTCCCGAACTTGATAGGTTGGCTCATCGGGCACGGAAGGATCCGCCGCATCAGGAACTTGATGATGGTACTTGGAGAGGATGAGAGGTTTTAACAAGGAGACATGGAATACATTATGTATACGCATAGAGGAGGGTAGGCGTAGCCGGTAAGAAACGGCCCCCACACGCTCAACTGTACGAAAAGGGCCACAGTATTTCGGAGCCAACTTCCGGGATGGGATTCGGAGTTGCATGTTCTTTGTGCTGAGCCACACTCGATCTCCGGGAAGGAAGATGGGTGCCGGCTGTCGGTGACGATCTGCCCAATTTTTCATGGCCCTGGCTGCTTTGGCAAGTCTCCCTTGGATGGATGTCCACAGAGATTGCAACTGCTGGGCGGATGCTTGTACTGCTGGAATTGCACTAGGAAGCGGCAGTGGCAGAGAGGTGGTCGTAACTGTTTCCCATAAACGATGAAAAAGGGTGAACTGCCTGTGGCTGCATGAGAATGGTTGTTATACGAGAACTCTGCCCACGGTAATAACTGCGCCCAGTTATTCTGTCTTTCGTTGACGAAGGAGCGAAGAAAAGTCTTCAAAGAGCAGTTGGTGCGCTCTGTCAGCCCATTGCTTCGGGGGTGAAAGGCAGTGGACAGATTGAGTTGCACATTGAACTTTTTACATAATGCCTTCCAATACCGGGCGGTGAACTGTGGCCCGCGATCAGAGACAATGTCCTGGGGCAGATCGTGGATCCTGAAGATATGTTGAGTGAACAAGCTGGCTAGTTCGAGAGCCGACGGTAACTTGGATAGGGGAACAAAGTGGGCCATTTTGGAGAACCTGTCTATAGTTACCCAGATGACTGTATTCCCTTCTGAGGCTGGAAGGTCCACCACGAAATCGGTGGCGATGTGGGTCCATGGTTCCACTGGAATGGGCAACGGTTGGAGTAGACCCCAAGGCTTCCCCGTCCATGGCTTCTGTATCGCACAGGTGGGACAGGAGTCTACGAAAGTGCGGACATCTTTCCTCAAGGTTGGCCACCAGCAGAAGTGGTTTACCAAGTCAAGAGTCTTCTCGCGGCCAGCGTGACCCCCCCGTAAGAGAATTGTGGGCCCAGAGCAAGACCGCCTTTCGAGACCGTCGGGGAACCACCGTCTTACCAAGAGAACATACAGTGGTCCCAGAAAGATTGATCTTTACGGGGTCTAGGATGTATTGGGGCTGGTCCTGCTCTTCCTCCAGCTCTGTTGAGCGTGAAAGTGCGTCCGCTCAAACATTCTTGGCAGCCGGCCGGTAGCGTAGTGTGAAATTGAAGCGATTGAAGAATAGAGACCAGCGGGCCTGTCGAGGCTTTAAGCATTGGGCTTGGGACAGGAACTCCAGGTTTTTGTGGTCCGTATATACTGTAACGGGATGGATGGCTCCCTCCAACCATTGTCTCCACTCCTCAAAGGCGAGCTTGATAGCTAGTAACTCCTTATCCCCAATACTATAATTATTCTCGGCAACAGAGAATTTCCTGGAAAAGTATGAGCATGGCATGAGCTGACCGGAGTCAGTGCATTGACTAAGCACAGCTCCCACTGCGATGTTCGATGCATCCACCTCTACGACAAATGGACGAAGTGGATCAGGGTGACGAAGACACGTATCCTGTAGAAAAGCCTCTTTGAGGATTTCGAACACTTGACAGGCTGAATCAGGCCAATCCACCACGTCAGCTCCTCTCCGAGTTAGGGCGGTGAGAGGAGCCACGATACGAGAATAGTGTAGAATGAAATGTCTATAGAAATTTGCGAAGCCGAGGAAACGCTGCACCGCCTTTAGTCCCCTCGGCCGGGGCCAGTCTCTGATGGCGGCTACCTTTTCAGGATCCATATTGAATCCGGTGGCAGAAACTATGTATCCCAGAAAGGGAAGAGACTCTTTCTCAAAGCAGCATTTCTCCAACTTGGCGTATAATCTATTGTCTCTGAGTAACTAATACCTGACGAACATGTAGGCGATGAGCATACAAGTCCCGTGAGTAGATTAATACATCATCCAGGTACACGATGACAGACGTATTCAGTAAATCACGAAGTACCTCATTCATAAGATGTTGAAATACTGCCGGGGCATTACATAGTCCGAAGGGCATGACGAGGTACTCATAGTGCCCATCCCTGGTGTTAAAGGCAGTCTTCCACTCGTCCCCTGGTCGAATACGGACAAGGTTATACGCGCCCCGCAAGTCTAGCTTTGTGAAGATCCTAGCTCCCTGTAATCTATCCAGGAGTTCAGGAATCAGTGGGAGTGGATAACGATCTCGCTTGGTGATGGCATTGAGACCCCTTTAGTCAATGCATGGTCTTAGCGACCCGTCCTTTTTACCTACAAAAAAGAAGCCCGCCCCTGCTGGAGATTTTGAAGGTCGGATAAATCCTTTTGCCAGGTTCTCCGAGATGTATTCGGACATTGCCCGAGTCTCTGGTAGTGATAAGGGGTATACTCTTCCCCGAGGAGGTGTCGTTCCTGGTAAAAGCTCAATGGCACAATCAAATGGCCAATGTTGAGGCAGAATCTCTGCCTTCGTCTTGGAAAATACATCGGAGAAGTCGGCATATGGTTCAGGTAGAGCGGTGTGCAAGAGAGAGAGAATGGACACTCTCGGAACCTTCAGGCAGTTAGCGAAGCAGAAGGGGCTCCATTTCACGATCTGTAATGTGTCCCATTGGATAATCGGAGAGTACTTCTGTAACCATGGTAGGCCTAACACCATGGGGTGGACGGCCTTTTCCAGAACAAGGAAGGCAATCTCCTCCGAGTGGATCGCCCTGGTGCGTAAAGTCAAGGGTATCGTGGAAGCAGAGATTCTCCCTGGAAGAAGTGTTCCCCGGATGGAGGTAATCCACAGTGGTACCTCCCGAGGCCGAGTGGGGATCTGTAACTGGCGTACCAAATCCTCCAGGATGAAGTTGCCCCCCTGCTCCAGAATCCAAAAAGGCGAGGGTCTCCAATGATCCCCCTGGGTATTCGAGAGTGATGGGTACAGAACATTGAGGAGCGGTACCAGCACAACCTAGGAGGAGCTCCTCACGACCTCCTAGATTCTGGTGTTTTCCGAACGCTCTTTACAACGAGCGAGGAAATGGCCTTTTTGACCGCAGTAGAGGCACAAGCCTAGAGTACGGCAGCGCTGTCTCTCCTCTGCGGTAAGCGGAGTATGCCCCAACTGCATGGGTTCTTCAGAAGCAGAATCAGGATGTGTTGCTCCTGGAGAGGGGACTGAAGATAGTGGTCTGGGGAATACAGGAGCTAGAGACGGGGTACATCGAGTGGGTCTTAGTTCTCTTGCCCTTTGTTGGAGGCGACGATCAATACGACCAGCCAAATCTATGAGGCCGTTGAGATCCTCTGGAAGATCGCGGGCAGCCAACTCATCCTTGATACGCCTGGACAGGCCCTCCATAAACACAGCCCAGAGGCTGTCATTACGCCACCCAACTTCAAGAGCAAGCGTGCGGAAATCCATGGCATAATCTGCTAAAGGGCGGGAAACCTGGCGTAACTGCAGTAGTTCCGAGGTGGCGGTGGTTAAGCGAGCTGGGTCATCAAAGGCTAACTTGAAATTAGAGATGAACTGCGAGAAATTACTGAGCAAGGGATCATTCCGCTCCCAGAGTGGAGACGCCCAAATTAGAGCCTTCCCATCAAGCAACGACAGAATATACGCCACCTTTACGGCATCAGTAAGAAACTGTTGAGGAAGCAGCGTGAATCGTATAAAACATTGGTTCAGAAAACCTCGGCAAGTCTTAGCCTCTCCAGCGTAACGTGATGGTGAGGGTAGCTGAGTAATTGAACCAATGTTTACCGCTGAAGCTGGTGGCAGAGCAGGCACTGGATCTGGCATGGCGTCCAGACGATTAGCAAGTCATTCTACAGTCGCTGCAAGAACATCCATGCAATGCTGCTGTTGCTGCACACACTGGGCAATTCCAGGGATTGCCTGAAGACCTGACAAATCCGCCGAGTCCATGGCCTTGCAAACTCTTAGGCCGGCCTGACGGAGAAGATGGAAATAGTCTCCGGACTAGCGGAACAGGCCGGGAGGCAGATACTGGACGGATTGAAGAGAAGGATCTTCACCCTGGAAGCCCGTGCTCCCCCAGGAGGAGCCCGTAGGAGCCGGGCCGCTGGGACAGGTGAAAGGAGAATCCGATGAGAAGATCCGAGGTCAAGGCAGGCAAGTCAGGAACAGGACTGAAGGTGGACACGAACCAGGACTGGAACTGAAGCAGGCAACTCGAACAGGAACCGGGATCAAGGCTGGAACTGAAGCAGGCAACTGGAACAGGAACCAGGATCAAGGCTGGAACTGAAGCAGGCAACTGGAATAATTACAAGCAGGAACTCCAGAGGCACACTGTAATGATAAGCAAACTTGTTGCAAGGCAGTAAACTGAGGCAGGCACCAGCCTTAAGTATTTGCCAGGGTCTGACTTCAGAAAGGGAGGCGGGGCATCTGACATCAGAAAGGGAGGCGGGGCGCCCAAGGCAGGAAAGGCCCTTTAACTCCTGGCATTTCGCGCGCGCGTGCACACCCAGGGAGGAGGCCCTTTAACTCCTGGCCTTTCACACGCGCGCACTCCCAGGGAGGAGGGGCTAATGCAGCAAAGGTAAGGTCCCGGTCGCGGCACTCGCGACCGGGGCCACAACAGCTATTCCCCTTGTGCCTTTTGCCTTGTTTATTTTGTCCAGCTGCCTTGTTCATTTCCTTGCCTTGCTGTTCCCTTGCAACATCTGCCTTGCAGTATCCTGCCCATCCTGTCTAGTTGTTGACTAGCCTTATTCTGTTTCTGTCTTGGTCCCCTTGTCTTGCCTGTCCATCTCTGCCTGACTTCTGGTTTTGACCCTGGCTTTGACTATTGGACTGCTGCCTGCCTCACTCCCAGAAACGTTTGCTTGCTGCCTGACCCAATGAAGAAAAGACTGCAGGGGGTAACGTTATGGTGTGGCAGTTACTACCTTTAACCAATAAGTCTTTATATTCTTGATGCAACTCCATCATGACTCCCTGCTTCAAAAGCAGGGGAAAAAAGATTCAAACAGCAACCAACGAGGACCTTGACTTTTACCCTCTGGGAAACTGATAAGCATGGGGGTTACCTGCACGGCACAGCAGATACTACCATCAGCTTACTTGGCAGACTGGATGGACCATTTGGTCCTTTTCTGCTGTCATTTCTATATTTCTATGTTTAACCTTGGCTCAGACCTCAGTGACACCATTTGCTCACCTCCTGCCCCAACCTTGGCCTGGATCTCAACACCGTTTGCTAGCTGTCTGCCCTCTGTTTGCTACTCGACTTCATCTGATTACTCCACACAGGACTCTTGCCTAACTCTGCTGGTCCTTGGAACCCAAAGGGTCAACTGCGGAAAATGGGACTGGAATAGGTGAAGGCCTAGAACCAGTTTTAGTAAGAACGAGTTCACTAGCTGTCAGCGTAGGCCTAGTAGGTTCACCTGTTAGGCTGTGTCAACCATGCCACAAACCAAGGGTTCACATCCATGACACAGTTATACAAACATATAAACATGACATCAGAGAGAAACCATATGGCCCATCTAGCCTGCCTATCTGTCCAATTTATATAGCCCTAACAATTACAATCATTTTTATGTGTAATGTTAAAATATATAACTTTTCTCTAAATATTTAGCAACAATTTTGCAATTCCTAAGATGTAAAAAAAAAACAAAAACCTGACAATTAATGCTTCCTAATAACCTTGTACCAACTGGCATGTTTATCATGAAATGCAATGAAAAGTTGTTAATTCCTGTACATATGCATATGAAAGCACTTCAGTCTTTGCAAAATGTTAAAAATAACAACATATGAAATTACTGCCACATGCTAACATATCCGTAGATAAATTATCCTAACTGCAGTGCCAAAGTCTGAAGATATCTCTAACATTTTTATTTAAGTCTCCCCTAGACATGCATATATCTCTGATTACACAGTCACAATGAATTGTATCCTTATCTTTTTCCTGTTAGGGTAAATAACAGCAGAAAAGGAGGAGGTCATGATTTTTGTAGCATGGAGGTTAGTGATCTAGATGGTGTAAACCCTCACCTCTACAATTTCAACAAGCAAAAAGGAAAAAAAACCACATTGAAAGGGTTAAGAATACTGTTTGCCAATGAGAACTCAAAGGTCTTTCTAATTATGAAATGTTTGTTCAATAAAGACTGCCAAAAAGTTGCAAACTGCTGTAGAAATCTGTGGATCATGTGTAGCTACCAGTGATTCCCACATTCAGGCCTTCAGACCCTTAACAAGGTGTTCTTCATGATAATCTTCCTACGCAAATTATCCAAATGCATGCCAATGTGTCTCAATATTCTCTGTGGACATGCTGTAAACCAGGTGGCCTTCTGGACTGAGTCTGAGAAACACTGATGTGGAGTGTGCTTGCAAACCATCAGCTTTTCAATGGCCTACACTGGACATGGATGTACAACCAAAATCTCTCAAAAAACAGCTCGAAAGCAATTCCTATCCTGAACTAATATATATATATATATATATATATATATATATATATATATTTTTTTTTTTTTTTTTTTTTTTTTTTGCCAGAAGGAAAAGTACCATGGAGTGCCTAGCTTTTCAAAATCAGAGAATATATTTAATGGGTTGTTTTGGTTATAATAGCATTGTGGGAACTAGTAGTTATGTTAATAGGTAAGTGTGGGGGCTGAAATTTTAGTTTCAGTTTGTTTCTTTCATTAGCACATTCCTGCCATGAGAGTGCTTTAAATCTTAAACCCTGTTTTGTCCCAAACACACTTATTTGTCTGGATTAGACTGCAAGTTGTTTGTTTGGTTTTTTTTTCAAGCAGGGCTCCCTTGTTTGTTTCGGTCAAGCACTATCTATGTTTGATATTACAATATAAATCATAATTAATATTTGTAGTATTGCAACTGAAACATAAGTAACCACTTTTTGGACAAGCTGACATCATGGCAGTGTATGCCAACAAAGGGTTAATGAGGCATTTACATCTTACAAAAATAAAAAAACAAACAGTAATTACATGATTTGGAGCAGGGGCTGGCCTAAAACCCCTCTTAAAGGGAGTTTATTCAGTTGTCCACAGATATGCAAGGCCTTTGAACTATTCTCTTTTTTTAAACAAACAAAGGATTCCATATTTTTTTCATCAAATGGGTGAATTTTTATGCTGGAAATTTTTCAAACCCATGATTTTGAGTTGATTGAGCTCTGAGTTACTGGAGAAGTTAGATGGGCAATGGGCAACAGCTAAAAAATATATAGCATAGGCCTTGTGAAATGTGGGGTTTTCCTTTTTTTTTTTTTTTCTAGCTTGCTTGTTTGTTTTTCTGCGAAAAAAAATATTGCATGGCAGTTGATACAGTAACATTAATCTCAACTACAGCATAATGTCTTTAATGGATTCCTGCCGTAAACATCAGAATAGGAATCGCTCTAAGTACTAATCCGGGAGAGATGCATTAGGTTGGGAAGCCAATACAATCTTTTTGCTATCAGTGGATAGCATACATGCTAAGTGAAACATTTGTAGAGTTTTTATAACATTTCAGTTCTCAGATCTTTTACTAAATAGGTCCCAACTCTAAAAGTGTCATATAAAAAGGAAGAAACTCTTCAAAGAAGTAATATTTAGAAAAAAACTGTTACTGATATCATAAAAGAGAGGTGAATTATTACAAAGAAAAGGTCACTAGACAAAGCAGATCACCTGATGACTGGACTGGGGTTATTTTTTGTCATACAAGAATATACTGCTTTTCACAATGAATAATCATAGAAACAAACATCTAATCTGCAACTACTCATGAAAATAATCTCTTTAAAAATAATGTATGCTTGCAAAACACTCAGACTGTCAAATTAAGATAAAACCATTTATATGAATTACCTTTTCTTGCTGAAATTCCCTTTGCAGGGAAACTATTCCAGTTTGAACTGAGATTTAATTTGAATGACATGACTACTCCCTCCTCAATGACTTGGAAACCCTCCACCTTCCTTCTGTGCCTTGTTGCACAGTAATGCAGGTTGTTAAATCTTATCACAAAGCAAGAATGGGAATTCAGAGTAGTGTAGAAATGGACAATTCAATAGTGTTTGTGAACATGATACTAAACCTGGCCTATTATTAGGTAAAAACAGTAACAAAGCCCCACCACGCCCATAGGTAGCCTGGTAGTTTGAGCAGAGAACAATTTGGGTAAATGCTTAATCTATGCATATGAATCATCCTCTACATTAATGTTGCATGCACTGACGGTGCAATAACACACTTGAACTCTGTTTTCTTGGCCTCTATTTGATGGAAATTCCTCCTACAATATTATTATGGAATTTGTAGGGGATTTTTTTTCTTCTGATTTCTATGGTTCTTATAGCAATGATCTACAACCACAGTCAGATAAACCCCGCCCATGCCAAATAATCTTGTGATCATCTTACTGAAAGGAATGAGTTAATGTCACAATATTTTGTGAAAAGGTCACCATGCGTTCATGGGACTTGGAGGGAGCATCGGCCTTTCATTTCTTACAATTATTTAGTACGTGTCATCAAGGATGCTGTGGGGGCGCACTGAGTTGTACTCATTTCCACTTCTATATACAACTGACCTTACATTGCCATCAGCTGTGTAATCAGTTTTATTAACTGCAAAGAAGAAATCTGAATGGAAATGGAGCATTTGGCATCGAGCAGAATCCTTCCCTTTTCTGTACACTTTACTATGTCGAAATACACAAGGGGGCACTGCCGGAAGCAGAGTATCCCAACAGCCTTATGAACACAAAATAACTCATCAGTGCATAAACATTGTTGGAATGTTCTGATATTAAAGCACTAAAGACTTTATCATACAGATGGCTTTATTTATAAGGATTTATTTTTTTTAACCACTCCTGCCCCTTTTGGGCTTACAGCTCAATCAGAACCAGAGCTGGGAGATTCCATTCACATCTAGGAATTTGTTTCATCCTATCATTGCAGCAACAATCATCAACTAGGGGCCTGTGCACCAGGGATCCTTCCAGATGCCTGCAATTTAGGGTCATAAATCTGGTCAGTAGGTGTCATAATTACACTATAACTATGACTCCCTCTTCCTTCTAACCCTTTCTGCAGGGGCTGTGAATGTTGCCTCCATAGCATCTCCTGACCCAGCTGACCCAGGGGGTGTATTTTTAGGTCTTACATAAGAACAAAAAACTTATAGGAAGCTCAAACCAGAGAATATACCTCCTCCTCTGGGTGGAAAATGAGGCATTATTTCAAGAAAATTAGTCTCTCACCTATGTCTGAGAGGTTTTCTTCAGGTACAGAAGATATTTGACAAAATGAATCATGCAAATAATGTTGTAAACACATTTGTTCTTTGTAAATGGTCAAGATCTCTAGAGGACGGTGGTTAAATCTGCAGCAAGTATCCAGGAGAAAAAATCATAAAAGCATGAAATTAGTCATTGACTCAATTTACCTCATTTACTAGTGGCAAAGACCTCTGTTTGAATTAATATTACCCACTGGAATTTCAAACAGTAGTGACATGGTGTATCATTTCCCAAATTACTGACCATGTCTAGTGCTGTACCATAAGCTGTTCATAGCCCTCAAATTACTTTGGGTCAATTTATTATGCCTGCATTTCAATTACATTTATTAGCAATATTATGTGCTTGAGCTTTCTTTTGTAGTCGCACATTGGCTAATTTCTTTTGCATTATTTTGGGATGTGCGTTTTGCTGATAGATGACTGCTACTGCCTCAGACAATCCTTAATGATACTGTGTGCCATGTTGCCTGTTTTCATTCAAACTGAAGCCAGCTGAAGATAAATGTTTACCTAATATAGCAAAATGTACAAATGGCGTGAACATATTTTTGGCTGCATGATGCTGGCCATCATGCTGGAGAAAGTAATTTTACTAAACAAATATCACAGCTCATCATACTTGGCCATATTTTATTTGGATGTGGAATAAACCACGGAGTTGGTTTTTATGGCACTGTGATAGCAGTTCGATAGTTTGAAGTATTTCAGTAAGTTAGCCAGCAGCAGTTTTTACTTTAAATACATGAAAAAAAGTATAGCATTTGACACTAAAATTAAAGACTGGAATTCTAAACCAGGATATTGCATGTTGGAGAACCAGCCATACTATCCACAAAGCTATGACACCTAAAGGGAAAATCTCAACTGAGCAAACGGGATAGGCCAATTTGATCTTTAACATCTATCAACTGCTATGTTAGTACACTAACATGCCAACAGAATCCTATGCCTTTTTTTTTTTTTTTAAATAAATGTGCATTAGTCATTACAGATAAGAAAAGCAAAGCAAGAGTCAATATCCTAAGGTATTTTGCTTCCTGTTTTTCTCTATGTCCTGTTATGGCATTCAGTAAAGTAAAGAAATAACTTGTTACATTCCTAACCTACCCAAAATATAAGAAAAAATATATAAGGTGAGTATAATATATAAAAAATTTAAAAAATCTTTAATTATACATAATACTCTAAGGGGCGGATTTTAAAAGGCCCGCGCGCCCACGCGCCTATTTTGCATAGGCCGCCAGCGCGCGTAAAGCCCCGGGACGCACGTAAGTCCCGGGGCTTTCGAAAAGGGGCGGGAGGGGGCGTTTCGGGGTGTTCCCGAAACGATGCGGCGTTTTGGGGGCGGGCCTGGGGGGCGTGGTGCCAGCCTGGGGGCGTGGTCGAGGCTTTCGGACCAGCCCCCGGGACCGGAGGATGGAGCGGGGCTGCCGGCCGGCGCAGGCGTAACTTTGCCGACAAAGGTAGGGGGGGGTTAGATAGGGCTGAGGGGGGGGTGGGTTAGGTAGGGGAAGGGAGGGGAAGGTGGGGGGAGGGTGAAGGAAAGTTCCCTCCGAGGCTGCTCCGAAATCGGAGCGGCCTCGGAGGGAACAGGCAGTGCGTGCTGGGCTCGGAGCGCGCAGGTTGCACAAATGTGCACCCCTTTGCACGCGCCGACCCTGGATTTTCTAAGATACACGCGGCTACGAGCGTATCTTATAAAATCCAGCGTACTTTTGTTCGTGCCTGGTGCGCGAACAAAAGTACGCGATCGCGTATTTTTTAAAGATCTACCCCTAAGGTTGAATAATACTACAAACTATGGGGCGGATTTTAAAAGCCCTGCTCGCGTAAATCCGCCCGGATTTACGCGAGCAGGGCCTTGCGCGCCTATTTTCCATAGGCCTGCCGGCGCGCGCAGAGCCCCGGGACTCGCCTAAGTCCCGGGGTTTTTTGTCGGGGGCGTGTTGGGGCGGGGCCGATCGACGCGGCGTTTTGGGGGCGGGACGCGGCATTTCGGGGGCAGGACGCGGCATTTCAGGGGCGGGCCCAGGGGCATGGTTTCGGCCCGGGGCGGTCCAGGGGCGTGGCCGCGCCCTCCGGAACCGCCCCCGGGTCACGTCTCGGCGCGCTAGCGGCCCGCTGGCGCACGGGGATTTACTTCTCCCTCCGGGAGGCGTAAATCCCCGGACAAAGGTAGGGGGGGGTTAGATAGGGCCAGGGGGGTGGGTTAGGTAGAGGAAGGGAGGGAAAGGTGAGGGGAGGGCGAAAGAGAGTTCCCTCCGAGGCCGCTCCGATTTCGGAGCGGCCTCGGAGGGAACGGAGGCAGGCTGCGCGGCTCGGCGTGCGCCGGCTGCCCAAAATCGGCAGCCTTGCGCACGCCGATCCTGGATTTTAGCAGATACGCGCCTGGAGGGCCTGGAGCGCGAACAAAAGTATGCGAACGCGCCGTTTTTTAAAATCTACCCCTATATGATTACATAAAATTCAGTTTGCAAATAATATATACATTATATAGCATAACAATACTACACCATGTATAAATCAAGAAACATAAGAATTTTACATCCAAAAAAGACAAAAACAAACAAAACACGGAATAAAAATTTAAAATCCTCATACATGTGTGACATACCAACCACCCCTTGCAGAAAACCCCTCCCCACTGATAGCTATATTCTTCTATGAAGCTCCAACAGAATCACTGCTGAAAATCACCCTTTCAACATTTCATTAAATAACCTTCATTTTTCTTCCAAAAAACGTTCAGGTGCAAAGATAATCAGAAGCACTCAAGACAATGCAGTGAACTGTGAAATCTCAAAAAGATGTCAATCAGAATGTTGGAATCTACAAAACATATCTTCACATTTGCCAATATCAGTTTCCAAAGGAGATGTCTTCACATTTCCCGACATGAGCTTGTATTTCACCTCGAATCAGAGGCTGCATCAGGGGAAACTAATGCAAGGAAATATATAGAATACCCTCAAAAAGTTACACACACAAAAACTACCAAACCAACCAAAGATGAAAAAATAAACTTACTCCACAAAAGCAATCTTCAAAACACATTTACTGAAAAAAAACTATAATAGAATAATCAAAATAAAAAGTCTCACAAAACCGAAAACCAGGAACATTTATCATATTTGAGTTAATTAATGCAAAAGACAATACTTACTCCACACAACTCGGAAAATAGTAACAGGGAAAACTGCCAAGGCTGTAAAGAACACTGAAAGGATTAAACAACACACTTCCTTTCTAAATGATGTTCCAACTACCAACAAACCAATCAGTACCGGTCCTTGTCATAGAGAATGGTTAACCCCAAAATAGTACCATCTATCTAGAGAATAAAGCCAATCAAAATCATTTGCTTCAGAACCAACCAATCACTAATCATATAAAAAAAACTTGTCATTGGTAAAGCCAGAAGCTGATGTTTAAAAAGAGCAAAATCTGGAACCATGGAAAGCTATACACAATCATTAAAAAAAATACCCCATTCAATCTTATTATTTAGACACCTTGGCACAACAGATTCAAGGCATTAAATCCACTGCTGTTCTAACTGAATCAGACGATTGTTATGGACACTGACATGGAACTGTTATCGATCATCCCGCCAGGAGGGCGGAGTAGCAATCTGTGATAGTTGCTCCCCCCAGAGGGGGAGGAGTTAACAATGTGAAATGGTGAATCCTTGGGTCGATGGCAGATGACAGCACCCCCAGGAGGATATCATGAGAGGGACCACTGACTAGGCTGGAGTATGGAGACAGATACAGATAGTTCTTTATTAGACAGGCAGTAGAACCACCAGAGGTGGCAGTAGTGAGCTGATGTGCCCAGCAGGACTGAAGTCCCTCAGATCCTGGAACTGTAATCTCCGGTTTTGTTCATCTGTAGAGAGAGACTCATAGGTAGTGAGTAGACAGGGTATGCTGGATACATAACCAGAAGTAGATGATACACTCACATAGATTATAATGAAGCTCAGTAGCTGGAGAGAGTTAGGCCCTTGAGGAGCAAGTACCTGGTTCCAGGAACAGCTCTGAGAGAGCGATGGTAACTCACAGTTAATTATCTCTTTAATGGTTTCTAGGCAAACTGTAATAAGAACTCACAATATCTGTATATGAAATAACTTCTGAAATAGAAGGGAGTCTTCGGAAGGTTTTAGGAACATAGGCCCTCGAAGAACGAGTACCAGATCCTGTCTTAGCAATCTGAAAACAAGAGGAAAGAACGGGGCCCCCGAGGAGTGGGTACCCCTGGTAAGAGGTAGAGTACCTTGGACGAATCCTTGCTAACTCGATTCGTAAGCATAAGCAAAGACCTTTTATGTTGAAAGTGGATGACGTCACTACAGGGGGGACGCCCCCGAAGTTCACGCCCTTGCTGGTACAAACTTCGGAGCACGCGCGCCCTATGTCATCAGGAACATGGCGGATCCGCAGTGTCAGGCCAGCCCGGGGACTCCAAGAAGAAACACCGAGGAGAAGCCGTGGCATCAGGCCGTCCATCATGCCTGGAGGGAGTCACCAAAGAGGTAGAGAGGGTGGAGCGAGGGCAAAGAGCTGGCACAAACAAACAGGAACCAACGAACAAAGCTGAATAAATAGGGGGTGGTACAGAATTCATGGGATTCTCATTCTATACAATCCAAATTGCTTTTCAATTGCTTTTGATAGAAGGTAAAATCCTATCTTAGTATCAAGATGAGGGAGCCTATAGAGTTGGGGCAGTGCCAAGAGGGTTGGCAGTTAATTCCAATAAGGGGGAAAATGTCTCTAGACTGGAAACTTTCCTAGAACTGGAGCTTCCATCCAAGGAATGTCATGGCGCAGTATGCTGGATTTGAAGGCTGCCTACCACTATATCACAGAGAGTTAAAAAAATTTTTAAAAATTCATTAGAAATGATGAACTGAATCCTGGGGTGTAAAGGTTCCCAGAGCTGCACCCCAGTCTGCACTAGTAATTATTATTTCATTTGTTTTTAATGCTGCACAGTTAAATTGACAAAAGGAATACATAACACTACAAGGCAGGATTCTTTCAGGAGCACCAGACATGATGTATTGCTGTTTTAAATCGGTGCCAGTGAAAAATGTACCTATGTTGCCTACCATGTGTTTAGTGCAAATTTCCTTACAGCGGTGGAGTGATAGGTCATCATTCACAGAAATGCTAGCTTGTAATTTTGTAGTAAAAGCGTAGCCAATGAATACTTAAATTAAAAAAAAAAACTGCAGCAATCATAGAGCAAATAAAAAGAGAAAAATCACTCAATTTTAAATTGCTGTTCATACAAGCATGCGGCAACGCACTCTCCGAAAAAGCAGTATGTCTGCAATCATAGTATAGTAAAGTTCCTTTCATAGCAAAAAATTTGTATTGTGCAAAGAATATTGTAATTTTTCACAAAATACATCACCCCGACAGCCTGTATTTTGCATAAAGGCTGCTTTCAGAGGAAAATCTTCCAAGGAGTCGCCAGACAAATATCCTCCAAATTGCATTGGACATCACAGTCTTAGCTTCAAGGAAAAAGCTTCCAAAATACTGGTGTGTAAGTACCTTCACAAATCACATCGGACATCATAGTCTCACCTCTCTCCTCTGTATCCCTCCCAACCTGCGGTTCATAGTCCTCTGTCTCCCCCCCCTCCTATCACCAGGGCAGCAGCAGCAGCAGCAACAAAATGAACACAGGCTACAGGAATGCCAAGCGAGAGATGGGAAGAGAGGACTCTCTGTGCTCCCGGTCCCTGTAGTTGCCCCTGGGGTACAAGCCAGAAAAGTGGCCAAAGAGCCAGAGCACCCACATAATTAGTGCCCTATGTTTTGGAAGCACCTACAGGGTACATTTTGAGTATGCAGGAAAAAAATGTAATTCAGAAGATGTTTTCTGAGGGCAGAGTGGTAAAACGTAGACTCTGCTCTCGTCTTTTTTAACTTGTCTGTTCTGGCATTTATAACAGCAGCCACTGGGGTAGGAATACGATGAGTGAGGTTATCAAATTTGCGGATGATACAAAATTATTCAGAGTAGTTAAATCACAAGCGGACTGTGATACATTACAGGAGGACCTTGCAAGACTGGAAGATTGGGCATCCAAATGGCAGATGAAATTTAATGTGGACAAGTGCAAGGTGTTGCACATAGGGAAAAATAACCCTTGCTGTAGTTACACGATGTTAGGTTCCATATTAGGAGCTACCACCCAGGAAAAAGATCTAGGCATTATAGTGGATAATACTTTAAAATCGTCGGCTCAATGTGCTGCAGCAGTCAAAAAAGCAAATAGAATGTTAAGAATTATTAGGAAGGGAATGGTTAATAGAACGGAAAATGTCATAATGCCTCTATATCGCTCCATGGTGAGACCACACCTTGAATACTGTCTACAATTCTGGTCGCCACATCTCAAAAAAGATATAGTTGCGATGGAGATGGTACAGAGAAGGGCAACCAAAATGATAAAGGTGATGGAACAGCTTCCCTATGAGGAAAGGCTGAAGAAGTTAGGGCTGTTCAGCTTGGAGAAGAGACGGCTGAGGGGGGATATGATAGAGGTCTTTAAGATCATGAGAGGTCTTGAACGAGTAGATGTGAATCGGTTATTTACACTTTCGAATAATAGAAGGACTAGGGGGCATTCCATGAAGTTAGCAAGTAGCACATTTAAGACTAATCGGAGAAAATTATTTTTCACTCAACGCATAATAAAGCTCTGGAATTTGTTGCCAGAGGATGTGGTTAGTGCAGTTAGTGTAGCTGGGTTCAAAAAAGGTTTGGATAAGTTCTTGGAGGAGAAGTCCATTAACGGCTATTAATCCAGTTTACATAGGGAATAGCCACTGCTATTAATTGCATCAGTAGCATGGGATCTTCTTAGTGTTTGGATAATTGCCAGGTTCTTGTGGCCTGGTTTAGCCTCTGTTGGAAACAGGATGCTGGGCTTGATGGACCCTTGGTCTGACCCAGCATGGCAATTTCTTATGTTCTTATGAAATGACAGAACCTTCAACAACATGGAATAATGAAATTGTCGGGGTCAGAAATAGTGACTAATAATTTCTCAAACTATAAAACTGAATATCAGCACAACACACACACACACCACAGAAATCATTGCCCAAATGAAAGGAGGGCGCCATTAAGACAAGTTTAAAATGCCAACATTTGAACTCGCTCTTCCTTTCATGATATGGTTGACTGTCACATTCTCTAACTGGGTCATCTTGAGGGAAATTTAATTGTTTAATCTGCAGAAATCTGCTGTCCGAAAACCACCCACCCGCAATGTAGCTGTAACTCTGTACACTGCCCCACATAGAGAGGTTGCGTTCCTGGGAGCGTGTTTAGGTTGGAGGAAGACACACACAGAAAGGTGAATTTTAAAATCCCGACACGCGCATTTATTAGAGGATTTGCAAATATGTCAGGCTTGCACACACCAAACGAATTTTAAAAGCCACTTGGATATGCGTGTAAATACTGCAGTACGCACATCTCAGAAGTTCTCAAAAAGGGGCGGGGAATGGACCTTTTGGGGAGTAAATATTTAAGCCCTCCGGCCTGCACTGGTGCCCTCACCATGTAACTTTACTTTGGTTGTGGATGCCATGTAAGTTATAAAATAAAGAGGCAGATCTGTGGAGTTTTCAGGGTTGAGGATAACTGGGGGGAGTGAAGGCTATTAAACCAGTGGGGTTTGGAAGACCTATCCCTTAACTGGCTGAACTGGGGCAAACTTGTAAAACTGGAAATGGCGTCGGTACGCACCCCTTTTAAAATCCCTTGATTTATGCAGTAGAAGCATTTGCACTCATTTGTGCACGCCCACTTAAAATCTGGCACACATGTGCAAGTGGCTAGACTATTTTATAACATGAAATTAAATGTCGACAAGTGCAAAGTGATGCATGTAAAGAAAAATAACCCATGCAGTACTTATACAATGTTAAGTTTCATGTTAGCAGTTACCACCCAGGAAAAAGATCAAGGCTAAGTGTCTGCAATGGTTAAAAAAGTAAACAATGTTATGCGATGGTTAAAAAAGTAAACAATGTTATGAATTATTAGGAAGGGAATGGTGAATAAAACTGAAAATGTCATAATGCCTCTGTATCACTCCATGGTGAGACTGAGTAGTGTGTACAATTCTGGTCGCCGCATCTCAAAAAAGATATTGATGCACTGGAGAAGGTACAGAGAAGGGCAACCAAAATGATATAGATGAAACGGCTCCCCTATGAGGAAAGGATGGTAGGGCTGGAGAAGAGACAGCTGAGGCGGGGTAATGATAGAGGTCTATAAAATCATGAGAGTACTAGAACAGGTTAATGTAAATTTGTTTTCTCTTTCAGATAATACAAGGACTAGGAGGCATGCCATAAAGTTGGCAAGTAGCAATTTAAAACACATTGAAGAGCATTCTCTTTCACTCAATGCATAATTAAATTCTGGAATTCACTGCCAGAAGATGCGGTTAAGGCAGTTAGCTTATCTGCGTTTAAAAAAGGTTTGAATAAGTTCCTGGAGAAGTCCATTAACTGCTATTAGTCAAGTTGACTTATTTATTTATTTATTTATTTATTTAACATTTTTATATACCGACCTTCATGAAAAAAATTCATATCAGATCGGTTTACATGTAACAAGGGGTATAACTTAACCATATAACAAGAGGCGAAAGATACATATAACAAGGAGGTTTTAACTTGGAGGGCTAGGTTAGCCGGAGATATAGGACAGCATAACTTAGGAAATAGCCACTGCTTTTTCCCAGCATTAGTAGCTTGGGATCTATTTAATATTTGTGTACTTGCCAGGTACTTGTAACTTGGATTGGTCATGGTTGGATACAGGATGCTGGGCTTGATGGACCCTCGGTGTGACCCAATATGGCAACTTATGTTCTTATGTGCACTCCCCCTTTGAAAAGTGGTGTAAAAGCTGCAGTCAAAAAAATGGGCATGGACTTTGCACCAATGCAGGCAGGTTGAAAATTGGTTCTCCCACTTCACTACCCATGATGACATTCTTCAAACTTCCGTCAATATCACAATCCCTGGGAGGACATTAGCAAATTATGTAGCATGAGGCTATGTTGTATGGCTCCGATTCTTATTTTCTAGCCCTGAGCAGAACTCCTTGTCTCCAAAGTTTAAAAAATACTGAAATCCGCAGCACTCCAAAGATCTCCGATCAAGCCAACAAGAGTGTGGGGGTCATGGCAAACTCCTCAAAGTCCAGAATATCCTCGTGCAAGCTACAACATGGCATTCAAACCTGTCCTTACCTCCCTTAGCCTTCCCTTCCCCGAAGCCAGTCTGGTTTTCATGATATCCCTAATGAATATGCAGAAAATTTAGCTGCAAACCATGGAGACAGGGCATGCAAATATATATCATACATATCCATTTAAGGATATCCTGAAAAAGCAATGGGTGGGGTGGGGGTGGAAGGGAGGAGGGGAGTGGACAAAGGAGATTTTAGGACACTCACTGGTCTAGAGGAATATAAATATATGGTAGCAGTCTTTATATCTTTCACACTTATAACATAAAAGCATATTCATCAGTCCTTCAAGAATGAGAAGTTTGCCTTGGGATGGAGTCAGATCAACAAAATGCATCTAAATCTCATGAGAGATGCAGAAATATTCAGAAATATATAGGGTCACTCCCTAACACATGATCATCTTATAGCAGGGAGTTGGAAACTTGCAGCCCACAAGCCACATCTGGCCCCGTGCTCAATTTAATCCAACTGATGGCAAAACACCTGACATCACTCGGATGATTTCTAGTGGGCATGAGGTATATAAAAAAAATAATTAGCAGCAGCAACAGATTATAACAGGAACATCTGCTCTGTTTCCATTCTGAACTGCTGTCACCTGCTCCCCCCTCCTCCCCCATTAACATGGCCTGAAGAAGAGGCTCAAGATTGCTAACGTCGCCAACTGTGTAAAGAAAGGTTCCCCACCCCTCTCTTATCCAATTCCCAAACAATCACGGTGTAAACAGTCCAGGACCTAATAATACACAGTTTTCAAACTAGAGGCCTTCTGAATTACATTCCTGGGTCAAGATTCTGCTCCTTGAGACCCTCTGGGACAGGGGTTCAAAGCCCTTGGAGCCAATTTCAGGATGTGCTCTTACGAGGTTATGTACCGGGTTCAAGTAGCCACAGTCTGTGGTCCTTGATCAAGGACTGTCACTTCAGAAGATGAACTAGCGGGGAGGGGATTTTAAAACGAGGTGGGGTAGGGGAGGAACTCGAGTAGTTGCAAAAAAAGGCTCATGGCACAGTAGCACGATAGGCCCCAGCTTTGATACATCTGGAAGCCCAAGAGTGGGGGGGGGGGGGGGAAGCTGCCAGTCCACAAAATATACCCGAATTAAAAGAATTCTGGGTCCTTAGCTGGAATAGCCCTTTATAGCTCTGCTCCCTACAACACTCCCCCCCCCCCCCCCCCCCACAGAGAGAGGCACTGGATCAGAAACTTCCGCTTTCAGCAAGATGAAGGGAAAGGTCTGTTCATTACACAAAGTAAAATGAGCTGAAAGAAGAATTATTTTATGAGAAGCTTATAGGTTCCAGTCATCCCTGTGTTCCTATCCTTTTTCACTTTAAGCTGGAATCCAGCCCCCTATAAAAAGATGACAAAAAAGCAGGAAAACGGGAAATTGAGCTTCTACGCAAAACACAAACACTTCTCCTTCTCTCTCTCTCTCTCTCTCAGCACTTCCAGTAGTGCAACCAGTTCTCTGGAGTTTTATCTCCTTTGTGGCATCTTCCAAAATTTCACAATGCGCATTTTAAAGCTGAAATACAGTTGGTGTTTACTTCTATTTTGCCTATCCATAAAGCATCTGTGTAGGTCACACACTCACTCTTTTGAAATGGCAGCAACATTAAGCTTTAATAAAGAAACGCAGGTCCCGGATCTAATTTGTCTACTTGGAAATGAATTCAAGTCTTGATAGAGAAAGAAATGAAAACATTTGAAAGAGACTGCAATTTATTGATTAAAATACATTTCATTAACGTAAAGGGGTTTCAAGCAATGGAAGGAAAAGAGGTTACACAAGGTAGAAAAGGAAAAAAGGTGCATTCTCAAGTAAGCTAATAACCAACCTACCTCTTGTGACTCCAAACAAATTGATTTGTGATTGCAATGGCTTATTCATTTCAGTTTATGGAATATTCAAGAAGCTACTACCACAAAGGAATAAAGATTTGCACTTTACTATTCCAATTTAAGCATATCTGGTTTCCAATGTATTATATATTAGTGGTTTCCTGGCTTTGTATGAAAACACAGTTATAATAAAACCAGAGATTCATCTTCAAGCTTTAGTTTATATATAACTTAACATCTTAAGGAAATTATATTTTCTTTTAAACTATGCATACTTAGCTTTCACTCATGAAGAGTAAAATACTACTTTTATAAAAACCCAATATAATGTGAAGATCACAATGTGACATAATCTAGTGGATTGCTGGACCCGAGGCAGCATGGATTCACCAGGGGAAGATCCTGTCAGACAAATCTGATTGATTTTTTTTGACTGGATGACTAGAGAATTGGATCAAGGAAGAGCGCTCAATGTGATCTACTTGGATTTCAGCAAAGCTTTTGATACAGTCCTGCATAGGAGGCTTGTAAATAAAATGAGAAGCTTGGAAGCGAATGCCAAGTTGGTGGCGTGGATTACAAATTGTTTGATCAATAGAAGACAGCATGTGATAGTAAATGGAATCTACTCTGAAGAGAGAGCCTTGTTAAGTGGAGTTCCTTAGGGATCGGTGGGGAGACCAATTCTGTTCAATATCTTTGTGTGCGACATTGCGGGAGGGATAGAAGGTAAAATATTTCTGTTTGCAGATGATACTAAGATCTGCAACAAAGTGGACATGCCTGAAAGAGTAGAAAGAATGAAAAGTGATTTAAGAAAGATTGAAGAATGGTCAAACATTTGGAAGCAGGGATTCAATGCCACGAAGTGCAGAGTCATGCATCTTGGATGCAGTAATCCAATCAAGCTGTATGTGATGGGGGGGGGGGGGGGGGGAAGGCTGATGTGCACGGACCAAGAGCGAGATCTTGGTGATAGTGTCTGGTGATCTGAAGATGGTGAAGCAATGTGACAAGGTGATAGCTAACGCCAGAAGAATACTAAGCTGCATAGAGAGAGGAATAACCAGTAAGAAAAAGGAGGTGGCGATGCCCTTGTACAGATCTTTGGTGAGGCCTCACCTCAAGTATTGTGTTCAGTTCTGGAGCCCTTATCTCAAAAGGGATAGAGACAGAATGGAGGGGGCCAGAGAAGGGTGACAAAAATGGTGTGGAATCTCTGTATCAGAAGACCTATGAGAAGAAGCTGAAGGATATGAATATGTACACTCTGGAAGAAAGGAGGTGCAGGGGAAATATGATACAGACCTTCAGATACCTAAAAGGTTTCAATGATGTATGGACTTCAAACCTTTTCCGTTGGAAAGAAAACAATACTGGTCAAGAAATGAAACTCCAGGGGGAATGACTAAGAACCATCAGGAAATATTTCTTCACGGAGAGGGTGGTGGGTGCCTGGAATGCTCTTCCAGAGGAGGTGGTGAAGAAGAGTACAGTGAAAGAATTTAAAGGGGCATGACATAAACACCATGGATTTCTAAAGGCTAGAACTGACAAACATTTGGGTGGGGGATAAGAACATAAGAAACTGCCATGCTGGGTCAGCATACCCTTAAGAATAAGAGTCACATTACTCTCATGGTTTTTAATATAATATAAGGAATACCCTCATACCAGGGCCAGTGCACACTTCCGCCTACCGGCGTCTTTTACCTTTATGTACCACCGCCACTCTGGCTGCCCAATATCAAATAATCATAGGGTAACCTCTATTTTATTTAAAACCATGATGTACTGCCGCATACTTCTTAGCAGTTCAATTCATTTTTCATGGGTCAGCATACCCAGCATACTGTTTCCAACAGAGGCCAAAACCAGGCCACAAGAACCTGGCAATTACCCAAACACTAAGAAGAACCCATGCTACTGATGCAATTAATAGCAGTGGCTATTCCCTAAGTAAAATGGATTAATAGCTGTTAATGGACTTCTCCTCCAAGAACTTATCCAAACCTTTTTTGAACTCAGCTACACTAACTGCACTAACCACATCCTCTGGCAACAAATTGCAGAGTTTTATTGTGCGTTGCATGAAAAAGAATTTTCTCCGATTAGTCTTAAATGTGCTACTTGCTAACTTCATGGAATGCCCCCTAGTCCTTCTATTATTCGAAAGTGTAAATAACCGAGTTGTCTTCTGAATCTAATTCCTCTTCTCTCCCTGCAGTGTAAGCGGGGAGCAATGTTGGAGTTGCATTAAAAGCATCAAAGCATTATGGTTAAGGGTAGTAATCTTTATGCCTTCTGCTAATAACTGCCATACCAGGGACTACCGGGGCCATTGGTCGGCCCCTGTCACATGGTAGGAGCAATGGATGGCCGGTGCCATCTTTAAACATGGCGCGGGCCATCCATTGCTCCTACCATGTGACAGGGGCTGGCCAATGGCATCGGTAGCCCGTCACATGGTAAGGGCAAAGGGCCATCAGCGCCATTTTGTTTACTGGCAGTCGATGGCCTGAGAGTGGGAGATCGCTCCCGGGAACCCCGCTGGACCACCAGGTATTTTAAGAAAATTTTGGGGGGGTCGGGAGGGCTGCTGGACCACCAGATACTTAAAGAAAGTATTTGGGGGAGTCGAGAGGGTGGGGGATTCTAAAGAATTCAATTTTAAGGGTCGGGGCTCGGGCGCAGCCGATTAAAACGCCACGAAACGGAACGCTACGAATTGCGGGAATGAAAATTTCCCACAATCCATGTACGATTCCGATTCCGGCTATGATTCCGGACCTGATTCACATCCCTATGGATTACTACCCTTAACAAATAAGCCTTGATGCTTCTGATGAAACTGCAACATTGCTCTCTGCTTCTAAGGAAGGGGGTGGATGAAAAGAGAAATTTGTATTCAGGGACAACCAACTTGAGCCATGACTTTTTTACAGTCTAGAGTACTGATAAGCAGACATTAAGGGGGAAAAAAACCACAGGCCTGCTTCTACGGCCAAGTCCATAAGCAAAGCACATCAAGCAGCACTGACTGATACATGGGGGTAACCTGCATAGTGCGGCAGATACTGCCTTGGGAAGCTTGCAGGGCAGACTGGATGGGCCACTGATCCTTTTCTGCCATCATTTCTATGTTTCTATATTTATGTTTCCATGATTCCTTAATTCATTTTTTTAAATGTGTAAATTAGTTTATATTATATATCTATATGTATCTCTATTATACCTATATATCAACACACACACAGAGGTGGATTCTGATTTATTTGCTTTTTGAAATCTGAGCTCAAGGTGACTTACAAATACAGGTACAGTTGGTATGCTCCTGCCCCAGAGGGCTTATAATATGTTGGTACCTGAGGCAGTGGAGGGTGAAGCGACACCCAAGGTCACAAAGAAGGCAAGTTGGAGAAGCAGAATCTGAACCCTGAAATCTCCCAGTTCTCAGCCCACTGCTCTAACCGCTACGCTACTCTTCCTCTCCACATACACAGAATGCTGAATTAGAACACCCCCCAATGTGTTTATCTATATAATACATAAGATTATAATCCCTTAAAAACTCAATAGAAGTGAATGTATCTCATGTTATCCATGCTTTCTTTTCAGTTCTTTTGTTAATCCTTCCCATAATGCTCATATAACCTGTACCCTCTTCGATAAGATCACCTACCTCTATGTAGGTCCAGATCTGCAGGTTAGGGTCCTCCTCTAATTTATTATTTATATCCTTGTATGTTAAGCTTTATATTAGGGGATGTCAAAGATTATTCATTTTAATCTCATTTAAGACTTGTTTTAATGTTGTTCCTGGGTCCCTTTGTACCCAAACGTATTTGCTCTTTCCTGTAGTTCAACGAATGTATTTACTCTCTTTGTATATAACCGCGCTTTTATGATTATATCTTCTCATTATGTAATCATTTGTGGTCTCTCGGGCCGTTTCATAGTGTAGACTTTATAGTCTTAGTTCTCTTGTCCCAGTTACCTGTATTTCCTCTTTTATGTATTGCCATCGTGCAAATTTGCAGTTTCAATGTAAACCGGTGTGATTTGTATGTCATACAGGAACGCCAGTATAAAAAAAGTTAAAAATAAATAAATAAATAAAATAAATGTTAATTCCTTACATAAACACCCATATCCATAAAAACATTCTAAAAATGTACAATACCAACTGTAACAGCAGGTCAACCAAGAATCACATTAAATTTAACAGGCTTTCATATGTAATGGCACCAATTCGTTCGTACTAACTTTTTGTACTGTCACATGGTGCATCAACCCATATTATTTTTCTCTATTTTCTTGAGGGGTCAGTATGTATCTTTACAAATATATAACATACATATATAAGGAAATATCTATTTACATTCACATACTAACTGCTGAGCATTACAATGGAGCAGAAAATATTTTGGGTGATGCGATGATGATGGTCCAATCATAGCAAAACCTCAGTTTCAGATATGCACACTAGCATGGGGATTATCATGGAAAATCATTGATCTTTAGCCATGTATGATTTTTTTTAAAGGGATAAAGGCTGCATTTTCTTACATTACAAGAATGTAGGCAATAAAACCTGCTCTTCTGTTGTCATTCTTATCCAGTTTCCTCTAAAATAAAAAAAAAATGAGCAAAATTTTACCTATGATTATAAAGTATGTAAAAGCGAGTGAGAAATGTTCTATATCTGCTAAGCATTAGGATCATTACCCTCTTGCTAAATTCTTTGCTGTGATGATGTTAGGACTGCTGCGCCTGGACTTGGGTCACCTTAGATAGATTATCCTGTTCACAGCTGCACAAGAATAAATCACAGCAATTACATCTTTAACAATTTGTATTACTGAAATGAATGCTATGCCACTAGCTTCTGGAAAAGTAGAAAATACCCACCAGAATGGTCTTTTTATTCTTTAAACGTATATTGATTTTTCTTGATAAGTCCTTTTTGGTCAACTGTGTCATTTGCACTTGGCAACTCAGAGCTTAATTGAGCTATTTAGAAACATCTAAAGCCTCCATCCGTTGCATGAAAACATTCAGAACCCTTCCCTATAGGCTGGATGGCCGTAATAGAAATCATGTTGCATCCATTCCTTTGAAATATGAGAGGGGTTAATATGTATTTTTACAGACATATGATATATATATATATATATATATATATACATACACACACACACATAGTTTTACATACACACATTGTTTTGCTTGCTGAGTGAAGTATATTCCCCTTTTTTCTATAAATGTCACAAATATTCTGTGTTACAAGACTGATTCTGCTATATAATATTTTTTAAACCAGGACACCCCAGTTTATGGAATCTCAGCACAATTTCTTTTGCTATAGCACTCAGTTGCTGAAAATGTTTCATATTGTATATTCTTGCACTGTCCTAATCTAAGCCTAAATTAAAATAAATTATAAATGTAATCCCTTCTAATTTTGGCTCTTTAGCTTTCTCCTACTCCTTAGGCTCCCAGTTTATTCAGCCCACATGCTGGCCTGTCATGACCAAGGGTGTATCTAGGTGTGAGGTTCCATGGACTTTCCCTTCAGTCAGCAGGGCAGGCATCTGTTTGTAATCCCTTTACTTTCTCCATCCATCCCAGTCATTGTAGCCACAGTCCTCTGGTTGAGAGAGAGACAGGTCAGCTAGTCAATATGTATTGCTGTTATCCAATGTCTAGACCTCCCTCTTTCTTTCCCGAGGCCTATGATCCCTGCCCTTAGCAACATCCCCATCTTCTGCCAGTCCAATGGAAAGCAAATCAGTGTCTTGCATGGAAATATTTAGGCCTTATTTACTAAAGATTTTTTTTTTGATTGTCTGAACAAGAGAAAACGAGTTTAGTAAACAAAATCTCCTTAATGCTGCACTGGGCCACTCCCACGGGGTTAACAAGAGCTGTCTGGTCATCACCAGCACGAATGAGGATGCACTCTTGTTTCATATAGGAGTAAATTTATTCCTGAACAGACAGTGTCAGTCAACAGAGTGATGGAGCATGAGAAAGAAGAAGAACAAGGGATGGGTGTGACAAGAGATGAGGATGCTACGCTGGATGCTTTGGTCAACATGAAATGACAAGGTCAACAATGAAGAAGTAGGAAAAGGCTGAAGGTGACTGAGGTCGCACAGAAGGAAAATGAGAGGGGTGTGGTTTGGACAAGCAGAAAGGAGAGACAAAAGTTACATGAGCAGGAAAGCACTGAAAATACAGAAAGAGGGGGAAAGGCCCAGAGGGAAGAAAAAAGGTCTAGTGGGTCAATACTATTTCACTAAGATAGCCAAGACGTGGCTCAAATATGAGAGCTATGTTTTACCAGGTAGCATGATGAAAACCACAAACCATATATAAGTGGGAAACAGACAAAGAGAAGAGGTGGAAGAAAAAAAGAGTCCTTCATTTGGCAACTTAACAGTAAAATTCACAGTAAAAAGGGCAGATCATAAAAAATATTTGGAGTATCTATGGAGGCCAAATGCTCTTCCTTGACAGGAAATGACTTTAGGAAAGATGACAAAAAATATCTTTTTTCTACATCTGACAGGAAACTTCCAAATGTCTTTCACACCTCCTAAAGCTGACTGAATCATAGCCAAACAAATTTTAATGAAAATACCTTTTGCAAATTTTCACTATAAAATATTTTGCATGGGGTGAGGAGAGGGCGGCAAGAAACAACTTCATTTTGATAAACTCTTGTATCAGTTTGAAGCATTTCAGGTATATCTCATACGAAATCACTTAGCTTTCACTGCGAGGTACTTGAAAGTCAGTGGAAATCAACAGATAGGGGAAAATATTACATTACTAGGTTCTGGAAAGACGCATAGACTTGGCTGTTACTTGTTTTTAAACATCATGGCAGGAAGAAAGAATATGTTCATAATGAAACTGGTTGTAGCAGAGAAAACATGGACCTCCTATATGCCAGGTTCTTGTGGCCTGGTTTGGCCACTGTTGGAAATAGATTGCTGGGCTTGATGGACCCTTGGTCTGACCCAGCATAGCAATTTCTTATGTTCTTATGAATATGCTAATCTTTTTTTCTGACTGCAATGTTGAGAAGCTTTGCTTATTTCTGAGGTGCATAGACCAGGCAAATGCAGTGTTAAATATGATTGAGAACCTATATAGATTTTATGTATTAAAGCAATAATGAAAGCTTTTCACATATTGATATGGTAGATCAGATTAATTTAAATAAGCAGGAGAAGTAATGTAGGATTTTGATGAAATCAGGAAAGAGTTAAGGACAAAAATTTCTACATGAGTGGTGGAGACGGGACTGGAACCTGGATTTCCAGAATTCATAAACTTGTTCACTTCCCCCTTCCACCCAGGCTCTATATTATGTACCCAATTCTCAGTTGACCTTATTTTTAAAAGAGAGTAAACACAAAAACGAGTCATAAAGTTGCTCCCAATTCTTAATTACCGTACTTCTGGTAAAGTAGTGCTTTACATGCAAAAATGTCTCTTTAGAAAATTGTATGATTGAAATGCACATAAAATCAAACATCTATACACTGTAGGCAGAGTATGGGCAGAGTTGGGACTTAACATGCATACTTTTTGATTTAAAAAAATTATGCACGTAAATTCTTGCAGCAAAGCAATGATCACCACATAGCAGGTATAACTGTATGGGCGTAGTTTTACTGGGATAATTTTCAAAGCATACTTGTGTATATAAGTCTGCTGTGGAAATTGGTGTAACTTATGCACATATTTGCTGGTTAATTTGTGCATGATGTCATAAAATTACCTGTTCAGTGTCTGCAAAATGAGAAGTTCCTATGCCCATAATAAAACTGCACACAGCAAAAAATACCCAAACCTATGTAAGACTAAGTATGCTTTCAGTACCCTCCTTCCCTTTGGGGCAGATTTTTTTTTTTTTTTTACAGATTCACAGACTGACTTAAAAAGAGTAGTGTGTGGTGCCTCTCGCCTCCCACCCAACCCTAGCATGGCACCCTGCTTGTCATCCCCTTGCTATATGATGGCCTTGGGTACATTACAAAGGACACTAAGAATGAATGGCTTGTCTTCAGGTCTAGACTGTGTTGGAGAGTTGCAGCCAAGAATTAACCGAAACGAAGGGGAAAAAAATAAGCCTACAAAAAAAAAATGTTTTTTGATGAAGGCCAAGTCTGCAACATGTAAGCTGTGATCAGAGGTGGGCCAGAGGCAGCTTTCATAGTCTCCAGTTTCATTACCTCTTTTTGCTTACCACTCAGTAACTGGTTATATATCTGTAACACTCACTTTTGAAAACAGGGCTGAAGGTCTTGCAAATGAGAATTTAAAACAATTCCTTTTTTACATGCCCACATTCCTTTGCAAAGCCAAAAGACTACTTTTCAGACCTTAAATGAGAGACGTATGTTCTTTGCTCTGAGATGTACAGTAAATGTGAAAAAAAAAAGAAAGAGAGAGGTCGCCCTTTAAGCTCTCAATGCAGGTTTGGACTGCTGAACAATTAAACACCACCAGAAACAAAAAGAGCAACTTCATAAAATGACTCCTAAAATTATATGAATACATTCATTCATTTGTGTCCAGCTGGCTTCCTACTATGACTGATTTCATAGTGGGAATAAGGATGTTTGACTGGCATAATCCATTCGTTTATTGCACCTTGGCATATATAACTTCTTTAATTAACTGAAGTTTGTTCCAGCTGGGCAAGTCTTGGGTCAAAGGGTGCATGTAAGATATTTCATTTTACAGCATATGGCAAATTGTTTAAAGCTTAAGAAACAGGGCACTATAACTGAAACCTCCTGCATATTTTGGTAGAAGTGGTGCATTTTATTTTAAACTTTAGGAAGGATCTTGTTCAGCAAAGAAATAAATAATGATCCCTGACTACTTAAAAGAATAAAATACTGTATGATATTTCAGCATCCACTGCACGATCTCACAAATTAAAATCTCTAGCCCCAAGTCAAATTTTTTTTTCATAATTAGATATTTCCCTGCAATTCTCCTAAACGTCTGGCAGCAGCCACATCTAGAGCAGTGTCAAAGATTACTTTACGTGGATTTGACTCATTCATGTGGAGTGTGTGTGTTTAGAATAATTTGTGACATGCCTTTTCAGAAGTGTTACGCGTTCATGGAAAGGGGAAGGAGAGGCTAAGCCATATAAATAACTTCAATGTATGGCTCAAAACCTGATGTAAGGTGGAAAGATTTGGATATATTGGGGGCTGGGGCCATGATTGGAATAGTAACAGGCTTTATGTCAAAGATAACTTACATCTGTCTGTGGCAGGAAAAGGGATCCTAAGTGAAAAATTAAAATCATATAAAGCATTTAAACTAGAGGATGAGGGTGGCAGAAGAAAATTGGAACATCACCTCCAACATCTGCAAAAAATGGGTGAAAAATTAACAAAATCAGCTGAATATGACAGAAAAGAAGTACAAGAAGAATAGTAACCTGAAGGAGATAAGCTGAAAAGCTATGAGCACAAATGCTCATAGTTTTGGAAATAAATTTCAAGACCTGCAGGCTCTAATGGTGGAAGCAGACCTGGACATCATTGCCTTTACAGAAACATGGTTCACAGAGTCACATGGCTGTGATATAGCCATCCCGGGTTATAACCTAAGGAGAGAGAGGACAGGAAAGGGGGAGGAGTAGAGCTTTATGTCAGAAACAATAATCAAGCTATTGAAATGCAAGAGATGGGGGTAGGGAAAAAACATTATGGGCTATCCATAAAAAAACTGATGATGCTTCCATTTACACTTGTGTGGCCTACAGGCCTCCAAATTCAATCAGAAGAGCTAGACAGAGATCTGATCAAAGACATCAAAAAGATGGGGAAGAAGGGAGAAGTGTTGCTCTTTGGAGATTTTAATCTGCTGGATGTAGACTGGAGGATCCCTTCTACGGAATCTACAAGAAGTAGAGAGATAGTGGATGCCCTCCAAGGGGCTCTGCTCAAAATATGGTAAATGCAACCCATGAGGGAGGGGGTGATACTAGACCTAGTGCTCACAAATGCGGAAAATGTCTCTAATGCCGGTCAAGTGCCCACCTAAGTACAAGTGATCATCAAATAAGAACATAAGAACATAAGAAATTGCCATGCTGGGTCAGACCAAGGGTCCATCAAGCCCAGCATCCTGTTTCCAACAGAGGCCAAACCAGGCCACAAGAACCTGGCAATTACCCAAACACTAAGAAGATCCCATGCTACTGATGCAATTAATAGCAGTGGCTATTCCCTAAGTAAACTTCATTAATAGCTGTTAATGGACTTCTCCTCCAAGAATTTATCCAAACCTTTTTTGAACCCAGCTACAGTAACTGCACTAACCACATCCTCTGGCAACAAATTCCAGAGCTTTATTGTGCGTTGAGTGAAAAAGAATTTTCTCCGATTAGTCTTAAATGTGCTACTTGCTAACTTCATGGAATGCCCCCCTAGTCCTATTATTCGAAAGTGTAAATAACCATGTCACATCTACTCATTCAAGACCTCTCATGATCTTAAAGACCTCTATCATATCCCCCCTCAGCCGTCTCTTCTCCAAGCTGAACAGCCCTATCCTCTTCAGCCTTTCCTCATAGGGGAGCTGTTCCATCCCCTTTACCATTTTGTTTGCCCTTCTCTGTACCTTCTCCATCGCAACTATATCTTTTTTGAGATGCGGCAACCAGAATTGTACACAGTATTCAAGGTGCACTCTCACCATGGAGCGATATAGAGGCATTATGACATTTTCCGTTCTATTAACCATTCCCTTCCTAATAATTCCTAACATTCTGTTTGCTTTTTTGACTGCTGCAGCACACTGAACCGACGATTTTAAAGTATTATCCACTATGACACCTAGATCTCTTTCTTGGGTGGTAGCTCCTAATATGTAACCTAACATTGTGTAACTATAGCAAGGGTTATTTTTCCTTATATGCAACACCTTGCACTTGTCCACATTAAAATTCATCTGCCATTTGGATGCCCAATCTTCCAGTCCTACAAGGTCCTCCTGTAATGCATCACAGTCTGCTTGTGATTTAACTACTCTGAATAATTTTGTATCGTCTGCAAATCTGATAACCTCACTCGTCATATTCCTTTCCAGATCATTTATATATATATTGAAAAGCACCAGTCCAAGTACAGATCCCTGAGGCACTCCACTCTTTACCCTTTTCCAGTGAGAAAATTGACCATTTAATCCTACTCTCTTTTTCCTGTCTTAACCAGTTTGCAATTCACGAAAGGACATCGCCTCCTATCCCATGACTTTTTAGTTTTCGTAGAAGCCTCTCATGAGGGACTTTGTCAAATGTCTTCTGAAAATCCAAATACACTACATCTACTGGTTCACCTTTATCCACATGTTTATTAACCCCTTCAAAAAAATGAAGCAGTTAGGCAAGACTTCCCTTCGGTAAATCCATGTTGACTGTGTTCCATTAAATCATGTCTTTCTATATGCTCTACGATTTTGATCTTGAGAATAGTTTCCACTATTTTTCCCAGCACTGAAGTCAGGATCACTGGTCTATAGTTACCCGGATCGCCCCTGGAGCCTTTTTAAAATATTGGTGTTACATTGGCCACCCTCCAGTCTTCAGGTACATTAGATGATTTTAACTAATAGATCAGAAAGTTCATTTTTGAGTTCCTTCAGTACCCTAGGATGCATACCATCTAGTCCAGGTGATTTTCTTCTCTTTAGTTTGTCAGTCTGGCCTACTACATCTTCCAGGTTCACAGTGATTTCGTTCAGTTCATCTGATTCATCACTGCAGAAAATCATCTCTGGAACTGGTATCTCCCCAACATGCTCATTCGTAAACCCGGAAGCAAAGAATTCATTTAGTCTTTCTGCAATGGCCTTTTCTTCCCTAATAGCCCCTTTAACCCCTCGGTCATCTAATGGTCCAACGACTCCCTCACAGGTTTCTTGCTTTGGATATATTTTTAAAAGTTTTTATTATGTTTTTGCCTCTATGGCCAACTTCATTTCAAATTCTCTCTTCGCCTGTCTTATCAATGTTTTACACTTAACTTGACAATGCTTATGTCTTATCCTATTGTCTTCAGATGGATCCTTCTTCCAATATTTGAAGGATGTTTTTTTGGCTAAAATAGCCTCTTTAACTTCACCTTTTAACGATGATGGTAATCGTTTTGCCTTCCTTCCACCTTTCTTAATGCGTGGAATACATATGGACTGCACCTCTAGGATTGTATTTTTAAACAATGTCCATGCCTGTTGAACACTTAACCTTTGCAGCTGCACCTTTCAGTTTTTTTCTAACTATTTTCTTCATTTTATCAAAGTTTCCCTTTTGAAAGTTTAGTGTTAGAGCTGCAGATTTACTTATTGTCCCCCTTCCAGTCATTAGTTTAAATTTGATCATGTTATGATCACTGTTGCCAAGTGATCATAACATGATCACCAACGTTACCTCTCTCACCAAATCCTGCGTTCCATTAAGAATTAAATCTAAAATAGCTCCCTCTCTTGTTGGTTCCTGAACCAATTGCTCCATGAAGCAATCTTTATTTATTTATTTATTTATTTATTTATTTATTTATTTATTTATTTTTTTAAAACTTTTCTATACCTTTGCTAAGTTATATACCATCGCAACGGTTTACAAATAGACACATAGACTAAGGTATGTAAACGTAGGTTATCGTACATTCCAACAGGTGCCAATAAAGATCGGTTACAATTTCATCAATAAAATCAATATTTGAGTAATGTTGGTCTAGTCCAGGTATATTATTGAGTTATTATCTCTTTGAAGTATTACATCCAGGAACTTTATGTCTCTAGCAAGTCCTGATGTTACATTTACCCAGTCAATATTGGGGTAACTGAAATCTCCCATTATTATCGCACTGCTAAATTGGTTTGCTTCCCTGATTTCTCTTAGCATTTCATCATCTGTCTGACCATTTTGTCCAGGTAGATGGTAGTATACTCCTATCACTATACTCTTACCCAACACACATGGGATTTCTACCCATATAGATTCTACTGAGCATTTAGTCTCTTGTATGCTCTTTATCTTGTTGGACTCTATACCCTCATGGACATAAAGTACCACACCCCCACCAAGTTGTACCCTGGTATAGCACTGTCCCATTGGTTATCCTCCTTCCACCAAGTCTCTGTGATGCCAATTATGTCAATCTTATCATTTGCTGCTAAACACTCTAACTCTCCCATCTTACTTCTTAGACTTCTGGCATTGGCATACAGACATTTCAAAGTGTGTTTTCTGTTTGTTTTAACAACCTGCTTTTCAGTTGTTTGGGAGAAATCGGAAATCATTAGCTTTGGTGATTTTTTACATATAGGCATATGGACTATGTTTGCTTTTAATAGAACCTCTCTGTTGGGATGCCCTAACTCTCCTGTTTCATTAGTATCCTTCAAGGATACATTTCTCTGAACCATGCACCATACCATGGTATGGTATGATATCGCAAATAAGATACAAAGAACTCACAAGAAAACGTGAGTTTTGAATTTCAAAAATACGGACTTTGCCAAAATGGGGATGTATCTGGAGGAAGAACTAGAAGACTGGGAGAAAATGGGCGAGGTAGAACCTCAGTGGGCTAAATTAAAAGGAGCTATTACAAAGGTAACAAATCTATATGTTAGAAAAGTAAACAAAAGTACATTAAAAAAGAAACTAATTTTGTTCAAAAAGGAGATGGCTGCAAAAATAAAGGCAAAAAGATCAGTGTTCAGGAACCATTAAAGATCCCATAAAGAGGATCACAGGGAACAATACCTGCTGAAACTGAGGGAGATGAAGAAAGAAATAAGAAAAGTAAAACGTCAAGCAGAAGATAGGATTGCCAAAGAGATAAAGAGAGGTGGCAAAACATTTTTCAGATATATAAGAGAAAGAAGGAAAGCCTGAAGTGTCAGTGAAATTGAAAGGTGACAAGGAACAGTATGTTGAGACAGACAAGGAAATGGCAGAAATATTAAACAAATACTTCAGTTCGGTGTTCACTAAAGATGACCCTGGAGAAGGACCATTGCTGATTGACAAGACTGTAGAAGGGAATGGGCTAGACACAACTCCTTTCACAGAAGAGTATGAATAGGAAGAGCTAGGAAAACTGAAAGTGGACAAGTCCAAGTGGCAGGATGAGATACTAAAAGAACTCAGAAATGTCCTGGCGGGTCCACTAAATGATCAATAGATACCTGGAAACAGGAGTGGTGCCGCGAGATTGGTTGTGGTCCCACTTCATAGGAGTGATAGTAGGCTAGAAATTACATGCCAGCCTCACCTCAGTGGTAGGAAAATTAAAAGAGATGTTGCTGAAAGGATACTGAACTATCTACAATCTGATAAGCTACTAGAACCAAGGCAGAATGGATTCTCCAGGGGAAGGTCCTGTCAGACAAATCATATTGATTTTTTTGATTGAGTGACTAGAGAATTGGATCAGGGAAGAGCACTCAATGTGATCTACTTGGATTTCAGCAAAACTTTTGTATATGGTCCTGCATAGGAGTCTTGTGAACAAAATGAGAAGATTGGAAGTGAGTGCCAAGGTGGTGGGGTGGATTACAAACTGGTTGACTGATAGAAGACAATGTGTAATGGTAAGTGGAACCTACTCTGAAGAGAGAGCTGTGTTATGTGGAGTACCACATGGATCGGTATTGGGTCTGGTTCTGTTCAATATCTTTGTGAGCAACACTGCAGAAAGTAAAGTTTGTTTCTTTGCAAATACCAAGATCTGCAGTAGAGTGGACCCACCTGAAGGAGTAGAGGGAATGAAAAGTGAGTGGTCAAAGATTTTGCCAAGAAGTGCAGAATCATGCATCTGGGGTGCAGTAATCCAATCGAGCTGTATGTGATGGGGGGAAAGACTGAAGGTGATAGTGTCTGGTGATCTGAAGATGGTGAAGCAATGTGATAAGGCAATAGCTAAAGCCAGAAGAATACTAAGCTGCATAGAGGAATTACCAGTAAGAAAAAGAAGGTGATGATGCGCTTATACAGATCTTTGGTGAGGCCTCACTTTGAGTACTGTGTTCAGTTCCGGAGCCCTCATCTCAAAAGGGATAGAGACAGGATGGAGGCAGGCCAGAGAAGGATGACCAAAATGGTGTGGGGTCAGTATTAGAAAACCTATGAGGAGAGACTGAAAGATCCAAAATATGTATAATCTGGAAGAGAGGAGGCGCAGGGGAGATATGATGCGGACCTCAGATTCCTGAAAGGTTTTAATGATGTACAAACGTCAATCCTTTTCATTGGAAAGAAATCAGTAGAACTAGGGATCACAAAATGAAATTCTAGGGAGAATGTCTCAGAACCAACGTCAGAAAATATTGCTTCACGGAGTGGGTGGTGGATGCCTGGAATTCTCTTCTGGAGGAGGTAATGAAGACCAAAAACAGTGAAAGAATTCAAAGGGGCATGGGATAAATACTATGGATCTCTAAAGGCTGGAAATGAAGAAATTTGTGCATGTGGTCATAACTTGCTGGTGTGGCGGTTACTACTCTTAACCAATAAGCCTTGATACTGTTGATACAACTCCATCATTGCTCTCTTCTTCAAAGGCAGGGAAAAAGGGGAATTGGATTCAAACAGCAACCAATGAGGGCCCCGACTTTTACAGTCTGGAACAGATGTGCAGACATAAGGGAAAATAACACAGGACTGCTTCTATGGCCAAGTCCATAAGCAAAGCACGTGAAGCAATACTGTCTGGATTTTCAAAAAGGCTCATCATCCAGTAAAAATGTTGCTAGCAGTAAATTTTTATTGGTTATCATAAGGCTTGGAGATAACTGTGCAAAGCAGCAGTTGCTACCGTTAAGAGAAACATGGAGTAACCTACGCAGTGTGGCCTATACTACCATAGGAAGCTTGTTGGGCAGACTGGATGGACCATTTTGGTCCTCTTCTGCCATCATTTTTATGTCTCAATGTTACCTAGTCAGCATGAGGTCATTTGTAACCTTTATTAATATGGCTTCCTTTTAAGATTTCAGTTAGGAAAATTCCCGCATCCCTGCACCCCAGACTTGAAATGGGCAAATTTCCATATAGCTGGGATTTGATAAAATCACATGGCTCCTGTTACTTTCTTTCGAAAAAGAATCAGTTCAGCCAAACTTTTTCCTGAGCTCTGTACTTCCATCCTTCATACTGCTAGGTATTCTCCTTCAACCATGAAAACACAATTCTATTTGTTAAGCCCTGCCCGTCTGATCCGAAATGACTCCGGCATAGCCTCCAGCAGCATGCAGTTCTAAGGACCCGGGATAGAACTTCCTCCAACTCTGGACTGCCTTTATATGTCCCCTAGGCAAGACTTCCTGTGGCACTGGCTGATGATGACACATCCTCCAGGAGTATATGAGGAAGTCTCTTGTAATCAGCCAGCGCCTCAGCATCAGGTCTCCTGGTGCCCTTGCATTCCAGTGTTGCTATCCTTGTCTCGTTCTTGCCTTATGCCTTGCTCTGTGTTCCTGCTTTGTTTCCTTTTGTTGTCCTTCCTTCCCCATTCTCTGTTCCTTGTCTGGTTCCTTGCCTATCTGCCCTTGCCCTGGCCCTGCTTGTTTTCCTTCCTTGCTTGTCCTTTTGGCCTTGCCTGACCCTGTTTGTCTTAGACTAATTACCTAGATCCTACCCTGGCCTAGCCCCTGACCTTCCACTGTCTGCTGCCTACCCTGTCCTCTGGCCTTTTTCCCCATTCTGCTGTCTGCTGCCTGCCACAACCCTTGCTCAGATCGGACTCACATCCAGCTTAGCCCCAGGGATCCACCTGCCGGCCACCAGAACCCAAGGACATAACCTGCGGGGGAGTCAGCTTGTATAGGTAAAGCTTCAGCCGGTCCTGCCTACAAGCTTCTTTTCCAGCTGCCAGCGTGGACCTAGTGAGTTTGCTCACTAGGTGGTGCCAACCATGCCGCAGCCACAATGGTCCAATTCTTGACAGCTTCACACTACTTTATTGCATTGTTAAGTATCCTTCCTATGCTATAAAAGCAGTATACTCCATGTATTGCTACCTATTCAGCTTTGCATTGTTTTCTCCCTCCCAAGGTAAATGTCATGCAATTCACATCTTTCTTTGTGCCTTTCCTAGAAAAATGTGTAATAACAAATGGGAATTAAATAAATAAGCAAACAGATAAGCAAATAAATAAATAAATAAATAAATAAATAAATGAAAGATGGGTTTTATCCTCCCCCCCCCCCCCCCCGATTGCAATACCTTTTTTTTTTTTATCAATATGAGCAGAGGTATAACTAGGGATTTTAGTGCCTGGGGCATGCAAGTATATTTATGGTCCACTTCCTGCTCCTACTCCGCTGCCCATTCCCCTGCTCCGATCCTCTGACTTACCTGGATTGTAGGAGGAGAGCTGCACTCTTCCTGGCTTTTCAACTACTGTTGACATACACTTGCATGAGAGTCATTTTTCTGCCCCCCCCCCCCCCCCTCCCTCCTGGGTGGCTGCCACTATGAAGAGCTCATGCACCTCATCATCTTTGGATAAAAGTGCTAGTTTGATCCAAGTTGAGGTACCACAGCTTACAAAGAATCCAGTTTTCTCAAGGATTTATACAGTTACTAGAACTTTACATACTGAATTAATAAGAGCACTTTTCCTTCTCTCCTTCCCCTTTTGGAAGTGGTCAAGCAACTTAGATACCAAGACTTTCCACACCTGAAGTGACTGTATGCTTATTTCCATATTATAAGTATTGAAAAAGATGGTGCCTTATTTGTAAAGATGGTAGCTTTCTGTGTACATATATCTATATCTCTCTAAATATCTATATACTGTATATATGAAGGTTAATATTGAAAGGCATTGTGCAAACAACTTTTTGAGTTAGCCACACAATGTTTGAATATCACTGCTACTCCCCTACCCAGACCATAAATTTTGTGTGCACACAAAAAGAGGCATCAATGGAAACCTTCTGAGGGCAGGACTAAACTTTCCGCGGTGAGAGCTCATGTATTGAGTGCTTTCCTGTCACTGTGTGGGCAAGTCTGGTCGGCCAACTACATGTCAAGAAGTGAACAAGATAACTGTAGCCAGGCAAATATTCAATGGCAGTCTTACTTGGCTAAGTGACACTGAATAGCTGGGTAAAGTCAGCTGTGTGACTTCCTTGCTTACCAATTCACTAAATATCTACCTCATAATGATTATAAAATTATAAAAACCTAATAAACTCATTTTGAGTGGAATTTAAAAAATGTACTTCATACTAGCACAGGAATTATTGGAATAAAACTGCACGTGATCAAGCTTAAAACAGAAATATCAAAGAAAAATATAGCTCATTAATTTTGGACCAGTAGTAGACAATAGCACACTAAAAACTATCTAGGTTGTGTTTCCAGACTCTTATAGGAATTAGGTGGGACATGCTATGTAAATGCTGCAGTATCACCACCTAGTGGCAAGGTGGTCCAATCATTAAAACTGCACAAAGATATCAGGACGGATTTTTAAAAATTAAGCTACTCTTTTAGAGACTGTTGACAGAATAGTCTGAATATTTAATGCTGTTTATAAAACAAAATTTGCAGATCATGCATGAAGGACATAAGTGATAGCATAGTGTTTAGTGAATCTTTGTTAAACAGTTTTATAAAAAATGTAAAACTGTATTCTTCCTATTATGGAAGTCTCCCCTATAAGAAAAAGAAACATCTCTAAATATACTCCATGACTAATTATTTAGGAAATCCTACAATCAGAATGACTCACCAATAGACAGATAAGTGGTAGGCATATCAGCATGAATAAAACGTCTAAAGAAACCAGAAAACAAGTAGTAGCTGATAATCTTTGTAAAAAGATTTTTATTATGTAAACTATTCATTGGTTTAGATTTTTATTTTTATTATATATTTTTGTAATTTTGAGCTTTTATAATTTGATAATCTTTATGTTCTTTTAAATTTAAATCTTTATTTACATTTGTTTTTTATTTAGTTATGTAAACCGTTTTGATTAAACACTGTTTGTAAAGACGGTATACAAACACTTTTAAATATTTCACTTGCATGCAGCTCCATCACTGCTCTCTACATTAATGGTGGGGGTGGAAGGGGAATAGAACAAGGAGCTAAGAGTAACAGATAAGAATGAGAGAAAAAATGTGTGAGGCTTGCTGGGCAGACTGGATGGGCCATTCGGTCTTCTTCTGCCGTCATTTCTATGTTTCTATGTTTCTATTAAATAAATAAAATAAATAAATATATTAGACCTAAAATTTTAAGAGAGGTGCTCTTTTCATCAGGCTGGGAAAAGTGAGCAAAAGTTTGCCCATCCTAAAGGAATTGAATGTCTCTCTCTCTCAAAAGCTTTGCTTGTTTGAAGAAACCTGATATTTAGTTCTGACCTTGTTTCTGCAACTAGGGCTGCAACTGCTGCAGAGAGAGAGCTTTTCACAGTTCCAGCGATTACTCAATGGTGGGGCACTGACTGACTATCCTTTCATGCAATAAGAGAAGGAGGAGACAGCAGGACAATATTATCATCATTTGAACTGCAACCTATGAGGAGGAACATTTAATATAGACAGGGCTCCCTTTTTCTTAGGAACAACCACAGTGTTAACGTTATATGATTGTTAGTGTTTACTGTAATATTTAAGTAATATTCAGTGACTGATAATTAAACTAAGCCCGAGGTTGCTCTCTTAATCTTCACCTGGAAGACATTAAGCACTCCCCTTCCTTATTGGTTCTGAGGTAGCTTACCACCTGGTGCCCCTCTTTCTCACTTCATTCAGTTTATCTACCCCACCACAAACCCCCCCCCCCACAGAAAAATACAATAAAATACATGTTATTAACTAAAACATCACCAGAATAATTCCAAAATTCAACAAAAATGCACACTGTACTTCATAACTGGGAACCATAGGACCATCTTTAATTTCCATTTTAAGAAAATAGCCTCTAGTAACATTATGCAAGTAGTAAGTGCTCTGGCACTATTTATTATTTATTTTACTTAGCAGATGTATTCATTTGAGATTGTGAATTTATGGAGTGAATATTAATGGAATCTGGTTAGAAAAGCATCACTATGTGCCTTTGAACTTTTATTCTCTACTCATTTTTCCAGAGAACAATTGCTTTGCAGTAGCTGAAGATTAACTGAACAATTGAGCAAATATTTATTTTTTTCAATGGATTATAATTTGCTCTGATTCATTTGACATTGTGCTCGACAGCTATCCTCCTCTTACTTCAGCTGCCCTATACCCCACAGGAAACAGCCTTCAGCAAACTCCCAAGTTTAGACAAAAGGCATTAATCTGAGCAGGTCTGCATGCTGTGACAGAGTTTACAACTCCAAAGGGATAACTGGAAAGCAGAGGCAGCACAGCCGACTGGAGCAGTAGAAGTTTCTAGACAGCAGCTCCTAGAGAGCAAAATAGTATGAAAAAGAATCGGACAGAAAGACCTGGGCGTTGTGAGATGAGGGAGGGCCAGGACTCTGAATCTTCCCTTAAAGGGGTGTGTGGGGGTGTGAGGGGAAATTATACAGGGCGGGTGAAAGGAACGTCCCTGAAGTTGCTGAATCTGGGCGACAGGTAACAGCCCCTGAGAACATCAGCAAAAGGCTAAAGGCGGATTCTGGACTTCCCCCCCTTTTCTCCCTGCAGGATAGGGATGGGTAAAATCCTGCAGGGGTTTTTACTTTGGTAGGAATAATAGACTGTTGTTGTTGTTGTTGTAAGATGGACACAGGTGGGGGAAGAGGGTTTGGGGGGCCTGAGAGACACAATCCTATTTAAAACACAGGTTAATGCAGCCCTGCCCAAAAGCAGCAAAGGCTGCACAATGGATGCCAAGATGCACAAACCATCAGGGTGATGCCTTTTCTCCTATTGTTGGGTAGTAGATTCTAAAATGTGTTGAATCCTACTGTGCGGCGGTACTAAGACTGATGCTTTATAGATTTTGAAATCCATTCTATTTGAAAGATTACCTGCTGGGTCAAAACCTCTGGCTTCGATAGGTTGATTTCTTTCAAAGATCCCTCAAATTCTTTCCCCAACTTTATTAGGAGGTGATAATGTCCTGCCAGGCAGAAATATTCTTATATAACCTTAGTGCTTTTACTCACTGCAAGAGCTTGATACAGTTCATCCAGTTCCCACACAAATGCCTATTTTCCTCACATATATATATATATATATATATATATATATATATTTTTTTTTTTTTTTTATTTATTTATTTATTTTTTTTTACCAATCTACCACAAGTGAAGTTCGAATTAATCTAAATTGATTTATTTTTCTAAGACTACAGGAAAAATGCATTGACAGATGTCAAACTAGCAGCTCTAACCTACTTTATCAGAAGAGTTTTCTGTAAGAGTAAAGATAATGCAAAAACTAAGTCATTACTTTCTAAAGCATTTTTGGATTAGTATTAGTCATGCGAGCTTGTCTTACAATAGCGATTGCACTCATTCTGCCTCGCTTTATACTGGGTCAGCGTGCAGAAAGCACGTGTGTTTGACTCTCTTATTTGCCTTTACTTGTATGCAGTGCACACAGTGCCACTGCTGGCACTCAATGAACCAACTACTAAAATTTGTCCCCTGCAATGGACCCAGGATCAATAACTAATTTTGAAAACTGATTAGTTTTCAGCGGGGAAGTAGACACAGTCTCAAATAGTGCCATAGGATATAATCAGCATCCAGTAAATAGTAGTGTTAGTGGAGCTGTAATAGGCTGGTAATAGCAGAGAAAGGGAGTATGGCCCAGTGCACCAGTCAGCCTTGCTTCTCCAAGTCAATTAATGCCTTTTACAGCAACTTGCTTTATAAATGAAACTTTTTCAATACCGAAAAAAAGCTCAGCTTTATTGTACTCTTTATTTGTTAATACAGAATGCTTGGAAATGCCCTAGCAAGAGCAGCCTTGGCTGAATATTAAAGGGACAGAGACATTTTTTTAAACATATCTTTGCAGTTAGTGCATTCCAGATGTTTTCCTGCTTGAAAAGAATGCGATGTTCTAACATTTAATGCTGTCTCCTCAAGTCATTCAGATGATGTATATTTCTATTAGACTGGGAATGTTGCTATGGCGATAATTGTGAAACTCTGATCCAGAAGAGAAAAAGACAAAAAAACAAATTGTGTGAGGTGTAAGAGCAAATGGGATAAAGTCTGCTAAGTTAATGAATGGAACAGCAAAAAAAGGGCAATGGAACCTGAAAACAATGTTCAGATCTTCCTACAGTGAATGCAGATAGATGTGTTGAAGGCTGTTTGAAAAATGTTTCTGCATTTATATAGGAACCCGAAGGAGATGGAAATACTTTTCTAGCATTGAAAGTTTGCTGTTGAGAAGGTCGCTAATTAAGAAAAAACTCAAATATGAATGTGGTAGAAAGTATGCGAGAGAAAGAATACTATCTGTTAAAAGCCATTTAATTTCTGTGCTACTATTGGTCCTATTTCACAGCTATTATTTCAATTTTGTATTCATCTGTGAATGATGATTTCAAGCAGCCAAGCATTCAGCTCAGAAGCAGGAGAGTTTTCATGAGAAAGCCCTTCTTTGCTTTTCCAGTCTACAGCATCCAAAAAATATATGGTTCTCATGTATCAATATTCATGTTAAATGTACTCTTGCGCAAAAGCAAATTTTTGCAAGTACTGATGGCTTTATCAAGTAACATATGTTATGTTTATTAAGTACTGAGCCCAAATGTCATTAGTGGAGTCCAGCAAGAGAGAAGTGTCTGAGTAATCACAGTTCCCTTTTCCTGTACTGCAATATGGTTTCTTTAAAACATATCGATAACAGTACAACATCTTCAATATTACAAAAATATGATGATCTGAAGCCTAGGGGACACTACCCAAAATAGATTCTCCCTAGTCTTCAGGCATGGTCTTTGGTGGTGTTAGTTTATCAAAAAAATAGCTCTGTTGAAAAATAGCATAATATAGTAACATAGTAGATGGCAGAAAATGACAAGTTGGCCCATTCAACGTGCCCAGTTATTTCAGCCTATGCTGCTAAGAACATATTGCAGCTTCCAGCTGCAGAAGCTGAACTGCTTATAGGATATTATTGCATATATAGGGCCGGATTTTCAAAAGGTTACGTGCACTGGGCCTATTTTAAAAGGGCCCGGCAACGCACGTAAAGCCCCAGGATGCTTGTAAGTCCCAGGGCTTACAAAAAAGGGCGGGGAGGGGGCGGTGTGGTCTGGGGCGGGGTCAGGCTCCAGCACAGTGGCCATATTTGCCGCTGTACCGGCGCACGCAACTTACTTCAGCCTCAGGGCTGAAGTAAGTTTGGAGATTAAAAAAAAGAAAAAAGAAAAGGTAGGGGGGAAAGGGCGGGGGAGATAGGGGAAGGGAAGGAGGGGTGGGGGATAGGGAAGTTCCCTCCGAGGCTGCTTCGATTTCAGAGCAGTCTGGGAGGGAACAGGGGAAGGCTGCGCAGCTCAGCGCACGCAAAGTGCACAATTGTGCACCCCCTTGCGTGCGCCAACCCCGGATTTTATAACTTGCGCTCACCTGCGCAAGTTATAAAGTTGGGTGTACATGTGCGCATGCCGGGTAGCGCATGCACCCTTTTAAAATCTACCCCACTATGTTTCAATAGTCATATATATATATATATATATATATATATATATATATATATAAAAGTTTTATATATATATATATATATATATATAACTTTTATATATAGGGGTGGAGGAGCAGCCTAGTGGTTAGACAGTGGGCTGAGAACCAGGAAACCAGGGTTCGAGTTCCACTGTCGCTCCTTGTGACCTTGGGCAAGTCACTTTACCCTCCATTGCCTCAGGTGCAAACTTAGATTGTAAGCCCTCTGGGGATAGGAAATACCTACAGTACCCGAATGTAATCCACTTTGAAGCGCTGAAAAAAGTAAAAAAAAGCGGAATATAAATCTAAATAAATAAATAAATAAATATATGAAACAAGTAGGTCTGCATGCACTAGTGATGTCAATATGAACAGGTCACAATAAATATGGCCACTCAACCATCCTACTCGAAACAATTTGCTTTATTTTCAAATTGTCTTGGATATGAACCTTCAATAAAAAAAAATTATCTTGCATATCTTTTGCTTAATAATTTTCTTTCCCTTTTTTTTTTTTTTTTTACTTTTTTCTAGATCTCCAGAACAGAAAGAAAACAGCAGGTTGGTTCAGCTGAAAGCCCACATGAAACTCTCATGCCTGAAGCCTACGTCTATGGAATCTTTAATGTTGGTCAACATAAAAATAATAAGCTTAATTCAAACTATAGATTAGCTTCCCAAAGCAATACATTACTGGAGGCGCCACACCCTTTGAAGGTCTTGCTGTATTTGTGTGATGTGCTGTATGGTACTTATCTATATATCATGATCAATTTGACTGAAAGGATGGTCAGAGACATCCATTTCATTACTACTGAAAAAGAAGCAACAGTTATAGACAAAATGTTTGTATACAGCCCAAGATAACTAGTAGTGAACTACAAGCTTTCCTCCTCAAATGGTCTCTATTTCAAGTTTTTAGGTGGTTAGGTTGCCATTTTATTGTACATAATAATACAAATTGTTTACAGAGTGCTTTTGCTATATACAACAATAAGCTGCATGCTGACGTGCACATTCAAAAGAATACAGATTGGTAAGAAGATCAATGTTCATCTCCAGGTGTTACAACCTTTACACTATACTTTCCAACAATTAAAACATATATTTTAATTAAAATGTGTCTTTTCCTTTTGAGAAATAAGGAGATTTGTTTTACAAAATGAGCCCCTCACTGAATATACACTGGTGACAGATGCCAATCTTCTAACTCCCTAAGTAGCAAAGAAGCCTAGTATCAAGGTTTATATTTATTAAACCTAAATACCAAGGAGACCTCTGTTCAGGCATGAAATGTACAACTGCATTTGCATAAATTATTCACCTACCTCAAGTTGCTCAACAACTTACTATAGATAAGAAATCTGTGAACAGGAAGAGTTGACAATTGCTCCTGACTCACAATCAAAGAGATTTTAAAATGATGTCTACAGGTTTTGATTGCCATTATGAAAGAATTCCAGTTTCTCGGAGATACAAAGGGGGTATTTTTAAAGTCGTGTCATTTGCATGGTGCACACAGGCACTGTTAACTTATGTGCATTGTACAACATCGTTGCTATTTGAAAATTAAGCAATGGAAAAGTATGCACTCTAGAAGTGCCCATGTTCTTTGCATTATGCAAACAGATAGAGCTTTGGAAAATGGAAACACTGATAATTCTAAATCCTTGGGCTTGGCTAGCTGGGAGACCCAGTGCTTTGCCATCTGAGTCACTAGAAAGTAAGCTGATTCAAATGAAGAGACCTTGTACTCAGCTTGATGGCAGAATCAGAGATTCTTGTACTGAAGGAAATGGATTGATCCCAGAGACCAGAAAAGGAGTTGCATAGAACAAGGAAGTTGTTCCCAGGAACTGGAGGGCTGCCAAGTTGACTGTAGATGCTGGATATTGTGATCCATGAGAGGTGACATATTTGTGACTATTTGGATCTTGATGTTAATTACTTGAGAGCTAACAAGTAATTTGACCTACATGTTAGGGGTATGCAACATTGCTTTTTTGTTTGTTTCTTTCTTTATTAGGCAGGAGTTTCATTTTTATTTCATGTTTTCTTTCTGATTTAATTTTGTTTTTAGTTTTTGTGCATGGAGTTTGCAAATAAATATAGAATGCAAATAGTGCATGCTATTTTGCACATGGTGTTTACACTTTGCGTGCACTATTTGCAAATTCTGGGTACAAAAATCGAAAACAAAACTAAAATATTTATTTACACCGGGCGCAGGAGGGGAGTTCATTTTGAAGTGACACAAAATCAAAGAGCTTGCATTTTTCATGCCATTTCAAAATGAATGCATATATATCTCCTGCTGTTTGTGTGGACCTGGACCTGTATTAAAGGATAACCCTAAATGTAAGTGAACTGAATGGGCTTAAATTGCTATTGGTCTTGTAGTATTGAAACCATGTACACTTTAAAGAGACAACACAAAGCAATCAGAAGGGGTGAGCAAGACGGGCATAGAGCGATAGGCTGGGGAGGGAAGTACCAGTACATTAAACCACCACTATCACTACAGTAAAAGATGTAAGCTCTCTGTGACTGTGACAGAGTTCCCCCCCCCCCCCCCCACCCACCAGGGCCAGATGTAACATTGGAGGGACACATTTCCCCAATCTCCTGGGGCACGGTTTGAGCCCAGAGACAGTGGTTTATATAAACAGGAGTCTAGAATTTGACAGCAAACTAATTTAATCCGGACAAAAACACACCCATGAGGATGCATCTTCATAACCCAGCTAGAAAATGCACATGCTGAGGAAGCCTGCCTATGCTTTTAGCCGGATGATTTTCGGATGGGCAAATTTCATCAGGAAAGTTGCTATTTATTTTTGAATGCTGATTGTTTTATTTTAAAAGCTGTACATCGCTGCAAGCACAATGTGAAAATGATGATTTAAGAAATCAAGATAATAAACTATTTACTTGGGTACATGGCTTTGAACCCTAGCCTCTAATGGGTTAACTCATGGGAGTGGCTTAGAACACTGGGATATAATTTCTGCTCTTTGATTTGTCGATTCTCAATATTCCATGAACAATATTTAGCATGGCCATTTTGAAACAGTTTCTGAATTATAGGAATGACTTGTTTAGCTTTATCTCATTTAAAAAAATTACAGTGGTGGTTTATAAGAGTAAAAGTAACCTTCAGAAATGAGCCGTCTCTGCTTCTACAACCTTCATGGGCTGAGAGTTCAAGGAGGCAAAGAGTTCCATCTAGGAGGAAATGTAGTGTCAGTGCTTATTAGCTAAGTTGCTTATCAGACAAATAATAGAAATGTCAGGACCTTGAGTAATGGCTACGCATAGCAATGAAAAAGTACACTACATTTTTTTCCATCGTTCCAAAATTATATCACGTGTTAAGATGGAAAAAAGCCATATGCTGCTGTGCTCACGTGCTCAGGATGTGGAGGGATCATTTGGTTTTGGTTTTGTTAAACTGAAGCGGGAGCAGCTGAAATAGTAGATTTCCATGAGTGGGTGCTCCATTTACAGACTTTTAATGGCATGCCCACTGACTGGGAGATACTCTTTTGAAAACTGGAGTCTGATCTGCGATGCCTCTGAAATATGCAACATTCAGGAGGTCACAGCACACTGCCAAACCAGCCAAGAAATCAGAATCACACCCAAATTGTCAGTTGCTTCTTCTCATGGAAGACCATCATCCTCCGCCTCATTATCTAACAAATAACATGGTCTGCGATATGACGCAGAACCAAAATCCACCTTACTTCATTCATGTTTACAGGAGCATTTTATCTAGAGTACTAATATACTGATTCCTAATTCCTGGTCCATCTTGTGGATGCTACACAGCATCTTTTTTTTTCAAGGAGCCAGTTTGTACATTTCCAAGGCTCTACCCTTTAATGATATCTCAAGTCCAGAAGGTATTATACTGCGGGTGTAATAATCACTATAATTGCAACAGTTCATGCTAGCGAGGATGCACATCTATTCTTCATTTCTCCTTAAACTAATTTGTTCCACATATGACTATATCACCCTCATCAATATAAGTGCCATCCTTTGACTACACGGGCCATTAAGGAATATACATTATGTATGAGTCAAGGATATCAAAAAAAAGGTCTTTTATTAGTCTGCAAAATGACTTTTTTAGCTTCATTCTGCAAGTTCCTTTACTACCCTAATCAAAATCACAGCCATAGTTGTAGCTGTCTAGTAATCATTTACTTCTCTTGCATAGTGCGTTTCAAGCAATTAGGGTCGGACTGAATGGATTTTGTCACCCGTACCGTAACTCTGTTTTGAATTGTGACTGGCAGTATTAATGGATCAGAACTGAAACAGAATATTCGCTGCATAATTAAGTTTTATTGCTCCTCTCTTTTCCAACTGTAATCCAACAAATTCTCCCTTTCCTAAAAGGGACCTCAGTGCCTCCAATTATTTTAAACCTGGGAGGAGGGAGGGGGGGGGATGCTTAAAATGAAAAAAAAATAAAAATAAAAAATGGAGCAGTAATTTTCAAAGTGATTCAATGTGGGCAGTCATGTGTCCACAAATCCTGTTTACAGCAACATGATTTGAAACATAACTTCATTCCCCTGCCCACACATAAACTTTGAATTTGAATCTTTTACCATGTGGACTCCATATGGAACAGCAGGGACCAGAAATCTATCAAAAAAAAAAGTTGTTTATGCTAAATACGCCAGTGACATCTCATTTGATTTTGACTGGTAAATTTGGATCAGAACTGACATGGAAATTGGATTTCTATTTTAGATTTAGTTACTCGACTTTCCAAAACCCAAACTCAAGGCAAGTTATGTTCAGGTATGGTGTCATTAAATTTCTCCATTTTTTCCCCCTGATTATCATTTTTAGATCCTGTCTTACAGTGTTGGAAATGTCACCAAATGACCGCATTTCTCTTTATAGCAATAGCTTGAAGTTTCACATTAAATACATGCATATTTTACAGTAATGAATGAATAACTTTGCCTAGAGCTTATATTTACTTACACAGGTATTTATATTTTTTCATAAAGATGATGGCCTTTTTACCGTAGTTTCTTTCATGCATAAGTCTACTGAAGAGATTCAACTGTCAGGTATAAGGTTTTCCCTTTAACTTATAAGGGCCATGCAGCTAGATTTGTTTTCAGCAAAAGTAGGTTAGAAAATTTAAAAGTGCATGAAATCAGCAAGAAAGTTTATGTGTACAGTTTTTAAAATAACACATCTCTTGCAAAAGGATTTAATTTCCTGCAGCTACTTGAAGGAAAAAAGTTAGGGATGTGCAGCCAAAACGTTTTCGTTGCATTCGTGATTCGGATTCGTCGGGGCGCAAATGCGTTACATTCAGCCGTATGGCGCCCCGATGCATTAATACAGCGAGTTAAATTCGTGTGCCAGCTAAAATTAAAATTAACTTCAACCCCCCACCCTCCTGCCCCCCACCAAGACTTACCAAAACTCCCTGGTGGTCCAGCGGGGAGTCCAGAAGCCATCCCTGCACTCGTTTGCCGGTTCCATCATGGCGCCGATAGCCTGTGTCACAGGGGCTACCGGTGCCATTGGTCAGCCCCTGTCACATGGTCACTGGCGCCATCTTGTGCTCCTACCATGTGACAGGGGCTGACCAATGGCACCGGTAGCCCCTGTGACATAGTATGGGCAAAGGCTATTGGCGCCATTTTGAGTCCTGGCATCGGATGGCCGGCGTGCAGGAGGTCACTCCGGGACCCCCGTTGGACCCACAGGGACTTTTGGCCAGCTTGGGGGGGCCTCCTGACCCCTACAAGACTTGCCAAAAGTCCAGCGGGGGTCTGGGAGCGACCTCCTGCACGCCGGCTGTCCGATGCCAGGACTCAAAATGGCGCCGATAGCCTTTGCCCATACTATGTCACAGGGGCTACCGGTGCCATTGGTCAGCCCCTGTCACATGGTAGGAGCACAAGATGGCACCAGTGACCATATGACAGGGGCTGACCAAAGGCCCTGGTAGCCCCTGTGACACAGGCTATCGGCGCCATGATGAAACCCTCAAAATGGCGCCGATCGCCTTTGCCCTCACTGTCACACATAGTGAGGGCAAAGGCGATCGGTGCCATTTTGAGTCTCGGACCCTCAAAATGGCGCCGATCGCCTTTGCCCTCACTATGTCACACATAGTGAGGGCAAAGGCGATTGGCGCCATTTTGAGTATTGGCATCGGCCGGCGTGCAGGAGGTTGCTCCTGGACCCCCGCTGGACCTTTGGCAAGTCTTGGGGTCAGGAGGCCCCCCCAAGCTGGCCAAAAGTCCCTGTGGGTCCAACGGGGGTCCCGGAGCGACCTCCTGCACGCTGGCCGTCCGATGCCAGGACTCAAAATGGCGCCGATAGCCTTTGCCCAAACTATGTCACAGGGACTACCGGTACCATTGGTCAGCCCCTGTGACATGATAGGAGCACAAGATGGCACCAGTGACCATGTGACAGGGGCTGACCAATGGCACCGGTAGCCCCTGTGACACAGGCTATCGGCGCCATGATGAAACCGGCAAACGAGTGCAGGGATGGCTTCTGGACTCCCCGCTGGACCACCAGGGAGTTTTGGTAAGTCTTGGGGGGGGGGGGGCGTCAGGAGGGTGGGGGGTTTACATTTTTTATTTAGGAGGCCGAATAAAACAGAAATCTGTTAAATACGTGGGGAGTCGCGATGCGTTTTGCCTCCCCACGTATTTAACAGATAGGACAAAATAAGTTGCGGATTACAAATACATGAAAAACGGATGCACACCCCTAAAAAAGTATGCATAGATAAAATTGGGCACAGGTTCCAGGAAGAATGGCTGGTTAAGCACCATCTTTTGGTTGAATATATATGATCAAAATCTACAGCTTACTTTTGTTGTTAGTAAAACTATCATCTTTTTTGGACTTTAAGATTTGTTTGACCAATGATGGTTTCAGCTTTTCTATATTCAAGAAACCCACTGAATACATTATAAAAGCTGTCATTTGTTAGCTTTATACAATAATCTATCTTATAGTCAATTTCTCTGGCTTCACCACTTGTTTTCCAGTATACAAGAATATAAGGTATGAGCAGCGATGGAAATGAGACAGCAATTTTTGGATATCCAGATTGGATTATGTAACACACAATTAAGTGTGCACGCTGGGTAGACTGTGCTTTGTTACTATAGCCTCGCCGTAATGAGCTCAGTCTCGTCCAGTGTGTATTTTAACATATTCCTCTCAGATTTATCAGGGGCAAAGATGGCGCCTTAGTGAGACGAGTAGGGGTGTTTCTCTTTTTGCTTGCTCTTTCCTCTGTGCAATGCCGCATTTGGCCCATAAATGAAGGGCAAGGTAGCAATTGGCCTCGGAAGCTCTCTCTCTCCCCTTCCATTGGTGGGACCAATGCATGTCCATGTTCATCAGGGAGCAGCTACTCCAGGAGGAAGCTCACTGGCTGGCGTTCGGGGGGGAAGAAGAGCCCAAACCCTTCCTTGAGTTGCTGACATCCTTATCCCTGGAGGAGAGGTCACCACCCACTAACCCTGCTGAGAGTTGCTTCCACCAGCCACGACGAGACTCAGAGGTGCTAAGGATGAGTGCCCTTAGTGAGTCTCAGCTGGAGCCCATGATCCTGGAGGGAGATGCCTCAGCCCCATGACAGAGCTTTGAGGAAGCTGGAGAGGCTTCTGCTGGAGCTGCCTTGCAGCAAGCTGCTGAGAGCTCAGCTGATCGTATATCTTTTTGACTAATAGAGCTGATAAGACCTCAGTCATTTAGTTTGGAGTTGATTTGGGATGTAAGTATTTCAGTTCAAGTAAATTCTATTATTAATACAGTTAAAGATTTGGATATTCGTCTAAAAACTTTTGAGAAAGAAGCTAGTGAACATAAAGTGGTATTGGAATCCCTTAAAATCAATCTTGAGAATTCTACTGTTTACTCAGCAAGCACTAATCAAGGAAAATTGATCACTTCAGCTTTAGTTAGAGACCATGGAGACCCAAATAAATGCAAAAAGTTTACGATGTATTAATTTTCCGAAGGCTCCGTTTGTCCACTTAAAGACACTTGGAGGAGGTACCTTTTAGAAATATAAAAAATTCCAGAAGCAGTGCTTCCAATAACTTACAAGATATATTATATTCCCCCACTAAAGAAGAGTCCACTGGAGAATAATAACATGCAAGTTTTATTACCCATTGAAACATCTAAGATGGATATCTCAGCAGTTCTGGAACAGTCAGATGAAAATTTGGCAACATCTTCAACCTTGATTGTCACTTTCTTGCTGGAATCTGACAGGGTATGGATATTTAAAAAATACTTTGCACACCGAACAGAGCTTTTTTTGAACCACAAAGATCAAATATTTCCTGATTTCTCAAGACAAACCCAGAGGAGAAGACATCAGTTTTTGTTATTAAAGCCCAAAGTGCTTGAATCAGGATCGTTATTTATGTTAAAATTTCTATGCAAATGTTTGATTAAGCACCAGGGGGCATCTTACTTGTTTTTTCAACCATCTCAATTAATAACTTTCATCTCTAATAAAGTTGGAGTTCAGTTTAGCTCCTCTCCGGCCTCTGGTTAATGAGCTCCTTATAGCAGGAGCTGAACCTCTCATACGATATGCTGACCCAGTGACCCATTATCGCTAATTCTTCTTACTATAATAGGATTTCCTCATGGATAGTGTATATCTTGGATTATTCATTGTGGGCTTGTTAGATATGTGGTATTAAATTTGTGTATTTCCTTAATTCTTTTTTTGCTTTTTGTTTTGCTATAATACTACAAGTATTGCCTTTCAAATGAGATGTTTGATGTTATATTGTAAAATGCATAAATAAAAACATTAAAAAAAAAATTATCAGGAGAAATGCAGTATTCAAGGTCAATTTTGTCATTGCATCCAGTGCAAAGAGTTACCAATGTTTGTGTTGCATTGTGGTCGGAATATAAGAGATCATGTGGTTCATTCAGAATACTGGGAAACTGATAATTCTATACATGGTATTAATGAACCAGTTGGCATTAGTCATGTGTGAGAAGCAGTATTTGTGAACGTCTTTCAATGGACATCAGTTTCCAATACCTGCTTTATGTGATTTTCAATTTTGCTGCAGAATCACATGTGAGAATTCAGGTGTTGTTCATGCCATGTGGTGTACCTTTGCCCTTTTGTATATAGGGAAGTCAAAAATGAAAATTTGTATGATTGAACATAAGAGTGCCATATTTCAACAAAAACAAGATGCGCCTCTGGTGGAACATAGCTTATAAAAACATTTTTCTGATTATAGGTTTGCAGTGTTAGAACAACCAAAATTAAGATCTTGGGATGGAAACAGATTTATTATTATGTAGGCATGAACAACAATGAATATATAAGTTGGTTACTATTCAGTCTGGAGGTTTAAACAAAGAAATTGAATGAAATGTGGTTTAATCGCTCTGTATTTTGTAAGGAGTGTCTCTGCAGAGTTTAAATGAAGTTGAGATTGGATTCATTGATTCTACACATCACTGGTTGTGACTGGATCTTAGTAAGCTTCTTCTGTGCAATGCAATTTGTATATCTGTTGCATTTTTTGGCATCCTCACATGCCGCTATTGGACGTTTACCTGTAAGTTGCAGTAGCGTTTTTAATTTATTTGTGATTGTGTTTCATAAAAGAGATGAATGGACATTAACTGATTTGTATGTTTGGTTTTTAGAACATACTTTGACAGCTGAGGAAGACAGCTAGGACTGTCAAAACACTGGCCGTGTCGGGCATTGCATATGTATGCTGTTGTAAAGACTTTTGGCACCATGTGAAAAGTCCAGTATTTGATAAAAGTAGTTATTTGATAGAGATATATACATAAGCATAAGAGAGATATGTAGGGTTTGGAGAGGATTGGTAAATGACGTGACATTTTGGTGTTGGTGTCTGATCATTGCTTGAGGCCCATTTCAGGCAAGAGGCACAAGATTATATAGAATCCAGCACACATTTCTCTGACACTATTTCTCTTAGAAAAATCATAAACATCTATTTACATTTTTTTATTTGCACCTTTATTGGGTTTTTTTTAATATATACATGTACATGCATATAGACTCTAAGTTTACCCACAAGTAGGGCGGGCTATTTTATAAAAACCCTTTTCCATGGGTAAATCTCTGTTTTATCAGAAGAGACTTTGACAATTATCCTCTTTATGGCCAAACTTATTTCCATGATATGAATTGTGATCTTCAGACCAAACAAAAACAATTTAAAATGGCCAGGCTCCCAGATCAACATTTCTGGATTGTCTTGTCTTTAGTTAAAATGGTAAATCATTGGGGTGTCACTCACTACTGTGTACATAAGTCCAAATATTTATATGCCTCTAATGCCTACTAACACACATGGGCTTATTATAACAACTAACAGTTTATTCTGGTGTATTTTGATCAAACAGCTAAGGGAGACCATTTGTTAATTAAGTACTTTTAAAATGAAACTGTAAATAAAATGTTAATACTAACAAGTCCCCATGGATTCAATAAATTAATTTTTTTGTTGCCACTTAGTCTCCCATGTTTGTCTTGAAATGGGGTTGACTAATAAGGACACAGAGTCCATTTCCAAAAATATTTTGCTTTTCATGTCCCATAACGTTTCACAATACCCATGATCTAAGTAGCCACAACACAAGCTAGGAAAAATGTAGTTTGTGCTCTTGGAAGAAATCATTGCCACCCAAGCAGTTCTTATGTCGCTGAGGAATGCCTTACTTTTCAGAATACAAGCTTGTATTATGCAGATTTAAAAAACTTCCATCATAGTAAGTAATTTATTGGTGCTTCGTTTATACTCTATTTCCAAACTGTCTAGATGGAACAAAGTAAAGTGAGTTGCTGTCCCAAAACTTAATAAGATATTGTTAAAAAAAAATCTAATAAAATAATTACATATTTAGATATGGAATATATCAGGGTGGTGGCACAGGATGCATCTTCAAGAAAGGCAAAATATGAGGTGTCAGAGATGTTATTCAGTGGCAGAACAGTTATTACCACCCACTTGGAGAGCACACAGGGCATTAAATTGCCTAGCTATGATGCTGGATTCTATAATGATTTGCAAGAAACATAGAACATGACTGCTGATAAAGACCACACGACCCATCCAGTCCACACCTCCTGCCTAAAAGAATAATAGTTAATGGTATTTAACACATTTAACAAATATAAAATTGTATTAAGGTTTTACTCTATTGATGATGCCATTTTTAGATAACATTTTCAGGAGAAATCTAATGAAAGCACTGTTTTGAATAGGGATCCAAATTTGTAACATGAACTCTTGAAAGATTACAGTGGCTCACTGCAAAATTAAGCACATCAAGTTATATTCAGAAATAATTTAATTATAATGAAATGTAATCAGTTGTTTATATAGAATAATTGTATGGATATGAATATTTTAACCATAGAAGACTATTGTAATGTCATTATTTGTGGTTTACATTTGATTTATCAAAATCAATGACCACACATGAGAACATACATAAGAACATATGAAATGCCATACTGTGTCCATCAAGCCCAGTATCCTGTTTCCAACAGTGGCCAATCCAAGTCACATGTACCTGGCAAGTACCCAAACATTAGATAGATCACAAGCTACTATTGCTTATTAATTACCATAATAGCAGTTTATGGATTTAACTCACTAACACTAACTGCTGAAACCACATCCTCTGGCAATGAATTCCAGAATTTAACTATGCGCTGAGTGAAAAATAATTTTCTTCAATTTGTTTTAAATGAGCTGCTTGCTAACTTCATGGAGTGCCTCCTGGTCTTTCTATTATCTGAGAGTGTAAATAACTGATTTACATTAACTTGTTCAAGTTCTTTCATGATTTTGTAGGCTTCTATCATATCCCCCCTCAGTCATCTCTTCTCCAAACTAAACAGCCCTAACTTCTTTAGCCTTTCCTCATAGGGCAGCTGTTCCATGCCCCATATATCATTTGGTTGCCCTTCTCTGTACCTTCTCCGTCGCAATTATATCTTTTTTGTGATGCGGTGACCAGAAATGCACACAGTATTCAAGGTGCGGTCTCACCATGGAGCAATACAGAGGCATTATGACATCCTCCATTTTATTTTCATTTCCCTTCCTAATAATTCCTAACATTTTGTTTGCTTTTTTCATCACCAGAGCACACTGGGCTTACAATTTCAATGTATTATCCACTAAGATGCCTAGATCTCTTTCCTGGGTGGTAACTCCTATGATAGAACCTAACATTGTGTACCTACAGCAAGGGTTATTTTTCCCTATATGCATTACTTTGCACTTGTCCATGTTAAATTTCATCTGCCATTTGGAAGCCCAGTCTTCCAGTCTTACAAGGACCTCCTGCAATTTATCACAATCCGCTTGAGATTTAACTACTCGCATAATTTTGTGTCAACCGCAATTTCGATCACCTCGCTTGACGTACCCCTTTCCAGATCATTTATAAATATATTAAAAAGCACCAGTCCAAGTACAGATCCCTGAGGCACTCCACTGTTTACCTTTTTCCACTGTGAAAACCGACCATTTAATCCTACTTGCAATCCACAAAAGGACATTGCCTCCTATCCCATGACTTTTTAGTTTTCTTAAAAGCTTTTCATATGGGACTTTGTTGAATGCCTTCTAGAAATCCAAATATACCACATCTACTTGTTTACCTTTGTCCACATGTTTATTCACCCCTTCAAAAAAATGTAGGAGATTTGGGAGGCAAGACTTCCCATGTTGGCTGTGTCCCATCAAACCATGTCTATCTAAATGTTTTGTGATTTTAAGTTTTATAACAGTTTCCACGATTTTCCTGGCACTGAAGTCCGGCTCACTGGTCTATAGTTGCCCGGATCACTCCTGGATCCCTTTTTAAATATAGGGGTTACATTGGCCAACTTCCAATCTTCAGGTACATCAGATGATTTTAATGATGGGTTACAATTTTTTACTAATAGCTCTGAAATTTCATTTTTTAGTTCTTTCAAAACTCTAGGGTATAGACCATCTGGTCCAGATGATTTTAGTTTATCAGTCAGGCCTACCACATCTTTCAGGTTCACTGTGATTTGGTTCAGGTGATCAGAATCATCACCCATGAAAACTTTCTCGAGAATGGGTCTCTCTCCAACATCCTCTTCAGACAACACTGAAACAAAGAAATAATTTAACCTTTCTGCAATGGCCTTATCTTCTCTAAATATCCAACCAACTCCCTTGTAGGCTTTCTGCTTCAGATATATTTTAAAAAGCTTTTATTGTGAAGTTTTGCCTCTATGGCCAACTTCTTCTCAAATTTTCTCTTAGCCTATCAATGTCTTACATTTAACTTGCCAATATTTATGCTTTATCCTATTTTCTTCTGAAGGATTCTTCTTCCAATTTTTGAATGATCTTTTGGCTAAAATAGCCTCTTTCACCTCACCTTTTAACCATGCCGGTAATCGTTTTGCCTTCCTTCCACCTTTCTTAATGCATGGAATACATCTGTTCTGTGCTTCTAAGAAAGTGCCTGTTGCACAGTTTTTACCTTTGTAGCTGCATCTTTCAGTTGTTTTCTATTTTTCTCATTTTATAAAGTTTCTCTTTTGAAAGTTTAGCGCTAAAGCCGTGGATTTACATACTGACCCTCTTCCAGTCATTAATTCAAATTTGATCATATTATGATCACTGTTGCCAAGCGGCCCCACCACTGTTACCTCTCTCACCAAATCCTGTGCTCCACTGAGAATTAGATCTAAAATTGCTCCCTCTCTCGTCAGTTCCTGAACCAATTGCTCAATAAAACTGTCTTTTATTCCATCCAGGAACTTTATCTCTCTAGCATGCACTGATGTATCACTTACCCAGTCAATACTGGGGTAATTGAAATCTCCCATTATTATTGCATTACCAGTTTGGTTAGCTTCTTCATCTGAGAGAAAGGTTCAAATTAAAGGTAAGTAGATTTATGGACCCACATATGGCATTCTAATAAAAGACACAATTCTTCATTTGCAAAAGGATGGCCTCAATTTTGTGCCTATGGGAAAAAACTCAGGACCATAGGACACAACCATAATTCTTATACATGCTGTCTTATACACCAATGAAATTCAAAAAAAGGACTATGCTTCATCAGGCACTGATTGCATGTCAGCTAATGGCTTTCTAAACATAATATAAAACATTCCAATTCTGTCCCTGTGCAAAGCAATAGCCCTGAGTTACGGACACGGCTGCACCATCATTTTGAATAAAACAAAACCAGAGATCCAAGTGCAACCTTCCTCTAATTTCCTAACATCTATCTCTATGCTACAAAAGTAATATCCCATGTTCCCAATCTAGGTCATCCCAAAGTGCAAAACAGATTCTAATGGAGATAATCCATTCTCTGTTGCTCATTACCAGAAGTGGATATCACCAGGCTACCTGGTTGATAGTGTGCTAATGAGCATGTCCTTCAGAAACTTAAAACCTTTTTTTGTTTCAAACATCCATACTACTGGCTTTGACCATATCCTCCAGCAACGCATTCCTCATGCCTCTCAGCCTTTGCTGCAGTCTATCCTCCACCACATGGAAATATTTGATTTTTTTTTTTTTTACATGGTATTTCAGTTGTTGAAAACACAGTTCTTTATACATTCTTTGTGATATGACACTCTCTCAGTGCATCTCTGTCTGTGCTTAGGATTAGAGGGAAATAAATGACTTAACCTGACTCCTCCATGGGAACTTAATCATTTGTAAGGTTCAAACACTGATTAATAAAATAACTTCAATGGTCTAATAAGGTGTGTCCTTTTCAGATCCTGGTTCATATTATATACTATGTATACCTGCTTACAACAACATAAGTTTATTATTATGAATTGCCCTATGGCCCTCATTTTTTCTATAAATGCCTAATATTATGTCAGTAACATGAAAGGGTTCAGTAGGAATTTATGAGTAGACTTTGCAAAGTTATTTTTGGCTCAGCTTAAGGGATAGACTTTCCCCTTCAGATTGTAATGGATCTGTTTGCCAAGAATCATGATTTTTAATGAAGCCTTAACATCACTATAGATGTGCCAATGTACTCGTGTTTTTAATTTTTGAAAGTAGAACTTCTCTTCTATAGAAAAGTAGTCATATGCATTTCTGTTCTACCAATGCTTTAATTCAAAATGGCAGCCTTGGGTCAGCCAGTATCACTTTCAATTATGGTGCTTCTGCCCTCAGGGGTCATGGAGGCTGAAATTGTAAAATGAGTAAGCTAACAAACATAGGCATGTTAGGGTTGTGCACCAGGGAAGGAGGAAGAGGGAGGGAGATGTTTGAGTGTGGAAGAATTTTAACTTAGAAGAAAAGTCCATAAACTGTTATTACTCAGGTAGACACAGGGGGAAAGCCACTATGTAATCCCTGAGTCTTAAGAACATAAGAACATAAGAAAATGCCATACTGGGTCAGACCAAGGGTCCATCAAGCCCAGCATCCTGTTTCCAACAGTGGCCAATCCAGGCCATAAGAACCTGGCAAGTACCCAAAAACTAAGTTTATTCCATGTTACCATTGCTAATGGCAGTGGCTATTCTCTAAGTGAACTTAATAGCAGGTAATGGACTTCTCCTCCAAGAACTTATCCAATCCTTTTTTAAACACCGCTATACTAACTGCACTAACCATATCCTCTGGCAACAAATTCCAGAGTTTAATTGTGCGTTGAGTAAAAAAGAACTTTCTCTGATTAGTTTTAAATGTGCCCCATGCTAACTTCATGGAGTGCCCCCTAGTCTTTCTACTATCCGAAAGAGTAAATAACCGATTCACATCTACCCGTTCTAGACCTCTCATAATTTTAAACACCTCTATCATATCCCCCCCCTCAGTCGTCTCTTCTCCAAGCTGAAAAGTCCTAACCTCTTTAGTCTTTCCTCATAGGGGAGTTGTTCCATTCCCCTTACCATTTTGGTAGCCCTTCTCTGTACCTTCTCCATCACAATTATATCTTTTTTGAGATGCGGCGACCAGAATTGTACACAGTATTCAAGGTGCTGTCTCACCATGGAGCGATACAGAGGCATTATGACATTTTCCGTTTTATTCACCATTCCCTTTCTAATAATTCCCAACATTCTGTTTGCTTTTTTGACTGCCGCAGCACACTGTACCGACGATTTCAATGTGTTATCCACTATGACACCTAGATCTCTTTCTTGGTTTGTAGCACCTAATATGGAACCCAACATTGTGTAATTATAGCATGGGTTATTTTTCCCTATATGCATCACCTTGCACTTATCCACATTAAATTTCATCTGCCATTTGGATGCCCAATTTTCCAGTCTCACAAGGTCTTCCTGCAATTTATCACAATCTGCTTGTGATTTAACTACTCTGAACAATTTTGTGTCATCTGCAAATTTGATTATCTCACTCGTCGTATTTCTTTCCAGATCATTTATAAATATATTGAAAAGTAAGGGTCCCAATACAGATCCCTGAGGCACTCCACTGTCTACTCCCTTCCACTGAGAAAATTGCCCATTTAATCCTACTCTGTTTCCTGTCTTTTAGCCAGTTTGCAATCCACGAAAGGACATCGCCACCTATCCCATGACTTTTTACTTTTCCTAGAAGCCTCTCATGAGGAACTTTGTCAAACGCCTTCTGAAAATCCAAGTATACTATATCTACCGGTTCACCTTTATCCACATGTTTATTAACTCCTTCAAAAAAGTGAAGCAGATTTGTGAGGCAAGACTTGCCCTGGGTAAAGCCATGCTGACTTTGTTCCATTAAACCATGTCTTTCTATATGTCTTAGTAGCATGGGATCTACTTGTTCCATTAAACCATGTCTTTCTATATGTCTTAGTAGCATGGGATCTATTTACTGTTTAGGATCCTACCAGTGGATTGGCCACTGTTGGAAACAGGATCCTGATGTATTCTCAGTCTGACTCAGTATGGTAATTCTTATGATTTTATGACTTTTTAAAGATCTAGACATTGTACTGTTAAAACCCACCCACAATCATACTGGGGAGTTTCTCATTTTTTCATGATCTCTTTGGCTCTTGTTACTTAAGATAATGTGGTCAGTGATCTACTAACTTTGCTTGCCTTGATTATAGATGGTTAGTAGCATATCTTTAGTCTAAAATAGCTGAATGATCTTCAACGGGATTGGAAACCCTTGGAAAACTGCCTATCAACTGTAAATGATAAATTTTATGATACTGATTTTATAATGCAATTAACTACAAACATTTCTATTTCCTCAGTAAAATAATGCAAAATATCTCTAGAAAACTATTGAGATTGTCAAGAGCAGAAGGATTTGGTACCCATTTGTTTGAATTGGATTGTTTCCTATTGGGCTCAATAGAAATTTGTGATTTCATTTTAAATCTGCCATTATTTGTGTGTGTGTGTATGTGTTGGAGAGGGGTGTAGGAAGTGTACAAAATTCTTGTTAATTGCTAACACTGAATAAATTTCAAAGAAATAAATATGCTATTCATGCTTTTTTGTGAAGGCCTATCTTAGTTATAATGGGGTAGATATTCAAAGCTGGCCATGTAAGTAACTCAGCCGGTTAGAACTAATACAGTTAAATTATGATGTATATTCAATGGCATGGCAAAGCTGCTGAATATATGCATATATGTGCGCACTTCGTCGGTTAAGTCTACCCGGCTAAATTTAAAGCTGCTCTATAGGGCACCTAACTTAGACATAAATTTATATGGCTAACTCACTCTGCCCCCCTGATCCACCCAGTACATGCCTACATTTTTATGCATGAAACCTTTAGCAGTATTAAGGCATTTATACGGCTAAGCAGTGGCCTCTGAACGTAGCCGCATATGTCCCACTTCTCTGGCTATACAGTGTTGAACGCACTTTGAATATTGGGCGCACTGTCGCCTGCACGCTTCACATGTTAGAACTGTTTCACTTTATTTGAATATTCATGCGATAAAATATGTATACCTGAAATCTCATAGTAAGCTACTAGAAGTCTCTACATAAACCATTTACACACAGAAGGAAATCTTATGCTATTTAATGAATATTTGCTTTTCTCTTTCTACATCCTTGGCATACTCTCTCTCTCTATATATATATTTATATAAAAGACTAGGATTCACATTTTTCAATAAAGATCCCCACTTTTACAGATGTGGAAGAATCACGGCATCTTACCATTTAGCCTAGTTTATAAACTGTAAATAAGGACCCTCATATTAATACTTTAATATTCTCAAGGAGGTAAAGTATATTCCAAAGGGGGGGGGGGGGGTAGCTGAAAGCTGTAAATGTTAGATGTCAGAAAGGCAAGTTGAATGCTCTCTCCCTCCCCCACCTGATTCCACTTTGTCTGCCTTCCTCCCACCTTATTAATTCAGAGCTCTCAGGAAAAAAAAAATGGTACAGCAGTAATTAGCTTTGATGGAGAGCACTGCCAATTTTTTCTATCAAGTTTCTTTCCTGTTTATGTTTCAGTTACTCAGGGCTGCCCTTTAAACTTTAGACAAATGTGATTTTTTTCACTCCCTTGATACAAAGAATGTAATCTTAGCTGCCCGGGTTCTGCTGTATATCATAATGTCTCCCCTTACTTCCAAAGATTCCCTGTACAATGAAAAATAAAAGAATGGTCCATGTTTTCCAGTGGGGCAGGCTGGAAAGAGCCGACTTTGATGGAAAAGTTTATTCTGACCGAATGCTGATTTAGAACTGGGCTGATACAAAATGCCCCATCTGGGAAGCTCTTAATCATTTGGAGTTTTGTGATCCTTCCCTGTGAGTAACAAATTGTGATTTGTGGATCACCATTTGTGACCGAGTCAGTTTTGAGAGTCTGTGCCACTTGTTTACTGGACAAGCAGGACTTTTATTTAAAGTAGATGGGTGGAGCACAGGATAAAACATCAATCTTTTGGAATGATTTCAACCATTTAGGGAAACACAAGCTAAAACCTATGGTTTTTTTAACAGTCTAGCTAGTGATTTATATCTATTTACTAACAAATGTTAATGTACTTTAGCATACTATCACAATTTGATAAATTGGCCACGATCCCCTTTTTTGAGGTAAGACCTCTACAAGCTGACAGTACTCCAGGTGAGATAACAATGACCTAGGCAAAGGCATCACCACCTGTTTTTGCTTACTAATTTTGCTTTCCCCCATGCACCCTAATACTCCTCTAGTTACCACTTCATTGCACTGTTTTTTTTTTACCTTGAGATACACATAGAATGGTTTTAAAGAGAGACATGGATATGAGGATTAAGACAGAAAATGATCAGAAATTAATGCATGTTTTATTTTGTGTTTAATGGACTCATTTTATTATGAATGTTTTTATAACCCACCAAAAACCGAGAAATGTAAAAACATAATTTAATGATTTCCCCAATGTCACTTTTCTGCTTACTGGACAATAATATCTTACTTCCCATTGTATACAATTCCTTTGGATTTTTGCACCCTAAAATTAAAACCCATTTTTCTACACTAAAATTTAGTTCCTATGTACTCAACCACTTCCTTTCTTAGATCACATCTCACTCTGTCTAGTTTTTCAGGCATGCCCACTCTTGTTTCAGAGCTCTGCACCATCTGTAAAAAGACAGGCTTTTCCCACTAACCCTTCTTTAATATCGAATATAAAGATATTGAACAGAACTGGCTCGAGGACAGATCCTGGAAGCACTCAACTCCTTACCCTCTTTCATCAGAGTGAACTCCCATTTATCACCATCTTCTGTTCTTTAATCATTCGCTCCAAAATTCAGTATCGGCACCATGCTGTAGAACAGATTATGTAGCATGACTTGCTAATAATCTGAATGCTCAGTACTAGATTCAGTGCTGTGAAAGTGAGATCATTTATTTATGGGACAAATAAGGATATTCCTGATGTCAGCTACACAGTTAAGAAGGGAACATGTTTGGAAAACCATGAGGAATTTTTAACTAGAGTAGACAAGCAATATATTCCATATCATTCATATATATATATATATATATTAAACAATTCCACATCAAGCACTAATTTAACTAGTGAAATATTAAAAACAAATTTATTACCATATATATATATATATATATATATATATACAATTGCTCCTACCATGTGACAGGGACCGGCCAATGTCACTGATAGCCCCTGTCACATGGTAAGGGCAAAGGGCCACCGGCGCCATTTTGTTTACTGGCAGTCGACAGCCCGAGAGCGGGAGATCGCTCCCGGGACCCCCACTGGACCACCAGGTACTTTAGGAAAGTTTTGGGGGGGTCGGGAGGGTGGGAGATTCTAAATAATTTGATTTAAAGGGTCAGGGTGGGGGGGGTTTTCGGCTCGGGACAGCCGAAAACAAAAACCAGAACCAGAACCAATTCCGGCACCCAATTCACATCTCTATAAAATACACCTATTCAAGCATATGTGAGCTCCTAATGTTGAGCATTTACATGAGGAAATATTCACGTATTTTCTTTAGGTTTTGTCTGCTTTTACATACTCAAATCAACACATATTGTAACATTTGCACTGAAGGAAATTATCAGTTTTACCAATGAGTCCACTAGTTTGTCCAGTCCATCTCTGGGTCATCAAGACCCTCTGGTGCTCCAACCTGCACTCCCCCCAGTTTACCCTGACCCTTCACCCAGTCAGTATTTTGCTGTAAAATTTTATTCTTACACCTGATGAATAACAGAAGTAAATATGCGCAGGTGACAGTGGTACGTGCGCTACTTTCACAAGTTATAAAATAGCAACTTATGCATGTAAATGTTGGCTACTCCCAGAATGCCCCAAGCCACCCCACCCCCTATTTTTTTTTTACACGAGCAAATTTATTTGCACCAGTACTTGCACGTGTATATGCGAGATTTATAAAATAGCACTTATGCGAATATGCGCTACATGTGTGCGTATGTGCTCATTTTTATGTACGCATTTAAGTCTTGCTAAGGTACATGATGCAAAGGCATGATTGCAGGGGTGTAGGTAAAAGGGGTTAATGCTTAAAATCTAGTCTGGTATGCACTGCATTTTTGTCAGTATCTCTGCAGCTGACCATAGGAATATGAGACTTAAGCACGCATCTACTCATGTGCTATGTTTCATCACTGAGATCAAAGGCATGCTATCATTTCTCTGTGATGGAAGTATTATAAAAAAAAAAATTACCCATCAAGGGTGGCCCACTAGTTGATTCGATTTGTCCAAACTGATTTATATTAAATACTTTGTTCTGTCTTTCCTTTCTCCCCCTTGATCGACAGACTGTTGGCATGTCTGAAATCATGAGGAGGTATTCTCCTGGGAAAGCACATTTTAAAGAACACAGCAAGCATCAAAAATGTTTAACATCTTAAGATCCATTACTGAATTTTTGCATGTTGGTAATCAGGATTATTAATTGTCATTTTAATTTGAGGCTGAATATTTTTATAATGTTTTTAATGAAGCAGTGTTTAAATCAAGAACATGCTGCACCAACACCTGCGTAGTACTGCGCAAGGATTTTTTAAAATAATTTTCATAAATCATTATGAACACCTTTATAGACAATAATAATAGAAAAAGATACAATATGTGAAAAAAAACACAAGAACATGTTCTTCTTGTTGTGAGTGGGGGTGCTATAGCGAACCCCCACTCGTGGTGTTTGGTGTGCCCTTGGGCCTCAGCCCGACCTCAGAGCTTCCAGGGCCGAGCCGAGGGTTGACGGCGTATACAGCACGGCTGGCGGTCTTACCCTCCACCAGGCCTGTAGGCTCCCATGGCCAACAACAAGGAGATGGAAGTTCAATGGTCCTCCGACCATTCCAAGCCCTTTTGGACCTGCTGCAAGGAACAGCATGGAGCAGCAGGCCTGGCCTGAGGTTGAGGGCAGACGGCGGCCTTGACACATAGACGGGACAAAGGTTGATGCGATGGCATCATAGACGAAGACACTTGGAATGATGCAACGGCATCACAGACAAAGATGCTTGGGTTGATGCAACGGCATCACAGGCGAAGATGCTTGGGTTGATGCAACGGCATCACAGGCGAAGACACATTGGTTGATGCAACGGCCTCACAGTGAAGACACTAGGATTGGGTAACGGGAAGGAAGGACAATTGCACTGTCTCTCAGAGCGCCCTACTCAGCCCACCCACGGGACTGAGTTGCAGACCACCCTGTCCCTCTGCACGCCCTACACAACCCGAAGGCTGGTCATGGACCACGAGGAGAGCAGGACATGAGCAGGGAAGATCCAGATGAGGAGGAACTCCGATGACGGGACCAATGACATCCGAAGCTCCAACGGCTGGCAGGAATGGAAGCTCAGGAGCACAGGGACAAATCCCTCCTGCAGGCCACTCCACGGCCCAGCAGGTCAGAAGGCTCAGGAGCACAGATGAAGAAGCAGGGAAGAACATCCGGAAAGGCAGGAACATCAGGATGTGGAGGGTCTTGACGGGACATCTGGGCATGGAAGATCAAGACGGGAACATCAGGATATCTGGATAGGGACCTCAGGCAAGACATCAAGACACAAGACGTGGTACGAAGGCGGATGAGACAAGAAGCTCCACGAAGAACAAGAAACCTTACAAGGTTCTGGCAGGCAGGAGCCTCCAGAAGGATGTCACTCCGATGCAAGGCGAAGACATACTGATGGAGCAGCCCTCATAGGGCTGAAGCAGGAAGTCCAATCTTAGGTGGAGCCAGCACACTTCCTGTGTCTGGCCCTTTAAATACAGAAGAGACACACGCCGGCACCTAAGGAAGGAAGCAGGAACTTGTGCAGGACCGCGGACAGCGGCCTTCACCGACGTCTTCATGCAGAAGGCAGGGCTGGGTCTGGGAAGCAGGCCTCGATGATGACAGCGGCTCCGGGGGCGGCTCCAGCCGCTACCCAAACCCAGGGATGCGGCCCACGCGCCGCGAAGGCAAGATGACGTCAGCGGCAGTCCCGGCCGCGCAGGGGACGGCAGAAGGTCCGCGTCTCCAACCGCAGTGAAGGCAGGACCCAGGAACAGCCTCCGGGTCGCAACGAAGCAGGGAAGTCCGCGGCTCCGGCCGCGTGGGCAGGGGCGACAGCGGCCGGAGCCACGTCAGGAAAAGCATGAGGTGAGTGAGAGTCTGCTCGCGGGGGACCCACGGGCAGCGAATCACAACACTTCTGGCATCAAGAAAACCATAATATGGAAGAGCCAAGCAGAAATTGATGGATTCTATTGGAGAAAAAGCAATTGCATCATTATTTAGCAAGCTGTATAATAATAATCTTAACATATTTAAGAGCTTTATAGCAATCATCTATTTGAGGAATTTTTGTCTGGCTCCTATTATCTTTCTTCTTTTGAAAAAAAATTATTTCTAAAGTTATATGTGTACAATTTGATTTGATTTTTTAAAATGTTGCTACTGATTTATATATATATAAGATGGCACCAGCCGTCCATTGCTCCTACCATGTGGCAGGGGCCGGCCAATGGCACCAATAGCCCCTGTCACATGGTAAGGGCAAAGGGCCATCGGCGCCAATTTGATTAGTGGCAGCCGACGGCCTGAGAGCAGGAGATTGCTCCCGGGACCCCCGCTGGACCACCAGGTACGTTAGGAAAGTTTTGTGGGGATCGGGAGGGTGGGGGATTGTAAATAGTTAGATCTAATGAGTCAGGGTGGGTGTGGGATTTTTTTTCTGGGTGCCCTTTCTTCCCCCCCCCCAAAAAAAACGATAAAAAAACCACATGAACATTTTGTGAGGTTTTCCTATCATTCTCAGGGACCCCCAATACAGATTAGAAAATATCGTACAATATTTTCATCCGTCAAAAAAATGATGCACATCCCTAGTATTTTATATATTGTGCACACATTTGCGCAAGACAATATAAAATTCATGTGCATGGGTGCTCGCATCCACATAGCATGTATATGGGTGTACGGGTGCTTGATTTCAAGTTATTTGACATTTTAATTGTAGATAGATTTTTCAAACCATGTCATGCTGTGAGTTTTCAACAAAAACAGGCAAGTCTTATGGGCACTGCAACCTCAGCCATAATTTCAATAGTAAGGCTGTAAAATACTCCAATGACATACAGGGTCATTTGTCATTTCGCATTAGAACCCTAATGAGCGTGATAACGCCGTAAGGCAAATGATAAGCCTTGTATATTCCTGTAAATAGTCCGTTGCAGTTTTTATTTATTGCTTTAATTCCTCCACCTCCTGCTCTTTGTATACTCCTCCTTGTTCGCCCTCCCTGTTTATTGTAATTTCTACCTTTAAAGTTACAATGTAAACCGGTATGATGTATGCATACTAATACCGGTATATAAAAGTTTTTAAATAAATAAATTAAATAAATAAATAAATAAGCACTGCATCGCAAAATACGTATGCAAATTTAAAATTAGTATTTAAGTGGGAGGAGTAAATGGAAATGAGATTCTGCTAGCACGGCATGCGATACAGTAATGCATACTATCACGGGATTTAACATCGGAAATAACTACACTTTTTTTTGCAGTACAGTAAAAAAAGTATTTCTCGCGGGCAATATCGCGGATCACAGGTATTATCGCAACAATTATCGCGCACAATAAAAAGAATAACGGACACACATACAAGGCCTTCCTGGCCCAATAAAACACCTATGCTTACCTAACATAGAAACATAGAAATGATGGCAGAAGAAGACCAATAGGCCCATCCAGTCTGCCCAGCAAGCTTTCACACTAATTTTCTCATACTTATCTGTTACTCCGACCGCTGAGTTCAGGGCCCTTATTGGTAGCTTTTTGATTCTAATTTCCTTCCACCCCCACCATTGATGGTGGGGGTGGAAGGAGCAGTGTTGGAGCTGTATCAAAGTGAAGTATAAGGCTTAATGTTTGAGGGTAGTAACCGTAGTATCGAGCAAGTTATCCCGATATTTGTATACTCATACTGCTCAGATCAATGCCTTGTTAGATGTTGGCTGGATGTAAATCCTATTTCTTCATTCCCCCTGCCATTGAAGCAGTGAGCTGTGCTGGATATGCATTCAAAGTGAAGTATCAAGCTTAATTTGTTAGGGATAGTAACCGCTGCAATAAGCAAGCTACTCCCATGCTTATTTGTTTACCCAGACTGGGCAATTCAGTCCTTGTTGGTTGTTGTCTGAATATAAATCATCTTTTCTTCATTCCCCCTACCATTGAAGCAGTGAGCTGCGCTGGATATGCTTTCCAAGTGAAGTATCAGGCTTAATTTGTTAGGGATAGTAACCGCTGCAATAAGCAAGCTACTCCCATGCTTATTTGTTTACCCAGACTGTGCAATTCAGTCCTTGTTGGTTGTCTGAATGTAAATCCTCTTATCTTCATTCCCCCCTGCCGTTGAAGCAGAGAACATTGAAGCAAAGATTTAAGCTGGATATGCATTGAAAGTGAAGTATCAGGCTTAATTGGTTTGGGGTAGTAACTGCTGCAACAAGCAAGCTACTCCCACGCTTATTTGTTTACCCAGACTGTGCTACCTTGTTGGTTGCTGCCTGAATGCAAATCCTCTTTTCCACATTTCCTCTTGCCGTTGAAGCAATGTAGGAGTCTCATTAACCCTGTGAACATTTATTGAATAAGGGTATTAATCACTAGGTAGTAGCCGTCATTCCCACAAGCCACCCAAATACCTCTTTTCTTCATTCCCATCCTCCAGGCTTTATGGATCCCATCCTCCAGGCTTTATGGATCCCTCGCCCCTTTGAAATCCTTCACAGTTCTTGTCTTCACCACGTCCTCCAGAAGGGCGTTCCAGGTATCCACCACCCTCTCCATGAAGAAATACTTCCTGACATTGGTTCTGAGTCTTCCTCCCTGGAGTTTTAAATTGTGAGCCCTGGTTCTGCTGATTTTTTTCCAACGGAAAAGGTTGTCATTGACTTTGGATCATTAAAACCTTTCAAGTATCTAAACATCTGTATCATATCACCCCTGCTCCTCCTTTCCTCCAGGGTATACATATTTAGATTTTTCAATCTCTCCTCATAAGTCATTCGATGAAGACCATCCACCTGGCTGGGACTGGTAGCTTCATGGGCGAGAGCTGTGGAAACAAAGCATAAGACATAAATACCATTGCCAGCTAGTATCCTTTTTTCATTTGGTATCAGAGGTGCACTTTGCTTCTTAGCATTGTGCCAAATGATGTGTACCCATTGCTGCCTGTCCATTTACATGTGAGGTGAATTTACTGGCTACGGCTCGCGTGCTGACCAGCTCAGAGATGCCCTTGAAGAGATCCAGTCCCAGCCTTTGCACGAGTCAGTGCTCTGTGGGGGTCAGGGTGATGGGACAAGGGGCTCCTCCTCCTGTCTGCCGATTGTATTTATTTCTCGCCATCACCTTTGCTTTCAGCTGGGTCTTGATGTCCCCGCTTCATTGCATTCCACTGCGCGTGGTGATGTCCAGGCCTATGTTTCGCCAGATCTGGCCTTTGGCTGCCTTTGACGTCTTGGCCGCCCGAAGAGTATGGGATAATGGTTCAGGACCCCTGCAATGACCATCTCATTCTCCTAGATGCTGAACTTAAGCCCGGAGATGAGGGCGTCCTGCTGCCTGGCTGCCAGAAGGAGGTGCCACTTCCACTTCCAGAAAGGTGTCCTCCCTTTCCTCACTCTCCCACCCAATCCCCTCTCCCCTCCCTTCCTTCCCCCTCCTGCTCCTACCCTGACAACTCCCTTCCCCTCTGCCCTCTCTATCCTTAGCCTGACTTTCTCCTCCCTAAATCCTCACCTGCCTATCCCCCTTCCCTCCTGCCTCTCTCTACTCCTGTCCCTGCCCCTACTCCTCCTTCCCCCTTGCACTCCATCCCTCGCCCTCCCACCTCCCTTCCTCCCTCCTCTCATCCCTCCCCATGCCTCTCATGTTCCATCCTCTCCACAATCTTCACTTACCTCCACAAAGACAAACTGACGTGACAAACAAAACTTTCACACATACAGACAGACAAAAGAGAAAGGTGAAGGTAAACAGAAGGAAAAACAGTAAAGAACAGGACAACGCACTCAGAAATCGCAACAATAACTAACTCCTAATCCACTAGCCACTACTCACCTCCTCTCCTCTAACCAGTACCTCGACTCACTCTCAAAAGCCTGTATATATAAAGTGAAAAAAATAATGCTCCACGCACTAATTTACACTAGCTGCGTAAAATGACGTGGCATGAGCTGATGTGACGCCGCATGTGCTATTTACCTATGCAATGAGGTAAGTTGCTACTTAGCCTAACCATGTCCCCTTTTTCTTTTTGTTACGATATTTATTGCAATTTGATGAATCTAGGTCACAGAAAGCAGTTTCTAATTACTTACTTAGGGTGTACTGCTCTAACCAACTTCTAGAGCAGGTCGGATGCTAAAACTTTGCATGTGAACAGACGATTCAGTAAACTCTTGAGCCCACCAAAATCACAGTGCCTTTTCACTAAATCCTTTACATGTGAAAACACTCCATAACAACGCATTAAAACGAGGAATTAAAAATGAAGGCAGCCAATCCTGCATGCCGGGCAAGGATGCATTTTATTTCACACCCATGCACACACTCATTTATCATTCACACTCTAGGACAATTATTGACTAGAAAGGGACAACCAAAGTCCCACACAAGACATCCACTTGCACACAGGCACCCATTCTAAAGATGCAATAGAAGACATCAGGAAAGGTACGACAAATGGGTTGCAGGCAGACAACACACCACACTCCAAAGAGACCGAAGACACCAAACGCCTACCTCCACTTTCCACTCTTTCAGTGAACCCTCCACTCCTTAGTCTAACTACTGTCCTCCTCTTCCCTCTTGACATTGCTTGCTAGGAAAATGACAGTTTCAGTATCCCCTTTTATAGAGGACGTAAACAATCCTGAATATGCCCCTAAAGGTGGAAAGCAAAGGACCTATTGACAGGGCAGTACAGGGGGAGGTAAGCTTAATACAGGTCGCTGAAAGTCCACATATACTTTCATAAAAGCGTGAGAGCACTGCCACTGCCACAAGCTGATAAAAGTGGGTGATATAAATTGCTCTAAACCTCTGCCTGGGGGAATGCGGCTTTTCACTCTGGGTAAAGAGATACCACATGCATAAGTTTAACTGCATTTGGGATGGCAATTTTCTAAAATCCCATTTCCCTGGGTAAAATACTGTTTTACCTGCAGAACTGGCTTTGAAAAATTATCCCCTCGCTCTCTCTCTCTCTCTCTCTCTATATATATATATAACATCTTTCACTCAGATTTGGTTATGAAGTGTTTTACAAATACCATCACTGATTAACATGCAGATATTTCAGGAATAGAAAGAGGCTGCAATTATTTCTAGCCTAGTAAATGCACCAGCTAAGCAATACATTGTGCTGTATGCTTTATGCAATATTTATACTACTAACAGTACAAAATAAGACCCTGACTGTAAGAGCTTTTTCCTTTCTATAAATGAAAGCAAAGAGTATGCCATACTTCAAACCCTGCCACTTGTTCTGGATAGATTTAATTTAAGTTCCCTGTTTGCCGTTTAAAAAGTTCATATGATTTACAAATAAATTCATTACAAGCGTAAGGGCATACATCTGAATATTTATTTCTTTAGCAAAGAGAAGCGTTATTTTAATTCCTGTATTGAAAATACAGCACGGTCTATCTATGGGCTATCAGAAAAGCACTACATCACACTATTCACCTCTCTCCAAATGGCGATTATAATTATAATGTGAACTGAGTGTTGGAGGGGGTGGGGGCAGGAAGTCTATCTGCTTAGGTTTCGGTCTAGCTAAGGGGTGTGCAGTGAAAAAGCAGTGTTACAGAAAACCCCCTGAAACTATTTCTGCTGCAATGTATCTAAATATGTTCGAATGAATGACCTAATTGGAGACTCAGATCCCTGGAATGTGGTCCCGGTGCACTCTGAGTCAACTTGATGGGTTCAACATCTCAGTCTGAATCTTCCATTCCCTTACAGAGTACATTTTTCTCTCTCTCTCTAATTCCGTTTGCCTGGAGCAGTTTACATACATTTCTGCTGATTCTGTGTGTCTGTGTGTGTGGGCAATTTGGGTCTGTTCTCCCAAACAAAATTCCACTGCTGTAAATTGATTTTCAACACAAAGGATTAGGTTTTCATCCTGTAGTTTCCTCCTGCTATTTTGGGATTCCAGCTCAAATCGGAACCAGCTTCTATTGGGCTACAGCACTCTGACACTTCCTTCACAACTACCCAGGCTTCCTCCCCACTGCTTGCTTTAATTGTCCCCTTTACCCCTTCCCAGACAAGCCCAGCCCTCACAGTGGCAGTTCTCAGCTAGAGGACACAGACCATGGCTCCTCTGGAAGGCAATACCCACAGGCATCAAATCCAGCCAATAGGCGTCCCACCACGACCTCCTCACCACACCAAGGCTTATGAATACCTCATCAGCAACATTCCCAGCCCGGGACAGCCCAGGCAACAGCTAAAACCCCAGAACTGATAAATAGAATGTTATCTAGTCACTATCCCTTTTCTCAATGTTTTCCACTCTAATGATTAAACTTATAAATGTTAAATCTAGAGCCCAACTAGCATGGCTGATAGATGGGGAAACAAATATTTAAATAAAGTCTTACTATCATCCCTCTTTGCTGTACATATGTGACATCTGCATGGCAATAGATATTTATATTAATGTACTTGACCGATGAGATTTCATGTTTACTGTTATAAGCTTCCCACCAAGTTAAAATAGAGGTAATAAAGAGGGGGTGGCTTGCATACAGAATGCTGAACAAGCAGCAGCCCTCAAGATAGAAGGGCTCAAAATAGAAGAACAACAGGAAGCCGCTGCTGCCACAGCCACCGCCACCGCCAAAGTGCGCAGAAAGGCTGAGCTAGAGATCGCCTCAGACCTGTTGCAGTAAAAGGGAGAAGCAGCAGCCCTTGAAGCCCTAATTAAAGGTCTTGTTTTTTTTGGGGGGGGGGGGAGGGGGCAGTTGTCACAGCCACGAAAAGTAGCAGACGCAGGGATCAATAACCGGGGCCCGCAAGCCCAAAGGTGGAAGGAGGCGGCAGAACACTGCACGGAGCGGCAGTAGCCACATTCATGGAGCAGGATGCCAGTGGTTGGTGTTCCACCTTCACGGAGTGGAAGGATGGAGGGTTGCCATCTCCTAAAAAAAAAAAGGGGTGGGTAAGAGTATGTAAAATTACCGGTGAGGTCATAGGCTATAGGTATTGCCAATTATTAGGCTTGTTCAATATTTGTTGTTTGTTAATGTGGCTTGCGGAAATGGGGGCTACTACCTGGAGATAATACCCTTGTTCGGTGTACATACACACGGTTGAGACTCCATCATTGCTCTGGGCTTCAGCGGCAAGAGGTAATGTGGAAGAAGAAAAAAAAAATTTGTATTCACAGGGAAGCGAGGTGTAGCTGGACAGATACTTTACTTTCAATGCATGTCCAGTGTAGCTCTTTGCTTCAACGGCAGGGGTGATAGTCTAATACTTCTCGTTCAACGCATAGCTCTCTGCTTCCACGGCAGGGGGAGTGAGGAAGGGAGGATCTGTATGTGGATTGCATAGTCTGGGTGGACAGGGGCAGGGGTGTGGCCTGCTTGTTGCAGCGGTTGCTACCCCTAATTGAGCTGGATATTCACTTGGATGCAGTTCCAGCGCTGCTCTCTCCATTGATGGTGGGGGGAGGGGAAATAGAACTAGAAAGTACTAGAAGCCAAGCGTAACAAGTATGAGAGAGAGAAAAAAAAGAAAAGTACATAGCTTGCTGGGCAGACTGGATGGGTCGTTTGGTCTTCTTCTGCCGTCATTTCTATGTTTCTATGTTTCTATGTATTAAAGTATTATTTTAATATGATAATAGTTTTAAAACTGTTCTTCTTCAGAAGCTTTTGCTAACAGAATAAAGCAATCCTGAAATAAAGAAAATACTGAGAAGCCCAAGTCTGTATGCTGGCTACTCATTCCAGGATCTTTGATGCTTACATAAGGTTTATAGCATAGATTGAAGCTGCTATATTACAATTATTATTATAATAAAAATATCACTCACTACATCGGGCCATTTTCTTCTATACTTGATATTTAATTGTGATAAAAGTAAAGAATTCTTCCATTTTATATCTGAGGGGAAAACATTTGGCTCTTGGGCCCAATATATGAAACATCCCCAAAAATTAAAAATAAAATGTGTTATATAATCGTCAGTTTGAAATGTATACAGATCATACATTTGGGTTTTACTGACATTACAAAGTGCTCCTGCCTAGGAACAGAATGGCTACCTCTCCCACCAATAACCTGGTGAGCATGATTATGTAGCTGACTTACTAGAAATAAATGTTCTTACTGTTGTTAAAAACATGAGTGTCCACTCAAGAAGACACCGTCAACTAACTAGGCACTTGGTTATGGTTAGTGACAATCATTGGCCTCAGAAATTCAACATTATCATCACAGGATAGAATTATTATCCCCTTACTAATGGCTCAACATAAAAGAAATTTGGATGTATATTACATGTCAATAAATAACTGATTTGTTTCACATTTTCTAGAGAAGTACATTCTAGAGCTACTAGAAACCTTCAGAATATCTTTGCTAGAATATTCCAAATCTGTTCTCACTATCCTATAGAGAAAAATATTCTGCCACTTGCTTACATATGGCTGCATTAATGGAGCACTTTAAGAAGGTCTAATTTTGTCAGCCTGCTGAGCAGTATTAACTATAAATGTCCACAGATACAGTTAATACACAAGTATTAACTGTAAATGCCCACAGATGTAAAAAAAGATATTTGCTGGTGATCATAGCACATATTTGATTCTTATGTTCAGTGATTTCACCTATGTGATGTCTTCTCCTCAAGGTTAGATCTTTATATAGAATTAAAGATCAGATATTTCTGTTCCAAGTGATTTCACATAAAATATAGCATAGGTAAGCAATGTTGTAATATCCATTATTTAAATAAATAAATAGATAGATGCATAGGTTTAAAAATGCACAGAAATTTCCCTCCCAGACTCCTAAGGTAATTGTGTTTAAACACTCAAGGTATATATCAAGTAGCTGTTTTATTTCTAATGTTTAAACATAAAATAACAAAAAATGGCCTTGATGTCCTTCAGCCACCCAGGATGGCCAAAACATTTCAGACCATGGTACTGTGAAGTCATCAACCAGCACAGCATGAAGTAATAATGCAAAAACAATTACAAACAGCCTAGATGTAAAATTTAAATGTAAATAGCCAATGTTTTGATCCAAGAAAAGGTCTTCATGAGGTAAAGAAAATAAAGTTTAAACATCTTTGAATCATCCATAGTTATTGAATAACTCTGAATAGGACGAGCAAACTCTAAATAGAAGATACATTAAGAACATAAGAAATTGCCATGCTGGGTCAGACCAAGGTTCCATTCAAGCCCAGAATCCTGTTTCCAACAGAGGCCAAACCAGGCCACAAGAACCTGGCAAGTACTCATCATGTCATTGTTAAGTGCACTATGTGCACAATTTCTACATTTTCATCTTTTACTCTTGGACCACATCCTTGCAGGAGCTGCTCTTATCTGCAATATAGCTGTCCATTTGCAGAGAAAATGTAAAACTAGGGATCAAGATGGCAAGGCCTTTTAAAATTATCAGCCCGTTCTTCCACAACTGAACCACATCTGGAAGAGCCCATATCATTACTTTTACAATGAAGTAGTACTAAGATTCCAGCCGAGTGGGGCATTATATTATCACATTGCACATCAAAGAAACCAAGCATGCAACACTTTTCTTATTGACCATTTTTGGAAATGGTTGGTAGCAGTGTGGCACATTACATAGAGAGATTTTGAAGCATACAAGTTGGTTGGACTGCCCGCAAGGGAGCACTCGAATGGTGGAAAATCAGGGAATTATATAATTGATGTCTACTTTTAGCACCTTGCTGTGTGCTGTTTGTTTGGATACAATTGCACTGTCCAGACGGATTAAATAATTTTATATTCATTGAAATCAAAATTTAAAAAAATATATAAAAGTGGACCATTTAGATACAGCCTATTTATATGGGTTGTTTGAGAGACGGTCTCATATAAATCAATTGGGTGAAAGTTTGCATGATTAAATCAATTTAATAGTTTGACCAAGACTTTCTTCAGTTTGAAAATTACATTACATAGAGGATCAGGATTAGATTCTACAGTGATGCACTTGAGAACATTCAATGCTTAGCATTGATAAACTGCAAATGGGAATATAATACCAAGAAAATGAAAGCCAGGCAAGCACTGCATTTTCTGAACTTCTAACACCATATCTTTGCAACAGTGAACTTCCTTCTATTAGCAAAAACTAATTGTAAACTACTATGGGCTTGCAGGTACTAACCAAAATATATATTTCAACCTCTCAACCTGTTTTGAAATTTAAATCATTATAAGCTATGGCATTTTTTTTTTTAATGTATCATCTTAAGAAGTCAGATATCAAAGCTATTAAAACTTCCTGGCTTTACAATTGCCTGGGGACTCATGTAGAATGTTTACAAGGGAACTGGATCAAAGGAGAGCCCTTGCTGAGCCAAGCAAAACCATCTGTAATGTGTGGTACATCTCATATAACATTAAGTCAATTTTCCAAAAATTCGTAAATTAAGCACTTATATTTTAGCAGATTATATTTAGGAGGATTTTCAGTTGAACTTAGGGGCCTAATTTTCTGGCTGAAAATTCACCTAAATTTAGGTACCTAAACCCTTAGGACCCTACATTTAGAAGTACATTTCATTTGCTTAGACTTAAATAATGTGCCTAATGCTGAAAATAAGTGGGAAGTGCCTAATTCCACCTCCTGTTGCCACTCACCTTTTAGGAGCTCACCCTAGTCAATAGTCAGAAATAGAACTGGCCGAAAAAGTAAGAAATCTGGGAGTAATAATGGATCCAGAAATCAATTTAGAACAACACATATCCTTAAAAGTAAGGGAAGGTTACGCAAAACTCATGATCCTTAAAAGATTGAAACCATTACTCACACCTGCCCACTTCAGAACAATCCTACAAACACTTGTTTTCGCCAGTACTGATTACTGCAATGCACTCTTATTAGGACTCCCCAGCTCATCAATCAGACCACTACAAATACTTCAAAATACTGCAGCCAGAATACTAACAGGTAAAAAAAGAAGGGACCATATAACAGAAACTCTAGCAGAACTACATTGGCTACCAATTGAATACAGGATCAAGTACAAAGCCTTATGCACAATACACAAACTAATATATGATAAAGAAGCAGACTGGCTAAATACAGCTCTAAGAGTCCATGTCCCACAAAGGAACCTTCGTTCGGCTAACAAGGCAGTACTAACAATCCCTACAGTAAAATCAGCAAAACTAACCCAAGTAAGAGAAAGGGCCTTATCACTGGCTGGGCCCTTTCTATGGAACACATTGCCCACTGAACTCAGATTACAGAGTGACATCAAATCCTTTAAGAAAACATTAAAGACATGGCTCTTTAAGCAAGCCTTTCCAAAAGAGACAGTGGGGTAGAGAGGGAGAGAGAGAATGTAAAATACAGAAAAACGCAGCTAAGAATAAATGGCATCACAATACTATAAATACATAATACGGTAGAGAAATAGACCGAAATAAAGTACCTCAATAAACTTTCCCAGATTAATCCATCACTACCCAAAATTTTAACTTTATGAATGATATTGTAACCGTTTTTAGTTGGCACTTGTTAGAATGTACGATACCTACCTATATATACCTATTTGTGCCTAGTTGTAAACCGTTGCAATGGTACATAACTTAGCGACGGTATAGAAAAGTTTTTAAATAAATAAATAAATAAATAAATAAATAAAAATTCAAAGACAAGCATCTAAACCAGTGGTTCTCAACCTTTCTAATGCCGTGACCCCGCAATACAGTTCCTCATGTTGCGGTGACCCCAAACCAAAAAATAATAAATTTTTCCATGGCCCGGCAAGGCGGGGTGGGGGTGGGGCGAGGGCAGGGTGAGGGTGGGGCTTTGGTCATATGGGGGCGGGGTTATGGATAGGGTTGGATTTTAGTGCATACTTATTTATTATGACATTTATAAACAGAACCACCATTCCTCATAAAACAATAAAATTAAGAAACATAAAGCATCAGTTATAATAGTAAAACCATACTAATAAAAGAATATTTTAAAATTACTGATAAATAGAATTTCTATTAATTAAAATCATATACATTTTTATAATTTCCCAAACACCAATAATATTTCAAAACAGCACATATATCAATTAACACACAATAATTAAAACTAATAAGGATTTTAAAAAGCCCCTGCTGTCCATACATGGGAGCTCTTGATTTCCAGTCACCCTGATATTGTCGAGGATTAGGAGGTTATCCTCTCTCTCTCACACATACTTTCACATGTCCATTCTCTCTCACACATACACTGTCACATATATACACATTCATGCTCTTATACCCACCATAACCTCTCACTCTCACAGACACTGATACACTCTCAGGGTGTAAGACACTCTCTCCCCCCCCCCCCCCCCCACTCACACACACTCTTACTCCCCTGGATTTTCTCATACACACTCATGCTCTCACTCTTACTGGCTCCCTCACAACCTCAGAGCCTCTCAGATAAAACTCTATGCAGCAGAAATAATGCTGAATGTTGAGAATTGTGTTATGCAGACTAATCTGGAAAATGCACTAATTTCTACATGAGTCATAATGAATCAGTCCTCAGCTGCAGGCTTCAATTGATTATCCTGGCTCCATTTAATGTTTGCCAAATACAGTTCGGGGTAGATTTTAAAAGAAGCGCGATCAGCCTACTTTTGCTTGCGCATCAGACTCAAGCAAAAGTACGCTGGATTTTAGTAGATACGCGCGGAGCCGCGCGTATCCACTAAAATCCTGGATCGGCGCGCGCAAGGCTATCGATTTTGTATAGCCTGTGCGCGCCGAGCCGCGCTGCCTCCCCCCGTTCCCTCCAAGGCCGCTCCGAAATCGGAGCGGCCTCGGAGGGAACTTTCCTTTGCCCTCCCTCACCTTACCCTCCCTTCCCCTACCTAACCCACCCACCCGGCCCTGTCTACACCCCCCCCCTTACCTTTGTCGGGGGATTTACGCCTCCCGGAGGGAGACGTAAATCCCCGCGCGCCAGCGGGCCTGCTACGCGCCGGGCCGCGACCTGGGGGCGGGTACGGAGGGCGCGGCCACGCCCCCGGGCCGTAGCCACGCCCCGTACCTGCCCCCAAAACGCTGCCGACACGCCCCCCGCAACGCCGCGCGCTCCGGCCCCGCCCCCCGACACGCCCCCCTCCGAGAACCCCGGGACGTACGCGAGTCCCGGGGCTCTGCGCGCGCCGGGAGGCCTATGTAAAATAGGCTTCCCGGCGCGCAGGGCCCTGCTCGCCTAAATCCGCCCGGTTTTGGGCGGATTTAGGCGAGCAGGGCTCTGAAAATCTACCCCTTCATGTGTAACAGCAATCCTAATTCTCCACCAGATCAAGCTGATTTCACATCCCACTTCATACTTTGTCACCTCCAGCTGAGTTAAACAATTAATCTAATTACTGCCACGTGGCTATTGGGGAGGCACTGATTGCTGCTATTGGCACTGAAGCCCATTCTGCTGCCTCCTCTGTGCAGGCCCCATGGGTTTCCACTTCCTCCATGTTGATCTCGTACATTGTGAGATCCGCATAGAGAAAGTGCTACTCTTGCACATTCCCAAAGATTACATGTGCCAATCAGTAAAAAGTAATTTATTTATTTTTTTTACATCTGCTTCCCTTTCTTATTTTTTTGCCATTTCCTTTTATATTGCCTTTTTTTCTATTTCTTTTCTCTCCACCTGTCTTCTTCCCTCAAACACAGTCAGGTTCTCATTCTCACATGCATTTCTCTCTCACACACACATACACACACAGGATCTCACTGTCACATGCTCTCTCTCATGCAATCATTCATACACACAGTCTCTGACTGGCACAGGCTGAGTCTCACACACAGGCTCTCTCACACCCCCACATGCTGCCTTGCTCAGGCTCTCACTCTTACATGCTGTCTCTTTCACACACACAGAGGCTCTCACATGCTGTCTCTGCAAACACATACAGTCTCTCAACTCACTCTCACACACAATCTCTCAACTCATCTCATACTCGCACACACCTCTCTCTCACCTCTGGGCCTCTTCTTTACGGGTTGCCACAGGATGGGCTCTGCAGCGGCCCTAGTCTTCCCGGCCCCGCTGCTCCTCTTCTGCACGCGGCTGAAGTGCCTCTTCTACCCACGCGGCTGACGCGCCTCCTCCTTCCTGCCCGTGCGGCTCCGGCAACATTTGTCTTCCGGGGCAGGGCAGGCAGGAAGGAAGTAGGAGGAGCACCTGCAGTGGCTGATACACCTCCTTCCTGCCTGCGCGGCTCCAGTAACATACTTCACCGCGACGCGCTAGCTTTTTGGGCCATGTCTCTTCCCTTTTGGGGTTGGAGGAGGCAGGTCTCCAGCTTCGTCCCACCTCCCCGCAGCAGCCGCAGCGCCGCGGACCGGCAAAAACCCCCAACGGCCCGGTACTGGTCCGCGGACCAGTGGTTGGGGACCCTGCTTTAGGCGACCCCTGTGTTTTGGTCATTCGACCCCCGCCGGGGTCGCGACCCACAGGTTGAGAACTGCTGATCTAAACCTTTGAAAATGTATCCCATAGTAAATAATGGCAGATGAAAACCAACAAGGCCATCCAATCTGCCCAGTAGAGATTCATCCACTTTGGGTACATGTACATATAAATTCCGATATGCAATCCTCCCCTCATGTCTTATACTTGACCTCTCAATTTCTTTCCTACTACCGCCCTTCACATTTGTCCCAAGCATGCACAAAACATGTTACAGTGATGATCACTACTACCTCCATTAGCAGGCCATTCTGGGCCTTGTCATCTTAAACTTTGCTTCTTACAAAACCAATACTTAAGCGAGCTCCCAGATCCCTTTCCTCTGTCTTATTATCAAGTTTTTAAATAATCCTCATAGCCAACAAGGTTAGTGAGGCAGTTGTAAAAACAATCCGGCCTCCCCATACTCTTTGATGTTTGGGTTTTAACCATTGTACCTCCATGATAGTCATCCCTGACTTTCTTGGAGGCTGATGCAAACATACCACTGTTGTTTAGTGATGTAACCAACACTTTGTGCAGGTTACTTCAATGCTTTGAAAACACATACAGTCATACCATGGCTGTTCTGGTGTGAACCGCTGCTCAATGTAGGTTTCCTGACTACTTTAATACCATCTTCTTGTCACTAGGAATCCTCTGTGTTTGTTTTTAAATTCCATTATCATTTCTGTCTTCACAATCTCTTTGGGAAGGTATTCCTGGTATCCAGTATCCTTTCCGTGAAAAAATATTTCCAGGTATAGCTCCAGAGTCTACCCTCTTTGGAGCTTCATAGGACCCCTTAAATTCAAAAAGGTTTGCTTTTTCTGCGTAATTAAAATCCTTCAGATATTTAAATATCTCTCTCATCACTTTTGACACTCATCTCCCTCTAGGGTATATTTAGGTCCTTCAAACTCATCTCATCTAGCTTTTGGTGCAGACCTCTCACCATTTTAATTGCCTTTTCCTGGACCTACTTCTAGACTATCTCTATCCTTTTTCAGATATAGCAATAGAGATTTATATTAGGCAAGTATACCCACAGAATCCACAGCCACACTGCAGCCACTATTCTGTGAATGGATAGGGCTTCTATTTGTCCTAACATCTTCACAAACTTTGCTGAGCTATTTCTATAATTATATTCTATTTATTTATCACTTAATCCAGTATGCCTTACTGGGTATCTTGTAGAATCTAAAACTTAATATTCATAAACCTCTAAATTATTGCTTTCAAAACTGGACTAGGAATATTTTATTGAGGCTTTTGTAAATAATAATGCATAAAATGTAAGCAAAGTGTATGTAGAGATCTTGTAACTCTAATATTGTGCCAGTACCTTGTTTTCCCAAATCAGATTTACTTAATATTTAATTTTATACAAATCTGTTCAGAGATAAATTCATCTAATTTGTTCTGGTTTCTTATGTCATTAAAATCATATCCTTATTGGTCTGTCTTGATGGAAATAATTACATTTTAATGAGCAGAAGGATTTGGCATGTTTACCAACTAATTATTTCCATGTAAATTTTGAGATTGCTTTGTGCAATAGATTTATATGACCTCTTGTTGAATAGTTATTCATATAAAACAAAATGAGAAAATATGAACTATCCTAACAAAATAATATGAAGAATAAAGTGATAACCTTATCCTATGGGTTGAAGTGAATGGATTGAATGTGGCCTGGTCAGTAGATACTAGAGCTCAATATCATCTAATGATTGCTTGGAAGGACATATGCAATAATTTGGTATCATTAAAGTTTGTTGCATGTGAACCTATATAATTAAAACTCCAGCACTGCAATTACATAGTCTAGATCAGTGGTTCTCAACCTTTTTCCCATCATGACACACCTGACAGGCCACGCTCAAATGTTTGACACACTGCTCATTACAATTCACGGCGGAAATAAAAAGTAAAAGTCCGGTAATTATTTTTATTGTTTAAAATGACACAAGAAAAAGATATATATTCTGTCTGAACAGAAATTGCATAAATAGTAAACATCCCACACCAAAACAGCACCAATTTCCAGCACTTAAACAGTAACCACCTTACCTAAGAAAAGGCAACACTGAAATATTACACCAGGCCTTAAGACACCAATACATCTCCTATTAGGAAAACAGACCAAGTCAGGCTGCTATAGAGCCCTACAGAGAAACTACATGCCAGCAGAAAACCTCACCTATGTCACATGTGCTGACCCTCACCTAACAAAGAATAAAGAGACAAAAACGCATAACTAGAAGCATGCAGACAAAAACTGAATTGGAAACTGCAATAAGCCAGAGTCTCTGTATGCAGTGCAACATCCTTATAAAACAAATCAAGAAATATAAAATCAGTAGCAGTAAAACCATACTAACAAAAAGAACAGATTATTTCAAAACAGCTGAGTGGAATATCCAATAATTAAAAACATGCTTTTTCTCACTTATATAGGCAATTAATTACACATTTACACACATGCTGTCTATCTTTTCATGCTTACACACACACAGGCTTTCAATCACACATATGCATGCTGTCTTTTTCTCTCACACACAGACTCTCATTCACATGCTTACAAACATGATCTCTCTCTCATTTATACACAGGCTCTCAATCACATACTCACATGCTCCCTCACCTAAACCATCTCTCAGTCTCACACAGACACACATGCTCTCTCTTACTTATACACACAGGCTCTTAATCATACATACACATGATCTCTCTCACACACAAAGGATCTCAATCATACACACAATACTCTTTCACACAAACAGGTTTTCAATCACAAACTTACACATACAGGTTCCCAATCATAAACTTACATTCATGCTCTCTCTTTCACATATACAAGCTCTCAATCATTCACATACATGCTATCTCACTCACTCACACACACACACACACACACACACACACACAGGATCTCAAACACACATGCTTGCTTGCTCATTCACTCTCTCTCCCTCCCTCCCAGGAACTAGCGGCAGCAACAGCCTCCTCCCAACCCTAACCTCCTTCATTTTCAGCCCTCGCAGAGGAGGAGTCCCATCGGCCGCGGGGATCGACGTTCTTCTTCATTTTCCTCTGATCCGCGCTGCACATTCTTCAGACCACGCCTCTCTTCTGTTCTTCGGGCTGACGCTGACCACACTAGCATGGTCTCTTCTTCCCGCTGCTCACCACTTCCTCTTCCAGGCCGTGGGTAGGGAGGCACGGGAAGAAGAGACCATGCCGATGCCGCTGACTCCAGCTGTCCTGCCGCGTTCCGCCTGGGCTGTCAGCATTTTAAGCCCGGGTGGAGGAGGACCGAGGAGCAACTTGGTCAGTGGAGGACCAGGAAGTGTGGTGATACACCTGCGTGTGCTTGGTGACACACCGGTTGAAAACCACTGGTCTAGATTAAACAGATTTGAAGATTGAACTGTTCTTCAACCCTTGAGGAGGACTCATGAGAGCCAAAGTTCTTTATCTTCTGCATGAGGTTAAAGAGCTGGAATGGAGATTAGGATTCTTCAATTTTAAACCACTCTTTGCAACTCTGGACAAATCATTTTGCTTTTCTACTGTCTACTCCAAAGCAATTGTGTAATAATAGTATTGACACATCTCTCTTCCTAAAACAGTCAGCTTCATATCTAATCCACCAGTCTCTACAGGATGAGAATGAACTGGATATACAGATTAGCTAAAATGGAATGCATAAAACCACATAATACTTCACCAGCATTTAACTCCATGCACTTACAAGGAACAAGAATGACTGTAATGGTGACAGTAACCTTTCATTCTAAAAGTTCCCGACCAAGATAAAGGAGCAGAAGCTTATAAAACTTACAGAAGACTCTTCAAGAATGGATTGGAAGATGCTAAATGTGATGCACATGTGAAAATCTGCAGTGGACAATTAGTCAATAAATCAGCATCCTCCGCTACTTCTGTTGCTGATTAAAACCTGGAGCCAAGAATCTTCCTGCAACATGAGATAATCAAAAACATTTTGCAGAGGGGAAAGATGCCTGAATGGTGATTTATAAACTGCAAAGACAATGATGTCATCTTGAAAACACATCCATGCCCCTTCCTCATCAAACTGCTCTTTGAGGGGCCTGTAATTACTGAATCAGGCTGTCTACTTTGCAGAGCACTAGGTTTTATCTAGAAAGAGTGATACATGTATTACAACAGTAGAAACATATGAAATAATGAGCTGAAATGAAAGTCTCATTAGCATAGATTTGTCTGGTCTTTCATGACACCTACTTTTGTTTTTAAAGTATAAATCATATTAGACTTAAATTATAATTTATCATAGTCATTAGCTAAGCATAAGACAGATTGCTTGCCTCTTGGTCCTAGTTTAGTAACCTACTTTATACTAAATTCTTATGAAAGTTACATTTTTCAGTCTGAAACTAGAATCTCATCCCAGCTAGCACTTCTGCTTCTCTTGATAATAGAACCTCATTGTTGCAAAAAAAAAAAAAAAAAAAAAAAATATATATATATATATATAAATATATATGTAAACTCTACATCTTAAAACATTCAACTCACTGGTCCCGGCTTTGTAAATTTGAGGTTATGGAGTGTTCATGTGAAAATTTAACAATTATGGTTTAAATGTTTTCAGAGGTAACAGTGTTTATGCACCAAACGTTGTAGGAGATTCCTTTTATCATTGCTGAGAAAAAAGTAAGGGGAAGTGGGGCAAGAATTTAGGTTTAGCACTTCCTGTGGTATTTTGCTTTTGATATATACTTTTTTTTAAACTGGTACATAGATCAATTTTCAAAGTGATTTCTGTACATAAAAAGTATTTTACCACGTAAATCAGCTTTCCAAAAATAGTACCCCTCAATGTAACTAAGAGTTCATGTCTTGTGGAAAAACTCAAGTACTTTTGTATATCATGAAGAGGAAATTCCTGGGACAGGATTGCGGGGGGCACCTTACATCGTGCTGGATGGAGGAAATTTTGAAATCTGCACATATGCTATTTAATAGGGATATGCAGAGGGACGCCATATGTTGCATTTGTGATTCAGATTCGTCGGGGAGCAGATACGTTGCATTCGGCCATATAGCGCCCCGATGCGTTAATACGGCGATTTCTATTCGTGTCCCAGCTAAAATTAAAATTAACTTCAACCCCCCACCCTCCTGACCCCCCAAGACTTACCAAAACTCCCTGGTGGTCCAGCGGGGGGTCCGGGAGCCATCCCCTGCACTCTCACACCCTCGGGCCGGTTTCATCATGGCACCGATAGCCTTTGTCAAAGGGGCTACCGGTGCCATTGGTCAGCCCCTGTCACATGGTCATCGGCGCCATCTTGTGCTATCATGTGACAGGGGCTGATCAATGGCACCGGTAGCCCCTGTGACATAGTATGGGCAAAGGCTATCGGCGCCATTTTGAGTACTGGCATCAGACGGCCGGAGTGCAGGAAGTCGCTCTGGGACCCTGGTTGGACCCCCAGGGACTTTTGGCCAGCTTGGGGGGGCCTCCTGACCCCCACAAGACTTGCCAAAAGTCCAGCGCCATGATGAAATCGGCACCGAGGGTGTGAGTACAGGAGATGGCTACCGGATCCCCCGCTGGACCACCAGGGAGTTTTGATAAGTCTTGGGGGGGTTCAGGAGGGTGGGGGGTTTGTTTAAATTTTTAATTAGGTGGCCGTATAATTCGGCAAAGATTTGTGTATTCGTGGGGAATCGCAATACGTTTCGCTTCCCCACAAATACTACGAATAGTGCAATATACGTTGCGGATCGCCAATACGGCGAAAACGAATGCACACCCCTACTATTTAAGCAAAACTGTACTTGCATGAAAAAGCAGGTGCCCACATTTTGCTTTCAGGGTTAGGGCAAACCCACAGGTGATCTATGTCCCATTGCGAACACTGTGAAATTGCTCCCATAAGGATTACATATATTTGAAGATATTAATTTTGTACCATACAGACACTATTCAGATACCTTCAATATTAATTGAATTCATTGTGAGATCAATATCCAAAGCACGTTCAGTGCTATCTAGCCAGATAAGCAGGACTTATGATGCTAAGTAGTGCCAGCTGAATATGCATGTATGCTCAGCGACTGTTGCATAGCTGTACAAGTCCTTCATGTGGCTAAAATGCACGCACAAAAAAAGTGGGCATGCATTGGGCAGATTTGGAGCGTAGCGAGTTAGATGTATAACATACGCCTAACTACTAATATTCAGAGTTAGGTGTATAAGTATAGATCTAAGATTAGATGCCCCATAGAGTAGGTCTAAGCTTAGTTTAGGCTAAGTGTGCACATTGTTTCTAAATTGTTTCTAAATTTCATTGTAAGAAGTTTGATCCCAATTCCACTTTGTATTACCTCTACCCATATAGCCCCAATATTGTTTCTAAATTTCATTGTAAGAAATAGGATGCTTTAGTCTTATTTCAACCCGTGTTTACTGTAAACTGATGTGATATCTCTGATCAAATGTCAGTATAGAAAAACAAACAAATAAATAAATAAATAAGCACGTATATTCAGTGGCTTCGCCATGCCATTGAATATACATCATAACTTAGTTGGATAAGTCAGGAAAAGACTCAAAACGTGGCTATTCATGAAAGCCTTTCCTGAACTAAACTGAACCTACTCCATCATTAACTAAGCACTCAGACTTTGCCTTATTCACGGCAACTAATATCCCTACCTTATAATTAATATTCCTACATCATAAACACAATTCACTAATGCCTTAAGCACATTGACTGGCATTTACGTTCTTTCGATTTAATCCCCTGCTTCTTTTCTATGCTCCAAGTTGTATTACTCCCTTGTTTTATTGTAACTGCATACCTTAGCCTTCTCTTGTTTAATGTTTTATTATTATTATTACTACGATTATTATTATTATTATTATTATTATTAAGATAAATATTAGTTTTTACCTTTTTTGTTACCTATCCACTTGTTAATTGTAAACCGACATGATGCGATATCTATTGTGAATGCCGGTATAGAAAAACTTAAAATAAATAAATAAATAAATAAGTTATATTCGACTAAGAGGGTCATTTTTCAAATCGCATTAGGGCCCTAATGCCTGTGACAATGCCATAACACATGTGATAAATAACGCATCACAAGATGTGTATGCAAATTTTTAAAATTTAGTCAAGTGGGAGGAGTTTGAGTGGAGTAAAGGAAAATGAGGGGTGCTTAACGTTGCATGCAATAGCATAACAAATGCTATCGCGGGATTTAACACCAGAAATAACTACACCTTTTTTCCTGGCATTATGCTGTGCATTATGGCCGAAATGGGATTTGCGATATTTATTGCAAATCCCATTTCAGGCAGGGAGAGGAGAGAAAGAGAGAGAGAGAGAGAGTGAGTGAGACAGAGAAAGAGACTGACTCTAGGAGGTAACATATTAATCAACTTTTTATACCACTATAAGAGGGGCCATTCTGAACTCGAGGTGAAGTCCTGGTGGTGGGCTAGGTTTTGGGGGGGGGGGGCAGTTTTACATGCACAGTCAGAGGTACAGACAACACAGTAGACATCAGTGAAGATTTTACCTGATTTGGAGTGATGAAAGGTATAAAAAGATGAGATTTGTACATTGTACTCTCGACTTAGTTTGATGCACTCTCTACCTAGCTGCTATCAAAGTAATACATGAAGTTCATCGAATAAAAAAGTATCAACTTACACAATTTTGTTTCTTGATCTTTTTATTTCTGTGCAATCACAGAATAAGAAACATTCACCTAGAAGATTTTTAAAAAACAGGTTGAAGCAATACACTGCACCATAAGAACAGCCATGCTGTTGTCAGACCAAGTCCATCAAGCCTTGCATGCTCTCTCTGACAGTGGCCAGTCTGGATCACAAGTACCTATCAGTTCCCCCAATAGTTGATCTATTTCTTGTATCTCACTCCCAAGGATAAGCATCGACTTTCCCAAGAATACATGGCTAATAACTAAGTTTTTTATAGACTTTACCTTCAGAAACTTGTCCGATCCACTTTTGAACCACACAATGGGCCTAATTTACTAAAGCTTTTCTTCCATTCTGTGTCTATGGGAAAAATGCTTAGTAAATGAGGCCCTATATTGGTTACCTTGACCACATCTACTGGCAACACATTCCACAGCTTTATAGTGTGCGGAATGAAAAATACTTATGATTAGTTTTAATTCTGCTACTTGCTAGTTTCATGGACTGATCCATAGTCCTACTGATATTTGAAAGGGTATTATAAATAAAACAAGAATGAGAGAGCACAACAGTTTCTTCTTTAAAGCAAAGATCATTGACCTCCATATTGGCTGTGGTTTCACCCAAAGATGGACTGGAAAAAATACATGCTGTGATTTACAGCATTGCACTATGCATATATTCTTCTATCCAACAAGCAGTTTTCTTTGGAAGAAAAATCAATTTTACTATTTATTTTTTTGTGTTTCTAAATTGTCCTATAGTCTACCATAAGTCTGTAAAAAGAGAGATGGCATACAATTAAAGGCCCCAGCAGGGAATCATGACTGAGAAAATGCATCCAAATAAGTTCAATAAAGCAAAATAATTTTATTTCATCAAACGCATCATTCCGATCATGAAATATTGAGGTAGAAATATTAATATAGCTACGTCCCTCGACACAGATGTGTTTTACACGTAGTTCTGCATTGGGAGGGACAGGACACTTTTAATTGTAAATACTGGAGCTTAAAGAACACTTCAGCAGAACAGAATGATACTGTGGTCCACTATGAAAGAGCAACAGTATAGAGATATTTCTTTGCACTGGTAATGCAAAAAGCAAGATAGAAAAATTTTACAAATCTTCAAACATATAAAGAGAGAAAGAGAGAGAGAGCATTCACACATGCCAAAACAAATAAAAAAAACTACCTCAGGAAACTGAAAGGCCTCAATATATAACTAATTCCCAGTGCTAAGTAACATTTTCCTTAAAAATTTTAATAAAATAAAAAGTGATGCATATGAAAGGATAAATTACATATTTAGATGTCTTTTTTGGGACTATTTTCATATTTCCAGTTACTTGTTTAGGGCTCTGCTAAAACTCGCTCTGCTCTATAGTTGAGACATTACTGATTTGCTGCTTCTGGGACATCTGCAGCCCTTTTCAACATGGCTTCCTCAGCCTGTCATTTCCTCTTGGAATTACAGAATGTCCTTGATCATATGACTCTCAGAGCCAATGTAGCACAGGGGAGGATTTGACCAATAGGAAAGCAGAGAGGATAAAGACTTGAAATTTGTTTGGGTTTTTGGGAGTGCAATGAGAGAGAGAATAAGACAGCAGAAGTGCTGCCTGCAACTCTGCCCTTTAGGCCTGTTGTCCCCTGCAGGGATTTACACAGCAAGTATCCCAGTTTGACTGGGCAGTAGATTAGTGGACTCGGAAGAGACTAATTGTAATTCACTAGGAGTTACAGTGACAATTCTCTGCTTAACCTGTGGTATTGCTGTTGTGGAAGAGAGATGATGCCCAGCCTCCGTTATCTGTGACTGGGATGATGTTCACAGAGGAGAAAGGTCCCACGTACAGAGTGGTTCTTTGGGGGAACATGAATAACCATTGTCATATACCAGCAGGGGAAGAGTTCTGTACCTGGCCTTTGCATAAAGCAGGGAGCCATTAGACTATACTCCAGTAAGAACATAAGAACATAAGAAATTGCCATGCTGGGTCAGACCAAGGGTCCATCAAGCCCAGCATCCTGTTTCCAACAGAGGCCAAACCAGGCCACAAGAACCTGGAAATTACCCAAACACTAAGAATACCCCATGCTACTGATGCAATTAATAGCAGTGACTACTATTAAACTTGATTAATAGCAGTTAATGGACTTCTCCTCCAAGAACTTCTCCAGACCTTTTTTAAACCCAGCTACACTAACCACATCCTCTGGCAACAAATTCCAGAGCTTAATTGTGCATTGAGTGAAAAATAATTTTCTCTGATTAGTCTTAAATGTGCTACTTGCTAACTTCATAGAATGCCCCCTAGTCCTTCTATTATTTGAAAGTGTAAATAACCGAATCACATCTACTCGTTCAAGACCTCTCATGATCTTAAAGACCTCTATCATATCCCCCCTCAGCCGTCTCTTCTCCAAGCTGAACAGCCCTAACCTCTTTAGTCTTTCCTCATAGGGGAGTTGTTCCATCCCCTTTATCATTTTGGTTGCCCTTCGCTTTACCTTCTCCATCGCAACTATATCTTTTTTGAGATGCAGTGACCAGAATTGTACACAGAATTCAAGGTGCGGTCTCACCAAGGAGCGATACAGAGGCATTATGACATTTTCCGTTTTATTAACCATTCCCTTCCTAATAATTCCTAACATTCTGTTTGCTTTTTTGACTGCTGCAGCACACTGAACCGACGAGTTTATCTATCACCATATTAAAAGCATAATTACTCATCTTTATCAGCCTGTGGATTGCAGTTAAACCCAAGTTCTTCATTGTTTCTAATTTTAACCCATGAATCCCAACTTTCTCCAGGGCAGGAGCAGCATCTGTTCACATGCTTCATTACTGCCTGTTGCTCTTGGAGGGAGAGAAAGCACATCACTTTGCTGCCTGTCCACAAGGGTTAAGGGACTAACTATACAAAGCACATAAATTGCTTTCTAACAGCCTGGAGAAATTGTGTATCTTTATGCATATATATATATATGTACATGTCTGGCAGTGGCAACTGATTAAAATTACTGGTAATACTACTGGTGCTCTTTTTGACTGATACAGCACTTCTGATGCTGGTAAATATAGATAGATAGATAGATAGATAGATAGACAGACAGACAGACAGACAGACAGATATACTCTTAAATTGGTTGAAGATTTTGTGCCAACTCCTGTAATTTTTAGATTTGTAATACTCGATGACTGCCCACATATTTTAATGGTATGATATTACTAGGTCCAGTTTTTAGTGTAAATATAAAACATGGAGTGCTCACTAATATAAAAAGCATTCAAGGCTTTCATACCAGTAGATTTAAAGTTATTGTTTATTGATGCAGGGCAGCGTATCACTGGAAACTAATTTAATCATGCATCTAAATTCATATGTTAATGATTAACGCTTTATGTGCACTTTTTTTTATCGCAGCCCTGAATCTTGACATAATATAAGCTGCACTGTTTTATCTTGTTCATTGACTCACAGGATGGGTAGACTACCAGAAAACTTACGTGTAGGGACAGCTCCTCTCAGAAATCTTCACGGAGGGTGAATTCATCATTACACAGACCATACTTCTGGGTTTGGCTATACTTGGTAAGCAGAGGACAGCTTGGTTGTATAATACAGATGAAAATGCATAATTCAAGATGTTATTTTTATCCTAATTTCCTAAAGGGAAGTTGACCTGTTCATCCAAGTTCATTCAAATTCCTGCCACAAGAACCTGTGACTATGATCACATTTTTTCATCTGCTCTCAATGCCCCCAAGCACTAGACTGCCTTTGCTTGTTTTTATTTCTTATAGGGAAACATACCGGTTCAGTTTAGTTCAGAGCACATTGTGATATCCATGAGCATTTTCTAAATGCCCTATCATTGGTTGATATCTAAAATATTTAAAGCTGCCTGTCACAGGTTATGCCCGTGGTCACCAACTGACTCCCCGACTCCCTTTCTCACCTGGTTTCTTTCAGGGAAAAGCAACCTTCAATGTCTAATCATGTATTTATTACCCAGAATTTCACTTGGAGAGGGCCCTCCCTCTAAAGAAATTTCCCTGGGGTAAATATGTATTTACCTAGATAAAATGGTCCGAGAACCACCCTCCTCAAACATGGCTTCCACAATGCACGGAACAAAGTAATGGAAAACGTTTGTTTAGGGCAGGAAAACTTTATGTGAAAATTTAACTTTCCTAAACACATGCGTTATTTTGCCTCCCCAGCTGGCACAGACAGCAAGGTGCAAAGCATGTAGATGCTTTTAATGAACACAATCCGGGCTCGCTGATACGGGTACTTCCTGTTTGAAAAACTCCTAACCATGTGCATATTTCTGCACCAATGAATGAAAGTAGGAATCAAACATTCATACATCTCCTGGTTAAACCAAATGAAAAGTAACACTGGGGTTCTTCAGTTAATGAACTAAGCATGTGTCACAAATTAAAATAATGTTTTAATATCTTGGAAAGAGCTGTGGACATTTAGTAACGCTATAGAACTGATAAGTATAAGGTATAATGTATGACTGTGGTTCATAGAGATGTGAATCGTGTGCCCGATCGTCTTAACGATCAGGTTCGGATGGTGGGAGGGAAAAATCGGATCGTTAGAGATTGTGAATTGGAATCGTTCCGATTCCAATTCACAATCGCCTTTGCCCTTAACTTGTCACAGGGAGCGACCGTAGCTCCCTGTGACAAGTTAAGGGCAAAGGCGATCGGCGCCATTTTGAAACCTCCAGCTCCGGCACCGGCACGATTGAAGGGATGGCTCCTGGACCCCCCGCTAGACCACCAGGTACATCTAAAAGGTTTTTGGGGGGGTCGGGAGGGTGGGAGAAGCAAAGGGGTAATTTGAAAAGGGTCGGGGTGGGGGTTTTTTTTCGGGCCATCGGCGCCTTTTTATCAGTGGTAGCCAAAATGGCGCCGGTGGCCCAAGAGCGGGAGATCGCGCCGGGGACCCCCCCCACTGGACCACCAGGTAATTTAACATTTTGGGGGGGGTTCGGGAGGGTGGGGGAGTGTAAGGAATTTGTTTTAAAAGGTCGGGGTGGGTTTAGAGGTTGTGTTGGTGTGCCGGTTTTCCCACCTCCCCCAAATAATTCCCGTGCCCTATTTAACGATCCCATATAAATGCTCCTGACGATAAATCGTGGGCATTTGTATTGTATCGTGTACTCTAACGTTTAGAACGATTTTAAAATTATCGGACGATAATTTTAATCGTTCAAAAACGATTCACATCCCTAGTGGTTCATGCACTCTAAAGAAGATGAGGGAAGAGGGATGGTAGGGTGGAATCACTTAACATGTTACTATTATTCTCATGGATTTTTTAAAATTATTATTTTAGATTCACTCACTTTGCCAAATCCAAGCTCAAGGCGAGTTACAAATTCAGGTACATTTGGTAGGTCCTTGCCCAAAAGGACTTATAATCTACGTACCTGATTTACTATTTATTTATTTCCAGACTTTTTTATACTGCATATACAGAAAAAACATCAGAGTGGTTTACAACTTACATACAATCCAGAATTAAAATCACAATACAATTCAGAAAAAAAAACAACTAAATAGAACAACCAGACCTATTATATTTTTGGGAAGAGCCATGTCTTTACTTTCTTCCTAAATAACAAATAATTAGTTCCCAACCTAATATCCAATGTTGCTGAGTTCCAAAGTGTAGGCCCACACACTGAAAACATCCTATTTTGAAACATCACCTTTTAAATCTCATTTACCCTAGGCACTACAAACAGAGTAATATTTGCAGATCGTAAATTATGATTTGGGACATGCTTCCTCACTTCTCTGTGTAAATAATTAGTTCCCTCATCCTGAGCTACCTTATACATTAGAGTCATGATCTTAAATTTTACCCTTTCACTAATGGGAGGCCAGTATGATTCATTTAGGAGTGGTCTGGCCTCTTGGGCAAGCAAAATCCAGTCTTGCTGGGAAAAAATGCTTAGTGTATGAGGCAAGAGACTGAGAATTGACTTGCCCATTGTCAGAAGCAAGCATTAATGGGAAATGAGACTTGAACCCTGGCTTCCCTGTTTCTCAGCTTTTCTACTCTAACCACAGCTACTCCTCCACCCCAGACATCTATGACACACAAAAAGAGAAAGCTTCAGAGGAAATGCTTAATTACTGGAAGGATTTATCACTCTGTCACAACCTTTCTGTTGTGGCACAGTAATAGTTCAATTATGAGTTCCTGCAGCAGTTCTAAGAAGGCTAGGAAGCTTCTTCTGATTTCTCTATACTATAAACACTGTCTCAAGGAATAGCTTAATGACATTAAGGGTTTCAGGTTATTAAAATGCTGAGTCTACATTAGTCTTTTTGCTGGAGTTTTAAACTATGGAAAGATTGACCTATATGATGCATAAAAAATAGTACAACTAGAATATATGTATTTATTTATTCAGCCATTTTACATACCATCGTTCCAAATGAAGATCACAACGGTTTACATCATGACAAATACATTACATTCATTTGATGTGTTCATATAACATACATTTCAGTGAAACATACATACATACATACATTGACTAAGGTGATCAGGGGTGGAAAGATATACATGGATGAGGCAGAAGGAATGAAGTAGCACTTTTAACACATGGTGGCGGAGGAATTTAAAGTTGGGGGTAGAGAGAAGATGTGTCAAATATATTTAATTATGTAGGGTTGGAAAGTACAATGGCAATGAGATTTTTAGTTAGGTTCTTAATGAATATAATGAATATAATATAGAATGGTGCATTTCCTACATGCTAAGTTAGCAATTTTAGATGTTTGTACATTTCCTCAACATCCATGTAGGAAACAGATATAAAAGGAATGCATTGTTAGAATTTACAGTGTCAGTCGTATAAAACATTCAGGAATATTTGAAACTGTGCCATTAAAATCTATGGACAATGTTATGAATGTCCTCTCAATTTCCTAAAGAGACTCTTTAATTTGCAGACAGGATGTCCAGCCCTTTTTAATCCAATCATGAAGATGTACTTCTGACTTTTGAAAGTGTTTTTTTAATATTTAAAGATAATTGAATTATGAATGTTTCTGAAAGATGCACTAATGGACAGCACCTAAAGTTGATGCCTGGATGACTGGCACTAGTACTCACAAGTTTCAAATGTGCTAATTAAGCCTCAATTTGTATAGGACTATTCTCAAATTTCAGCATGACTGTCGACTGTTGCCATATTTTAAAGTGCTGGAAATATATTTAAATATTTTAGAGCTACTAAAGCTAGTACAATCTGTATTATAGTAATGTTTCTCACAAAAATAGGTAGACTGGTTAAATAGATTAAAAAAAGATCACATAGAATGTCTGAATAAATTGTTTCTTACAGTTTATAGCTATAAAATAAAATGTTGCCAGATATATTCTAAAAATATGGACACACCAACTTCACCAACTTTTGATATGCAGTACTGTTCAGGTTTATATGTAGAATATATTTTGTATTCTGTTAGAATTCCTTGTTACAAGTCACAGCTGACCAGATCATTCCTATGTATTTTCAACAACAAAGGCAGTCTAGAGTTCTTATCAACCTCGATAAACCCAGGGTCGGATTTAAGGTTATGGCGTCCATAGCTAGAGTACCATCATGGCAGAAGCAGACTCCTCTATGGCCTGGATATTTTGTGCGTTCAAAATGTGGCACTCTAGGCAGTTGGCTATGTTGTCTATGACTAAATCCTGGCCTGGATACAGCTAAATTTGTGATTTGGAGCATCCTGCAAAAATATATCTATAAATTTCAGCGAATAAAAATAATCATATTCTCTGTTTAAAAAACATGGCTCAAAGGCCTTGAATGTCTAGGGAAAGTTAATAGAAAATAAAACCAAAAAGAATGCAAACATTTATCTTGTAAGTTATATCCCTGTACACATACAGTACATTTTTGGATAAAATACAGAGTGCTAAGGAACAACTGGAAGGGGAAGCAGATGGGCAACTTTCCAGTCCACATGGATTCTAAAGGAGATGTGAGACACAACACACATTAAGGATCCTTTTACTATTCTTGCATATTCATTCTTTCTCTGATCCCCAAGTGAATGTATTATGCCTTCAGTTCTTTAAAGATAAGCGTCTTGGAATTACCCAAGCATTTCTTAATCCTCTTGGCTTATAGAACCTTATGCACATCACAGAGACCTTCTGGGCATTACACAAAGCTAACTTTAAAAAAAATCTAAACCAAACTACCAACTGAGGTCAGTCATCTGACAGTGTTGTACAATAGCCAAAAATTAATCAAGATCACTTACATTTTTTATGTTCCAATTTTTTTCCTGGGAGTTGTATGTGACCTTTTGACAGCCCCCAGGGTTCCCTCCCCCCTTCCTATCACAAGTGAATAGTTGCCACTTCTTTTATGCCTGAGCAACCTGAAAGAAGAGACCTAGTAACTGCACGCCACCTCCAAGACCTTTGTCTGTATAGGGGGTAATTTTCAAAAGAAGTTACATGCGTAAATGTAACTACTATTGTAGCAATTTTCAAAAGCCATTTACTCAAACAAAGTACACTTATGTGAGTAAATCCTATAGACAAGTCAATGGCATATATTGTAGCAATTTTCAAAAACCCACTTACTCAAGTAAAGTGAATTTACTCCAGTAAACCTGGTTTTTACTCGAGTAAATGCTTTTTAAAATCAGGCCCATAGTGAATAGCAAAAATGAATAGTCATGCATATCAAGTCAGATTTCTAGGTGAACTAGTAAAGGTTTGTTTGAACTAGTAGAGGTATCAGCGAACAGATGTTTTCAACTATGCACATAACTAACAGTAAGTATTTTCCTAACAGTTTATGCACACATTCTAAAATATACCTGTCTCCACGTTTAATTCTGAGTTACTGTGCACACATTGTTACAATTATTTAATATATAAAATATATTCATGCATTTTTTTTAAATGGGAAGAGTAGTGTATGCGCATTACAAACATACACGCATATATTTGAGGCAGAAATACACACTTATTTTAAAAACTGTACAGTTCCCAAAAATGTTTATAAAATACTTGCATAAATCTCCATGAGGCCACTTACACATGCAGCTTGTACACCGTGGACTGTTTTAAAAGTTGGGTTCTAAATGTTTGCCATTGCCTTTTTTGTACATCACTTTGAGTAGGTTTTACAGAAGCAATTTTTAAATGCAATAATTAAATATGAATAATTCCATTCTCCAGGTCAGACCTCCTTCTGTTTCCTTTTATGAACTTGATGAACGAATAGCCTTGTGGTTAGAACAACAAGCTGTGAACCAGGTAAGCCAGTCTTCAAATGCCACTGTCTCTCCTTATGACCTTGGACAAGACACTTTGCCCTCCATTGCCTCAGGTACAAATTTAGGGCTTCGTTTACAAAAACTACAGTATTTTTCTTGGAGGCAAACTACCGCTGGGAAAATACTGCTGCTTTACTACCCCCCTCCTCAAATTCATTTTGATGGCAGCCCTAGTATTGTAGAGGTCTAGGAGGCAACGTTTGTCAAAAGGGAGCGGATGGGCATGAATTATGCACCTGAGGATTTAAAAAGTTTTTTTTTTTCCATTACAAATTTTGCCACCTCCAGGGGCAGTGGAAGGATGGGACAGAAGTTCTATGGAAACCCCCTGGATCTTTTCAACACTTAAGGGATGTAAATTCAGGCCAAATGGCCCCTTTAAGGCATGACCCTGGGAGCACTGGGAAATGCATTATCATCCTGATGCTCCCTGGGGAAGTTAGCTACTACTCTTGCATTGTAGCTGATTTTAAATCAAATATCACACCTTGCTATTTTTGAGGCAAGCTGCATTTTTTATTTGCATTAATTAGGATAGTATGAGCTGATTAGCATTCATTGGCATGCAAATCATATCATTAGCATATTCATGGTCCCAGGGCAAAGTAATGTGTATTTTAAATATAGCACGTTTTCTGCGTTAGGCCATTGATCACGCGATAAATGATCTAATGTGGATTTGTAAAGGAGATCCTTACATTGTAGGCCCTCTGGACATTGGGAAATACTTACAGTACCTGGATAGAATCCATTCTGAAGTATAAAAAAAGACAGAATATAAATTAAAAAGAATATGTGCTGTACTAGCAGTCTCACTTTGAAAAGACAGGTTTATCAATCAGAATGGATCATTTCCAGGTGCTGATTAATTTTATCCTAAGTAGGATTTTGAGTTAAATGATTGTTACTGGACATTAGTACTACACAACACTTAATAAAGTTTATTTCTGCTCTTGCATGGTGTCTTATCAACTTGGTAAATTGTGCTAGTTTACAGGAACCAAATAAATAAAAGACAATAGAAACATAGAAACATTGAAATGACGGCAGAAAAGGACCAAACAATCCATCCATTCTGCCCAGCAAGCTTATGGTAGCATTTGCTGCCATACAGGTCACCCCATACTTGGTTTCCCAGACCATCAAAGTCAGGGCCCTTGTTGGTTGCTGTCGAGCCAATTCCCCTTTACCTCTTGCCATTGAAGCATAAAGCAAAATTGGAGTTGCATCTAAAGTATCAGGCTTATTGGTTGAGGATAGTAACAGCCGCATCAACAAGTTACCCCCATGCTTGTTTTCCCAGACATAAAATTCAATGTCCTTATTGGTTGCCGACTGAATCCAATTCCACTTTTCCTCCTGCCATTAAAGCAGAGAATAATAATGGAGATGCATCAACAAAATGATAAAAGGAATGAAACAATTCCCCTATGAAGAAAGGCTAAAGAGGTTAGGACTCTCCAGCATGGAGAAGATACGTCTGAGGGGAGATATGATAGAGGTCTAAATAATAATGGGGCAGATTTTCAAAGGGTTAACCGCGTAACCCGGAAAACCTGCTCCTGCGCGCGCCGAGCCTATTTTGCATAGGCTCGGTAGCACGCACACAAACTCCGGGACGCACGTATGTCCCAGGGCTTTGAAAAAGAGGCGGGAAGGGGGCAGGAAGGGGGCGTGATGCTGGTCCGGGGGCGGGACTGAGGCCTCCGGCACAGCGGCTGTGCTGGGGGATGGCATGCTGGCAGCCGGCCGGTGCGCGCAAGATACACCTGCCAGAGGCAGGCGTAAATAATTGAAACAAGGTGGGGGGAGCGGAAGAAAAGTTCCTTCTGAGGCCTCTCCGATTTCAGAGTGGCCTTGGAGGGATTGGGTAAAGCCATCGGGGCTCCCCTAGGGCTCGGCATGCACAATGTGCACGAGTGTGCACCCCCTTGTGCATGCCGACCCCGGATTTTATATGCTCGCGGCAGCGTGCACATGTTATAAAATTGGGTGTACATTTGTGTGCGCCAGGTAGCGTGCACAAATGTACCCCACACGCGCAGATTTTAAAATCTGCCTCAATGAGTGGAATGGAACGAGTAAAAGTTAATCAGTTGTTTACTCTTTCAAAAAGTACAAAGACCAGGGGACATACAATGAAGTTACTGGGTAATACATTTAAAACTAATAAGAGAATTTTTTTTTTTTACTCAACGTATTTAAGTTTTGGAATTCGTTGCCAGAGGACATGGTGAAACCTATTAGTATAGCAGCATTTATGAAAGGTTTGGACAAGTTCCTGGAGGAAAAGTCCATTAACAATTATTAAGATGGAGTTGCAGAAATCCAGTTTATTCTTGTGATAAGCAGCTTGGAATCTATTGACCCCTTGGGATCCTGCCAGGTACTTGTGACCTGGCTTGGCCACTATTGGAAACAAGATACTGGGCTTCATGGACCTTTGAACTGACCCAGTATGGCAAGCCTTATGTTATATACGTTCTTATAATAAAGACAATTTTTAAAGCAAAGTAAACTAGCTGCATTAGAATGGATTAATACCTAAAAATTCCCCCTTTTCTCTATCAAGACCCAGGCTTCGATAGCATGTGAACTTTTAGCGGGATTGTGAGAACACATTCCCAGAGGTGTGATTAGGAGAGGGAAATAGTGCACGTACATATTTTCCAAAGTAATGCACTATTTTACCTCCTCAGACGTCTGCACAAAATAGCAGGTGCAAAGCATACAAGCACCTTTCGTATGTGTACTTTATGTTAAATTTCAAGGAGACCACCCAGAGTGGCTTATCTTTGAAAATGCTAAAAGCACCCATGTGCTTTCTATCAGTGAGATTTACTCAGCATTTTTCTCATAGACACAAAATGGGAGAAAAGCCTTAGTAAATCAGGCCGTAAGTGAGCAATTTGAAAATTTGCATCTTATCTTATTGAAAAATTCTAAAAGTGAAAGATTAGTAATCTGTGAGGCAATACATTGTATTAATATTGGAAGTAAGCATGCTGAAGTTGCAACATTTCTATTTATTCTGTATACCATTCACCGGTTGCTCTGGAGTTTATATAATGTTGAAGAGGTGCCAAATGCTTCTGCTCTTGGCAGCACTCTATAGCAGCCTTTGTAAATTAGAAAAAGGGAAGGAAAATGATGATCAGATATAATCTTGTTTTCTTTGCATCTCCAAGATGGGAAAAGAAACAAAATGGCAAAGAATTTCTCTTAAAAGATTTCTAAGGTTGAATGCAACATGGTTAGGCATGAATGCCATGAGTCTGAGAAATTTAGGTGGCCAAGTCGAACAAAAAAAGACAAGCCTGCAGATATTACTTTGATCACCTCTACTCACAAGTAGGGCAAACCTGCTATTTATGTGTTTATGTAAGGAGGGAGGCCAATTCAGAAATGATCATCCAATATAATAGATAGTCCCCAAAATAGAGAAATAGAGGGATAATCTGGCATAATCTGAGGTTATTGTAAATTGCTACCAATTCTTGCATTATTTTTATTTATTTATTTATTTAACATTTTTCTATACCGGCATTCGTAGGACACATCATGTCGGTTTACAAGTAACTAGGAAAGGAAATTACAATGAACGGGGAAGGGGGCTAGCAGGATAATGTATAAAAGTACAGGTGAGGAGAGTCAACGAGCAGAGTTACAAATTTTGCATTCATGCTAGGGTTAGATATGCAAGTGAAATATATACAATGCTAAGGGGGCATGTGCACTTAAGAACTTAGCATATAGAACTTATTTACAGTATGAAGGAGGCAAGTGCACGTATGTACAGATAAATGCTGGTGCAGGGGGGAGGAAGAGAGGGAGGGAGCGGGAAGGGAGAGGAGAAAGGGAAAAGGAGCAGGGGGGTGTGGAGGGAAGAAACAGTGGTACAATTGAGCCAGGGTATTTTCAGGGAGAGCTTGCTACGGGGTGAAGAGGGCGGGGTAGGCGGAGGATGAGGGGGGCTAGGGGAGGGAGGAGGGGGTGCAGGGAAGGTATAGGGGAGGTCAGGGAGAAGGTAGGTAGGCTGAGCGGGAGCTGAGGAGGTTCGAGGAGGGAAAGGACTAGGTTTGAGAGGAATTGGGGTATGCCTGTTTGAAGAGCCATGTCTTGATTCCTTTTTTAAAATGGCTCAGGGACGGTTCTAGGCGGAGTTTGGCGGGGAGGGAATTCCAGAGGGTGGGGCCCGCAATGGTGAAGGCTCTATCCCTGGTGGTGGTAAGGTGTCCAATTTTAAGTGACAGGGTTTGGAGAGTGCCAGCAAGGGAGTTTCTAGTGGGGCGATTAGCTTGACGGAATTGTGGCATATCTTCAAGCCAGGGTGAGTTGTTATTGTAAAGTGTGTTATGGAGGATGGTAAGTGTTTTGTATTGGGAACGGAAGGTGATGGGGAGCCAGTGGAGGTCTTGGAGTATGGGAGTGATATGGTCAGTTTTTCTGGTGTTTGTTAGGATTCTTGCCATGGAATTTTGAAGGATTTGAAGGGGTTTAATGGTGGAGGCTGGGAGGCCTAGGAGAAGGGAGTTGCAATAGTCGAGTTTGGATAGTATAGTGGTTTGCATAACAGTGCGGAAGTCGTGGGCGTGGAGAAGGGGCTTCAGTTTTTTGAGGACTTGAAGTTTATAGAAGCCCCCTTTTAGAAGTGATTTAATGTGAGGTTTGAAGCTTAGCTGGTTGTCTAGGGAGACACCTAAATCTGACACTGGGTGGCAGTGTGTAGTTTTGTGAGGCATTTTGGATCATTTGGTGGATCGAGTCGATTGGTTGATTTGCTAGGATGAGGATTTCAGTTTTAGAGGCGTTGAGTGCTAGATGTAGATTGGAGAGGAGAGAATTGATGGATGTCAGACATGTTTCCCAGTACTGAAGGGTTTCATTGATAGATTTCTGAATGGGAATAAGTATTTGTACGTCGTCTGCATATAAGAAGAATTTTAGTCCTAATTTGGAAAGGAGGTGGCAGAGTGGAAGTAAGTATATATTGAAGAGGGTGGATGATAAAGAGGAGCCTTGGGGAACGCCTTGTGCAAGGGGATTGTGAGTGGATTCAAAGTTATCAAGCTTGACTATGTACTTTCGGTGGTCAAGGTATGAGGAGAACCAGGATAGGGCTGTGTTAGAGATGCCTATCTCCGCTAAGCGTGAAATTAGGATTTGATGGTTTACAGTATCAAAGGCGGCAGAGATATCAAGAAGGGCAAGTATATAAGATTGGCCGTGATCCATGCCTTTGAGGATGGTATCCGTTATTGCAAGTAGGAGTTTTTCGGTACTTCGGTCTTTATGAAAGCCATATTGAGCAGGATGTAAAATATTGTTTTCTTCTAGGAAATCTGTGAGTTGCGTGTTGACCACTTTCTCCATGATTTTGGATATGAAAGGCAGATTGGAGATGGGCCTGTAGTTTGCAGGGTCATTTTGGTTGAGGGTGGGTTTTTTTAATAGTGGCTTCACGATGGCAAGTTTGAGTGGGTCGGGGACTGTCCCGGAGGTGATAGAGCAGTTTATGATTTCTGCTATTGGTTTTGCAATGGTGAGGAGAATTTTTGATGGGATGGCGTCTGCAATATGTGTGGCTGGTCGCATCTTTTTTAGAATGGATTCAACTTCCTTCGAGGAGGTAGTGTCAAGGGAGTCGAGATTAGATTTGTAGTCGATAGGTAGTGGGTCTGTAGGGGCGGGATTGGATGGGAGTCGAGTTAGAATTTTGGAGATTTTACTTTTAAAGTAGTCTGCTAGTTTCTCACATTTCTCTATGCTGTTTACTTCTTGGGAGGAAGGGAAGGGGGACCTCGTGAGTTCTGCAGCGAAGGAGAATAATGCATTTGGATTGAATTTATAGCTATGGATTTTTGCTGCGTAGAAGTCACGTTTGGCGTGGAGGGTTGCTTGACAGTATGTATGCAATGTATGTTTGTAGGCCATTTTGTGTGTGGGTGTGGGTTGCTTGCGCCAGGTACGTTCCTTGGTACGGAGGTCTTGTTTCAGTTTTCTTAGTTCGGTGGTGTACCATGGTTTTCTCTCGGTGCATGTGGGGGTTATTATTTTGTGGATGGTGGGGCAAACTTCATTGGCTATGTTGGAGATAGATTTATCCCATGACAGAAGTGCGGTGTCTGGGTTAGTTAGGTCGAGGTTTTCACTTACTTTGCTGAAGGCTAGGGAGAGTTCCTCCGAAGAACATGGTTTGCGGAAGGAGATCGTTTTTTTATGTGAGCTTACGATCGGTGTGTTGGTATTGATGGTGAGGTGGGCATTGATGAGAAAATGGTCGGACCAGGGGATGGGGGTGGTGATGGGTGCTTGTGGTACTGTAATGCTTGTGTTAACAAAAAGGAGGTCGAGTGTGTGGCCAGCTTTATGTGTGGGCTCAGAGATTAACTGTCTGAAGCCCAGGGCTTTGAGGGTGACAAGTAGAGTTTCACAGGCAGGCGTAATGGGGTGGGTGTCTACATGGAGATTGAAATCTCCGAGTATCACTGCGGGTGTGTCCGGCTTTATGTTGTCGGTGATGTATTCAATGAGGGGGGAAGTGTCCTTTTCAAGTATACCGGGGGGGGCATAGACAAGGCAGACCTGCAGGGATTTGGATTTAAAAAGACCAATTTCAAGTTTTGGGGGGGGGGGGGGGACTGGTTTGTACCTTGAGGTTAAGGTGTTTCTTGGTAGCTAGGAGTATGCCTCCTCCTCTTTTTTTGGGCCTTAGGATGGAGAAAACATCGTATGTCTGTGTCGGGAGTTGGTTGATGAAAACATGGTCTGAATTTTTTAGCCAGGATTCTGTGATAGCACAGATATCTGGGTTGGTGTCAGTGAGTAAATCTTGAAGTATGGGGGCTTTCTTTAGGATGGATTGAGCATTGAATAGGGAGATGGCAAGCGTAGCTAGGCCTAGCAGCTGTGTAATGGGTGAAATCATGATGGGTACTAGGGATTTATGTTGGGTAAAAGAGTGCGGGTGTGCTGGGCGGAGGATCCGATGATGGGGGTGGTGTATGATAGGTATAGTAGGGAAGCACATTTTGAGGGGGACAGGCGGGTGGTAGTGGGACGGGAGGGAGGGGGTCAGTCGTCAGGTTAGGAGAGGGCAGGAAGCGCAGTGGAGGTAAGACACTGTGGATTACATTACTGGATATACAGTGCAAAATAAACAAAGCAGGTATACAGATTATGCAGATAGAATATCAGATTATCAAACTGGGAGCAGTATTACAGCGTCAGAAAAACAGTGCAATATAATATGGTGCAGTAGTATTGTGTTATAAATACAGCGTAATATAATGAGCAGCTTCAATATGTTTATGAGGTAGCATACCTTGTGGTTAAGGTACTTACAGTTGGGTGTGGAGGGGTGAGGTGGGTGATTGGCGGGAGGTTAGAGGTGGAAGAAGGTTGGTGACCGTTTCCAGATAGGAGGGCTGCAGAGAAGGCTGCAGGGAAGAAGGAATTGTGTGGGGAGGAGAAGCTGAGACTTGCGGGGTACAGGAGATTTCTTTTAAGGAAAGCCAATAAATATGGTTGGATTTCTATACAGATTTCTATACAGAAATCATATGGATTTTTTTTAAAGTGTGATATTTGAGGTTTGTTTATTCAAATGAGGGACCAAGCAGTGGGAAATAATGACGCCAAAGAGCAGACTATCGAGGTCTAGCAAAAAAAGAGAGAAAAGGGAAAGAAATGCTAAAGATAGCTGGTTTAAAAGGTTATACACTTGGGGGCCGATGCAAGAAATGTGTGCAGAAAATGGGTGCTAAGTGCTGAGCGCTCATTTTCCTAACTCACGTCTAGCCATCTCTCCCCTCCTGATCCAATATTAAAAATGAGGGGTCACACTAAAAAGGAGGCACTAAGGGCAAATGTGCGTCCCTACCACCTCCTCGGAATCGAGTGAACAGGCGAAGCGCTGTAAAGCTGGCTGTCAAGCTGGTTGTGAAAATGAACGCTCAATCTATGAGTTTCCTTTTTCTCCTGCTGCCGGCATATACAAGCACAAGAAAATGGCGTGGCCTGTGTATCTTGAGTGTGTATTGGACGTCCAAATTTTTTTTTCAAATAATTTTTTTTTAAATAAATACTGCTTTATTTGGTTCCTCCTATATAGCATCGCTACGATACTATAAGGAGGAATCTCAGAAAGCAGAATTTTCTTTTTTTTTTTAAATAAATACTGCTTTATTTGGTTCCTCCTATATAGCATCGCTACGACACTATAAGGAGGAATCTCAGAAAGCAGGATTTTTCTTTTTTTTTTTCAATGCACTGTTGAGCATGGCATACCCTTATGCCAGCCTCGGGCTGGTGTAAAATTTGCTGCATTGCATGGGTGCATTGGCAGCGTGGGAAATTTATTGGATCGTAAGGGTTAGATAATACCCTCATCTACATGGATTTCCATGTGGTGAGTGCTATTAGCTACACTCGGCTAGTGCTATTAGTTACACGGCGGCTAATACACAGTATTGAATCGGCCCCAAAGAATGACACATGGGTATATAATACAGAACAGTGTTCTATTCTTCTTAGAAATTAAATTTCAGTGATATATGTTACATAGACTTATAAATTTTGCAACAGTATTATATTATCTTAATTGAGTCTCTGCAGCCAAATGCATTTTTTTCATTCATACCTCCACACATTACGTAACTACTCATATATTACTCATTTTTTGTGGTCAGAGCCATGGATGAAAAGTAGCATCTTCAAGCACAAAAAAGTTGGATTTAACCTTGATCCAGAACAGTTTTCATGCCAGTATAACTCTACGCTCTACACCACAGCTCAACAACCTCATCAATGAATATTTCCAAATCAATTAACTTGAAGAACACCTTAGAATTTAATTAGGTAGTTTTGCATTACAAAGAAAATGAAGTTAAAAGAGGTAACACAGGATTTGGTGAGAGAGGTAACGGTGGTGGCCACTTGGCAATAGTGATCATAACACGATAAAATTTAAACTAATAACTGAAAGAGGGACAATATGTAAATCTAAAGCTCTAACAGTAAATTTTCAAAAGGAAACATTGATAAAATGAGGAAAATAGAAAAAACTGAAAGGCGCAGCTCCAAAGGTTAAACGTGTACAACAGGCGTGGACATTGTTTAAAAATACCATCTTAGAAGTGCAGTTCAGATGTATTCCATGCATTAAGAAAGGTACAAGGAAGGCAAAATGATTACCAACATGGCTAAAAGGTGAGGTGAAAGAGGCTATTTTAGCCAAAAAACATTCTTCAAAAACTGGAAGAAAGATCCATCTGAAGAAAACAGGAAAAAGCATAAGCATTGTAAAGTTAAGTATAAAACACTGATAAGGAAGGCTAAGAGAGAATTTGAAATGAAGTTGGCCATAGAGGCAAAAACTCATAATAAAAGTTTTTAAAAATATATCCAAAGCAAGAGGGAGTCGGTTCGACCATTAGATGACAGAGGAGCTAAAGGGGCGCTTAGAGAACATAAGGCCATTGCAGAAAGACTAAATTAATTCTTTGCTTCTGTGTTTACTAATGAGGATATTGGGAAAATACCAGTTCCGGAGATGGTTTTCAAGGGTGAGGAGTCAGATGAACTGAACCAAATCACTGTGAACCTGAAAGATGTAGTAGCCCAGATTGACAAACTAAACAGTAGTAAATCACCTGGACCAGATGATATTCACCCTAGGGTTCTGAAGGAACTCCAAAATGAAATTTCAGTTCTATTAGTTAAAATTTGTAACCTATTATTAAAATTATTTGCACCTAGAAGACTGGAGGGTAGACAATGTAACCCCAATATTTAAAAAGGGCTCCAGGGGCTATCCGGGAAACTATAGACCAATGAGACTGACTTCAGTGCCAGGAAAATCAGTGGAAACTATTCTAAAGATCAAAATCACAGATCATATAGAAAGACATGGTTTAATGGAACACAGCATGGATTTACCCAAGGGAAGTCTTGCTTCACAAATCTGCTTCATTTTTTTTTAAAGCGGTTAATAAACATGTTGATAAAGGTGAACTGGTAGATGTAGTGTTTTTGGATTTCAAGAAGGTGCTTGACAAAGTCCCTCATGAGAGGCTTCTAAGAAAACTAAAATGTCATGGGATAGGAGGCAATGTCCTTTTGTGGATTACAAACTGGTTAAAAGACAGAAAGCAGAGTAGGATTAAATGGTCAATTTTCTCAGTGGAAAAGGGTAAACAGTGGAGTGCCACAGGAATCTCTACTTGGACAGGTGCTTTTCAATATATTCATAAATGATCTGGAAAGGAATATAATGAGTGAGGTAATCAAATTTGCAGATAATACAAAGTTATTCAGAGTAGTTAAAACATAAGCGATTGTGATAAATTGCAGGAGGACCTTGCGAGACTGGAAGATTGGGCATCCAAATGGCAGATGAAACTTAATGTGGACAAGGTGATGCATATAGGGAAAAATAACCCATGCTGTAGTTACACAATGTTAGGTTCCATATTAGGAGCTAACACTCAGGAAAAAGCTTTAGGCGTCATAATAGATAATACAAGGAATTAGTTGGCTTAGTGTTATGTGGCAGTCAAAAAATCAAACAGAATGTTATCAATTATTAGGAAGGGAATGGTGAATAAAATGGAAAATGTCATAATGCCTCTGATTCATTCCATGGTGAGACTGCACCTTTACTGTGTACAATTCTGTTCACCGCATCTCAAAATAGATATAGTTGCCCTGAAGAAGGTACAGAGAAGGGCGACCAAAATGATAAAGGGGATGGAACAGCTCCCTCATGAGGCTAAAGAAGTCAGGGCTGTTCAGCTTGGAGAAGAAACAGCTGAAGAGGAATATGATAGAGGTATTTAAACTCAAGAGAGGACTAGAATGGGTAAATGAGAATCAGTTATTTACTCTTTCGGATAATAGGAGGACTAGGGGGCACTCCATGAAGTTAGCAGGCATCCCATTTAAAACTAATCGAAGAAAATTATTTTTCACTCAACGTACAATTAAGCTCTGGAAGTTGTTGCCAGAGGATGTGGTTAGTAGAGTTAGTGTAGCTGTGTTTAAAAACGGTTTGGAGAAGCCTTTAACTGCTGTTAATCAAGTTGACAGGAAATAGCCACTGCTATTAATTGCATCAGTAGCATGGGATCTTCTATGTGTTTGGGATCTTGCCAGGTACTTACAGCCTGGATTGGCCTCTGTTGGAAACAGGATGCTGGGCTTGATGGACCCTTGGTCTGACCCAGTAATGACAATTTCTTATGTAACAACTCAAGTCATGAGGGCATTATATAAATCATGAAATTAAAGGTTTTTTATCCCATTCATTCTCATCTAACTGATAAAGGTTAAGGGGAATCTTTCCTATCACTCACTCCTGGAAATTTTTCATACCAAAGAGAAACCATTGGAGATGGGATGCTAGAAATAAGTGATGGAGAAGCTATTTGATTTATGATCTGAGTCTTCCCCCCACCCACCATGTGTGCTTTTCTGCTCTCCCACCTAGTTCAGTGAAGGTATAACCTTATACAATAAATTAAAGGACTGTAATCCTGTGGATGTCATGTCATCCTCACACAGTTTAGCTGAAAGAAAACATCAGTATACTTAGTTAGCTCAACGGTTCTTCAAGCAAGCATCTGAGAAATTGCTTGCTTGTGGTTATTTATTCAAAAGAAAGAAACCAAAATGTGATATTCAAGTCCAGATTAAAAATAAAACAAACAAACAAAAAACGGTCTGAGACCACCTACTCATTACTTTCTCAATAAATCTGACAATTTATTTCCGTTACCTTGGAATTTTTTTCAACTTTCAGCATCAATTGGAATCCTAGTTGGTCTCTACCAGGAGTCAATGCCCTCAGGTCTAGACCTTGATTGGCTGGTCAGTATAATTAGTATGGTGTAATAGGTTTTGATTTTCATTGTAATGTAGTACTCAGCTGTAAGAATATCATTCTTAGTACTTTTGGAAGATATTTTTAAACCCTTTGAAAATCAGCTTCTGTAATTCTAGAATGAATTATGGAATATATTCTGTTATATATTTCAAAGACTATTATGATCCGCTTATGGCCTCACCAATCACGTGATATGAGCATTTTCTAAATGTCATTTTACTGCAGTGCTAGAAAGAGAAAATTCTAGCATCAAAGTGCAAGGAAAATGTTTTAAGACAATCCAGCAGAATCAAGATGTGACTGCAGGACTGCACTTATCTGTCTGAGTACATATTTTGTCTCAGTTTCTGGGAAGGGGAAGAGGAAATCTGGCCTCAGTTCATACAACCAGATGCATGCTTAAAGGCTGGTTTATTTCCAGCAGCAGCTTATGTCAAGAAATGCAATAACTGGTGCTGTCTTTGAATCTCAATAAGCCAAACAAATAGGAATGTCAATGTAGTATTCAACCTTAATAGGCCTCCTCAAGCAAGGCCAGCAATATGAAACTTTATGGAAACTGATATGATTTACACTCTATATGTGATCAAAAGTATTTTTAACATTTAGCTAGACAAAAAGTAGGTATCCCAGGAGCACGATTAGGTCAGGGGAAGGAAAAATGCAGGGAGATCACAGTTTTAAATCTACATGCATAATTTTCAAGGGAAAAAGTACCCGCAGAAAAAGCAAGTAAATCTCAACTGGTACTTTTTTCTGAGGCAATTTTCAAAGGCAACATATATTCAGACTTTTCCTTTGAGACTTGCTGCAAAGTTCACAGGGACATGGCAGCTTTCCCCAGGTTTACCTGGATAATAATTGTTTATGATTTTTCTCCAGGAACTTTCCAAAACTGTTTTAAATCCAGCTACAGTAGATGACTTAACCACATCCTCCAGCAATATATTCCACAGCTTAATTGCTATTTAACTGAAAAAAAAAATCTAAAAGTATAATGATATGAACATAAGACCAACAGCATCCTATCTCCAACAGTGCCCAATTCGGGTCACTTAGGAAGCACCCAGTAGCAGGGCTGTCACAAGGGGAGGAGAAGCAGGGTGTCTGCCACACTGCTTGTTGAAGTCAGAGTCTGCAAACCCAAAACGGAAGGGGGAACCAAAAGAAAACTTTGCCTTGGATACCAGCAATTGCCCTGTCCACCAGCTCCTAATAGGGAGATCCATTCCCTGTTGTGCACTAACTCCATATGCACCTGGCTAATATCTGTTAATGGATCTGTCCACAAGAAACTTGTCCAAACAATTCTACATCTAGTTATTCTAATGGCTTGACTATATCTTCCAGTAACAAACTTCACAGCATGGAGTGAAACATTACTCTCTTTTAAAACAACTATAAAAAAATCTATCATCAGTTAGTTTATCGAGTATGCCCTAGCACTAGCACTAGCACTAGTACTATTTGAAAGGGTAACTACTGTTTCCTATTCACTTGGTCCATAAGACTCAAGTTTTTATAAACCTTTCAGTCTTATCCAAGTAGATCTGTTAAGGCTTACTTCAGAAGGGAGCCATTCCATCTTTTAGGGATGTGCATTCATTTGAAATGAAAATTTAAAAAATGAAAAAATGTCAGTTTTTTGTTTTCAGGAAATAGGGGCACTATTTGCTAATAGTACACACTTGGCCCGATTTTAAAATGTGTGCACAAAAATTGGGGGTTCTGTGCACTTTCGGAAGGGCCCGGCCATGCACATAACCCCGTTATGTGCCGAAGTGCCGGGCCTCTAGAAAGGGGTGGGCCAGGGCATGGTCTAGGTGGGGAGGGGCGGGACACCACCATTCAATGCTGTCCCAGGAAAGTGTGCGCCAGCAGCCAGCCAGCGCGTGGAGATTACCTCTGCTTCAAAGAAGCAGTAAGTAACAAAATAAAAAATTTGGGGATAGTTAGGGTAGGTTTAGGGGGCTGGGAGGAGAGGGGGAGAAAGGATAGTTAGGGGTAGGAAAGTTCACTCCCATTCCTAAATTGGAGCAGACTAGGAGGAAACTAGGGGAGGCCCGATTACATCGCCATGCATATTTTTCTAAAATCTCCCTCTTGCATGCAGAGCAGACCACCCGCCCACACGTGTATACAGACATGAAAATCCGGCACGCATGTGTGTACAGAACCACTGCTGTTGTTCACCTCCTTTTTTGCAGCTTTAACTCCATGGGAAAGACTTGCGGCCTCCGCCAGCTATCGCTGCCCTGCCTACCATTCCAGGGCCTCCCTGGATGCTGCGGACACTGCCGACCGCCATCTTGCCCTCGGAATCCACTAGACGCACACGCGCACAGGCCAGTCTTAAGCACGTCATGGCTGGAACCTCGGGAGCGTCCCCTCTGGATGATGTCATCCTTCCAGGACATTTAAGCCAGCTGGCCCTGCCTACCTACGACTTGGCAACGAGTTCCCTCATTGCTGAATCTGCTTCGCTCACTACGGACTTCCAGTTCCTACTACTTTGGCGTGAGACACTCTGGGTACCCGCTCTTCGGGGGCCCTTCCTAGTCTCTGGCTATCCGCTCCTCGGAGGGTCTTCTTCTCCTGGACCCTTCGCTACTGAGAGTACCTCTGCTCTACGGACCACTACCGAACCATCTCTAGTGTGGAACCTTATCGATGTACCCTGTGCTGTGGGCCACTACCGCACCATCTCTAGTGAAGAACCCTCATCGTTGTACCTCGTGCTGCAGACCACTACCATGTCATCTCTGAGTGAGGACCCCTCATCGGTGTACCCCACGCTGCAGACCATTACTGTATCAATTCTTCTGAGGACCCTTCACTGGTGTGCCCTGCTCCATGGATCACTACCGTATCATCTCTACTGAGGACCCTCATCGGTGTACCCCACTCCGCGGACCATTGCTGTATCCTCACTACAGAGGTATTCCCCTTGGGTATACCCCATCGCACAGACTCTGTGTCTTTCTCCTGCACTCCATGGGCAGTGCCTCTCTATCTCTCTCATAAAGACTCTGTTCCACAGCTGTGTCTGATGTCCACTGAGACCTCGCCTCCTGATGGTGAGGCTCACAGGGTTCCTCCCTGTGGGCAGTACCATTTCTCACCTCGGCCCAGGGCCCACATACCTACAAATCCTAACACCATATTTTATAACGTGCATGCGCTGACACATGCATGTTATAAAATTGGCGCGTCCTTGTGCACGCACCAGGAACCACATGCACATAGACCCGCACGGGTCTTAAAATCAACCCCACTATTTCTTGAATACAAAAAAACATGAAAAAATATTAAAACCATGAAAATGAAAAATGAACAAAATTCTCCGAAAAATGAAAAAAAAGAAAGAAAAAATGAGTGTGCACATACCTATTCCCTTTATCATTTTTTTGTCCTTCTCTGTACCTTTCCTTCTTCTGTTACATCTTTTATGAAATGGGTCAAACAGAACTGTGCACGGAGGATCCATAAAGAAGCATTGTTTTCTATTCCTTTCTGATTAATTCTTAACATTCTGCTGCACAATGAGCTTAGGATTCCAACACATTGTCTACAATGACTCCAAAATTCTTTTTCTGAGTAATAATGCTTAATGCAGAACCCAACATTGTGTTCATATAGTTGGCATTATTATTATTTTTTTTAATTTTTCATTTTTGCATTTTCAATTACATATCAAGACAATACTCTTTTTTTTTATATTTATATTTTTATTGAATTTAAACAGATTATAATCAAGAAAACACTTCTTGTTTGAAACAAAATACAAAATAAACAATATCTAGGAAATTTAACTATTACAGCATACATTTTTTGTATCATCAATCAAAGTCCACAATCAGAGATCTAAGTTTTTATACCTCAGGAAATTTTTTGCCTAGACAAAAAAGAAAAAAATTAAAGGGAAATAGAAACTATTCACTGTTGATATATATCATTACTAACAAACCTTTATGTCATTCAATTCCCTAATCAATAGGAGAGGAACTTCCAGGTATTGGATTTTTCCCAACCAAAAAGGCTGTAAGCTGATTTGGATGGAAAAAAACATAAGATAATCCTTGATACTTAACTAAACACTTACAGGGAAATTTCAGCAGGAACATCGCGCCAATTCCCAGAACTCTTGGTCTTAAATTTAGAAAATGCTTTCTTCTCTTTTGAGTGATTTTGGAAAGATCAGGAAATACATTCAAGGCAATACTCTTGATTTGAAATTCTGTGGTACAAGAAAAATAATTCCACTACATTAATAAACATTTTAAAGGTAAATTACCATTTCCAAGTCCTCAAGTAGGGGAAACATCAAGATCAAACTTACAGGAAATAGTAAACTAGTTACAATTTTAGGTAATACTGACTATATAAAGGACATTTTTATATATTGGGTGGCCTTTCATACTGACTTTGACGGTTATCAAACAATGGGGTAGATGCAACTTTGCTCGTCAAAAAGGTGGTCAGTTAGTAAGACTGGAAAAAAACCATAAGAAGCATTATGGAACTTTACTATGCATTTGCAGGGAAACATAGGTATGAAAAAGGCTTCCAGTTCCAAAGCTTTAGGTTTCAAAAGCAAAAATTTTCTCCTTTTTTGGGTTTGCTTTGAGAAATCTGGGAACACAGAAACTCTTATTCAGGAAGAGCTCAGATCTATGACGGAAAAACAGTCTGAGAACACAATCCTTGCCCGACTCCAATAGGAAAGAGACCAGTAATGTTGCAGATTTTAACAATTCTTTTTGAGTAGTTTCCAGTAAAGCTGTTACATCCAACGGAGAACTGACAATAGGAGATAATTCATCAACACCATTCATTTCTCCTGAACCCTTTTTCTTAAAAAAGGGGATGTAATATATACGAGAAACAGGAGGAATTGCTTTCTCTGGGATCTTCAAACTTTCCATCAAATATTTTCTCCACATTTCTAACAGGGAAACTGTTAGGTCCCTAGGGAAATTAATAAAATATAGGTTTTTCACCCTATGTTGATTTTCCAAATTTTCAATTCTGTAAGCAAACGCTTGATTTTTGTTCATTAGATTTTGTTGTAAATTCATCAGTTTTCCTGTTTCAACTTTATTAAACTCACATAGTTCCCTTGTTTCTGCCATCTCTGCCTCCACTCTTTTAATCCGAGTATCCACCATTGAGAAGCAATTTGACACAGATTTAAACTGAATAGCCAGATTTGAATTCAAGACCTGAATGGCATCCCATAATGTGTCCAGAGTAATAGAAACAGGTCTTTCCAATTCAGCTTGCTGGCAGTCAACATGAGGAAACAGTGGTTCTTCCCCTTGCTTTCTTTCACCGTCGGCAGATGAAGCCTCCTCCTTTTCTGGTTCGAGGTCCAGCGCTTTGTAAGAAAACGCCAAATCTGGCAGCACAACATCATCTCCGTGTTCTCTCTCGGCCAACTCTCCCTCGGGCCGGCTCAGAGCGTGTACTTCCGCGGGGTTGGAGGGAGGACGCTGCACCTCCAGAGAGAATGTGATGGACAGCTCAGGGAGCGAACCAGCTTCCTCTGCTTGCTGGCTCTGCTCCAGCGAGTGAGCTCCCGGTTATAGTCCTTCACGATGAACGTGAGAGTCCTTTGGACCCCGAGTCTCTGACAGTGGCAATTGTACAGGTAAAGCCCACTCTCTGGCCCTTTTTTTCCTACCAGAGTGGGGCATATTGAGGCAAAAAATGGCTGGGCACCAACAGGCGTCTCACAATCGGTAGGTCAGTTCGGCCATCTTGGTTTTCCCAGACCGACATTATTTTTTTTATATGCATCACTTTTCTCGTCCACATTACATTGTATCCGCCATTTTAATATCAGTTCTCCAGTATCACAAGGTCCTCCTGCAATTTCTTAGTGTCCACTTGTGATTAATTTTGAATATTTTTTGTCATTTTCAAATTTCATCACGTTACTCTGATTCCTTTTTAAGATCATTAATGAATACAACACTGATGTTGGTACAGATCTCTGCGACACTTTCCACTGGAAAAACTGACCATTTAGTCTTACACTGTTTCTTATCCTCCAACCCATTACCAATCCAAACTAGGATATTGCCTCTCATGACTTTTTATTCATTTACAGAAAAAATATAAAAGCACATAAAGACAAAACCTACAACAAACTTTATAAAACAGTTAAAAAAATTCCTTAGACTAAAAACATAATTCAGATTTACCTTATTCTTTAATGACCATCATACAGGTATGCAATAGCAACCAGCTCAAACCTACCATAACCTTTCCAACCCAGCTATACTACTTAGTCCAATGGTGGCCAACTCCAGTCCCTGAGAGCCTCAAACAGACTTGTATTGCAGGATATCCACAATTAATATACATGAGATAGACTTGCATGCATTGATGAAATTTGGAAATGACAAAAATTCAAATTAGTTAAATCACAAGCAGACACTGAGTTGTCCACCTCTGTATCAATCCCATACAGCATAACCACCAGCATCCAGTTTCTTTACAAGTCTACCACAAGAGGCTTTATTAAATGGTTTTTGAAAATCCAGATACATTCTATCGATCAGCTCAATCTTATCCACATGATTATTTATACCATGAAGGATTTCTAACAGATTAATAAGGCACAACGTCCCTTTACTGGAGTTATATTGCTCTACCCAATTAAGCCAAGTTTAGCTGTTTCCACATAGGACTACAGAATTATGTTTTTTTTAATTGTATTTTTAAATATAGGATGTGATTTCTTTTATACACAAAGATACTGAATATTTTTTTGCTAGAAATTTTTCAAGGTTCCAAATTTTAGATTGACACCGTAATATGTAGCATATCGAGACCACAGATCTAAATTTTGGATCTTATTAATTATTTTGTACTTCTATTGTAAGGAAAGCCAAAAGCAGAACACAGTATTTATTCTGGGTTCAAGTTACAAATAAAGGTTGGTTGCCTTGCAGTTGCCAAGAAATATTCAAATGCCTCCAAGTGCAGGCTGGTTAAAGCAGTTTGGGAATTAATTAGTTCTGGCACCCAACCTGTTTTCAAAACAGAAGTGAGCCCTCATCTTGAATTCATTATACCCAAAAGACTAGGTGTTCCACAGACGCTCTAATGATACAAAGATTGCTATGATGGAGTGCAGTTTTAGGTATGTAAAGTATATTAGTTTGGAAATAAGTCTCTTGTATTTCACAGAAAGAAACTACATTACTTTAATTATTTCCTAACAGTTTTGGCAATGTGCATCGCAAACTAAAATCCTTTAGCAAGAATTACCATAAAAAGTAAGTCGAAAGGATCTCAGATAAAAGTACCTTTTATCATTGGCAGGAGAATGATATACAAGACCCTGTGGTTAAACGGAGGAAATGATTACCATTAACTACTTTCTGAGGTCTGTGAAACCACCGAAAAGATCAAAGAGTGGCTAAAGTATCTGCCGTATGCAGAATTAACCATCATGGCTGACTGTCCTTGAATGCATGCCAGCAGGAAGGCCCTGTGATTAGAGACACCTGCAGCTTAATAATTAGAGACATTTGAAAATGAAGCCAATTATTAATACAGGACAATTTTGCAAGCAAAACTTATTTCAATAAGTGCATGCTCCAGATTTTCTTTTTATATTCCCGATTTAAAAAGTTAGTAGTACAAAAAGGATTTTGTTGGGGGAAATAAGGGCTAGTTTGTGTATGTGTTGGCAGAAGTAATTTATTTCAAATGCCTTCCCTGACAGTCAGGGGAGATGGTATCCCACTGCAGTAGTGTTTTTTATACAATCCTGTTTGCAAAGGAGGATTTAACCACCCAAGAGATTCACCCTCAATAAAATATAAGCATGTGTAAAATCTGAGTCAGATCTAATATGTTTGAAATTTGAAAGTACTGGGGCAATCTGAAGGGGATTAACCAATTTCTTTAGGTGAGCAAACAGAACAGCTTAAGTTGCAGCATTCTGTAGAAATGCAATATATTCTTTTAAGCATAAACAACAATTTCCAACTTCATGCTCTTACTCCACGGTGAAATCAGCAATTGGACATACTCTGTAGCTCCTGCTTCTTTTAAAGATGTGCATGATGTCAACAGGGATAACAGATATACTACAAGGGACAATGGGAGGAGGAAACATTTTAATGAAGAAAATAACTCCATGACAGATGGAGAGACCGCGTTTGCAAGCTAGGTGTAACCCCAATTACAAAAAATTGTGGTAGCACTCATAGGCTATATTTATTGTGAGCATGAAGTGACCCACTTCCCACTCCTCCTTATATATCTGCATATATTGGGCCAGATTTTGTAATCTACATGCATGCGTAGATTTATGTGTGCAACCCTGCGCGCGCCGAGCCCTAGGGGCACCCCAATGGCTTTCCCCGTTCCCTCCGAGGCCACTCCGAAATTGGATCAGCCTCGGAGGGAAATTTCCTTCCGCCCCCCCCCCCACCTTCCCCTCCCTTCCCCTATCTAACCCACCCCCCAGCCCTATCTAAATCCCCCCCCCCCTACCTTTGTTGGATTATTTATGCCTGCCTCCAGGCAGGCGTAGGTTGAGTGCGCCGGCTGAGTGCCAGCATGCAATCCCCGGGCCCAGCGGCAGTGGTGAGGCCTCTGGTCATGCCCCCGCCCCTCCCCACCCCTCCCTTGCCCATTTTATCAAGCCTTGGGACTTGCGTGCATCACCGAGCCTATGCAAAACAAGCTCAGCACGCGCAGGACGGTTTTAAAAGGGTTACGCGCATAACCCTTTAAAAATCCGCCCCATTATATTTTGATTTTTGTATTTGCTTGATGTAAACTGCCTTTGGTTGAACCTGTTTCAAGGAAGATGGGATAAATGTACAAAATAAAATCTATAAATTTATCACAAATATGGAATGCTCTACCAAAGCACATACGCTTGCTGCTGGATGTCAAAACTTTTAGAAAATAGTTCAAGGCTCACTTGTTTATTGAACCATTTGCTGGTAATTGAGATGTTTTATATGAATTGTGTAATAATTGTCAATTCAGTGTATGTAATAATTTATGAGATCCATATTCAGCCGCTGTGTGGCTATACTTGCACAATTAATTTGATATATTGTGGTTAATAAGTTTTATAAATAAATAAATATACAAATATTCACACTGCCAATAATTTTGCAGAATCCAACCTATACACTTCCTTTTCTCAACTGGGCAAACTATGTGGTCAATTTGGTCTATTTCTGTCATCATTTACTATGCTCCAGTGCAACAATTCTTGGCCATGTTACATTGTGCTATAGGGCATCAACCCCAACCTCAAATTCTGAGACCTTTTTAGTTATTGTATGACACCAGTGCAGCAGTTCTCAGTGCTAATCTCTCTCCTCCAGGCATTTACAAAGAAAGGTACAGCTAGCTTGTTCACTGATAAAGAAGGATCACCGAATGATGGACTTTCTGCTTTGCCTAATTATTTGTAGAAAAATATGTTTAACATCTTCGCAACATAAATAGATAGTAAACAAGAGATCATTGGGAACCCTCAGACACACTGACTAATAGTTTTCATGGACTGATAATAAGTAATTAATATTCCCTATTCATTTTCCTATCTTCAAAGCCACATTTAAAATAGATGTTGCAAGGCTGTATATTTTGAAAAAGAAATATAAATTGAAACAAGACATTAAAGAAATGCTCTGATCATGTGACCTAGGCATAAAAAAAAAACAGTTTCAAAGGAAATAATTTTCAAAGATTATAGAAACACAAGTTTATGAATTATGGATCAACATGAGGACTGTTAGAAAACATGCAGAATTCAGACCCAAGTTATTTAGGTTTAGAACTTCAATTATTTTTGTCCTTTAATGAATAAATAATTGACTTCAATATTCTAATGCATCCAGTTCCCAAAAATAATTTTCCCATTTAAAATGATCAAAGAACCTGTTTTTAAAGAGGTTTTCAAGTGGGGAAGAGAGAGGGGCTTTCACAATATATTTTGCATCCATTTTTAGTATTTTATATTTACTTCATAGATTCAATATACTGGTAACATATTTTGTTATTTGAACTGTTATACAACAAGAGCTTTGAAAGCTACAACAGAACAAATTCTCTCTTATTTTTTAAATTTTCACTGATCAGAAACTTGCATAGTGTTTCTCTTTTTTTCCCCCAATATTCTCCTTAAAATACATATTTTATTATCCGTATCCAATGTGAATATAGGTAAAAGTATCACTGTCAGGAGTTATCATGATCCCCTATAAACCTGAACTAAATGATAAAATAATGAAAATGTATTTAGCATCTTTTATAGTTGTACATATTGAAAATCACAGATAGTCCTAGAGAAAGAAAAGATCACATCGCATTGCATGATAACTAAACAAAATAGCTATGTAATAACATGATTGATATGAAATGTATATGATGTCTGAGAGTTTGTTTTGGACCATGGCTATGCTTCTCCGTGTCACAGTCTTGTACAATGCTCCATTATTCATTTTTAGGTCTTTCTAATGTTTCCACTCTAACACCTGAGATACTGAAAAGTGAATCTCCATAATGATAAATTAATGGGAAATAAGCAAAATTTGTATAGCATTTTAGGATGTATGCTGTCGGAAGTTCAAAAGAAGCATTCGAGAAAAATGAATTTTGACACTGTAAAACAGCATTTAATGTTTGGTTAAACCTTGAAAATAATGGGATGTGCTTCATTTTTATCTGCCAGGTCAGGCTTCGGGTTGGGCGACTCATGGAAAACTTCGTTTTCCAACAGGTCGGTTTTTTTTTCTCGGCAATTTTCACCGAAAAAAACCCGGAAGCCCCCCCACCCCAAACCTTCAAATTTAGTTAATTACAACCCCCCTCCCAACTCCCCAAAACTTGCCTAAAGTCCCTGGTGGTCCAGCAGGGGTTCCGGGATTGATCTCCCACTCTCGGGCTGTCAGCTGCCAGTAAACAAAATGGTGCCAGTGGTGCAAAGGGCCATCTGACAGGGGCTACCGGTGCCATTGGTCAGCCTCTGTCACATGGAAGGAGCAATGGATGGCCTGCGCCACTACTACTACCATGTGAAAGGGGCTGAGCAATGGCACTGGTAGCCCCTGTCACATGATAAGGGCAAAGGGCCACTGGTGCTATTTTGTTTACTGGCAGCTGATGGCCCAAGAGTGGGAGATTGCTCCCGGGACCCTTGCTGTACCACCAGGGACTTTAGGCAAGTTGGGGGGGGGAGTCAGGAGAATGGGGGGTTGTAATTAATTAAATTTGAAGGGTTGGGGTGGGTTTGGGTTGGGTTTTTTTTTAAATAAATGTGCCCCTCCCCCCCACACTAACCCGAACAACGAATTTTCCACGAAGTTTGGGGAAAATCCATCTCGGGATTCAGGTCCTCCAACCCATGCCGGATTGGACAATTTCTTTGAAATTGGGCCACACATTCTTTCACATATTCAGGGATCATTCTCCACAGGAACCCTTTACAGTGGTATCCATATAATTTCTCAAGACATTTTCACCCCACTAGAATTTTACTAAAGACATGGGAAAACTTTCCTCTTTCTCTGGCTGATTATTCTCCCCAAGTGGTTATTTATTTCAAACTGTCCTCTGCTATTAAAAAAAAAAAAAAAGACCTTCACTGCATAGAAGGTATTATGCAAAGGTTCCTTTGGAAGGGTTCTAAACCCCGATTAGCTTTGGGGAAACTGATGGTCAGGTGGGAACATCAGCCACTAGCCTGTAATCTTAGGCACAAAGGGGATTGGATTCAAGTATCTGAATACTATGCATCAGTTGCTAAGGAACATGCTTGCTTGTGCTCTTTTCATCCCAGTTATATATTACATGTACCTTTGTCTGTTTTACCTCATCATATCAAACTTTGGGCCAGATTTTAAAACTTATGCGCAGGCGTAGATTTGTGCTCGCAACCCGGCGCGCACAAATCTATGCCCAATTTTATAACATGTGCGTGCAGTCGCGCGCATGTTATAAAATCCGGGGTCGGCGTGCGCAAGGGAGTGCACACTTGTGCACGCCGAGCCCTAAGGGAGCCCCAATGGCTTTCCCCATTCCCTCCACAGCCGCTCTGAAATCTGAGCGGTCTTGGAGGGAACTTTTTTCGCCTCCCCCCCCCCCCCCCACCTTTCCCTCCCTATCTAACCCACCCCCCAGTCCTACCTAAATCCTCCCCCCTACTTTGTTTCAGCGAGTTACACCTGCCTGAGGCAGGTGTAACTTGCGTGTGCCGGCCAGCTGCCGGTGCGCGAACCTCCGGCATAGCCGCTGTGCTGGAGGACTCGAACGTCCCTGGCCCCACCCCCGGACCGCCACCACGCCCCCAGACCGCCTGTTTTAGAAAGCCCCGGGACATACGCGTGTCCCGGGGCTTGGCGTGCACAGGGGAACTTTTTCAGGGGTTACGCACGTAACCCTTTGAAAATCTGCCCCATAGCCTTTAGTCTCTCCATTGGTAAAATCATGGTGATTTTTTCTGGCTATGTCGCGGTTTAAGGGTATGAAGTCCCAATTTATGCCCTCAAGAGGCAATAAGGACTTTTTGTCAGGGGGAACTCTGGGTTGTTCCTTAAGTGGAATGGACAGGGCTTAAATAATATTTCCCAATTTTTTGATGACGTTGGTCAGGTAAAATCTTTTCAGATGTTGAAAGATGGATTTCAATTAGATCACAAACATTTTTATGCCTATTTACAGTCTAGGCATTATATACAATCCTTACAGCTGACATGCTGGGGTCAGGAGAATAGATAATTATTGCTCTCTGACTTGTTTGATGTCTCTGATCCATCTAGGCATGCCATTTCCTTTTGGTATTGCTTACTGATGGGTAAAGCTCAGCTCGACTCCTATGCAGTGCTTTTACAGGCTTGGGAATCGGAACTGGGGGTGAAGGTGACACGAGTGGAATATGTAAGACTATGTTCTCTCACATGTAACGTCTCTTTGAGAAAAATGCAGCTCAAATTTTTAATGCAATTTTATATCTCACCTTATAGCGCAATTCGTATGCATTTAACTGATACAGAGTTATGTAAAAAATATGGCTCTTTAGTGGGGGATTTGGGGCATGGTATTTGGAATTGCCCAAAGATTACCTCTTATTATTGGAGGTACATAGCTAATTATGCTTCTGATACCACAGGTATCATATTGCCGTTTAAGGCTGAAATGTTACTTTTTGATCTTGCTCAGAATATTGTATTTGCAAATCAATACTGAAAGTTGTGGGTCTGTAAAATACTCTTAATTGCAAAAAAATGTATTCTGCAATGCTGGCTTACACCGGAAGCTCCAACAGTAACTTTCTGGTAGAATCAAGTTCATCAGCTTTTCTGTATATGAAAAGTATATTGTAAAATAGATGTTTTCAAGAAACAGAAAGATTTTTTGCGCATCTGGGACTCATGCATTCGAGCTTTACACTTGCGAGTGCAGTGGGATTCTGAACAATTTCTAACTTCTGGAACTTTAGTTTTTGGAGGAATTTCTATTGTTTGCTGCCATTAACGGGTCAATGGGGTTGGGGGGGGGGGGCGGAGGAGGAATTTTTGGTTTATGCTGTTGCATTCTGTTTGTGCTGGATGCTATAAAGAGTACATCAGTGTTCCAGTGCTATGTATGTTTTATTTGAAAATTAATAAAAATGATTTAAGCATAAAAACAGAAAACTTAAAAAAGTAGTGGTGCAAAACTAAACTGAGGAAATCCAGATAATCACTCCAAGATTATTTTAAACAACATGGAAACTGCCAACAACAGTTTTGTAAGGACCATCAAAATAAGCTCATTGTAAATTTATGTCTATAAGTAAGCTTAATGTTTCAGCCATCAACCCACAAGTGCAACTTCCATCAAAGAAATATATATTAGCATCTGTGTAGCAACGGTAATGAAGACACCTCACACAGGATTCATGGTGAAGCGTCTCTCCCAGGCTTTTGGGAAGGCTGCTCTTTTATTGTAAATGATCTCATAGCATTTGATATGATACATACGTCACATATTTTCCTGCTACAATATTTCCACATAAATGTTTATGCTGACCTTTTACTACGTAGGCGCAAGTGGGCAGTAGGTGCAAGCGGTCAGTCTTCAGGCAGGGAGGGGGAAGGTCGTGAGGCAGTTGTACTAAACTATCTAGGTGTGAAAGGCACATAAATGCAAGTAGGTCATGAACTGCTGGTGCTGCAGAAGCTGTGCCCTAGATATGTTCCTTGCAGACTTCCTGTTAGCTATAGACAGGAAATCTGTTTGTTTGCTAAACTTGCTGCGGTCGGAGCAAAACATTTTCTTTACACTAAGAGTAGGTTTAAGGAAAAAACCAGTTAGAAATGGCAATGGAGTTTTTCTTCCCATGACGTGGTTTTCCAGCAGCCTGGAAAGCCAAACTCCTATCCCACACATCTGATTCTGCCTGTTTGGATTCAAATGAGTAAATATATATATATTTAGCACTTTTCAACCAGAATTTGAAAACAGTGTAGCAGCAGTAATTCACTGCACTCATCTGTCTGGGGGCATAGCTTCCATAAAAGAAGACCAATCAACATTAAACCTTGAGTGAAGGGCAACAATGGTCCTGTGATGAATAATACTGAAACAATATTACCAACATAATACAAATGTTAAACATGCCAAAAACATGTATAAGCAAGATTTTCAATACTTTGTCTTCATTTCTATTGGCCAAGGTTGGATCCTAGCTGAATGATAAAACCCTCCACAAACGCCAGCTAATACAAAATTCAGCAGCATGACTGCTGGAAGGATGCAAATCGCATGACCACATCACACTTGTCCTACACAAACTATGCTGGGTGTCAGTCCCCTACAGAACAAAAATCAAAACCATGCCACTGATTTTCAAGGCTCTAAAAGACCTATTTACTTGAGAGAAAGGTTATCCTTCTACATGCCTTCCAGATCACTAAGATCATAAGTTGCAGCCTCCATAGTGATTCTATCAACAAAAGAAATCCACCAACCATCTTTCTCAGGAGGAGCATCTGTCCTATGGAACTCTTTTCCAAAACAGCTCCATGAAATGCATGACTACGCCTGCTTCAGGAAGCAAGTAAAAACCTGGCTCTTCTGCCAAACCCACTCTAAAAAGCAGCTGCAACCTGCCCTCACACATCACATTAAAATTAAACTGACTGTGCTAAACTGCCTGGTACCATTTTAAATGCCTTGAACTTGCTTCTATTACCTTTGTTTTACTGAAATGTTATTTACTTCATGTTCAGTCATCACTGTTCAGTTATTTCAAGTTTAGTTCTTACTCTGCACCTACCTCAAACTAAAATTGTTAAGCTGAAACTGATCTCTAATTGTGTGATAGCATTTTAGTATGCTGTACCCAGCTGAGGTGAATTTCTTATTGACAACAAAGAGTAAATCAAGTCAATCAATCAATTAAAAACTGTACACAAATTTCAAACTTGTGCTACTTCAATCTTGTTTGTATGTATTTATTTCTTCATTGCCTTCCATGCCTGAAGGGGCTGTCCAAAGAGGTATTCAGTCATAAACAAAAAATATTTTGCTATATATCCAATATATGTGTTACACGCACAAAATGTCAATGGATAATGTGGAAATTTTTTAAACTAAATATTTTTCCAGGTAACTCCAAAAGTAACCTGACTATTTTTTTGAATATAGACCTCAGAGTTTTAAATGCTAAGCATACAGTAACATAGAGGGCAATATTCAGCCACTAAGCAGCTCGGCTAGTTGGCCGGATAAACATATCCTAACCAGTAGCTTATACTATGGTGCGGTTGGGACATTGAATATACCCAGCTATCTTAAAATTAACCTTGTGCCCACCCCTGGAATGCCCCCAAATTATCCAGCTAGAATTTAGCTGGATAAGCACTGAATATACCAGGTAAGCCATTTAGATGGCTAAGTTTTGAGTTATCCATCTATATGGCTTTTGAATATAGAGCTCCTAGTAAATGATGCCAGATAAAGACCAAAATGGTCCATCCATCTGCCCAGCAAGTTGCGTAGGATAATAACTGCTGCTCTGTGCAGTAGTCCCTATGCCTTCTGTTACGCGTATTGACTGCCATTCAATGGCACTTCCATTGGCATATTAAATTTCAGAGGAACATAGGTTATGCTATGTCTTCATTTCCATTCCTTAGCCACTAGGGATCCTGTGCATTTGTCTCATGCCCTTTTGAAGTTCATTACCATTCTTGTCTTCACCACCTCTTCCCAGAGAACATTTCCATGAAGAGATATTTCCTGACATTGTCAGCTTCCCCTTTGGAGTTTCATATCATGACTCCTAGTTTTACAACTTCCTTTCCATTGGAAAAGGTTTGATTTTTGTGTATCATTAATTTCTTTCTGCTCTCCTCCAGGGGGTACATATTTAGTACCTCCAGTCTCTTTTCATAAGTCTTCTGGTGCACACCCCATACAATTTTTATGGCCATTCTCTTGACCTGCTTCTATCCTGTCCTTATACTTTTTGAGATACAATCTCCAGAACTGAATATAGTACTCCATGTGAGGCCTCACAACCACCATTATTGCTTCCTTTTTTCCTGCTGGTTATGCTTCTCTCTTTTTGCAACCCAGCATCCCTCTGACCTTAGCCATCACCTTGTTGCACTGCTTTGCTACCTTCAGATCCGACACATCACCCCTCAATGTCCTTTTCCCAGTGTATATCAGTCTTTCGTCCCTTCCTCATCACATACAGTTCCATCGGATTGCTGTACTCCAAATGCATTAATCTGTATTTCTTGGCATTGAATCCCAGCTGCCACACCTTCAAACACTCTTTATTTTCTCTTCTCCTTCAGGGTGCGTCCACTCTGTTGCAGATGACAGTGTTTATCCATATAAAGACAATTTATCTTCTAATCCCTCTGCAGTATCATTCAAAAAGATACTGAACAGAATTGGTCCCAGAACCGATCCTTGAAGAACACTTTTCATTCTTCTCTTTCAAGAGTAAGTTCCATTTATCACTACTCGCTGAAGTCTGTCAGTAAACCAATTTGTAATTCATTCCATGAACTTGGGGTCCACTCTCCGGCTTATTTTATGCATGATCGTCCTATAATGGATCATATCAAAAGCCTTGCTGAAATCCATGTAAACCACATTGAGTGTTCTTCTTTGATCTAATTCTCTAGTCAAACAAACAAACAAAAAAAAAGAACCAGATTCATTTGACAGGACTTTCTTCTGGTAAAACTATATTGTCTCAGATCATTGGATTGTAGTTCATTATCCTTTCCTTTAGCAGAATTTCTAAAGCAAAAGTGCTACCACTTTAGCAGAATTTCTAAAGCAGAAGTGCTACCACTTTTGTGGTGGGTCCACAACACCTCTTTTTCAATCCTGTGGCACCACGCCCATCTCTAAGGATCTATTGAACAGGTCCTTCAATGGACTCACCAAAACTTTTCTTGGAATCATGGGAAGTATCTCCATAGCCTTGTTCACTATCAGTTTTGCTAGTTCCACGTACTCTCTTCTGTAAATGGGGTTGTATCTAACCCACTCTCATCTGTACTCTTGCTAATCAGCAACAGTCCTTCTCCAAGATTTTCTTTAGTGAACACTAAATGGAAGCATTTAATATTTCTGCTGTGTCCTCATCTTTCTCCATACCTTGCTCCTTGTTTCCTTTCAATCTAACAATGTCATCTCTGGCTTTCCTCCTTTCTCTAATATATCGAAAAACACTGTCACCTCATTTTATCTTTTTGCAATCCTTTCTTCCACTCAAGCTTTCACTATTCTGATTTCTTTCCTTGCCTCCTTCATCTTGACCGGATAATTTTCTCTGTGTTCTTCTTTTTCAGTTCCTTTGTACATTTTCAATGCTGATCTTTTTGTATTAATTTTCCTGACTACCTTCTTGAACCATATTGGTTTCCATTTTCTCTTATTTTTATTTACTTTTTTGTCTTAAAGGTTTGATGCCTTTATTATAGCTCTTTTTAATTTCTCCTCGAGGTATATTGCCATTTTACCAAAGTCTTTGAAATCCAGGACTTTGATCTTCATGTGAATGTTATATTGAACCATATTGTCTAATGATCACTGGTGTTTAGGTGGGCACCTTCTCGGACATTAGAGACACTATCTCCACTTATGAGTGCAGGTCTTTTATCACTCCTTCCCTCATGGGTTCCATCACTATGACTCAGCAGAGCCTCTTGAAGGAGATCTACAATCTCTCTACTTGTAGATTCTACAGCAGGAATACTCCAATCCACATCTGGCAAATTAAAATCTCCAACGAGCAACACTTCTCTCTTCTTTCCTACCTTTTGATGTCTTCAGCCAGATGTATGGCAATTCTTCAGTCTGATTCAGAGGCCTGTAGATCACACCAGTATAAACAGAAGTGCCATCATCTTTTTCTAAGACAACCCACAGTGTTTCTTCCTTTCCCACACATCCCAAATTTCAGCGGCTTGAATATTGTTATTGACATAAAGAGCTACTTCTCTTCCATTTCTGTCATCTCTATCCTTCCTCAATAGGTTATAGCCTGGTATAGCTGTATCCCATTCATGAGACTCACTGAACCATGTCTCTGTATTAGCAATAATATCCAAATTTGCCTCCACCCTTAGGGCGTTCAGATCTGGAATTTTCTCTAAACTATGAATCAATTGTTCATAAACAAAGAGCTTTAATAGTTTAATCTTTCCCAAATGTGGGTAAATGTCTGAAAAAACCAAGCCAATGACACAGTCCCTGAAAACAATGATCCATAAACTAGGATTTTATTGCTAGGGGAAAAGCATGAATATTATATGGCCAATTAGGTATAAATGCACATATTTTACTTATATTTTAGAAGTTATAGAGTGCATTAGAAGAGTAATGAGTAAATGGTTTCCAGTATTCAACATTTCCCAGGAGCTGATTTTAAGACTGAAATTTTGAAGCTTTGCATATCTTTGTCTGTGGCCTAAAGCAGGCTCCAGAGAATACAAAACATTATATAAAAGGTGTGTCTTGTGCATTTTTGTTGCCCCAATGCACATGAATTTTACATTACAGTCCTTTAATGCAAGTTTACAAATTACACTAATTTACCACCAAACGTCATTAATTAACTTCTTTAATGTTTAACATGCTACTAATTCTATTCTACTATGGAAACACTTCCTATGTTTTGCAGAATACCATGAAGGGTTAATTAAGGTCAATCAGTCATGACTGTAATACTGAAAGGAGAAAACAAAAACAGATGAGGCCCAAAGATTTGAATAGTGGTGCAGCCCTGCATAAGCTTAGTACCAGAAAATCCCTGTAACTTAACATTTAGGAGGTCAGCCGAGACAAATGGTAAAAATTAGATTTATTGATGCATAATTGGAAATGGAAGGACCTTTGCAACTCTATAACCAGCGAAGGTTTGAGCTGCATGGAACTGATTGCTAATGCTGTGCACCAATATATTTCCTTCTTGGGGCATAGTCAACTTGAACCAATTCTCCTTTTCTTTTTTCAATTTTCCTTGCTGGATTTCTAAACCTAGTGCATAACTGCTTACGCAGACAGAAATAAAGATGTTGCCTTAATGGTTTAAATAATCAAAGAAGCAAATATAACTCTACCACCTTGTTGCTTCACAATCAGCTAGGTAAGCCATAATGTTTATCATTTGACTTATACAGGCAATCCAAAATTCTGTAAAGACTGGCATATTCCATTTGTTTTTAAGCAAGAACTCTGAGATACCCATTATTGGACAAATATAAAAAGACACTAAGACAAGAGCTTTCAGAACTAGAACGATCCCTTCTCCAAATGTGACTGCATGATGGAAGGAAGGATGCCTAGTGAATAAAGGACCTATGTAATCCCAAAAGCCAATGCACAGAAAAAACGAGAAAACTGAATTGGAAGGGGAAAATTACAAAAACGATACAGAGACACGAAAAATATTTTACTTCTAAGAAATACAATAGGATGGGGGAAGGGAGGAGGATGGGTCAGGGGTTTCTGGAACAGGGTTTTGAGGATGTGTATGATGCTGAGGATGTGTGGGGGGAGGGGTACTCTGGGGATGTTTGAGGGGACTGGAGTGGGAGAGGAGGCACACTCCCAAGTTTGGGTCCTGACCTTCTGTCCACTGTCATACCCTTCAGCTTGCACAAACCAGGTCCACATCTCCAGGATACAGGAGAGGACACAAATCATGACAGCATTAAATTGCCACATTCGGTTTACTGTGGACATAGTAATGCAGCCACAATAATGTGCATCTCATTAGCTGCATATATTCTGCCTCCACTGTATGCAAATGTATCGCACACATATTCATTGTTGATATCCTGAAAACCAGACCTGTTTGTGGTACTTGAAAACCGAAGTTGCCTATCCCTGACATATTCTCTTCATAGCTCAATCATAGGATATTTGAATCCAAAACCTGTAGTATAGGCTTCATATGAATAAAATATAATCTTTTAAATAAAGGTGAAATATTGCAGACTCATATAGACAAGCCATGCTTCAGTGATCTTTAAATATGTGCTAGCTTGAAGCTGGGCAGGGTGAAGGAGCTACAAGAAATACTAAAAGTACTAACAAAACTTTACAGGTCCTTCCAAGGGCATAAACTGGTGCGTTGTTTTCAAGTGCTGTAAGGATCTTGTTTTAAATTAAGTTCTTGAAATCAAAGTCACCCCAACCAGCAAGGAATATAGGAAAAATGACAAACCTTTGTCTTCTCCACGGCATGTCAATAAATATGTCTGCGATGCTTGTGATAAATCCCCAGGTGCTACAATTTTGTTATTTTGGTGACAAGACTGGAGCCTCATTTTTTAAGGAAAAAAAAAATGTGCCAGCATGCCACCGAGATCAGCCCTGTCATTACTTCCACTAGGTTTGCATTCCTTGTAGCCATCTGCAGAAGCTTCTTCTCAACAATAATTATGTCCTCGGCCAGTTCTTTTCCAATTCTAAAACCAAACATGGGTTTTGAATGGAATCTCTAGCTCTTGCAAAATTTGAATATATTGACATATAGGACAATAAGAGGAAAGGGGAGAGAAGACAGGAAACATAAAATGCACATTTTAGACTTCTAAATCAAGAGTTTTAGCTGATCAGAAAACATCCACTATCTAACACTCAAATTGACTCGCAAAAGTATATACAAAGGATCACATGGAAACTGGCAAGTAGTAAAAATAAATGAGTGGTTTATCTTTAAAATGGCTTCCTCTAAAGAAGGGACCTATCTAGTTGTAAGAGCTCATATAAATATATATCTTCATTTCTGGATTATTACTATATTGGCTTCATTAGAAGATGGCCCTCTTAAATTCAGGCCAATATAGTAAACACATGTTTCCCTACCAGAGATGTCTTCTTTTCAACCACACGGCTTAGCAGTACACTGTTGCTGCCTGGCCCCAGTGGGATGCACTGTCCTTGCAGAAGCTCTTCTATCTCCACCGGGCTTGGTGAGGTGCTGCTGCCCCATTCTTCCTCCCACCTGGCTAAGCAGGCCTCCACATCTGCTTCCACTTCCCTGATGACACTTTGTTTTTGGGGGGGTGGGGGGTGGAGGAGGAGCCCAGCTGAGCAGCAGTGAGGTGGCTGGCAGATTTGGAGAGGGAGGTCTCTTTGGCCTCAATTATAAAATAAGGTGGATTTTGGATATACAAAATGTGCAAAACACTCATTTTATAATCCAGACATTTATAAACAGATTAGTCCAATAAGGTATCCCAATCTTCAGTACTACATTAGTACTACAGCTCTGAATGTATCAGTCATTGACAATTAGAGATTCTTTTTACCAGGTTGCAAACACAGCTATAGAGAGGTTCATTTTATAGCATAAAACACTTTTTCTAGATTTTTTTCTGCATGGCAACTTAGAGGAAAAATATTTAAAAGATTTTACCTATGCAAAATATAGTTTAGAAATTGCACCCTCATCCACTTTTAACTGGATAAAGAGGATGGAGGGGTAGATAAAAGAGCAAAGAATGTGGGCACAGAAATACCTGCAGAGTTTGCAATGAAAATCAGTTTGCAGCAGGCACCAAAACTGCCCTGTTAATTATGGGTGCTGTAAAATATACTAATCAACATCTGTCTACATTTGATAATAGCGTATATAGGATTTATAAAATAGAGACAAAAAAAAAACATTTAGGTGTTGACATTATCTTCTTTTTGGATTCAAATGATGTGATTTGAATTGAGAGTCTGTAACGTTTTAAAGCCAAAGCATTAGCGAGAATGTTCTCTATGTAGTGCAAGTCATTTCACCAACATGAAACATATTGTAAAACGGATAGAATTAAGCAAAAGGTTAGCATATGGTTCATTAAGTAACTGGAGTCAGACCAGGCTCTGAAGGCAATGCTGGGGAGTTGAGTTACAGGCTTGCAGGTGGCAACCACAGTAGCTGCAGACTACAGAAACGATTTCTAATCTAGCAGATATTCAGTCTGATTATTCATGAGCGTTTCTAGTCATTTCTACATTCATTGCTCCTTTGCTGGATCTCATTCCTAATGGGTGTTATTTTGCAAAAAGAAAAAAAAAAAAAGCCAAAACAGCTTTTTGCTGGTTAGTTCCATTTCAAAATTGGTTCCTTGGGTAGAAGCTTTGCAGGCTCTGAGCACGTAGGGTAAGAAACAGGGGAGGGGGCGCCCAAGCTGAACTTTTGGTGTTTCACATTGCTTTTCTGTGCAACAGCAATCTCAGTGATAACAATTATCCTACACATCAACTTGTTTGACAAAGTGGAACACAGTGCTGATTTATTTTCTAAAAATAAATTTGCAAATTCTCTGTTAATTAGATGAGTGAATGGTGACAGCTTCTGCTGAAAATTCTGACAGCTTAAATTTACCTGTGCGCTGGAAATCAGGTGACAGCAGAAGACAAAACTAGAATGGCTGACTGATGAATGCATGCCCACCCATATGTAAATGTCCACCTCATGCTACCTTGAAGAACACAGCTAGGAAACACAGAAATGCAGCATTCTCACTGATTATATTAACACCACAGCTGAACTTTAACTAATCAAGATACAGGACCTGCTGAACATAGCATGTATGCTGCTTTAGATTTTCTCTAAAGCAGGCCTTTGCCCACGGCAGTAAATTTCCTGCCCTCACAGCCTCTCTCCACTCCTAGCCCCACGGACAACCAAATCCCACCACCATATCTGATATCAATTCTACCCTCTCCCACCATACAGCCCTCCAATGTCCATTTCCCACCTATTATGTCCTGTCCCCCTCACTCCAACATCCAATCCTCTCCCTGTGAACAGGAGAGCTCTGGATGCACTGAAAAAAGCCATCAGTGAGCACAGGGATTGAACCAGCCTGCAGCTGTTCATTCTCAGGCCCAGCCACCCACAACTTCCTTGTGAATATGGGCCATGGGCTGATGCTCTCCCTATGCTCATCACTGTCCATTCACAGTGAGGTCAGAACCTTCTTATTTATGAGGTTGCCAGAGAAAGGATCTGCAGAAAGAGGGAGTGGACATCAGAGGGATATAATGAGGAGAGGAGGAAGGATATCAGAGTGCTACAGGGGGAATGACCAGGACCATCGGAAGAGGTGAACGAGATCAAGGCCCAGAGAGTCCAAATATGCTTCGATAGGGGGCAAAGCACTAGAGCTCCATGTTACCACTACCTTGGTGATATTGGATTAAGATCTTCTGCAGCCGTATCAAAAGGGGTCCCCGGCAGGTTTCCCCTCTCCGCAGCTATTCATACATTTGGGGTAGCACCTCCCCCTCTGAACTTGCCTGGTGCACCAGTTAGCCCAGGCTGTAATGGGCATCAGATGACCACAAGGGAGGGAGGGAGGGAGAAAATTGACAATGAATGGTTGCAGGGGCAGGATGAATATGGACATTCTTCAGAGGGGAAGAGAATAAACAGAGGGTCTAAACAAAATTGCCAAGGATTTTTTTTTAAAATAATTTGCATACATGCATGGATAAACGGGCATGTTCCAAAAAGTAAACTTCATTAACTCTCCATGGATGATGGTGATGTTTTTCGATTAGCCATATTGTTATGAACTGCTGCCCACAGGTCCCCCCGCAAGCAGGCTCACTCACCCCATGCCGTTTTCTTCACCGACGCGGCATGGACGCCACCGTCGGGCCTGCCCCCGTGGCCGGAGCCGCAGACTTTCCATCTCTCTTGCGGCCCGGAGGCCGCCCTGGGGTCTTGTCTTCGCCGCAGCAGGAGCTGCAGACTTCGCTTGACCATCGTCGCGGCTGGGAGCCGCTGCCAGCATCCTTGTGACCTTCACGGCCTGGAGGCCACATCCCCGGGCTGGAATAGCGGCTGGAGCCGCCCCCGGGGTCTTTTGCAGTGGCTGGAGCCGCTGCCGTCATCGGGCCTGCTCCTCAGGCCCAGTCCTGCGTCCCTGGCGTCTGATGTCGGTGCAGGCCACTGTCCGCGGTCCTGCAGAGCTCTCCTGCTGCTCCTTAGGCGCCGGCGCGCACCTCTCTGCAAGATTTAAAGGGCCAGGCACAGGAAGTATGCTGGCCCCACCTAGAGAATGGACTTCCTGTACCAGCCCTATAAAAGGGCTGCCCCGTCATTCAGTCTTTGCCTTGCATCAGAGTTGCTTCACTCTGGAGGCTCCTGCCTGCCAGAGCTCCGTCAGGTCTTCTTGTCTTCTCCATGGAGTTCTTGTTGTTTCGTCTCGTCATGCCAAGTCATGTTCATGCCTGAGGTCCCCGTCCGGGTGTCCTGGTGTCTTGTTGTGATCCTCCGCTTCCTGGTTCCTCAATGTTCTGCCCTTTGCTGTTTCATCAACGCTCCTGAGCCTTTTGGTCCTGTAGGCCGGGGGTCCCTCGGATGATGTCTTGCCCGAGCGTGGACTAGCCTACAGGTGGACTGGTGTCCTGTGCTCTTGAGCTGTCATGTCCTGCCAGCCGTTGGTGGAACTTCGGACGACATAGGCTCCGTCGGATTTCTGCTTCGACTGGATCCTTCCCTGCGCTTGTCCCGCTCCCAGCATGGTCAGTGACCAGCCTCCTTGGGCTGTGTAGGGCGCGCAGTGGGACAGGGTGGTCCACGACTCAGTCCCGCGGGTGGGCTGAGTAGGGCGCCCTGAGAGACAGTGCCAATGTCCTTCCACCCAGCTTCTCGTCTCGTCTGGACTTCATCAGTTCCTCGTCCCGTCCTGGATACCGTTGCATCACTCTTGGTATCATGTCTTGTTCCTGATGTCGTCGCATCGACCCTGGTCTGGGATGCCGTCGCATCGACCACTGGTCCGGGATGTCTTCGCATCAGCTTTGGTGTCAAGTCTTCGTCCGCGATGCCGTTGCATCGATCCTGGTGTCATGTCTTCGACCGCGATGTCGTTGCATCGAGTCTGCTGTCATGTCTTCGTGTCAAGGCCCGTCTGCCCTCGACCTCTGGCCAGGCCTGCTGCTCCATGCTATTCCACACAGCAGGTCCGAAAGGGCTCGGAATGGTCGGAGGACCATTCACATTCCAACATCATCTGTTGTTGGCCATGGGAGCTTGCCGGCCTGGCAGAGGGTAAGACCGTCAGCCATGGTGGAACACACCATCAACCCTCGGTTCGGTCCTGGACTCGACTGGGGTCGGGCTGAGGCCTAAGGGCACACTAAAACACCCGTTATGTAACACATTTATTTGCTAAAATCTTTGCTCCCTCAAAAAAAAGACATGTATATTTTGAACTCACATGCTGGCCATTTTAGGAGATCCAATACCACAATATTCTCAACGTCTGGCAGTCCCTATGATTTCTCATAATAGTTTGTCTGCAATTAACATCTCACGATGCCTATAAATGATGAGCTCTCCCACTCTCTTCCCAAAAAGTAGCTATAGACACAAACATGTCACCGTATTTGATTATTTTTATATCCCATCTTCTGAATACAAGCAGCTCTAGATATCAAAAGTATACTATACTGAAACAGAAGAACTGATGCTGAATGGAGTGTGGCAACTACAAAGATCCAGAGTCACTATTCTCTGCTAGCCGTAATTGGTTTAAATCAAATGAGCACTTTGCTTTCCACTAGAACTCCAATGACTCTGGGAATCTTAAACTCCTCTTCCCTTTGATCCAATGAAATGGAGTGAAACACAAACCCTCTGGGTGGTTTTAGAATACAAAGAAGACAAAATGCAAGTAATTAAACTGCAGTTTCTTGGTGAAATTATTGAAAAGCCATTTTTACACTTAGACTACTGCAACAGAAATAAATATAAAAAGAATTAATCTCATCCCTTCACCAGATTTACATTATGCGGTGCTGACAAGGGACTGGTGTGGCATAAAAGTCTTAATTCTTGATAGAATTCAGCACACAGAATTTCAAACCATCAAGTACTTTTCCCCAAGCGTGATTCCACCCCTATCAATACGTTACCGAAAGGTAAAAATTTGTTTTCTTACAAACATGTCCGAACCAAACAAGGATATTTTTCACGGCTTCTTACAGTTTAACAAAGTTGTCAGACTTCTGGTTCTTTCTTCAGAAGCTCATGTCCTTTACTTCACAACTTTATAACCTGATAATTTGCCATTGCTGGTCTTTAACAGCTGCTTCTAGAATTTGACAGTAGCCCTTGCAAATTGCTGTAACATTTCTGTATTTTTTCCCCACTGGTACTGTAATACAAATGGGTATAATTCTGATATAAAGGCATGCAAAACAGAAATGCTAAAAATTCTGAAAGAACAGGAGGCAGTACAGCTCTCTATTTTTTTATTTATTTTGATTTAGCTCATGCCTTTTCATTAGTAGCTCAAGGCAAATTAAATTCAGTTACATTCAGGGTCAATGTGGGGTGTGTGACCAGTGAAGCCACACAAGATGCTAGATATGTGAGGTCGCTATCATGCTGGCACCCCCTTCCCTTCCACATCATGTAGGCAGAGGGAAAAAGAGAGGGGTGGTAGGCTTGAGGGTGAAGGGAAAAGGGTGGGGGGGGGGGGGAGAGAAGGGGATGCTGGGTAGAAGAGAGAGAGAAAGGGGGATGCTGTGCCAGAACCAATGTCATGATTAAAGAAGGAATCACCGTGCCTGAGGTACCACTGCTGAAAGGGGAACGAACAGATTTCAGTTTTCACATAGGGCGCCAGTTAGCTCAGAACCAGCCCTGCATACAGTAGATTATTTCCCTGTCCTCAGAGAGCTTAAAATGTGTTTGTACCTGAGGCAAAGGAGGGTGAAGTAACTTGCCCAAGGTCACAAGGAGCTTCAGCAGGATTTGAACCCTGGCTTTCTGGTGCTGCTCTAACCATGAGGCACTTAAACTTTCCCTTTTAACATGTATACACTGCATCTCTTCCCTACACACACTCGGCAAGGGGGCTATCTAACCACTCATTGTAGCTTTTGGGGAGAAGGATTCACCCATGAGGTCCAGGGATCACCAAAAACAAAAAATAAGATCACACTAATTGTTGTGTTCCAAAACAAAAACAAAAAAAAGCTTATTTAAGGTTCAATGCAACAAAACCATTCCAGAAAAATCATAAGATCAGAAATCCAAAAGGTTACCACTCACTATCTTCTCATGTTGCTTTTGTCAAGTCAAATGGAAGAATCTTCAACTCGATTCCAAGGAAGGAAACAAATTCTTTATCCAAACATTCATTGGCTATAGACTGTCCTAGTCTAATCGTTTCCCTGAATGGCACTTCCCCTCACCTCCCCCCCCCCCCCAATGTGGGCGGGGCCAGGAAAACAGCAAGGAGACTGAGGATGCAGCCAACAGCAGCAGCAGAAATCCTTCCCTCTTTCACTGGCTGAATCAGTCAGATAGGGGGAGGTAGTGTTGGAGGCAGATCCCGCTACCAGCAACCCTGGTCACCAGTTGCCCCTGCCATATTTTTCCTCGGTCCAGGAGAGCAAGGAGCTTTGATTGAGCGGTGAAGTGGGAGTCTGACCATATTTCATCTTCTATGGCTTGGATGGAGCTATTCACTTTCCCATTAATTGACAAAAGACAGAATCAAAGGGAGGCTGGGCCACAGTACTGGACAGGGTGGGGTCTCCACCTGTCTTCCGGAATGAAATCATAATATAGACTCAGAGGCGCTGGCTGTTCTATGGCATAATCCAACTGTGGATGTGGGAATTAAATTCCTTTGCTTTATTTTTAACAATTATGAGCTTGTAGATACAGCTGTGTAACCCTGCTTTAAGAACTCAATCACGGATCCCTTTTGTATTGATATGTTGTATTGTTAATTTTGGAATTCTGTTTTAAGCTGCTGTCATATTTCCAATATAATTGTTACAATTTTCAAAAATCATTGGAGATATAGTTACTTGGGGAATAACAGGGCTCAGAAAGGTAGGTGGGGTCAGCTAGGGCAGACATGAGATGGGTCAAGTTGCCAGAAAACTCATATCAAACTCTTAAACCTTCCAGACATCTTTGATAGCAAGCACTGAAATCTATGATGAATTTCTGGAATATCCAAAAATATACTTTTCTCAGTTATTTGATGATTTTTTCCCCTGACTTTCAGGACTACTGAGACTATCTGCAAGATCCACCATATCTGATTAAGAATTAATTCCTGGTAGAATTTAAGTGAGATCAGGTGTGAATTTATCACAACGAAATAGGTTATAACTGAGTCATAGGTTAATCTAATTAGTTGATGTATTATATGTTTTTGGAGTCTATTGATCACAACGGTTTTCTGATGTACCATTTTTAGAACAAACAAAAACAATATATATGACGGGATACCTTTTGATTGGACTAAATTAATACATTTAAATTTTTTTTCATATGATAAAGGAAGTGTAGCTCCCAAAAGCTAATCAAGAAATGTATTACATTAGTCCAATAAAAAGGTACCATCTTATATATTTATTGTTTGCTGACCTTTATTTCCTCGCATTCAAGTGGATAAATATAGCAATCACACTGCTTTTTTCCTTTTTTGGTGGTAATTGATTCATTCATTATCTTTAGGTATGTTTTACCACATTATATATCTTTTGCTCTGATTTTTGGCCTTACTTGGATTAACTTTTTTATTTCTCTTTTTTCAGAAGAGCCTATCCAGCTCAGAAATTCAGCTAGGATGCAACTGACTTGTTCATCCACAATGCAATATACAATTGCTTGAGCTAGATAGATAGATTAAATGATCTTGATGGAAATACTTAGCTTCATTTTCTGTTTAGTAAATATGTTGATTCAGAGGGATTATTAAAGTCATCAATACAAAGTAATGATATGCAAATACAGTAGGCACATCCAGAATAACTTTAAAAGAGCCTTCCATAAATCTAGTTGACACCTTTTTAACTAGTTCCACAGTGCAGTTCCTACAGTTGATAAATGTGAATAATAGACCTATGTTGACTAGAAAGCTCATAGAGATCTCTGACCAGTTCTTGTGTCGGCCCCATAAAAGGTATCATAACCTGCAAAGAAACCAGGTTAGACAGCACTGTTTTCTCAATTCAGTATTGTAAATGCATGTCTTGACTTCATTGCCCACATAAGCTGGAACTATGAAATGAATTGGTAAAGATCATTTAATGAGATATCCAATGTACATAGGCTGAAAACAAAAATATACAATAGTACAAAAATGCTCACTTTTGTACTATACTTTTTCACTTATTCTAAATAAAATGGTTATTTATGACAGCTATTTTTATTTGTATGTTTTTCCAATCTGTTATTTGATACATTCAATAATGGCATAGTGCCCTTGCATCAGAACTGAGCAATAGGGACTAGAATAAATTATGAGGTAAGGGAAGACTATGTTACTTTTTCTACATGCCAGTGTCAGATAAAAATGTCAAACTACCACAATCAGACATTTCTTATATGAATATTCATTGGCAACTGTTCAAGACAGATTTATGAACGCATTCACCTGCTGTTAGCAAGGAAAGGGAAAAACATTAAGTTGCAAATAAACCTATTAACATAAGATAAAGGAAAAAATAATAACACACAGATGGAATTATGCAACCTTGAAAAGGGAGGAATGTTTTATTTTCTTGTTGTGAAAATGTTTGCTGAATGTATGCAGATTAGAAAGGTCCTAGAATGTAATACAGCTTCTTCCATCATTTTCTTTCTCCGGGCTTCCACCAGTCCCGGATATCATCTTATGGCGGTTATGCCATATGTATTTTGAGGTCAATGTACTCAAGCACACCAAAATTCACAAACATGAATTTTGTGTACTAAAATTACTGTTAGCATGTGTTAAATGGAATAATACATTTACATTTTTTACATTTATTAAATTTCTTAATCGCTCAACACAATGAAGGCTTGAGCGATGAACAAAGAAGATACATAATAAATTGCATACTATTGGGCGTTTTAGTGTGCAGTTTCTTACGTTGTTGCAAAAAGAAATTTTAAAACACAAACTTTTTCTTTTGCACTTTTTAGCCCAAATTCAATGCTAATGAGGGACTGCAATACAAAACTATGCAAAGCAGCATATTAGCTATGAACAACAGTGAAATTACATACAAAAATTGATTTGCAAACGTTATTTTACAGAAACTGTTTCTGTACCTCACAGACTTTATGCTGGTTAATATTCAAAGAGAAACTTCCCAGGCAATTTCTCTCTTTCAAAATCACCAACAAATCAGTGCTGTAAAAATGCTTTGCAACTACATGGGCTATTCGAATATTGCCCCTGGAGTATTCCAATCATAGGGTCACCATACAGCCCCAGGTCAAAATGAGATGGACTGAATCAGTCCTGCTTTTACTTTCATCTATGGATTTATAATTTGAGTTTCTTAGGAAGCAAAACCAGTCACATCTCTTGTCATAGGGTAATATGCATATAGAGCAAATTATATTATTATGCAACCCCTCACAGGAATTAAAAAGTGCAGCATAAAAGCAAGATTGCCAGAACACTCGGAAGACTCCTCATTGCCTGGAAGCGATCACGGACGTGAACACAGTGAGTTCTATTACATAGGAATCAGTACTCGCTCCACGAGGGCCTACATTCCTATTTGCTCTGAAGACTCCCTTCCGTCCAAGACGTTATCGCAGGTACAAAGCAGGTACAAAGCTGGGCATACACTCGACCTCATCTTTACCAATTCCTTAATCCAAACTGACCAACCCAGCTGCACACCCATCCCTTGGTCAGACCACTTCCGAATAGACACACGATGCACAATCAAAGACACCCCCCCCCCCTTCGCAACCCAAAAAAACAATAACATTTCGCAAACAAGGCAAGACTGACGACATCCTTGAGGCCCTTTCAAAAGAACTCCCCAACATAGACCTCACTGACACGAACACAGCCATATCTTCATGGTTTCAAATCACCACAAACATAGCAGATAGACTCTGCCCATCCCACACCAAAGAAATCAAAACAAACAAAAATAATAAGAAACCATGGTACACAAATGAACTTAAAACCATGAAACTCGACCTTCGCAAAATTGAAAAATCCTGGCGGAGAAATCAAATCCCCACCACCCTAGCACAATTTCGCACCCTTCTACACACCTACCGAAAAGCCACCGAAAAAGCAAAGAAAGACTTCTATGCCGCAAGAATCCATCAGTTCCAGTTCAACCCACAGGCACTCTTCTAATACGTAGCCAGCCTTATCACATCACCGGACAGACATAACCCTGATAACGACGATGAAACAAAATGTGAAAAATTAGCATCATACTTCCACACTAAGGTACAGACCATTATGGCACGTTTCTCACCTCACCCCAATCTTCCAAACATAACAACACCCAACAATAGAGATGTGAATCGTTTTCCATATCGTCTTAACGATAGAAATCATGTGGCAGGGCAAGAAAATCGTGTTAGGCACGATTTTTTAGTTAAAAAATCGTTAAAAATCGTTTTTTCAGATTAGTGCGCACTAACTCGAGTTAGTGCGCACTAACGGGAGTTAGTGCGCACTAACTGGGAGTTAGTGCGCACTAACTGAAAATGATACAATTTGACACTTTTCAGGTAAGTTAAGGTCAGTTTAGGAATGAATATGTATTCCTATTGGCTGCCCTCTTATTTATTCATGTTACCAAGCTTCCCACTGACAGTATATGGGGGATGGGAAATGGAAACAGTTGGTAGCTTGACAAAACAAGTAATGTGATCAGTCAATGTGACTAGAACTTGTGCCCTAAGCCTGATACCAGGGGTATTGTGATCTTCCTGCACACAGTGCCCTATCCCTATTAATACCAGGAGTGTTGTGATCTTCCTGCACACAGTGCCCTATCCCTATTAATACCAGGAGTGTTGTGATCTTCCTGCACACAGTGCCCTATCCCTATTAATACCAGGAGTGTTGTGATCTTCCTGCACACAGTGCCCTAACCCTGGCACCAGGGGTGTTGTGATCTTCCTGCACACAGTGCCCTATCCCTATTAATACCAGGAGTGTTGTGATCTTCCTGCACACAGTGCCCTATCCCTATTAATACCAGGAGTGTTGTGATCTTCCTGCACACAGTGCCCTAACCCTGGCACCAGGGGTGTTGTGATATTCCTCCACACAGTGCCCTATCCCTATTAATACCAGGAGTGTTGTGATCTTCCTGCACACAGTGCCCTAACCCTGGCACCAGGGGTGTTGTGATCTTCCTGCACACAATGCGCTATCCCTATTAATACCAGGAGTGTTGTGATCTTCCTGCACACAGTGCCCTAACCCTGGCACCAGGGTTGTTGTGATCTTCCTGCACACAGTGCCCTATCCCTATTAATACCAGGAGTGTTGTGATCTTCCTGCACACAGTGCCCTAACCCTGGCACCAGGGGTGTTGTGATCTTCCTGCACACAGTGCCCTATCCCTATTAATACCAGGAGTGTTGTGATCTTCCTGCACACAGTGCCCTAACCCTGGCACCAGGGGTGTTGTGATCTTTCTGCACACAGTGCCCTATCCCTATTAATACCAGGAGTGTTGTGATCTTCCTGCACACAGTGCCCTAACCCTGACACCAGGGGTGTTGTGATCTTCCTGCACACAGTGCCCTATCCCTGGAACCAGGGGTGTTGTGATCTTCATGTACACAGTGCCCTATCCCTATTAATACCAGGAGTGTTGTGATCTTCCTGCACACAGTGCCCTATCCCTAATACCAGGGGTGTTGTGATCTTCCTGCACATAGTGCCCTATTCCTGATACCGGGGGTGTTGGGATCTTCTTGCACACATCCCGGTATCAGGGATAGGGCACTGCATGCAGGAAGATCACAACACTCCTGGTATCAGGAATAGGGCACTGTGTGCAGGAAGATCACAACACCCCTGGTATTAGGGATAGGGCACTGCATGAAGGAAGATCACAACACTCCTGGTATTAATAGGGATAGGGCACTGCATGCAGGAAGATCACAACACCCCTGGTATCAGGGATAGGGCACTGTGTGCAGGAAGATCACAATACCCCGGAGGAGTGAGGGTCAGGCAGCTCCCCCCTGTCTGTGAAGCCAGCCTCTCACTAGTAATGCAGGGAGGGAGCTGTCTCAGACTTCACCATCCTCCCCCCCCCCCCCTCCCCCCCCACACACCATTCACTAGCTGGGACATGGGGGAAGTCAGGAGTGAGGGTCAGGCAGCTCCCCCCTGTCTGTGAAGCCAGCCTCTCACTAGTAATGCAGGGAGGGAGCTGTCTCAGACTTCACCATCCTCCCCCCCCCCCCCTCACCCACACACCATTCACTAGCTGGGACATGGGGGAAGTCAGGAGTGAGGGTCAGGCAGCCCCCCCCTGTCTGTGAAGCCAGCCTCTCACTAGTAATGCAGGGAGGGAGCTGTCTCAGACTTCACCATCCTCCCCCCCCCCCCCCTCACCCACACACCATTCACTAGCTGGGACATGGGGGAAGTCAGGAGTGAGGGTCAGGCAGCTCCCCCCTGTCTGTGAAGCCTGCCTCTCACTAGTAATGCAGGGAGGGAGCTGTCTCAGACTTCACCATCCTCCCCCCCCCCCTCACCCACACACCATTCACTAGATGGGACATGGGGGAAGTCAGGAGTGAGGGTCAGGCAGCTCCCCCCTGTCTGTGAAGCCAGCCTCTCACTAGTAATGCAGGGAGGGAGCTGTCTCAGACTGGTATCAGGGATAGGGCACTGAGTGCAGGAAGATCACAACACCCCTGGTATCAGGAATAGGGCACAGGTTCTAGTCATATTGACTGATCACATTACTTTTTTTGTCAACTACCAACAGTTTTCATTTCCCATCCCCCCAACCATCACCTCAGTTGGAACCTTGGTAACATCAATAGATAAGAGGGCAGCCAGCCAATAGGAATACATATTCATTCCTAACTGACATTTACTGACCTGGATAGTGTCAATAATTTGTATCATTTTCTGTTACTGTTCCTGAGTTTCCATTTCCCATCCCCCCAACCATCACCTCAGTGGGAACCTGGTTAACATCAATAGATAAGAGGGCAGCCAGCCAATAGGAACACATATTCATTCCTAACTGACCTTTACTGACCTGGAAAGTGTCAATTTGTATCATTTTCAGTTAGTGCGCACTAACTCGAGTTAGTGCGCTAACTCGGAGTTAGTGCACACTAACTCCCGTTAGTGCGCACTAACACGATTTAACGATTTTTAACGATAAATCGTTAGAATTTCTATTGTATCGTGTTCTATAACGATTTAAGACGATATTAAAATTATCGGACGATAATTTTAATCGTTAAAAAACGATTCACATCCCTACCCAACAATACTCCGACTGACCACTCCGATCCTGTCACACAATTGCATCCATCCACACAAACCTCAAACACCACCCTCTCAAATTTCGAAAACACATCTGCACTAGAAATTGAAACCACTATCAAAAAAATCAGACCCGCCTATCATCCTTCAGATAATCTGCCCACCAAAACACTACTTACAAACCCCACTTCAATTTCCAAACACATCGCAAACGTACTAAATAAATCTATCACACTGGGCCAGGTCCCAACTGAACTTAAGCAAGCCATTATAAAACCTATCCTCAAAAAACCAGACTTAGACACCACTGATCCAGCTAACTATCGCCCAGTGTCAAACCTCCCATTCCTCTCCAAAATACTTGAAAAAATAATTAATAGACAACTCACAGACTATATAGAAGACCACAATATCCTCTCATCATCCCAGTTTGGTTTCCGTAAGCACCATAGCACAGAAACCCTACTCATCTCCCTCTTGGAAACCATACTCAAAGCCCTGGACAAAGGACAATCCCACATACTCGCACTACTAGATATATCGGCGGCATTCGACACAGTTAATCACAACATACTCATTAAACGCCTCAAGGAAATTGGCATCTCGGACACTGCCCTTCTCTGGTTCCAGTCTTACCTACACGACAGGAGCTATAGGGTAAAAATAGGTCGCAATGAATCCAAACCAGTCAGGCTATCACAAGGAGTACCACAAGGCTCATCCCTCTCCTCAACCCTTTTTTATATCTACCTCATACCCCTCTGCCTACTGCTCTCCAAACTGGGCTTCCAGCACTTCATATATGCAGATGATGTGCAGATACTCATACCTATAACCGACTCTATCCCTAATGCAATGAAGATTTGGAACTCTGCTTTGTCTGAAATAAACAAATTACTCACTGACAACTTTCTGGCACTCAACACCAACAAAACCGAACTACTCATCCTCTCTCCCCCCAACATTCCCACACTCAGCCTTTCTTCCCCCTCACCACCATGCTGCCCTCCCACCCAATTTGTACGCAGCCTAGGCATATGGATAGACAACCACTTTAACCTAAAAAAATTCATATCTACCACTATAAAGAGCGGATTCTTCAAACTCCACACCTTGAAGAGAATCAAACCACTATTACACACTTCTGACTTCTGAACAGTACTGCAGGCCATGATCCTATCCAAACTGGACTACTGCAACGCTATCCTCATAGGCCTTCCAAAAAATACCGTTCAACCGTTACAGCTCCTACAAAATGCCGCTGCCCGCATTCTCACAAATATGCACCGTCATGACCACATCACCCCAGTTCTTCAATCCCTACACTGGCTCCCAGTAATCTCCAGGATAATCTATAAATCCCTCACCCTCATACACAAAGCCATTCACAACCAAAACATGCACTGGTTCCCCGAACATCTCCATCTCCACAACCCAACCAGACCAACTAGAAAGCAGCACCAAGCCAAACTCCCGACACCCTCCCCCAAAGTCATCAAACATGCCACGATCAGAGAAAGATCATTCATCATAGCAGGCACTTCCCACTGGAACAAAATGCCACCCCACCTACGCCAGGAACCTTCCCATAAAAAATTCAAACAGAATCTTAAAACCTGGCTCTTCAAACTAGCATACCCCAACTAACCGATTACTCACAAAGATACATACCCGACCCTCACGCCCCTCCCGACTGACACGCCTCTATCGAACTTAACAACCTCAGACCCCCCCCCTCGTCCCCACCTCCTCCTGTTCCCCTCCTGTTCCCCTTCCTCCCACCCTCCCCCCCCCTCACCCCCTCCACCATCCCTCTACCTTTCACTCATCCCTTATATCCTGTCTCCTTGTTAATAGTTAAAAAAAACAAAAAAAAAAACACTTTCCTCTACTCTCCTTAAGAGTTAATTATGTAACCACCTGTCTCAAGTTGACTTAGTTTTCTTACTGTTTGCATTACATTAAATTATTGTAAAGCTTGTTGCTATGTTACGTTACATTGTGAACCGGGGTGATGTTTTTAACGTGCCCCGGTATATAAAAAATCTTTAAATAAAAATAAGAGTATTTCTGCATTTGTCACTAAATATTTCCATCTGCACATGTACTTTCCATCTCGAGTAAAGAAGCATTGTTTTCTAACAAACCACAAGTTCAGAGCCAGGAGCACCATCCTATGCTAACATTGTAGACAGTACCAAATTCACTAGTCTGTCTAACAAAATAGAGTAATTCGGAGGATAATTGACTTTAGGCTTTATTATATGTTTAATCCGCTGTCCTATTTTTTAGCTCAAAGAAATATTGTTTAAAACTACAATGAAATACTTAAAATAGATGCTCATAAATTAAGCATAAAAACGGTCCTTTATAATTAGAGACTAAATCAGTCTAAAAGCAGCCTGATACCAAAAACTATGGGTTAATATTCAGCCACTAAGTGGCTAGTTGAGTAAGTCAGATACCCATATTTGGCTAACAAACTGCACTGCTAAATATACCCGAATAAGTTACAGTTAGCTGGATATGTGGTATCCGACTAACATTAGATCTGCCTATGGCACATCTAGAGTTAGCCGGTTAAGTTAACCAGCTAACTCAGCTCCTCCCCAGAATGCCTACTTCCTGCCCCAAGAATGCCCTGACTTATCTGGCTAGAATTTAGCCAGGTAATCATTTTAAAAATGCAGCTAAGCCATTTAGACAGCTAACTTTCCCGTTATCTGTCTAAATGGTTTTTCAATATGTACCCCTTTGGAAAAAAATAGCAGACAAATCACTATTACTTTTTTTTTTTTTTTTTTAAATTCTTTATTTATTCATTTTAATACATAAACAAAAAATTTTTGCTTATAAAGAAATATTGCGATTCCAATAACAAACAGAAAAACAAAATTATTTTGTCACCTTCATAAGGTCAAAAACAAAGACATTCACCACCAAGGAATAACTTATATAGATACTTCCTAAACACCGGTGACCAAAATACTTATATAATTTCTAACATTATTTAATATATTGAATCTCGCACCCAGCAGAGTATTAATTTGTGGATCCGGAAATCTTTAAAGGAACACTTTTAGAACAATAAATCAATATTTAAACAGGCTGCTCGTAACAACACATCCATTTCTTCCAATTTAGGTTAAGATGTTAACTTTCCTGGCCTCAATAAACTCCTTTAATTGCTCAGGAATAAAAAATACATAACGTTCATTATCTTTCATGAGAAAACATTTGCAAGGAAATTGTATTTTAACAGTATAGCCCAGCCTTTGGCCTCTTGTCTGAGGGTTATAAACTCCCGACGCCTGGCCTGTGTGGCCGGAGCTAAATCAGGAAAAACTTTTACTACAGCCTCATGAAAATTATGCGGATATTTCCGAAAATATGCTCTCATCACTAGACGTATATCTTTGACGGTAAAAAATGACACCAACAGTGTTCCCCTATTTATAACTTGTAATGTGGAATCTTCAAGGAACCCAGTCAGGTCCCCTGCAAAGGGAATATTTGCAGGATCTCCTGTACGTGTCGATGCAGGTAGAAAAAAACAGGAATTTATAGAAGGTAGATTTTCTTCTGTTATCTCCAAGTTCATTTGTATGAATCTTTTCAAAGTTGTGTAAGGGATTTCTCCCACAACTTTGGGAAAGTTGGTAAATCGTAGAGTCAAATGTCTAGATTTGTTTTCTATAAATTCTACGCGTCTGGAGATAGCTTGAGAATCTTTAATTGCTGCAATTTTATACTGTTGAAGCTGTTTATTTTCTTCTTCCATTTTACTTATTTTCCCTTTCATACCGTCTAGTTGTGTTTGCACTGCATCAACTTTATGAACGCTCTGCAAATTAGAAATCTCCATTTTTCCATTCATGGAGTTTATTGCCGAGGCCATGCCCACCATAAACTCCCAGAGGGATTCTAGAGTCACCTGCGCAGGCTTCTCAGGAATGGCAATTAGGTCTTTCTTTGTGCTATTTTCTGCGGACATACCTTCTCCCAGGCTCGTGCTGGTTACGATTAGCCCCTCAGATCTTAGCTTCTCCACCGGACTCGATGTTAAAAGTCCGGCTGTTGCCCCGTCTGGAGTCAGTGAGGTAAACCCTGGAGTTTGGCCGGCTTGAATCGCTGCCGTGCCTCCACTCCACATCTCCTCTGCTGCGCTCTGCGTAGGTGGTTCTCTCTGCTCCGGGCTTAGAGACACCTCCCCCGTCGGCAAGGTTAGCCGTTCCACGCTTTCCTGCACATCGGTTTCCTCAGCTCTCTGTTGAGGTGTTGGACTCACAAAACGGGTAATCTCTGTCTGAATACTCGGGGAAGGGTTTGTTCCGGTCGGGTAGGTCCGAACTCTACCTTTCCTCTTAGCAGGCATTTTTTTTTCTCCAAAAAGCAAAAGATGAAGGCAGAGCGTTCCCGTTTAGGTCTCAATACGAGCGGCCATCTTGGATCCTACGGTCTAAATCACTATTACTTATATAAAAGGTTCCTGGCAATAAATACATGGATCACAAATCTTTAAAAACTGCCATAAATAGATGTCTTTAATTTCCTAAAAACAGAAGGTTGCTGGATGGACGGATTTTCTTAGAAAGTAAATTCTACATATTACATGTGACGTATAACAAAACACATCTTCTGCTATCTACTAATTTTATCTCCTTTTTGATTTTGCAGTCTAAGAAGGGCCTCGTTAGCTGACCTCAAGGCCGGATTTAAGATTTTGGTGCCCTAGGCAGAAAGCCATGGCTATGCCCCTTTGAAGCTGCGTCAGTATATGGCCATCTTACATGTTTTAAGATGGCGCTAGCTGTCCATTATTCCTACCATGTGACAGGGGCCGGCCAATGGCATCAATAGCCCCATCACATGGTAAGGGCAAAGGGCCATCAGCACCATTTTGATTAGTGGCAGCCAACAGCCCGAGAGTGGGAGATCACTCCCGGGACCCCTGCTGGACCACCAGATACTTTAGAAAAGTTTGTGGCGGGGTCAGGAGGGTGGGAGATTCTAAATAATTCAATTTAAAGGTTCGGGGTGGGTATGGGGGTTTTTCTGTGTGCCCTTTCTTCCAGCCTCCCAAAATAAGAAAACCACACAAAAAGTTTGTGCGGTTTTCCTATCGCTTTCGGGGATCCCCCATTATCTGACAGATGAGAAAATATTGTACGATATTTTCATCCATCAGAAAAATGATTCACATCCTTACTGGTTATATTCACCCTTTGCATTCTTTTCTTAATTTCCAACTCTGGCCTTTAGGGATCCACAGTGTTTATCCCATGTCTTTTTGAATTCGTGTACTGCTTTTGTCTTCATCACTTCTTCCAGAAGGGCATTCCAGACATCCACCACCCTCTCAGTGAAGAAATATTTCCTGACGTTGTTTCTAGGTAGTCCCCCCTTTAGTTTCATATCATGACACATAGTTCTACTGTTTGCTTTCCTCTGAAAAAGATTCAAGGATCATGCATCATTAAAACCATTTAGGAATCTGAAGGCCTATATCATATCTCCCCTGCACCTCCTCTCTTCCAGGGTATACACATTCAGATCCTTCAGCCTCTCCTCTCAAACCTCACATCATTTTGGTTGTCCTTCTCTGAACTGCCTCCATCCTGTCTCTATCCTTTTTCAGATATGGTCTCCATAAGTGAACACAGAACTTCAGCTAAGGCCTAACCAAGGACCTGTACAAGGGCATTCTCTTTTTTCTTACTGGTTATTCCTCTATCTATGCAGCCCAGAATTCTTTTGGCTTTAGCTATCACCTTGTCAATTGCTTCACTACCTTCAGATCATCGAGCACTATCACCCCAAGGCCCTGCTCCCAGTCCATGCACATTAGTCTTTCATGACTCTGCACTTCTTGGCATTTAATCCCAGCTGCCAAGTTTTTGACCAAGATTTCTTAAATCACTTTTCATTCTCTTTACTCCTTCAAGCATGTCCATTCTGTTGCAAATCTTAGTATCATCCTCAAACAGACATCTGTCCCTTCTGTAATGTCATTCACAAAGATATTGAACAGAACCGGTCCCAACACCGATTCCTGTGGCGCTCCACTTAACATGGTTCTCTCTTCAAAGTATCTTCCATTTACCATTACATACTGTCTCCTGTCAGTCAACCAGTTTGTACTCCATTCCACCACCTTGGCGCTGAGTCCCAAGCTTCTCATTTTATTCACTAGCCTCCTATGCGGGACCATATTAAAAGTTTTGCTGAAATCCAGGTAAATCACATCTAGCGATCTTCCTCAATGTAATTCTCTAGTCACCCAATCAAAAATAATCAATCAGATTTGTCTGATAGGACTTTCCGCTGGTGAATCCATGCTGCTTTAGATCCAGTAACCCACTGGATTGTAGATAGTTTACTACACTTTCCTTCATCAGAATCTCCATTAATTTTCCCACTACTGAAGTGAAGCTAACCATCCTGTAGTTTTCAGCCTCCTCTCTGCTCCCACTCTTCTGAAGCGGGACCACCATAGCACTTATCCAGTCACATGGTACCACTCCTGTTTCCAGGGATCTATTGAACAGGGTTTTCAGCAGACTCACCAGAACAACTCTTGAGCTCACTCAGTATCCTGGGATGTACCTCATCCAGCCCCATGGGCTTGTCCACTTTCAGTTTTCCTAACTCTTCCCATACATTCTCTTCTTTAAACGGAGTTTTGTCTACCCCACTTCCTTCTTCGGTCTTCTCAACCATTAACGGTCCTTTTCCAGGGTTTTATTCTGTGAAGTATTTGTTTAATATTTCTGCCATTTCTTTGTCTCTCTCCACACGTTGCTTCTTGTCACCTTTTATTTTCAATATTCCATTTCAGGCCTCCCTTCTTTTTCTAAAATATCTGAAAACTGTTTTGTCATATCGCTTTGCTTCTTTGGCAATCCTTTCCTCCACTTGACCTTTTGCTTTCCTGATTTTTTTCTTCTTCCCCCTCAGTTTCACCTGGTATTCTTCCTCTTTCTGGGATCCTTTATACTTCCTGAATGCTGTTCTTTTTGCCTTTATTATTTCAGCCATCTCCTTTGAGAAACAGATCAGTTTCTTTTTTCTCTTGCTTTTGTTATCTTTTCTAATATATATTTGTTTCCTGAAGTCAGTATAGACTGGGACAGCATTGCAACTAATAAGACCAAACTAGGAGACTGTGGCAAGTGGGAGCATGGTATCCTATGTCTCAGTAAGCTAATAGGTGCTGAGGTCAGGCCAGCTTGTCCTCTGCAACTTATCCACTCAGCCCACCTCTGAGACAAAGTGTCTAGCTTTTTTAGGTTATTTTAGAGTAAAATGGTTGGTGGGATAGTTGAAGAAAAGATGGAGACAGGGGAAATACCTTCTCATGTCACAGGTTTGTGAATGTCTAATTCAGGTGATGCAGGTGGGCATATATTGTAGTTAATAGAGATGTGAATCGTGTGATCGATCGTCTTAATGATCGATTTCGGCTGGGAGGGGGAGGGAATCGGATCGTCGCAGTTTGGGTTTTTTAAATATCGTGTAAATCGTGTAAATCGAAAACCGGCACACTAAAACATCCCTAAAACCCACCCCGACCCTTTAAAATAAATCCCCCACCCTCCCGAACCCCCCCAAAATGCCTTAAATTACCTGGGGTCCAGTGGGGGGGGGAGGGGAAGGGGGAGGGCGGGAAAACCGGCACACTAAAACAACCCTAAAACCCACCCCGACCCTTTAAAATAAATTCCCCCACCCTCCCGAACCCCCCCAAAATGCCTTAAATTACCTGGGGTCCAAAGGAAGGGTCCCGGTGTGATCTTTTACTCCCGGTCCTCCGTGCATTGTAGAAATAGCGCCGGCGCCATTTTGTTTTTTTGTCCCCCGACGTCAGGAGCGTAGGAGATCGCTCCCGGACCCCCAGGGACTTTTGGCCAGCTTGGGGAGGCCTCCTGACCCCCACAAGACTTGCCAAAAGTCCAGTGGGGGTCCGGAACGATCTCCTACCATGAATCGTTTTTCCGTATGGCCATACGGCCGGCCATACGGCAACACGATTCGACTGCAGGAGGTCGTTCCGGACCCCCGCTGGACTTTTGGCAAGTCTTGTGGGGGTCAGGAGGCCCCCCCGAGCTGGCCAAAAGTCCCTGGGGGTCCAGCGGGGGTCCGGGAGCGATCTCCTACGCTCCTGACGTCGGGGGACAAAAAAACAAAATGGCGCCGGCACTACCTTTGATCTGTCATATGACAGGTCAAAGGTAGCGCCGGCGCCATTTCTACAATGCACAGAGGACCGAGAGTAAAAGATCACACCGGGACCCTTCCTCTGGACCCCAGGTAATTTAAGGCATTTTGGGGGGGTTCGGGAGGGTGGGGGATTTATTTTAAAGGGTCGGGGTGGGTTTTAGGGTTGTTTTATTGTGCCGGTTTTCCCACCCTCCCCCTTCCCCCGATTTACGATTTTTTAACGATAAATCAGGGGAATTGTTATTGTATCGCGGCTCTAACGATTTTTGACGATTTAAAATATATCGGACGATATTTTAAATCGTCAAAAAACGATTCACATCCCTAGTAGTTAATATATGTTTCAGTTATGTTTTTTGTTTACATTGTTTCAATAAAGTTTTGTCCATGTTTAAGTTGGGGAGTAAGGTCTGGCTATCTCCTGCTTCTACAGTCCAAAATGAGGATGTTTTACCCTTAGTAAATGTGGCACCCTTATCAAGTCTGGCCATTAGATGCCACTGTCCTTGTATCTGTGTACTTAGAACACACTTAGGAGCCATCTATATCCTTTAGACCCTCCCACCCGGAGATTATGATTGGATGACTCAGTGCTATTTAGTGCAGCCATTTTAACACTCGGGGGAGGGGGGTGTCAGTTAGAGAGAGCTGCTGCAGAGGCAATATGTATTTTGTCCACACTCTGGTAGGGCCTCCTAGCCTTGCCCAAAGAGTTTTCTTTTAGAAGAGACACCTCACTGCGCACTCCCTGCCAGAGGTTCCTTCTTATAATTTACAGTGAGATAGAATTTTAAGCCTGATACCTCTTTGGGGCAAGGGGCTCTCTTCAGGGGACCAAAGATCTGTAGCCTACTCTACTCCCTAGGTAAGCAAGCACCAGTAATGGATCATGCTGCAAGAGACAATGAGGGCAGAGAAGCTATCCAGTTTAAGACAAAGTAACTTTTCTAACTTAAGAGTAGTGGGAAGGTTTTTGGATCTTCCTTCCCCTCTGGGATTGCAGTGCTGAAAACTGGTCCCCAGATTTTTCCAACAGAGAGTAACAGCTAAGGAAAATGAACAACTGAACCAAGGAAGAAGGAGATCCCATCAGGATTTCCCCCCAAGGAAACAGGACAGGTTGGGTGTCCACTGGAAAGAAGATCTCTAAAGGTAGGATTTTTGCAAATCAATGGAGACCCCTCCACTAGGATTCCCACAGCACAGCCGCTGGGAGAATAAACATTTAAAATCACCTTGGGCTCTACCCAGAGGTCTGAAATAAGGACACCTGCCTACACAGAAAGAAACCCTGTAACTACAGTCAGATGTGCGACTCATCATTTTGGACAATGGACTTTAATTTGATTAGAATCAATAAACTTTATTTTAATACCCAGGCCTGGTCATGTTGAGTTTTTACAGCCTCTCACCTCATGAGAAGCACCTAAAGAGCAGCATACGCACACTAGCAACCTTCTTTTATCGTCTGGGCCATAAGCGAGAACCCACCTCCGCAGGGATTAAGAGTCGGTGTGGGAATGAATACTTAGCTGGAGCAGCCCCAGAAGATATAAATAAGATTATGTACCCCTAGGATTTCTTAAAAAGGGGTTACATAAATATACAGGCAAAAGGCTGAAATTGGGGGAGAGCCAGACAATACATGCTCTTCAGAGCTTCTTACTCTATAACAACCCTCACACCTTCTCAAAATAGGGGAAGGTTGGTCTACTTCATTTTCCTTGATGGAAGTAGCCAAAAATTCCTGTACCTTATAACAGGCTTATTTAATGCCTAGATGAATGCAATTTGTTATTTTCAAGAAGTAATTTTAATAAAGAATAAAAGCTGTGGCCATAATATTCTCCAAATCACAGAGCCTCTGTCACTCCTAGTATGAGCTAAATTCTTGGCAGGAGATGGAAAAAGGGGGAAAGTTGAACGGAAGAGGTTGGATTAGTGGAAGGTTATAGGAAGGGGAGGAGATAGGCCCATGGAGTGTGGCTGGGCAAGGTTGAGACTGAAGAATCAGTTTGGGCAACACAGCAGAACATAAGAAATGCCATGCTGAGTCAGACCAATGGTCCATCGAGCCAAGCATCCTATCTAAGACAATGGTCAATTTAAGTCACCTGGAAGATCTCCGCTTTTGAAAGTTGATAACCAACCCATTGCGCTATAATTCATATTGTGGTCATACTTCCAGTTCAAAACCCAAAACTTGAATCTGTTTTCTTTAATGATATTAATGCCTATAGATGTGTCGATTTCTCCATAGAAACATAGAAACATAGAAATGACGGCAGAAGAAGACCAAACGGCCCATCCAGTCTGCCCAGCAAGCTTCACATTTTTTTCTCATACTTATCTGTTTCTCTTAGCTCTTTGGTTCTATTTCCCTTCCACCCCCACCATTAATGTAGAGAGCAGTGATGGAGCTGCAACCAAGTGAAATATCAAGCTTGATTAGTTATGGGTAGTAGGGGAAGTAACCGCCGCAATAAGCAAGCTACACCCATGCTTATTTGTTTTACCCAGACTGTGTTGTTCAGCCCTTATTGGTTGTTTTTCTTCTCCCCTGCTGTTGAAGCAGGGAGCTATGCTGGATATGCTTGTAGTATCAGTTTTTCTTCTCCCCTGCCGTTGAAGCAGAGAGCTATGCTGGATATGCGTGAAGTATCAGTTTTTCTTCTCCCCTGCCGTTGAAGCAGGATATGCATTGAAAGTGAAGTATCAGGCTTATTTGGTTTGGGGTAGTAACCGCCGTAACAAGCCAGCTACTCCCCGCTTTGTGAGTGCGAATCCTTTTTTCTTCTCCCCTGCTGTTGAAGCAGAGAGCTATGCTGGATATGCGTGAAGTATCAGTTTTTCTTCTCCCCTGCCGTTGAAGCAGAGAGCTATGCTGGATATGCGTGAAGTATCAGTTTTTCTTCTCCCCTGCCGTTGAAGCAGAGAGCTATGCTGGATATGCGTGAAGTATCAGTTTTTCTTCTCCCCTGCCGTTGAAGCAGAGAGCTATGCTGGATATGCGTGAAGTATCAGGTTTTCTTCTCCCCTGCCGTTGAAGCAGGGAGCTATGCTGGATATGCGTGAAGTATCAGTTTTTCTTCTCCCCTGCCGTTGAAGCAGAGAGCTATGCTGGATATGCATTGAAAGTGAAGTATCAGGCTTATTTGGTTTGGGGTAGTAACCGCCGTAACAAGCCAGCTACTCCCCACTTTGTGAGTGCAAATCCTTTTTTCCACATTTCCTCTTGCTGTTGTAGCTTAGAGCGATGTTGGAGTCACAGTAACCATGTGTATGTTTATTGAATAAGGGTATTGTCTCCAGGCAGTAGCCGTCATTCTGGCTAGCCACCCACTCTTTATTGACGGCCTCTTGATTTTATGGATCCACAGTGTTTATCCCACGCCCCTTTGAAGTCCTTCACAGTTCTGGTCTTCACCACTTCCTCCGGAAGGGCATTCCAGGCATCCACCACCCTCTCCGTGAAGAAATACTTCCTGACATTGGTTCTGAATCTTCCTCCCTGGAGCTTCAAATCGTGACCCCTGGTTATGCTGATTTTTTTCCTATGGAAAAGGTTTGTCGTTGTCTTTGGATCATTAAAACCTTTCAAGTATCTGAAAGTCTGTATCATATCACCTCTGCTCCTCCTTTCCTCCAGGGTGTACATATTTAGATTCTTCAATCTCTCCTCATAAGTCATTTGATGAAGACCTTCCACCTTTTTGGTCACCCTTCTCTGGACCGCCTCTATCTTGTCTCTGTCTCTTCGGAGATACGGTCTCCAGAACTGAACACAATACTCCAGGTGAGGTCTCACCAAGGACCTGTACAAGGGGATAATCACTTCCCTTTTCTTACTCGATATTCCTCTCTCTATGCAGCCCAGCATTCTTCTGGCTTTAGCTATCGCCTTGTCACATTGTTTCGCTGACTTCAGATCATTAGACACCATCACCCCAAGGTCTCTCTCCTGCTCCGTGCACATCAGCCTTTCTCCCCCCATCGAATACAGTTCATTCGGATTTCCATTCCCCATATGCATGACTTTGCATGACTTTCCAATACTATACTTGCAGGATTCTTTAATAGACAGAGTGTCTTGTGGTATTTTAGTAACTCATTCTAGAATAAAATGCATGACAGACATTATCCTTATAATATAGCACAGCTTGCAGACTAGAAAGTACCTTGGCATTAGAGTTTCTGAATCGATTATAGTACATTTTATACTTGTAAGTTTGATATAGAACCTTGATGAATATGACTCACTGAGCATAACAAAAATAACATTCAGTTAATACAATTAATCAGAAAATTCACAAAAAAAACTGCCATCTATGGTCTGTTTCCATCACATACCTGTATATATGAATATTAATAAGATTTATTTGTATTTATTTGTATCAAACTTTATATCAAACCATTTGTTAAAACATTTTCTTATATATTCACAATACAATGTAAAACATATACATATTTGACATAATCACTCCCTCTTCACACTCATATAATACATACAGTACAATACATTAGACATTTTTCTACAATTTGTCTCAGTAATAGTATATTTTATACATTTATAAAAAACAGTATAAAATACTCCCACAAATACTAAATTATCTTTTATACACAATTCCTCCACATTCCTAGTGGTATAATCCTTATATTCTTCAGTATTCTTCCAGATGATGATCATTCTTCTCTTCCCGACAAGACTCCTGTTTCACCCATGGTTTCGTCAGGAGATTCAAAACTTATCTAAACGGATCACCACTTTTTAAACTGGGAGCCAACCATATTAAACTTTGCTTGAATAATTTCACCATTCTTTAATATCTTTTACAAAAACAAACAAAATCTTTATTATAAATCACTCCTACAATATCATCTTAAATTGTACTCAACTCATTTTCAACAAATTTGAATAGCTTATTAATCATTCAAATCATAAATCACCTGGCACACATCACCCCTCTCCTTCCTCATCACTGTTGATGTCAACATATCCCGTAATGACAGATTCTTCTTAAATGCAAGAATGGGAGGATGTTGGAATACCCCATCATTTTTCAAAATTGACCAGTGCCGATGAACAATAGCTTTAATATCATTCGCCAAATGTGAGAAAGGCAATGTACAAGCCAGTCTGGATAAGGGAACCCTATTTCTTGTAAGTAATAAATTGTCCTAATTAGCATACAAAGCACGTTTATATGTTTTCCTGATGACCTTTTGTTTATAATCCCGTTTGTTTTGGAAACGGAGAATGTTTTTTTGTATATATTTATTGAAATTGTGTGGCCAGGCAATTTACGATTTCCCTTCTACCCCCAGCATCGATGTAGTTAGCAGTGCTGGAGCTGCATCTAAGTGAAGTATCTAGCTAATTGGTTAGGGGTATCAGTGCTGGAGGTGCATCTAAGTGAACTTTCTAGCTAATTGTTTAGGGGTAGAAACCGCCATCATAACAAGCTACTCCCACGCATGTTTATCCAGCCTTTGCAACTCAGTCGTTGTTGGTTGTTGTCCGAATATAAATCATCTTTTCATCATTCTCCCTGCCATTGAAGCAGAGATCTTTTCATCATTCCCCCTGCCGTTGAAGCAGAGAGCTATGCCTGATATCATTGAAAGTGAAGTTTCAGGCTTATTTTGTTTGGGGTATTAACCGCCGTATCAAGAAAGCTACTCCCCTGATTTTTTTGTGGCTGCAAATCCTTTTTTTTTACATTTCCTCTTGCCGTTGAAGCATAGAGCAATGTTGGAGTCGCATTAACCGTGTGTATGTTTATTGAATTAGGATACTAATCTCCAGGTACTAGCCATCATTCCCGCAAGCCGCCCCCATGCCTCTTCGCTTCATTCACATCCTCTAGACTTTATGGACTCACAGTGTATATCCCACACCTCTTTGTCCTTCACCACTTCCTCTGGAAGGGTGTTCCAGGCATCCACCACCCTCTCTGTGAAGAAATACTTCTTGACATTGATTCTGAATCTTCCTCCCTGGAGTTTTAAATCAAGACCCCTGGTTCTGCTGATTTTTTTGCAACAGAAAAGGTTTGTCGTTGTCTTTGGATCATTAAAACCTTTCAAGTATCTGAAAGTCTGTATCATATCACCTCTGCTCCTCCTTTACTCCAGGGTGTACATATTTAGGTTCTTCAATCTCCCATCAAAAGTCATTTGATGAAGACCCTCCAACTTTTTGGTCGCCCTTCTCTGTATCGCCTCCATCCTGTCTCTGTCCCTTCAGAGATATGGTTTCCAGAACTGAACACAGTACTCCAGGTGAGACCTCACCAAGGACCTGTACAAGGGGATAATCACATGCCTTTTCTTGCTCAATATTCCTCTCTCTATGCAGCCCAGCATTTTTCTGGCTTTAGCTATCGTCTTGTCACACTGTTTCACTGATTTCAGATCAGTAGACATTATCACCCCCAGGTCTCTCCTCTGTGCACATCAGCCCTTCTCCCCCCATCAAATACAGTTCTTTCATATTTCCACACCCCATATGCATGACTCTGCACTTCTTGGCATTGAATTTCAGCTGCCATATCTTTGACCACTCTTCCGGTTTCCTTAAATCCCGTCTCATTCTTTCCACTCCTTCTGGCATGTCCACTCTGTTGCAGATCTTAGTGTCATCCGCAAAAAGACAAGCCTTACCTTCTATCCCATCCGCAATGTCGCTCACAAAGATATTGAACAGGACCGGTCTCAACAATGATCCCTGTGACACTCAGCTCAACACAGCTCTCTCTTCAGAGTAAGTTCCATTCACCACCACACATTGTCTTCTGTCCGTCAACCAGTTTGTAATCCAGGCCACCACCTTGGCACTCACTCCTAAGTTTCTCATTTTATTCCCCAGTCTCCTGTGTGGGACCGTGTCAAAAGCTTTGCTGAAGTCCAAGTAGATGACATCGAGCACTCTTCCTCAAGAAAGTTCTTTTTCACTCAACGCACAATTAAACTCTGGAATTTGTTGCCAGAGGATGTGGTTAGTTCAGTTAGTATAGCTGTGTTTAAAAAAGGATTGGATAAGTTCTTGGAGGAGAAGTCCATTACCTGCTATTAATTGACTTAGAAAATAGCCACTGCTATTACTAGCAAAAGTAACATGGAATAGACTTTCTGGGTACTTGCCAGGTTCTTATGGCCTGGATTGGCCACTTTTGGAAACAGGATGCTGGGCTTGATGGACCCTTGGTCTGACCCAGTATGGCAACTTCTTATGTTCTTAGAGTTTAATATGGATGGCTCCCAGTTAAAAAAAAAAAAGTGGTGATCCATTTAGATGATAAGTTTTGAATCCCCTGATGAAACAGTGGGTGAGTCTCTTGACGGGAAGAAAAGAATGATATGAGGAATCATCTGGAAGAATACAGAAGAATATAAGGATTATTCCACTAAGAATGTGGAGGAATTGTGCGTAAAAGATAATTTAGTATTTGCGGGAGTATTTTATACTGTTTTTTATAAATGTTTAAAATATACTATTACTGAAACAAACTGTAGAAAAATGTCCAATATATTGTACTATATATATTGTATGAGTGTGAAGAGTGAGTGATTATGTCAAATATGATTATGTTTTACAATGTATTGTGGTGAATATATAAGAAAACCTTTTAACAAATGTTTGATATAAAGTTTGATACAAATAAATCTTAATAATATTCATATATACAGGTATGTGATATATGTTATTCATGAATGAGTATACCTGTGATTGAACCCTATGATATATATGTATACTGTTTCCATCTGTGCAATATCAACCTCAATTCTTTAATCCTTGGACACCTGACAACTGACCATCTACCACTTCACTATGACAAGCAGGCAAGTAAGGTGCTTCACACCTAAGCTGAGGTTCTATACATTTCTTACCCAGAAAAGCACATAGCAGAGAATGCCACAATTTGATGAACAGCATTAGATGTTTCCCCTTTCTCTGTGCACATTTGCTTTTTAATTAACTGGATCCTAGTTCTTAGTTGCCATCTTCTAGGTTCACTGCCCCACAGCATAGGAATGATTTGTAGAAATGATATTTGGATATAGCTGAACTTAAGGTTATCGGAGTAAGAGTTGAGAAATGACAGACCAGTGCAAATGAACTTGGTGTCAAGAAGAACCAAGTTTTGCTAGGAGATAGGAGTCAACAAAGAATACCACAACACAGACGTATCAGAAAGAAAACTATTCAGAGATAGTAGAGACACAAGTTCCAATGAACCCTTGTATTAAAAAAAACAAAACACATTAAGTGTTTTCCAAGCCAACATAAACTACTCCAGAGTGAACTCAACCTAGATGAAATGAAAACCTCATTATGTGCAAACTCACAATATGTGGTTGAAGGGACAAAGCAACTTGACTTCAAAAGGCTACACTGATTTGAAAAATAGCAATTAGCCAGTGTTAACCTTCTGGACCACTAATTATTTTGAAAAGATTCCAGTTAAGGGCTTGTGCTTAGTTTCTCCACACATGCAGAAAATATCTGCCTACAATATGTGAGTGCATGTAAAATAATTTTGAATTTATAAAGCTAGCAATTACTGTTAAAATAAGAAAAAAAACAGTGAACCTTGAGCAGGAAAAGTAAAGGTGATAAATTAACTTCCATTCTGTAGTCCAAACTTTAATACTACTCATTCACCTGCAAGGTTCTCTGGTGAAAATGTGTACATTGTTTTTACATGGAAGCCATGCAATCTTACCATGCCTTCTGCTGCATCAAAAGCAACAAAGCATAATTTGTCTATTCAAACCATCATCCTTGCTAACCCAATGTTTTCTTAAAAAAAAAAAAAAATCTAATTCAGATTACATCTCAGTGAAATATTACCAAAAACAACAATTTCTCATTCTGTTGCTTTCTGATCTTAAGATTTAGAACAATAAAAGATAAGCAAGGGTTCTTTTTATCTTTTATTCATTAAACACCTTTAAAGGATATAATTTATTACATGCAGTACTTGTGGAATTTCTGATTATTGATAGCTCAGCTTTCACCTTAATTCCAAGAAGCCTGCAATCCATTTCCAGTTCATATAGATAATAATAAGCTGTGCTTGCTGGCATTTTTTTTTTTTTTTTACACACAGTCCCTTAAGGTTGTAAACTATTTATTCGGTTTCTGTGACAACCTGGAAATAAAGATTTCAACACACAGAGAAGCAGCATTTCACACACAGATGTCACATGACATCTCCCCTAATTAGAGGAGACAAGTGCTAGTTAAACTTTGAAAACCTTGCCATCCAAAGACCTTTTTGGCACCTGTAACAATAGACTTCCACATTAAAAATTATATAGGGAATATAGTACAGCACTCAAAGGGTAAACAAAATCATTATTCTAGGGGTACAAGATGGGAGGGAAGGCTCTTCAAGGTCATTACATCAAAGAGAGGTCGCTGAAGGAGCACTGGGAAAAGCTTACCGCATTACATATGTAGTGCCTGGAAACGTGTCACCATTACTGCTATAAATACATTGAGCTCTATTTTCAAAGAGAAGAAAGCAAAATGCCTGACAAGTTGGATAGTTATCTTGGGCATTTGCACAATATATTTCATAAAGGAACTGATATAATAGGTGTGCTATATTAGTGTAAATGCCTGTCTGAATTTAGCAATTCTGTGCTTTTCAAAAAATAAATAAGCTTTTTGTTCAATCTATTGTTTTGCTCACATTTGAAAATAACCTTTTTGCACTGTTCCCAGACCTGGTTTCTATTCTTCAAGAAAGCAGAGGCTAGTAACTCTACAGATAACAAAATTTGGTTTTCCCTGGAAGAAATTCCCAAGTGCTACTCAAGAGCGATACCTATCTCAAAAATACATTTGTGTTAGGTTCTGGGGAAGAGGGGTCGAAGGGAGGGGCATGTGGTCTTTACTTATTAACTGGAGGACTTTCATTGCAATGGCGATGGTGCGATGGGAGGAGGGAGTGGGAATAAAATTGGGAGAGCGGGGAGGTCCAGATAGCTGTGAATGAAAGATCATGGCATCACTGTTGGGGAGCTCTTTGATCAAGCTGAAAGTTCAAAGAGGCAGAAGAAAGCTGCCAGTAAAGGAAAGGATGGAAAAAGAGAAAAATAAGAGGGCTGTAAGTCTCCAAACACCATTCCAGACATTCTCCTACTCAACATTCACAAAAAAAAATTCTCTGAAATTTTTGTAGTCAGATTGTTATGACCCTTTAACAATGAAGCATGGAAGACCTTGCACTATAATGAATTATCTGCATATATTTCCTGTACCACATGGGTGATGGTGGTGGTCTTGGACATGAAGACAGATCATGATGTCAGGTCGGAAGAATTACACCCTCATCCAACTGCATCAAGTGAAGAGGAGAAATAACTCTTGTAGATTACTAAGCTCAAATGATTTACCAATATGACCACTGATAGCTTGTTTCCTGTCACCATAATGATTTATTTCACATTGGAAAGGTTGTCAGGGGAAAGTGATAAAATTCAGGAATAGGATAAAATTTGTATTTCCTTCTATTGCAGTTGGATTAGTTTCTGTAATGTTAGAGAAACAGAAAAACTGTACAAATAGCATAGGTATTTTTGTTTTAAATTATTTAAAAAAAATGTATTTTGTCCCTTTATTTTGCTTAGTCATGAGTTTTACATCTCCAGAGAATCGTCGGAGAAGAAATCAATAATTAATCAAGTGCTAAAGTGGCACAATGAGAGACGAGGGCATCTGAACCTAAAAGTGGAAATATGCGTGTTGGAAAAACAAAAGGAAAGACTGAAAGGTAAAAGGTTGAATATAGATTCAAAAACTTTTAAACAGGAATAAAGAGCTTTTTTTTGCTTTTTGGCAAAGTATACTTTTGACTGCATGACTTGTATTGTGAAGTTTGTAAACCTAAGGCAGTCTAAATCTGGGCAGACTGGACAGGTCATTTTGCACTTTGTCATCATTTAATCAGTTATTATATAAAGTAACATTTTAAAATTGTATTTAGGAGAACTAAACCTGTAAATTGAAAAAGCCAAATAGATGACCATGGGTTCAAGTGCTACCTACATCAAATATGATCTATATCATCTTTAGGGAGAAACAAACCTCTTTGAGTAATAAAGTTTCCTTTCTCATATCCTAGGCTTGATTATAAAATAGAAATAATGTCCTTTTAATGTGTAATGCAACTTGTCTAGATTAATTCACACTTTTAAAAATTCAAGTTGATATTTCGCAGTGATTCATTTCTTTAGCATGCTCATACAACTTCACAAGCTGGCTTGTGGATTTATTAGAATAATTAAATGTGTTACAGAGCTCCTAAAATAGAAAACATGGGAAGATGGGCTGCTTGACTTGGAAAAACAAGAGAGTAAGAGCAATTTGTTTTTAACCCCATATTCTGATACTGATTTTGCCCAATAAAATTTAGATGCACAGCTCTGCTGTACCAGCAAGGGAGAGACAAAATTAATATGATTTTGCAGGGCTCCATCTGCTGTGCATACAATGATTCTAAACCAGGGGCAGCGGTGGTTCTGTAATGAGGCAGGGTGAGGCGACAAAATTTTGGAGGACAAAAAGTGTAGTTAGTGCAGTTAGTGTAGCTGGGTTCAAAAAAGGTTTGGATAAGTTCTTGGAGTCCATTACCTGCTATTAATCAAGTTTACTTAGGGAATAGCCACTGCTATTACTGGCATCAGTAGCATGGGATCTTCTTAGTGTTTGGGTAATTGCCAGGTTCTTATGGCCTGGTTTTGGCCTCTGTTGGAAACAGGATGCTGGGCTTGATGGACCCTTGGTCTGACTCAGCATGGCAATTTCTTATGTTCTTATGCCACCTAAATGCCCAGCAGCCACCTCACTTTGCTTCCAAGAGGGCGCTAAAATCGACAGGGGCAGATTGGTTTATTGGGGGATCGGTCATCCCCCAGTGGGCAGGTCAAATTGGTCATATGGTAATAGTAAGTAGTGTGAACATTATCATGCCCCCGCGGTCTGCTGAATGGCCCAGAAAAGGCACTGCTGAATCCTGGACAATGGTGCCCAAACTGGAGAAAAGATGCTACAGGCTGCCGCTGAAGTCTAGGATGGCGGCAGCCAAAGAAGAAAATGAAAGGCTGCGGGCTGCGGCCCAAAAAGAAAACAAGAAGCTGCGGGCTATGAGCTGTCGGAAACCAAGCCAGTGCTGGCCAAAAAAGAAAATGAGAAGCTGCGGGCCGCCATTGGAGCCCAGTTCGGTGGCAGCTAAAGAATAAACAGAGAGGCTGGCGGTGGTTGAATAAAAAATGAGGCTGTGTGTGTATGTGAGAAGGAAACTGCTTTTGTGTGTGTGTGTGTTTGTGGTGAAAATGTATGTGAGAGAGTGAGCGGAATCCTGCTTGTACATGTATGTGAGAAGGAACCTGCTTCCTTGTGTATGTATGTGTGAGAGAGAATGAGCTTGCTTGTGTGTGTGAAAGTGAGAAGGAACCTGAGGGCGAGAGAAAGATAAGGAGTCTGCTTGTGTGTACTGTATGAGAGAGAGAGAGAGAGAGAGAGAGAGAAAGGAGCCTGCTTGTGTGTACTGTATGTGAGAGAGAGAGAGAGAGAGAGAGAAGGAGCCTGCTTGTGTGTACTGTATGAGAGAGAGAGGAGCCTGCTTGTGTGTACTGTATGAGAGAGAGAGAAGGAGCCTGCTTGTGTGTACTGTATGTGAGAGAGAGAGAGAAGGAGCCTGCTTTGTGTGTGTGAGAAAGAAAGAGGAGGAACCTGATTGTGTGTCACAGAGAGTGGAAATGAGAAGAAACCTGCTTGTGTGTGAGAGAGAGATATAGGGAGCTTGTTTATGCATGTGTGTGAGGAAGGTGAAAGCTTGTACATCAACTTTCTCTTGCTAATCCACGACAATCTTAGGATGACAGGAAATCAAACATTCCCAGGTATGGAGAGCATGGGATATTTTTCTATCCTTACTAATTTTTATTAGGTATTATTTGATGTGTCTCCCAAACAAAACAAAACTTTTTTTTAAATTTGTTTTTATTTATTGGATGTTTTATTCATCGCTTACTTTTAAATATTTATTTTTTAAATATGGTTTTACTATTACATCTTATTTTTTGATGTTTTATGAGGAATAGTAATGTTTCTGTTTTTTGTATACAGTGTCTAGCTTGTTGCTGTTTCCAGTTGTCTGCACATTTCTGTTTATACTTTATGATCTCTTTTTATTCTGTATTTGGTGAGGGTCTGTCTGTGTTCTGCCTGTCTCCGACAGAGGTTAAGTATTCTGTTATGATGTTGCTGTGTAGGGATCTATAGCAGCTTGGCTTGTTCTGTTTTCTTAATAGGAAGTGTAATGATATTTTAGGGCTTGCTGTGTTGCCCTTTCATTAGTACTGTTTGAGTGTTGGCAGTTGGTGCTGTTTTTGTATGGGAGGTTTACTATATTGTAATTGTAATTTATTTTATTCATGGCTTTCTGAGGGCTTTCTGAGGGCTAAGCCCATACTCACTATACATTAAAATAGGCCTAATACCATATGAGTTCCAAGTGTCTTTTTAAATTTTTTGCACGGTTTTCTGGTTGGCACCACAGCAATGCATACAAATATATTATACATCTTGTGATATTTTTACTTCAGAAGATTGTCTTTTTTTCATTTTAAATTTTATTACAAATGCATAATTTGTAATTGTATGCATGTGTATGTATAGTGGGGCTGAGGGTTGCAAGGCTGTAAGTATTGCCTAGCCTGCACAATACTCTGGCACCAGTCCTGGCTGCCCTAGCTCCACATTGTGGGAGAGCAGAATTTGATTTGGAGCTATTTTATCATGGTCCAGGCTCTCCTCAGTCTTGGCTGCAGCAGTGATGCTTATAGTGTTGGCTTAATTTTATTTTTCTTAAGTACTGGAGAAAGCAGGCAGAATGGATCACTTCTAATCCTCACTTCCCCAGAAGTGTGTTCTGTCCCCAGCAGTGGGTACATTTTGGTATCTGTATATACATTGCAGTTTAACTATGTCTAGTGCAGTTCTTATTTGTAATCCATGATAAAAGCCTGTGAGCCCTGCCTTTAAGGGGAGTTTTGCCTTTAAGAGAAACTCCTTCCCCCTGCTTCTCTCATTAGGAAGGGTCTGCATGCCCTCTCAATCTAACTTGAGTCTTCTTAAGTGCCTTATTGGCTCAAGGAACTGCCCTTTATGCTCCCCCCTGTGTCACATGGATCCTAGGCTCGCTACCATTGGATCTCACCCTCTAGCCCCAGTTTGTGGGGACGTTTCCTGTAATCACGCTCCAAGACTGTTAGTCAGTCTCAAGCATGCTGCCTCAAAGCTAGAAGTGCCTGCAGCCTTTGTAATACAATTAGCTTTTTTACATTTCTTCTCATTGCTTTAATTCTAAAGACTAATCAGCTTCAGAACCCCTTGTCTTCTCACCCTGAATCCCAAGAAACTCCATCTCCCTTCTCCTACCTATCTCCAGCTGCAAAGATCTCTGCTAGAAGCATATGCGTTTGGAATGCGACAATTGTAAGTAATGGAAAATTATCTGTACAATAAATAATTTCAAACTTAAAAGATATTTGCCTGAAGGCTGATTGGGAAGATAAGTTAGCTGTGTGGAAGAGGGAAAACCGTGTGTTTCTTACTGAGCCAGCACAAGGTGTTATGCCCGGTCGCAGACGGCTGAGACCACTTCTGCTTACCTCTTTCTTCACTTCCCTGACTCTGTAGGGTAGATTGGCAGCATCCGCTAGCTACCTAGGAGCTGCCTATCGCTTCCAGGCCTCACGGATCAGCACGGACGCCGCCGACCGCCATATTCCCATCAAGGCTCTCCAGGCACACGCTCACACAGCCTGGTCTTATCCACGTCATGGTGGGAACCTCGGGGGCGACCCTTCCAGATGACGTCAGGATCTGTGGATATTTAAACCTGCTGGTGCTCTCCAAAGACAATTTGGCAAAGAGACTCATCCTTGCTATTTCTGCCTTGCTTCCTGAGGACCCTGCATTCCAGTTCCAACATGGGCATCTCAGGTACTCGCTCCTCAGAGGCCTCTCTCTCGTCCTGGCTATCCGCTCCTCGGAGGGCCTGACACCTAGAACTCCATCTGCTCCATTCCCTAGGGCTTCCTGGAACCAACTTGCTATTTGTGAGTACTCAGCCTTGCGGATCACTTCCTACCTACCAAGTGCCTATCGGATGTACCCTGTGCTGCCGGCCATTCCCATCGCTACAGAGAACTCAGTCAGTAGTGCCTGCTCTACTATGCTATCAAAGACCTCACAGACACTTCCCGCCTTGTGGACCCCTACTAGACTAACTGAGGATCCTCACCGGTGTACCCCGCGCTGCGGGCCATTACCACTTCCACCTTGGGCCTCGACTGTACTCTGCGGGTGGCTCTCACCTCTACTGAGGACTTCATCTGCATATCCTACTCTGCAGACCTTACCATCTCTACCGAGGACATCATTGGTGTACCCCATCCCGCGGGCCACTATCATCTCTATCAAGGCCTCTTCGGTGTACCCCGCTTCGCAGGCTACTACCATCCCTACAAGAAACCTCTCCGGTGTTCCTGCTTCACAGACTACTACCAGTGCTATGGAGGTATTCTCTTAGGGCACTACCTATCCCACTGACCCTGTGTCTCTGGGTCTGTGTGACCATCTCTCTCTGGCACCTCCCGCTCCAGGGGTAGTGCTTCTATCTCTTTAATAAAATACTCTATTCATTCTGTGCCTTCCTTGGCTGAGACCTAGCCTCCCGACAGTGAGGCTCACGGGGCTCCTCCCCGTGGGTGGTGACACCTCTCACTTCGGCCCAGGGTTCACACAACATCTAAAACCTCAGAATCCTAACAGTAGGTGGGCAGAGCAAAATCTAGGGAGCCATATAAGCAGCAGACTCTAGCACACAATCAATGAGAATGTTCTGGAGTGGGGAAGGCCATGAGAAGTGAAGCAAACTACTTTCAGAAAGGGAGAGGAAATGCAATGTTAGTGAGACTTCTGTCTGAAGTGGTTAGGCTGAGATTTGAGGGGCAGCTGGCTGTGGAAATGGTGAGCGTGAGTGTGCCAAGAAGGGGTAAGAATGGGAAAGGGAGAGAGCTGCTGCAGGTTGAAGAAGGGAAGGCAGTAAGCCTCAATGTTTACATAATGATGCAGCAATGTGGCAGAAGGGGACAGTAACTGAGCACAAGAGAAGCAGCACCACAGCAAACGTGTGTCTCTGAGTCAATGGCTGGCAGTGTGGTTGTCTCATTACTTGGCAACTGGTTCAAGAGCTGATTGGTTGGCAAAAAACTTTAACACCAGACTAGGAATCCAGGATATCCAGAGATGTAACCAAACATGGGGGGCCAATCGATTACATGGATGAAAGGGGATCTGCAGCTTAGTTTGCTCATCCCTGGTCTAGAATGTGCTCTACTTAGTTTGTTAGGAAAAATATGAAATTTTAATTGGAGATTTTTTTTGCCTCGGTTCTGCGAGCCTCCAAGTGTTGCTTTCAACGATTAGCTTGGTGTGCTTTTGGGAGCTGCACAGAAAGTGCACGAGTAAGTCTCAGATATCCCATGGGCCAGTTTTGAAACAACCCCCCCCCCCCCCCCGGGTAGATATTTGCCCACAATCCGCCCCTGAAAATCGATCTCGTGGAAGAAGAGGCCACAGGGCCACCTGCAGCCCCCATTCTGCCAGTAGCTGAAGATCGGAAGAGGCCACCGGTGGCTGAACACTGAATGAGCCCATGGGGCCGCCAGTAGCTGAAGATCGGAAGAGGACACTGGTGGTTCAAAATTGGAAGAGGCTGCAGAGCTGCTGGTGGCTCCCATTCCACCGGCGGCTGAATATTGAATGAGAGCACAGTGTTGCCAGCAGCTCAAGATCATAAGAGGCTGCCAGTTGCTGAAGACTGAATGAGGCCCATGGGGATACCTGGGAACTCTCCGGATTTGGCCCAGAGACTCCGGAATTCTCCTGAAATTGCCAGGACTCTGGGCCAACATCCAAAAACTCCAGATGCGCGTTCCTGTAGAAGCAGGCCCCAGAAAATGATTGCAGGAGCCACGCTAGTAGGAAGTAGGAAGAGCGTCATCCCCGCATGGGCAGGAAGTAGGAGTCATTTATTTAACACTTTATTTAACACTTTTTTATACCGATATTAGTAGCTGCATCATATCGGTTTACAGCAGAACTGAAGTTAGAAATTACATTAAACGGGTGCAGGGAAGGGATTAAATAGGAACAAAGATATAGCATGGAACTGGCAAACAAGAACAACAGGCTGCTTGCAATCACAATAAAAACAAGGAAACAAGATAAAACATTGTAACGTAACTTATGTCAGCCCGGTACTGAGGTTGGTTAGCATCTCTGAGGCCATGGGTCAACCAATTAGCCCCTCTATTGTGTCCAAAGAAACAGCCCTATAGGAGGTCTGCCACGGATCCCATCCCTTGGCAGCCCAGAAGAAGCAGCCCAGCAGCAGGGCTACCACTGAATATGCTCAAGCTTTGATTTCTGACTTCATAAATCCATTTTACCTTTGTTTTGGGTATTATCATCATTGTAATCATACAATGGGCAATTTATAAAACATGGACTCCAATACAAAGAGGAAACATTATTTTTCTAAAAGAGGATATTATCACTCTTTTGTGATTATAAAAGAAAAGGAAAAATGTAATCAATTTTTCATTTTTTTTTTTATACCTGGAGTCAGTTTCTGTAGAAAAACTCACTGAACTAGTGCAAGGCCTTAAGAGCTATTCAGTTCTTAAGGGATTTCTAGCATTTATGTACATAAACAGGAACCACTGTCAACTAAAATCAAAACCATTGGGAGGGCATGTGTGATCTTTCTTTGAAATACACACTTAGCACTAATTTTACTAGAAAGATGAATTTTGCTCATGCTCTACAACTTTTCAATTCTAAGAAGGCACCAGACCAAGGATGTCATTGGAATGCCTTCCCAGAAGAGATGGCGAAGATGAGAACAGTAAATTAATGAAAAAGTGTTACGATCCCCCCTGTTGCTGCGCTACAGGAGGTATCTCACCTTCTCTTCCGGAGGCCGCTCCGAAGCCAGGGTCTCGCCTGTGTCCATCCAGGATTTGTTCCAGGGCCTGGTAGGCCTAGCTGTTCTTGAGGCCTGCCTGTGGCTTGCTTGTGCTCGCTCGGACTTCCTGGTTCCGGCCACGCCCTTCTCCCTAGGAGCTGGCCCGCAGCACTCCACCTCAGTTATAGGGCCAGCAGGGGGCGGTCCAGGCAAACTCCTCCCAGGGAGTTGCCTACATCCTGCAGTATAAAAGGACTCTCATTTCACTTCCTACTTGCCTTTGGATTAGCCTTGCACATTGCTGTGTTCTGTCTGCTGATCCAGGTCCACCATGGTCTCCTGTGTCTTGATGGCTTCGTGTTCCGTGTTTCCAGTCCTGATGTCTGACCGGATTGGCGTTGCACATCGCTGTGTCTTGTCTGCTGATCCAGGTCCTCCGTGGTCGCCCGTGCTTTGATGGCTCCCTGTCCTGACCTGTCTCTGACGTTGCCTTGATGTCTATTCCTGTTGTTGCCTGTTGCCTGATGCCTGTTACCTGTTCCAGTTCCTGTTCCAGTTCCTGATCCAGTTCCGGATGTTCTGCCCTATGTCTTCGTCTGGCTCCTGAGCCTTCTGTCCTGTTGGGCCCTGGAGTGGCCAACAGGAGGGATTCGTCCCTGTGCTCTGGAGCTTCCCTTCCTGCCAGCCGATGGGGTTTCGGATGTCATTGGTCCCGGCATCGGAGTTCCTTCTCACCTGGATCTTCCCTGCGCTCTCCTGTTCTCAGCATGGTCCGCAACCAGCCTTCCTGGGCTGTGTAGGGCGCGTATGGGACGGGGTGGTCCACGACTCAGTCCCGCGGGTGGGCTGAGTAGGGCGCCCTGAGGGACAGTGCCCATGTCTTCCTTCCAGCCCTCATCTCTGATGTCTCTGCACCAGCCCTTGCCTCTGATGTCTCTGCACCAGCCCTTGCCTCTGATGTCTCTGCACCAGCCCTTGTCTACGATGTCTGCACCAGCCCTCGTCTAAGATGTCTTCCGTGTACTAAGGACTCTGTCTGCCCTCATCCTTTGTCCGGCCTGCCGCCCTTTGCCGTTACCCAGCGGCAGGTCCGAAAGGGCTTGGAACAGTCGGAGGACCGTTCATCAACCAACATTGCGTTGCTGGTTGCCATGGGCGTGCAGGTCTGGCTGAGGGTCAGACTCCACTCCTTAACCCCTGCTTCAGTACCCGCCTGGCTCACCATGCCTGCACCGGCTCACCTCCCACGGTGTGGCTGGGGCTCCTCCCTAGTTCTCACCGTGGCTCAATGGCTCACACCACCTGCTCTAGAGACGGCCGTGCTCCTCGCGCCTACGATAGTATCCGAGGGCCTCCAAACCCTCGGCCCATCAGCGGTGTGGCAGACGCGCCCATAACAAAAGTGCAAGGGGCAAATACTGCGAATCCCTAAAGGCTTGAAGATGAAAAAGAAGAAAGGGGTGGTGTAACATTTCTGCATGGGGTATCCTGCATGCAGCAGTTACTACCCTTAACAGTATGCATGGGGATAACTTGCATGGCGTGGCAGTTACTACCATAAGCCAAATTGTTGGGCACACAGGATGGACCATTTTGTCTTTATGTGTATTGGGGGACCCTCAGCTGGTCGGTTTTTCTCCATTGCATATCTGTATGCAACGGAGACAGTGCATATTCATTGCGGATATCCTGAAAACCCAACTGGATATCAGTACCCCAGGAAAGGTTTGCGAACTACTGTAGTAGACCCTTGCTGGAAAAGAGTTGCAAGACTTGTGATATTGTTTAAACTGCTGTATGTGTCAGTTTGGCTTGGCTTGGTTAGAACTCTAAAGCCTGATCAATCCAGCCGTTAGTAAGTGGGTAGTTCCATCCAAATCTGAGTACAGTTCGTGAAAGGGCTGCACAATATCTTCAAATATAAAACCTTCTTCCCAGAAGGATAATTTAGCCCAGCAATAGTAGAATACAGCACTTTGATGAAAATGGTGTGTGTACCTGCTTTTACAGTAAAACGCATATGGTATTTTAAAGGTTTGAAATGACTGGTTTCTTGAAGCTAGTAATTGCTGGTCAGGCTGCTAAAGTAATGGAGTACAGTTCATAGCCAAGTTGTTCTCTTGCCGCCTAAAGCAATTCTTTTATTGATCTAGCATTAAAATAGCAGGTACAATTTAACATCCATCCAAAACTCAGCAGACTAAGAACTACAGTTCCATGCAATATTTCCAGTAATTTCAAATTTTAAAAGACATGGGCTCAGAGTACAATTACTGTAAACCATTTCATGTGTGTCTAGCTATAGAAGACATCTATTTTTTTTTTTTACTCAAGATGCAGTGTACATTTTTCTCCTTGCAGTAATCTGCTATAAACATCTGTCTTTATCTTCAAAGTGTAGAGGTAACTCGGCAGCTTGTGAAAACTGAATTATCAAAGCGTGTTTGCCACAGTCTGCTTGCTGGAAGAGCTCACGGTTCATGATCAAAGTGCACTAGTGGTTGTCGATTACATTTTTCTTAGTTTTATTTGCTATGTTTTTGTGGTCTATTGCTCTAACCGAGCTAGCAGGAGGCTGGATGTGAGGTGAAATATTTTGAACTCTTTGAAATGCTAATTGATTTCTTTATCAGAGGAGGCAATATTTGCACTCTAGGGATATACTGAAAAAAAAATAGCAATCTGTCCTCATGATGAAACTATAAAAATGTACACACTAAATAAAAAAGCTAATTTTAATCGCAACATACATTATAGTTGGTCATATTGAGCTCCACTTTCAAAACTGCTTGTGTCCACCCATTTATGTAAGCATTTGGGCACATGCAAAGTTGCTACTGTCTTTTTTAACCAATGCAGAAAGGTTATAAAACATATGTGTGCACAAATGCTTTTGCATGTAAAAACTACAAGCTGCACAAGTTTGGATTTATCCAGCTACGTACCCAGATAAGTCTGAAAAGTGCTACTCAGACAGACAAGTAGAGTTTTTCAGACTTATCCAGCTATGTAGGCTTGTTGCTACTTATCTGAATAAGTTCAAATTTGTCCATTTAAGTAACCAGAAAGGTGCTTAGTCGAATAAGCTGGAAATTAGCCGGTTAAGTGTGAACAACTCATATACACATGTATTTGTACTTCCAATTTTATAAGGATGCACATGTAGATTTTTGTTTTAATTTTTATGCTTTTGCCCTCTGTAAGTTAGCTTTTACACACATAAATCAGGATACATGTGGGAGGCAATGAAATAAGTTTTACCATTTAGTCTACCAGTTTGACCAGCTCAAGAGAACCCTCCTGGGTCTTCAACCTGGTCCCCCCATTACACCCAGACCCTCTACTCATTTTTTCACTTTAACAATGTTTACAATCATTTACATCAGATATTTAGAAGTAAATACATGCAAGTAAAAGACGTACAAAGTAGAAGAGGACCGGAAGACTCATCTGCATACTGTTCCCAGCATCCCCTGGGAAGACGACTCTAGAGGTCACAGCGAGCGATCCAGGCTTCGAACTCCACAGTCCCAGCTTCCAGAGGCCCCGCACTCTTTGCAGTAGAAGAGGAATGGGAGTGCACACCGTTAGCCGTGCGAAACTCAAACCTCTCAATCCATTGAGAGAAGATCAACTTGCTGGTGGCTGAAGAGGATCCATAAGTATAGCTTTGGAAAATCTTAGGACTTAAAGTTTGGAGGTGAAATAGTGGGGATATTCTTCAGAGTTTGTGTGTGTCTAAGGGAATTAATTCTAGTGTCTGTCTTCCCCTCCCACCCACCCCTAGCTCATCCCTTGATTTATAGGTAAGAGATACTTTCTCATTAAAAAATCAATCAGGCTCTTATTTAAATCATACTATTGCATCAGCCCTTATTGAGAGTTTAATCATCCCCTTGTAGGTCACTACCAGATTATTTAAAGAATACAACTATAAATTTTAAGGACTCTGTACACATTCCAACTCCCATATGTTGCGCCGGAGGTGGACCCTTGGGCTGAGGTGGGGTTGACGCAGCCTGTAGGTAGGGACCTACAGGTCCCCACTGTTGGCAGGCGAAGTGAGCTGATGGATGGAGGCCAGCTGGCGCTTCAACAATACCAGCCCTTGTTCCCCATGGGTTGAGCCTTTGGGTGCCGGGGCTGGCTGGACTTAGGTGGGCCTCCGTATGTCATTGTCGATGGAGGGATTGAGGTCAGCCCAGAAACAGCAGTAGAGAGATGATACAGTCTTGTACTGGATGAGGTAGTGTCCCAGAGACCCAGGCGCCAAAGGAACAAAGTCAAACAGGGGGCGCCCGAGCAAGAGCAGGCCGAAGCCTGAATAGGCCAAGTCCAGGATGTAGGCTGAAGAGGCATCGTAGGGCAAGCTTGAGTCAGGGCTGGCAGCAATCTGGTAGTAGCAAGCAAGGCTGAAGTCTGATCATGGAGATAGTCAAACGTAGTCAGGCAATACAGAGATCCGGGCTTGGAGAGAGGCAATGGAGTAGTCAGGAAATGCAGAAGTTCAGGCTTGGAGAAAAGCAACAGAGTAGTCAGGCAATGCAGAGGTCTGGATCTTGAGAGAGGCAAAGGAGTAGTCAGGCAAAGCGGAGTCAGTGTAGGCAATCCAAGTAAGGGTTGAAGAGCAGGAATGCAGGAACGAGGAAATCAGGAACAGGGGTCAATGAGGAACAGGAACACAGGAACAAGATGAATCTCTCAGGAGGCAGTGAAAACTCAAACAGCGAGGAGACCTGTTGCAAAGGCAAAGCTAGGGAGCGAAGCCTGGGCTTAAATACCAGTGCTCTGCTGATGTCATCATCCAGGGCTGCGGCTCGGTTCCTGCCGCGGGCCCTACTTAAGTTTCAGTGAAGTGCACGCACCTAGGGAGGGGTGCGGTGCCCAGTAGCAGCGTCTCTCTTTGGGCCACGTGGAGAGGCCTGACGTGGAGCAGTGGAAGTGGTAGCTGGACTTGAGACACCAGGATCTGTAGCTGAGCTGGAAGCACCATGGGTGGCCCGAGGACGAAGCTGACAGCCTACCGCCACCAGAGATGAGGGACCAGGCACTGGAGTTACTGAAGAGAGGTGAGGGGGCCATGCCGTGAGTCTGCCGCGGATGGCATGCATTACACCATAGCAACCTAAACTTAACTAGGAACACAACAAAATTAAGATGAAGGCAGCAAGACAGCAACAAGAGGGGGGCCCTTCCAGTCTTTTGCATCAAGTGTCACATGTATGATTTTTTACCTACCAGTGAGAAGTTGTATGTGTGCACTCAGTGCAAAGAGCTTCTGGCTCTCAGAGAATGAGTCTGATCTCTGAAAAGCTAGAGTGGCAAACACTAAATTTTCAAAAGAGAAACTTTGATAAAATGAGGGAAATATTTAGAAAAAACTGGAAGGTGAAGCTGCAAAGGTTAAAAGAGTGTACCATAGGCATGGACATTGTTTAAAAATACCATTTTAAAAACAGTCCAGATGAATTCCATGCATTAAGAAAGGTGGAAGGAAGGCAAAATGATTACCAGCATGGTTAAAAGGTGAGGTGAAAAAGGACTGTTTATCAAAAAAAAAAAAAAATCCTTCAAAAATTGGAAGAAGGAACCATCTGAAGAAAATAGAAAAAAGCATAAGAACTGTCAAGTTAAGTGTAAAACATTGATGACAGGCTAAGAAAGAATTTGAAATGAAGTTGGCTGGATAGGCAAAAACTCATAATAAAACTTTTTAAAATATATCTAAAGCAGGAAACCAGCGAGGGAGTTGGTTGGACCATTAGATGACAGAGGGGTTAAAGGGGTTATTAGGGAAGAGAAGGCCATTGCAGAAAGACTAAATGGATTCTTTCCTTCTGTGTTTACTAATGAGGATGTTGGGGAGATACTGGTTCCGGAGATGGTTTTCAAGGGTGATGAGTCAAATGAACTGAACCAAATCCCTGTGAACCTAGAAGATGTAGTAGGCCAGATTGATAAACTAAAGAGCAGCAAATCACCTGGACCACATAATATGCACCCCAGGGTTCTGAAGGAACTAAAAAATGAAATTTCAGATCTATTAGTTAAAATTTGTAACTTATCATTAAACTCATCCATTGTACCTACAGACTGGAGGGTTTCCAATGTAACCCTAATATTTAAAAACAGTTCCAGCAGTTATCCTGGAAACTATAGACTGGTTAACCTAACTTCAGTGCCGGGAAAACGTGGAAATTATTCTAAAGATCAAAACCACAGAGCATATAAAAAGGCATGGTTTAATGGAACACAAACAGCATGGATTTATCCAAGGGAAGTCTTGCCTCACAAATCTGCTTTATTTTTTTTGAAGGAGTTAATAAACATGTGGATAAAGGTGAACCAATAGATGTAGTGTATTTGGATTTTCAGAAGGCTTTTAACAAAGTCCCTAATGAGAGACTTCTAAGAAAACTAAAAAGTCATGGGATAGGAGGCGGTATCCTTTCGTGGATGCTGGCTGAAAAACAGGAAAGACACAAGATAGCTGCCTAGCAGAGAGATGGTATTTGTGGAGCTCCTCAATTATTCCTCGTTTCTATTCCAATATGCCTCATACTAAACGGAAGGCAAGGATTAGGGAGATGATCCCAATCACTCCCAGGTCTGGTCCCCTCCAACCTAAAATTGAGGTATTCCTCACCTCAGCATTCGAACCATCACCAGAGGTGTCCTTGGTGATTGGAACCATGGAGCAAGTGGCTCCTTCTCCGAACTTCAATGTTACCCTAAAGCAAGGTGCTCCAATCACTCCGCCTCTCCCTCTCCGATAACATCTGCAGGTGACTCTTCACTGCCATGTAGATTGCTACTGAACACTGGATCGGTGGTATCTGGGGAGACTCCCCTGCTGCAGTCATGAAGAATCCGGTTGGTGTGCTAGAGGACCCTTTGGAATTACCAGGACGGTCTCAAGCCTCCACGGGTGGAGATGACCCAGAGGTTATACCCTGGATGTTAACTTCGATGCTGGAGCAGAATGGAAAAAATCTTCAAGAGGCCTCTGCTTCACAAAGCAGTAAAGGTTTGGAGCATGTTATAATTCATCCCTCTTTGCCAAAGCCTTTAGAGGTTTCTTTAGACTCATTTTGGTCTGCATTGATGGTTTTGGAGAAATCTCTTTCTTTGTTTGTGGATGTAACCTCTACTTTTTCCTCTCATATTCATTCCACTGAAATTCTACTGGGCTCTTATTCTGAGAAAATTCAAGATTTGGAAAACAAAGTTGCTTCTTTACAACAGGCTCAAGGGACTTTGATTCAAATTGATATGTCCCAATCAAGGAAGCTGGAAAATATTGAGAACTCTCTTCAATAGTTGAATCTTAGGTTTTTGAATTTTCCTCAATCAGATTTGAATTCCCCTATTGATTTAGAGGTTGTTAAGATACCTGTGGAAGCTATACCCACTATTGCTAAAGCTTAAATCATAAAGCATTCCAATATTAACCTTGATGGTTTAAAATATGGATCCCAATTTGAATTTAATTGAATTATTGGAAACATCAATGGATGATTCTATTTCTAGATGTGGGACTTTCTTTTGTTTTTCCCCAAGATAGAGATCTTGTATTTAAAATGTTTTGCAACTTATGTTCTTATGTACGTCACTTTAGTAGGTTTTAAAATAACTTATGCGTATAAATGTTGGCCTTGCCTTGGAATGCCCCTGTCGCACCTCTTTCTCGTGGACCTCAATTTATGCATGACAATTGCAGCTTTGAAAAAAACAAGTATTCATGTATGTGCTGTTTTGTGCATGCAAGTGCTAATATTACATGCATCGTTTGAAATTTTCCTGTCTCCAAGTGCATAGAGATTATGGGGTAGATTTATAAAAAAAAGCGCAATCGCGTACTTTTGTTCACGCAGCAGGCACAAACAAAACTACGCTGGATTTTATAAGATACGCGCATAGCCACGCGTATCTTATAAAATCCTGGATCGGCGCGCGCAAGGCTGCCGATTTTGGGCAGTCTGCGCACGCCGAGCCGCGCAGCCTGCCTCCGATCCCTCCGAGGCCGCTCTGAAATCGGAGCGGCCTCGGAGGGAACTTTTTCACCCTCCCCTCACCTTCCCCTCCCTTCCCCTACCTAACCCACCCCCCCGGCCCTATCTAAACCCCCCCCCTTACCTTTGTCCCTAGATTTACGCCTGCTAGAAGGAGATGTAAATCTACGCGCACCAGCAGACTGCTGGTGCGCCGTCATCCAACACGGGGGCTGGTCTGGAGGCCTCGACCACGCCCCCGGGCCGGCACCACACCCCCGGTCCCGCCCCCGAAATGCCACGTCCCGCCCCCCGAAACGCCACATCATTTGGCCCCGCCCCCGACACGCCCCCTTCAAAAAACCCTGGGACTTACGCGTGTCCCGGGGCTCTGCGCACGCCGGCAGCCTATGCAAAATAGGCACGCTGGCGTGCGAGGGCCCTGCTTGCGTAAATCCGGGCGGATTTACGTGAGCAGGGCTTTTAAAATCCGCCCGTATGTTTTTTAATTATGAAGAAAAAGCATTATAGGATAATTTTTTAATATCTCACACAAGTCGGCTGGCAAATATAAAGCAAATGTTGCTTACCTGATGTAACAGGTGTTCTCACAGGACAGCAGGATGTTAGTCCTCACAAATGGGTGACATCGAGGATGGAGCCCAACCACGGAAAACTTCTGTCAAAGTTTCCAGAACTTTGACTGGCCCCTACTGGGCATGCCCAGCATGGCACTAACCCTGCAGCCAGCAGGGGTCTCCCTTCAGTCTTGTTTTTATAGCTACAGGCAGTGCCGAAAAAGTAAATAAACGAACCCAACACCGCGGGGTGGCGGGCGGGTTTCGTGAGGACTAACATCCTGCTGTCCTGTGAGAACACCTGTTACATCAGGTAAGCAACATTTGCTTTCTCACAGGACAAGCAGGATGGTTGTCCTCACAAATGGGTGAGTACCGAGCTGAGGATGTCCTGACTTGCACCAAATGCACCCAACAACGTGCAACAGGCACAACTGGGGTGGAATTTGGTAAAGGACATCCGCACCCTACCGGGAAGGTGGAAGGGTGTTGGTACATCAAGTTGGAAAAAGGTTACGCAAGACAGATAGGCTGAAGATGGAATCCTGTCTTCCAGCTTTATCCAAACAATAGTGGGCTGCAAAGGTGTGGAGGGAACTCCAGGTTGCAGCCTTGCAGATGTCAGGAAGCGGCACCGATCGAAGGTGTGCTACTGAAGTTGCCATGGCCCTCACAGAGTGTGCTTTAACACGGTCTTGGAAAGGAATGCCAGCTTGCTCATAGCAAAAAGAAATGCAGTCCGCCAACCAGGAGGAAAGAGCCTGCTTACCCACAGGTTGTCCTAACTTGTTAGGATGGAAAGAGACGAATAATTGAGTGCTCTTCCTGTGAGAAACTGTACGGTCTAGATAAAAAGCTAGAGCTCGTTTACAGTCTAAGGTATGCAGAGTCTGTTCCCCGGAGTTGGAGTGGGGCCTAGGAAAGAAGATAGGTAGTATGATGGATTGATTGATATGAAACTCCGAAACTACCTTAGGTAAAAATTTAGGGTGAGTGCGGAGTACCGCCCGGTCCTGCAGGAGCTTAGTGTAAGGCGGATAGGTAACTAGGGCCTGTAGTTCACTAACCCTGCGAGCTGAAGTGATAGCCAAAAGGAATAACACTTTCCATGTGAGATATTTTAATGCACAGGAGTGCAGAGGTTCGAAAGGTGGTTTCATTAGACGACCAAGAACCAGATTAAGGTCCCAAGATGGGGCCGGAGGACGTAAGGGTGGCTTCAAATGGAGCAAGCCTTTAAGAAAGCGTGTTACCAGGGGTTGTACTGAGATAGGGACACCCCCAATACCTTTATGGAAGGCGGCTACCGCACTGACATGCATCCTTATAGAAGAGGTCTTTAGACCGGATTCTGATAGATGCCATAAATAGTCCAAGAATTTAGAGATTGGACAGGAAAGGGGATCAAGGGACTGAGAAGTGCACCATGACGTGTACCTTTTCCATTTGTATGAGTAAGATTTTCTTGTTGAAGGCTTTCGTGAAGCTATCAGGACACGAGAAACTGAATCTGAAAGGTTGAAAGGCTGAAGGGCTAACCTTTCAACATCCATGCAGTCAGGGACAAGGCTTGGAGGTTGGGATGGAGGAGGCATCCGTCGTTTTGAGTGAGCAGATGCGGGTCCTTTCCCAGAGGAATGTGCCTGCGGATGGAGAGATCCTGGAGTATGGGAAACCACACTTGGCGAGGCCAGTGCGGTGCTATCAGGATCATAGTTCCCCTGTCCTGGCGGAGCTTCATGAGAGTCCTCGACAGAAGAGGAAGTGGAGGGAATGCATAAAGCAGACCCATTGTCCAAGTGAGGGAGAATGCATCCCTCGGCCGAGAGTGCTGGCTCCGAATGAGAGAGCAGTAATTGTCCACTTTGTGGTTTTGAGGGGACGCAAAGAGGTCTATGTGGGGATAACCCCACTTGTGAAACAGAGAGGTCGCTACCAAAGGATTGAGTGACCACTCGTGTGGTTGGAAGACACGGCTCAGCTGGTCTGCCAATATATTGTCTTCTCCCGGCAGATAGGTGGCCCTGAGGTACATGGAGCGGGAGAGGGCTTCTGCCCAGATCTGACACAGAAGGAAGGAACCTGTGCCTCCCTGCTTGTTTAGGTACCACATGGCCACCTGGTTGTCTGTCTGAATTAAGATTGCTTGATTTGAAAGGCAATCTTGAAAAGTCCTGAGAGCGTAGCGGATCGCTCGGAGCTCCAGGAAATTTATCTGGTGTTTGGCTTCCTCTCGTGACCAGTGCCCTTGAGTTTGCAGATCGTTTACATGGGCACCCCAACCGATGTTGGAAGCATCGGTGGTGAGAATTACCTGAGGATCTGGTGGAAGAAAGGGTAAACCCTGTAAGAGGTTGAACGGATTCATCCACCATGCAAGAGAGAGACGAAGGGTGTTGGAGATGTGGACTATGGAGGACAGAGGCTGAATAGCTTGAGTCCATTGTAGTCTCAGAGTCCATTGTGTGATTCTCATGGCTAAGCGGGCTGTGGGAGTCACATAAACTGAGGAGGCCATGTGTCCAAGAAGAACCAGGAGTTGGCGAGCTGTGGCTGTGTGTTGAGAGCGCAGCTGGCGAACTAGGGACACTATGGTCTGGACCCGTTGATGAGGAAGGAAGGCTTTTGCCTGTAAGGTGTCCAAGTCTGCCCCAATGAAGGATAAGGTTTGAGATGGGACTAAGCAGGATTTTTCGTAATTGATTAGAAAACCTAGCGAAAGCAAAGTTTGAATTGTTAGGGTCAGGGAGGACCGAGCTAATTGCTGGGTTGGGGCCCTGATCAACCAATCGTCCAAGTAGGGGTAGACGTGGACACCTTCCTGTCGAAGAAATGCTGCAACCACCACGAGGCACTTGGTAAACACGCGTGGTGCGGATGCGAGGCCAAAAGGTAGCACTCGATATTGGTAGTGACTTTGGCCTACTAGGAAACGGAGGTATTTGCGATGAGATTGTGTTATCGCAATGTGGGTATATGCGTCTTTTAGGTCTAGAGAGCATAACCAGTCCCCTCTTTGTAGCAGAGGGAGCAACGAGCCTAGGGTCACCATTTTGAACTTCTCCTTGTGGAGGTACTTGTTGAGGGCCCTTAGGTCCAGGATGGGACGAAGTCCCCCTGACTTTTTTGGGATCAGGAAGTACCTGGAATAGAACCCCTGTCCTTGTTGAAAGAGAGGAACGGGTTCTATAGCGTTTGACTGTAGGAGAAGAGAAGCCTCCTGCTCTAAAAGAACCGAGTGATCCGTGAGACTCCACGCCTACAGGGGTGGGGAGTCGGAAGGGAGAGTCAGGAAGTTGAGATGGTAACCCTGTGCAATGATTGCTAATACCCACTGATCTGTGGTGATCTGATGCCATCTGTCCAGGAAGTGGCATAGTCGACCTCCCACTGGTATGGCTGGAAGAGGGGTCTGGTATGTGCTCTCTAAGTCGAAGTCAAAAACCTGCTGCAGGGCCTGGAGGTGGAGCTGCTGCAGGTTTTTGCTTTCGAGTCTGGCGAGACTGAGTCTTATGATAAGACCGTGCAGGCCTAGGCTTAGATGAAGGGGGATAATATTTCCTGGGCTGAATGAAAGGCTTCTTGGAGTCTTTTCTAAACGGCTGTTTAGAAGGTACCTCAGGAGGAATGGAGGAGAGCTGTTTAAGGGTTTCGTGATGATTCTTAAGTTCAGCAACAATTTGCTGAATCTGCTCACCAAAGAGATTATCCCCAAGACAAGGCAAATCAGATAGCCTGTCTTGAACTTCTGGACGCAGATCAGATGACTTGAGCCAAGCCCAGCGTCTAGCAGAGATTGCTGTAGCAGAAAGTCTCGTGGAAGCATCAAATACATCATAAGATGTTCTAATTTCATGTTTCCCAGCTTCAAATCCCTTAGCTAGTAGGGATTGGAGCTGTGGCTGGAACTGTTCTGGCAAAGAATCTGAATAGTCCTGTATTTGTTTGAGAATGACCCTATTGTATTGGGTCATGTACAGCTGATAGGAAGCTATTCTGGAGATCAGCATAGCTCCTTGATATACTTTTCTACCTATGCTATCTAGGAATTTGTTTTCCTTGGTAGGAGGCATAGAAGAGTGGGGTTTTAGTCGTTTAGCTTTCTTTTGAGCTGATTCTACGACTACAGAACGATGGTCCAATTGTGGTTTTTGAAACCCAGGAGCTGACTGTACAAGATATGTAGTGTCAGCTTTCTTATTAACTGGAGCAATAGATCCAGGGGATTCCCAATTCTTCTTTAGAAGATCTAGGAAAACCTGATGGATTGGTATAGATGTTATAATTTTAGGGGCATCCAGGAACTGGAGTAATTCCATCATCTGGTGCCTATCATCTTGTTCAGATTGGAGCTGGAAAGGCACCAACTCTGACATTTCCTTCACAAAATTTATGAAAGAGAGGTCCTCAGGGGGAGAACGCTTTCTACTCCCTGCGGGAGAGGGAGGTGAAGGCAAATTATCAGTATCAGAGGAGGTATCATCACCCCAAGTGTCATAAGGATCAGGTTGGTGAACTTTACGACCACTAGGGGGTTGAACACCTGAAGGCCCTGGTTGAGGCTCCGAGAAATTGGAAGGAGCCACCGGGGCATCGAGAAAACCCTCGATGGAATCGATGTCGGGATCGGTGCCGGGGTCGGCATCGAAGGAACCGGTGTCGGTCTCGATGGAATCAATGCTGGCATCGGAAACCTCGGTGGAGCAGAGGGGCGTATCGGTGCCGAGGGATAGATCGGTGGCGAGGGACGCCCTGGAACCGACGGAACTATACCCGAAGGTGGGATCCGATACGGTGTTTCTCCACCCGAGGAAATATCTGTCGGTGACAGCGGTCTTGCCGGTGTCGGTGACATAGGTATCACCGGTGGAAGGGCTGTCATTAGTGCCTCCATCCGGTGTAACAGCGGTGCCAGTGCAGCCGCAATCGGCTCGGTGGCCGGTTCCGCTCTCGGTGCCGGAGTCGGTGCCGGGGGAGGCTGGAACCGTTGCATTGCTTTATCGATGGCCTCCTGGACCAGCCGGTCCAGTTCTGCTCGGAGACCAGGGGTAACTAGACCAGGCTCAACGGGAGAGGGAGGCTGAGGCTGAGCCGGAGGGACCACCGTCACCGGTGGAATCGCGGCTCCCAAACCCCGAAGAGGTGAGGGTTGCCTCGGTGCCTGCGAAACAGAAGTGGACGGTGCCAACTCTGATCAAGGCTTTTTCTGCGGAGGCTCGGTCGGTACAGAGGTCGATGACGTTGATTTCTCGACGGGCCGAGACTTATGACGTCGATGGCGATGTTTCTCCTTCCTATCTCCTCGATGATCGGGGGAAGGGACAGGAGTCGATGGCCGAGAAGGTGTCGATGGCGGACGGTCACCGGAGGGCTGTCGATGGCGTTGGGGTGCGAACATGGACGAGGAGCCCCATCTTCTCCATTCTTGCTTTGCGACCTTTTGGTGTCATTAAGGCACATTTGGTGCAAGTCAGGACATCATGCTCACTACCCAAGCATAAAACACAGACTCCATGAGGGTCTGTGATAGACATAGTCCGGGTACAGTCCGGGCACCGTCGGAAACCCGATGCCATGGCGGAAGGCCAAAAATTTAGCCGCGGGACTGTCGACTGCTAATGGGCCCCGAGGGCCAAAGTCGAGGAAAGTCGATGAAACAACGGCAAAAACTTACCGGAGTTCCGCGGACGAAAAAATTCAACGAAGGGAGACCCCTGAGGGGCAAATTTTCTTCAGAATAATAAATTCTATATTCCTGTCAGGAACGTGGTTAAGAGCTCTTTCACCGCGTGGCTACTGCTGCGCGGAAAAAAGAAGACTGAAGGGAGACCCCTGCTGGCTGCAGGGTTAGTGCCATGCTGGGCATGCCCAGTAGGGGCCAGTCAAAGTTCTGGAAACTTTGACAGAAGTTTTCCGTGGTTGGGCTCCATCCTCGATGTCACCCATTTGTGAGGACAACCATCCTGCTTGTCCTGTGAGAAATATAATAAACACCAATTATCAATCTGGACTTCCGCAAATAAATCTTCTTTGAATATTATCCCAGCAAAGCAAAAAGGCATACACTTACACCTATTTGGTGTGCATAGTTTTGTTGAAAGAATTTGTATGCACTTTTTAAAATAAAAAATTATGCACATAAGTCCCAACCCCACACTGTCTCGACCCCTACAATGTCTCTCCCCTATGGGCATAAACATATATAAATGCAGAGTGTTTATGCATAATTTTACATGCACATCAATCAAGAAATTTTCTAGCCTGAAAACAGCATGACTGAACACTGAGTGCTTTAAGAACTTTTGGTAACCTCATTGTTATTGTAAGATAAGATAGTAACTTTTAAATAGCCATGCGGGTGTACATATGCACACATATGGCGACTTGCATGAATGGATGTGGACATTTTATAGCATATGCGCGTATATGCACATATAATATAAAATCAAGATTTTGTATGGACGCGCGCTTGTGCATGCAAATGCCAACTTTACCACATAAGTGGAGGAATTTTATTCGATATGCGTGCCAACACAATTACCAGTTGTGTCAGTCCATTCCCAGTTCACACAGGTAAAAGCTCCAGACTTCCTAACCCCCCTAATTAACCTCTCTCTCTTTTACCCTATTAGTCCTGACCCTTCAAACCCTGCTGACTAACTCTGATTTACTCAGTAGGCACACACTTGAGCACATGAATACTTGCATGCACATTTCAAATCACCTGCACGGAATGCCCATGTCCCGCCTATACCCTGCCCTGCTATAAACTTTTGTTTTGTGTGTGTACTGGGATGCTTCTTAAAATCCGTGTGGTACGTGTTGGCCCAAGATATACACGAATCTCCCAGCTTTGATGCGTAGGGCTCTTAAAATTCACCTTTAAGGTTTTAATAAACAAAGCCCCTGGATATGGTATTTCTGTGGGCACCTTGGCTCCTTCTGTGAACAGAAAAGTGAAGAGCAACATTTAAAATAATAAAAGGTTACATACCTCTTCTGATGTTTTGACATCTTTCTATCATCAATAACTACTTCCAGCCCCATATAGCTATCTTCCCTAATAGCAACTCCAGCTTCAAGGTAATCGCCTATCCGAGGCATTTGTTTGCTTTGCTTAGGAGGTGCACGTTTCTGTGCATACAGTACATGGCGAAAGTAACATAATTGTCGCTGTCAAAGGAGCTTATCAAATAAAGATCTGCCTTTGCTCATCTTTAGTACCCATGGCAAGAAATCTTTAAGGAGTCTTCATTGTGGGTTAAATCTCCCACTGAAAAGACCTGGTCATTTAGGGCTGAATATTAGCTATAAATTGGCTTGTTTTGAACAAGCACCTAATTATAAGAGGCTTAATCAACTATTTTTAAGCTCTCTCTGCCCTCTAGTTAAACCATCTCCATATTAAAAGAGAATAGTCACCATAGAAACTCAACACCTTACATTTTCCCCCCTTATTCCTCAGAGCAATTTCCAATAATAGTCTGACTCCTGAAAGTCCCTTCTGCAAAAATCATATGGGCCTGCATTTGAGCCCTGCTGTTGCTCAATAGTAAATATAGCCTAATTAACCTCCATCTCCAATTGAGTAAGGTTTGGTCTTCATCATGGAAATGTTCAGCAAGATGTAGGATATCTACAAAAATGTACTGGGAAACATCAGTTACTACACTGAACAAAAAGGACCAAAACTGATGACCAGCAGCAGCAGCAGCAGCAGCAGCAGTATTATATGCATAAAAATGTAGTTGTGCTTTTGTGGATGCTCTCTTGTGTTTCTAGCTTTTCATTAATAAACAATATTTTTATATTATGCTTCTAGTTGTAACCTTTCAGGCAGTGTCCTGGTGCTGTTTCTTTGTAATACTCACTTTGTCCTTACAGGTTAAAACAGGTAACACAAACCATGAGGATTTCATCATAGTTTCAGATAATTCAGACTTTACTCAATGCTCCCCAAGGCAGCACAATGTCAATCTGGGGAGGGCATTTCTCTTTGTAGTACAAACAACGGCAATTTTGCAATGTTTTCTTTCAAAATATTCATCTTTTCCAATATACTTTGATGGGGGCTTGCTGCTCTTTGCTACCATAAATGACAATCCCAGTTGCATATACATTCTGTACATTTTTTGTTAACACAATCAGCACTCTAAATCACCCAAGCAAATAAAGTGACAGAAAAGCTAAGAATGATTTGTGTGGGGCAGATCAAATAAATATTCAGAATGAAGAGGCGATCTGGTGTAAGTCAATGAAGCTCTAGAACAGGGTATCTAAACCCTGTTCTGAAACCATATTAATTCATTTTTTAGGCTATCCACAATGAATATGCATGAGATAAACATACATATATACTAGCTCTTCAACATATGCAAATTTATCTCATGCATATTCATTGTGGGGTCACTGGGACAGATCTAGAAAACCCTGTTGTAGAATTCTGCTTGGAGGATCAGGCCTGCAATATGACATGAAAGGCAAGATTATTCCGATAAGGTAACAAGCAAAAAAGCTTCTCACACCACTAAGTGAATACATTCAAACCATACCAATGGGAAAATGCATTTGAAATTCTTTCCTGCCCAAGCTGAATACTATGAGGTAAATTTTAAAAGCCTGACGTGCATCAACTAGGGGATGCCCAAATATGTCAGGCTGGCTCGCACCGAGCGGATTTTAAAAGTTGCCCAGATAAATGCATAAATGATGCTGCATGCACAAATTAAAAAATTTCAAAAAAGGGGCAGGGCATGGGCATGGTCTGGGCATGCTAGGATTTTAACCTATAATTTGCATGAAAATACTTTCATGCACAGGCACATGCTAGGGTCCCCTGCTGCATTACTACTGCTATGGATGATGTGCAAGTTATAAAACAAAATACTTTAGGTAGTTCAGTGGGGTTTTAACGGTTGGGGTTAACAGAGGGGAAGGAATGCTATTAAATTAGGGGGGAAATCCTCTCTCTTAACTGCATGAACTGGGAACGAACTGGTAAAATGGGCAAGCATGTTGGTGCACGTCCCTTTTAAAATCCCCCCATTTATGCAGCAGAAGCGGCATTTGCATGCCCAGGCGTGCACCCATTTAAACTGGAGTGCACGTGCACGCAGCCAGGCTATTTTATACCATGCATGCATGTGCGTGCCTATGTTATAAAGTGACCGTGTCCCTGGGTGCAGGCCGACAAATGCGCACACATGTGCACTCGTGCACCACTTTGAAAGTTACTGTTCCTGTGAGTTGGGGAATAACAGTATTGCTAGAAGTGAGTGAATTATCTTCACACATTGCTCTGTTGGAAGGGAGGTACACATTAATGAATCCACCACACTTAGGCTTCCATCTGTATTTTTCTTTTAATGCATTGTTCCCCTCTGACTAGCTATATTTAACTCCCTAAATTCATGAGAAGGGCAAATTTAACCAGGCAAAAAAAAGGGTAGCTCCAAAGGTGGCTTTGAAGTGGTTAGCTGATCAGCAATGATTTTCAGTACTAACCAGATACTAGGCAACCCCATTCACATAGCTGTTCTAAATCTAGCAGGCAACATTTCTGTAGCTAGATAAATTTTCAACTGAAAATCTCGCCAGTTAGGTTTGACTGAATATTTTCCTAAAGGTACTTAGCTAAGTTACTCAGCAAGTCTTCAAAAACAGACTGCTTGATGACAAAGAAAATCTAGTTACTATACCCATTTGGCCAGGGCGCATACGACATGGTCGAGAATTGACTATCTGTTGATTTCTGAATCCATACTGTCAAAATTATCTAATGCCATGATTGCTGATCTCGTAATCTCCGATCATTGTCCGGTGACTGCCCAGTTAGAAATTCTACCGCCTGCTAGGGGCAACCAATGGAGATTACCTGGTTTTCTTTTTTATGATCGGTGCTTCTCAAAGTTTTTAAAAGAAAAGTGGGCAGAATATGCAACTGACAATGACCAACACACTCATCAACCAATATTATTTTGGGAAACCGCTAAGGCAGTAATGAGGGGCCATATAATCAGCTATGTGAGTCACCTAAAGAAGCAACAAAATGCTGACATTCTTCGCTTAACCAAGGTGCTCCACCGATTGAAGAAAAAGTTTACAGGGAATGCGACAGATCCTACATTAGAGGAATATAAAGCAACACAATTGGCTTTAAACAATATCCTACATAACAGGGCTAATTCCTAATTGAAGCAGTACAAGTTTCGGTTGTTTCATCATGCTAATAAGGCTGGGAAAATATTGGCAAATCTCCTCAAAAGTCAGGAACCTAGTAAGTTTATCTCCGCGATTAAAAATGCTCAGGGGAAAATACAAACTGACTCCTTAGATATTGCTAATATTTTTTCCCAATACTATAAACAACTTTATTCCTCTGAGAAACCAAACCTTGAACGCATAACCCAGTTCTTGGACAAGATTCCATGCCCCGTAGTCTCTGAAAATCAACTTTTCCATCTGAACAGTGATATTACCATGGCAGAAGTAACAGAAGCGATTCAATCTTTGCCACCTCATAAAGCCCCAGGGCCAGATGGCTTTGATTCTATATTTTACAAGTCATTGATTTCTGAAATTCCAGAAACCTTATCCAAGGTTTTTGTAGCTTTGAAGGATATGGGATCAATGCCAGAAATGATGAAGTCTGCTAATATAGTTGTCCTCCCAAAACCCGGGAGGGACCCACTCCTCACGGGTTCTTATAGACCTATATCACTTCTAAATTTAGATATAAAAATCTATGCCAAAATTCTCACCAACCGACTAAAAAATGTTATGCCCCATATCATTGCAAGTAGGTTTCGCTAAGGGACGGCGGGCTACTGTTAATATTCACAGAGTGCTCTGCGCCCTCGAGCATTGCGTTTCCCAAAACTTACCGGAACCTTTATTGGTTGTGTGTGATGCGGAAAAAGCATTCGACAGGGTAGAATGGAGCTTTCTGAAACAGACACTTTGGAAATTTGGTATTGGGGGGGGCATTTTTCACGTATGTTACACTCTTGTACACCAATCCCACAGCCAGAATTATGGTGAATGGCTCCCTGTCAAATCCGCTGTGTAGGCGGACGAGGAGGGGTGCCCCCTATCCCCACTTTTGTTCATTTTATTGGTTGAGCCCTTGGCTATAGCACTTAGATCTAATCCTGACATTGCAGGTATACGGGTGGGGAAGCATATTCATAAAACCCTGCTTTTTGCAGATGACTTACTGTTACTATTAACTGAGGCTCGGAAGTCACTTCCAGTAGCCTTACAGCTCTTTACTGAATATCAGGTAGTTTCAGGCTTCAAAAATCTAGATAAAACCGAAGCCCATGATATAAGGGGGACCTTGGAACCTTTGTGGCCGGAGCTTCCGGTAAAATGGGCTGGGGATAAAATTAAGTACCTAGGAATACAAATTCACAGGAGTACTCAGGAGTGGTACCGAGTCAATATACCACCTTTATTAGATAAGATCAGAGGAAAATTGGAAGCCTGGTTACACTTTCCCTTAACATTACATGGCCGGATAGCTGTCATAAAGATGATCATTGCTCCTAAGATACTTTATTTGCTACTTATGATGCCTATCTATCTGGCTGTACAAGATTTAAAATGCCTCCAGCGAGATATCTCACGGTTTTTATGACAGGGTAAGAAGGCTCGCCTGGCTTATAAGACTTTGACAGCTCCAAAAGAAAAGGGAGGGCTAAACTTACCAGATTTCAAAATGTATGCGTGGGCCGCGCATTTAAGATTTCTTGGGGATTGGTTACATGGCACCTCAGAGTTTAGTGACTATTCCCTGGTGGTAGATATCTGCCATCCCCTGGACCCAAAGTTGATTTTACACAACGAAAAGAGAGCTCTCTCAAATGGGCATTACGGCCCAATTGGCTTTTATTGTGCGGCGGGCTTGGATGGAATTGCGGAATGTTTTAAAATTGCCAACACAGATCTCTTCTCAATACCCGCTACAAAATAATCCACTGGCTCCTCCATTTGAGTCACTGTTTACCGGGGGTAATCAAAACCTAGTGGAAAACGAGTTGGGCAGTTTCTTGGATCCCAAGTCGGGGGGTCTTAAAACATTCCAGGAACTACAAACGCAAATGGGTCTCACCAGCTCCTATTTTCTAGGCTATGCACAATTGCATGCTTTTGTTCATAAAATTCTGCACAATACTCAAGGGCCACTGGACAGTCCTCCATATTTATTCCTTCTCAAATTATATAAAGGGAAGCAAGGTTCGTTATCTATATTATATAAATTCTGCCAAAATGTAACCACATATTCAGTATTTGATCAGTTACTGAAAAAATGGCAGGATGATATCTCAAAGGAGTTGGATGCTACCATGCTTAAAGAAGGTTATTTATCCATTTTTAAAATCACAAACAACATATCCCTGAGGGAAATGCAGGGGAGAATATTTCACAGGGCGATATATACTCCACAGGCTGCCTTCCATATGGGTATTTCTAGCTCTGAACTATGCTTAAAGTGTTCTCAAAGCCCTGCTACGTTTATACATGCACTATGGGACTGCCCTCTCATTCAAGCTTTCTGGGAGCAAGTGCGAGTATTGGTGTCCAATATGGTTTCCACACAAATTCATTGGTCCCAAGCCTTTTGTTTAATGAATATCGATACTGGAGATTCCTCGTTGAATCACGATAATATAATCTTTTTTTCTAAAGTGTGCTTGATTGCAAAAAAATGCATCCTCTTGAAATGGGTGGACAGTGCCCCTCCAGATGGTTCCTTATGGGCCACACAACTGTCTAACTTATTTCAGATGGAATATGGTTCCTTATACAACACTTTTCTTATAAGAAAAAGGGTTTCTTTCGGGATATTTGGATGGCTTTCTATATGACCCTTCCAACAGCTATAAAACAGCTGTTCCCGCTAGAAGAGACGAACTCCCACAGTGTTGGTTATACCAGTTCACTATGAAAACTATGAAGGTACTCACATTTAGTGTAGTTTTTCATCAACCAAAATAATGGCTCTCATACCATGGTTTATTGTTTATATCTCTTTATTGTTTCCATTTATATGTTTTGGCCCCCCCATAATAGGAAAGGGGAGGGGTGGGTAATTCAGGGAGGAAATATATATAAAAATGTTAACATATTTACATACCAAAGTTGTTTCCTTGTTCTGTTATGACTTTGTACCTTATTCTTAAATGTATAGTGTTTGCTTTTGTTGTAACAGCTGAACAAAGGTAACCAATAAACTACTTTTGAAAAAAAAAAAAAGAAAATCTAGTTAATGCTTTTACATCAGGGAGGAAATGTTTTCACTTTCTTTTCTGTAGTTTTTGTTTAAGTATTTTGTATCCTTCACAACAGTATTTTAAATGTCCCACTATTTAACAAAAAAATGTATATATATATTATATTATAACTATATATTATACAGAGATAACAGGCATGAAACAAATTGTTCAAGATATCTCAGAATGTGTGTCTTTCCCATACTTCTGTAGAACCAACAAGAGTGGTCTGTATGATAACACATTTCTCCTTGGTGAATTGACTTCTGAGGGAGCTGTCCCTTAATTGAATATTCTAGTAGGGCACCCAACCCCCTTTATCTGTGAGCCAATGAACAAACTAAGGCAAAACTGCATATGATTTCAAGAACCAGAGCTGCAGTAAAAGAAATGCACATAGTTAACCATGAACAGATATGAATATAGATACACAGTCCAACTGCTTTCCAACAATAATCTGCCCTAGGAGCCAATGAGAGCATATATTTACACCAATAACTAGGTCCAGTAAAATACATGCTAGAGACATACAATTCCTGGATAGAATAAACGACTGCTTCATGGAGCAATTGGTTTAGGAACCAAGGAGAAAGGGAGCTATTTTAGGAACGCAGGATTTGGCGAAAGAGGTAACGGTGGTGGGACCACTTGGCAATTTATTTTATTTATTTATTTAACAGTTTTTTATACCGACCTTCATAGTAATAACCATATCGGATCGGTTTACATTTAACAGGGAATAACTGGAGTAACAATTCAAGTAAACGAGAGCTAAACAATAAGAGGGAATAAGTCAAAAGTTACAATCACATGATCAAATTTGAACTAATGACTGGAAGGGGACCAATTTGTAAATCTACATCTCTAACACTAAATTTTCAAAAGGGAAACTTTGATAAAATGAGGAAAATCATAGAAACATAGAAATGATGGCAGAAGAAGACCAATAGGCCCATCCAGTCTGCCCAGCAAGCTTTCACACTTATTTTCTCATACTTATCTGTTACTCTGACTGCTGAGTTCAGGGCCCTTATTGATAGTTTTTTGATTCTAATTTCCTTCCACCCCCACCATTGATGCAGAAAGTAGTGTTGGAGCTGTATCAAAGTAAGTATAAGGCTTAATGTTTGAGGGTAGTAACCGTCATATCGAGCAATTTACCCCAATGTTTGTATACTCATACTGCTCAGATCAATGCCTTGTTAAATGTTCGCTGGATGTAAATCCTATTTCTTCATTCAAATCATTGGAAAAAAAAGCTTAAAGGTGCAGCTGCAAAGGTTAAAAGTGTACAACAGGCATGGGCATTTTTTAAAAAAACAATCTTAGAAGCACCATCTAGATGTATTCCATGCATTAAGAAAGGTGGAAGGAAGGCAAAATGATTACTGGCATGGTTGAATGGTGAGGTGAAAGAGGCTATTTTTACCAAAAATACATCCTTCAAATATTGAAAGAAGGATCCATCTGAAGAAAATAGGAAAAAGCATAAGCATTGTCAAGATAAGTGTAAAACATTGATAAAGCAGCCTAAGAGAGAATTTGAAATCAAGTTGGCCGTAGATGCAAAAACTCATAATAAAAACTTTAAAAATTATATCGAAAGCAAGAAACCTGTGAGAGAGTTGGTTGGACCGTTAGATGACCGAGGGGTTAAAGGGGCTCTTAGGGAAGATAAGGCCATTGTAGAAACACTAAATGAATTCTTTGCTTCTGTGTTTACTCTTAAGGATGTTCAGGAGATACTGGTTCCAGAGATGGTTTTCAAGGGTAATGAGTCAGATGAACTGAACCAAATCACTGTGAACCTGGAAGATATAAGTAGGCCATATTGACAAACTAAAGAGTACCAAATCACCTAGACCAGATGGTATGCACCCCAGGGTTCTGAAGGAAGTAAAAAATGAAATTTCAAATCTTTTAGTTAAAATCTGTAACCTATCTAAAATCATTCATTGTACCTGAAGACTGGAGGGTGGCTGATGTAACCCCAATATTTAAAAAGGGCTCCAGGGGCGATCCAGGAAACTATAGACCAGTGAGCCTGACTTCAGTGCCGGGATAAATAGTGCAAACTATTCTAAAGATCAAAATCATAAAGCATATAGAAAGACATGGTTTAATGGAACACAGTCAGCATGGATTTACCCAAGGAAAGTCTTGCCTCACAACTCTGCTTCATTTTTTTGAAGGGGTTGATAAACATGTGGATAAAGGTAAACCAGTAGATGTAGTGTATTTGAATTTTCAGAAGGTATTTGACAAAGTCCCTCATGAGAGACTTTTAAGAAAACTAAAAGTCATTGGATAGGAGGCAGTGTCCTTTTGTGGATTACAAACTGGTTGAACGACAAGAAACAGAGAGTAGGATTAAATGGTCAATTTACTCAATGGAAAAGGGTAAACAGTAGGGATGTGAATCGTTTTAGGACGATTAAAATTATCGTCCGATAATTTTAATATCGTCTTAAACCGTTATGGAACACAATACAATAGAGATTCTAACGATTTATCGTTATAAATCGTTAGAATCGTGAGCCGGCACACTAAAACGCCCTAAAACCCACCCCCGACCCTTTAAATTAAATCCCCCACCCTCCCGAACCCCCCCCAAATGAGTTAAATAACCTGCGGGTCCAGCGGCGGTCCGGAACGGCAGCGGTCCGGAACGGGCTCCTGCTCCTCAATCTTGTTGTCTTCAGCCGGCGCCATTTTCCAAAATGGCGGCGAAAAATGGCGGCGGCCATAGACGAACACGATTGGACGGCAGGAGGTCCTTCCGGACCCCCGCTGGACTTTTGGCAAGTCTCGTGGGGGTCAGGAGGCCCTCCACAAGCTGGCCAAAAGTTCCTGGAGGTCCAGCGGGGGTCAGGGAGCGATTTCCCGCCGCGAATCGTTTTCGTACGGAAAATGGCGCCGGCAGGAGATCGACTGCAGGAGGTCGTTCAGCGAGGGTTCCGGCGCCTCGCTGAACGACCTCCTGCAGTCGATCTCCTGCCGGCGCCATTTTCCGTACGAAAACGATTCGCGGCGGGAAATCGCTCCCTGACCCCCGCTGGACCTCCAGGAACTTTTGGCCAGCTTGTGGGGGGCCTCCTGACCCCCACGAGACTTGCCAAAAGTCCAGCGGGGGTCCGGAAGGACCTCCTGCCGTCCAATCGTGTTCGTCTATGGCCGCCGCCATTTTTCACCGCCATTTTGGAAAATGGCGCCGGCTGAAGACAACAAGATTGAGGAGCAGGAGCCCGTTCCGGACCGCTGCCGTTCCGGACCGCCGCTGGACCCGCAGGTTATTTAAGTCATTTGGGGGGGGTTCGGGAGGGTGGGGGATTTAATTTAAAGGGTCAGGGGTGGGTTTTAGGGGGTTTTAATGTGCCGGTTTTGCGATTTTTAGATTTTTAGATTTTTAACGATTTTTCACGATTTTTCACGATATTTTACCCCCCCAAACGGCAACAATACGATTCCCTCCCCCTCCCAGCCGAAATCGATCGTTAAGACGATCGAGGACACGATTCACATCCCTAGTAAACAGTGGAGTGCCCCAGGAATCTGAACTTGAACCGGTGCTTTTCAATATATTTATAAATGATCTGGAAAGGAATACAATGAGTAGGGATGTGAATCGTTTTAGGACGATTAAAATTATCGTCCGATAATTTTAATATCGTCTTAAACCGTTATGGAACACAATACAATACAGATTCTAACGATTTATCGTTATAAATCGTTAGAATCGTGAGCCGGCACACTAAAACCCCCTAAAACCCACCCCGACCCTTTAAATTAAATCCCCCACCCTCCCGAACCCCCCCCCAAATAACTTAAATAACCTGCGGGTCCAGCGGCGGTCCGGAACGGCAGCGGTCCGGAACGGGCTCCTGCTCTGAATCTTGTCGTCTTCAGCCGGCGCCATTTTCCAAAATGGCGCCGAAAAATGGCGGCGGCCATAGACGAAAAAGATTGGACGGCAGGAGGTCCTTCCGGACCCCCGCTGGACTTTTGGCAAGTCTCGTGGGGGTCAGGAGGCCCCCCACAAGCTGGCCAAAAGTTCCTGGAGGTCCAGCGGGGGTCAGGGAGCGATTTCCCGCCGCGAATCGTTTTCGTACGGAAAATGGCGCCGGCAGGAGATCGACTGCAGGAGGTCGTTCAGCGAGGGTTCCGGCGCCTCGCTGAACGACCTCCTGCAGTCGATCTCCTGCCAGCGCCATTTTCCGTACGAAAACGATTCGCGGCGGGAAATCGCTCCCTGACCCCCGCTGGACCTCCAGGAACTTTTGGCCAGCTTGTGGGGGGCCTCCTGACCCCCACGAGACTTGCCAAAAGTCCAGCGGGGGTCCGGAAGGACCTCCTGCCATCCAATCTTTTTCGTCTATGGCCGCCGCCATTTTTCGGCGCCATTTTGGAAAATGGCGCCGGCTGAAGACGACAAGATTCAGAGCAGGAGCCCGTTCCGGACCGCTGCCGTTCCGGACCGCCGCTGGACCCGCAGGTTATTTAAGTTATTTGGGGGGGGTTCGGGAGGGTGGGGGATTTAATTTAAAGGGTCGGGGGTGGGTTTTAGGGGGTTTTAATGTGCCGGTTTTTCGATTTTTCGATTTTTAACGATTTTTTCACGATTTTTCACGATATTTTACCCCCCCAAATGGCAACAATACGATTCCCTCCCCCTCCCAGCCGAAATCGATCGTTAAGACGATCGAGGACACGATTCACATCCCTAACAATGAGTGAGGCAATCAGATTTCCAGATGATACAAAATTAATCAGAGTAGTTAAATCACAAGCAGATTGTGATAAATTGCAGGGGACCTGCGAGCCTGAAAGACTGGGCATCCAAATGGCAGATGAAATTTAATGTGAACAAGGCCAAGGTGATGCATATAGGGAAAAATAATCCATGCTGTTGGCATCATAGTGGATAATACATTGAAATCATCTGCTCAGTGTCCTGTAGCAGTCAAAAAAACAAACAGAATGTTAGGAATTATTAGGAAGAGAATGGTGAATAAAAAGGAAAATGTCATATTACCTCGGTATCGCTCCATGGTGAGAGAGACTGCACCTTGAGTACTGTATACAATTCTGGTCACCTCATTTCAAAAAAGATATAGTTGCATGGAGAAGGTACAGAAAAGGGCAACCAAAATGATAAAGGGGATGGAACAGCTACTCTATAAGGAAAGGCTAAAGAGGCTAGGGCTGCTCAGCTTGGAGAAAAAGCAGCTGAGGAGGGATATGATAGAGGTCTTTAAAATCATGAGAGGTCTAGAACGGGTAAATGTGAATCAGTTACTTACTCTTTCAGATAATAGAAGGACTAAGGAGCACTCCATGAAGTTAGCATGTAGTACATTTAAAACTAATAAGAGAAAATTCTTTTTCACTCAACACACAATAACTCTGGAATTTGTTGCCAGGGCATGCACACACACATGTGCCGATTTTATAACATGCGCGTGCCGGCATGCCCATGTTATAAAATTGGCGGGCTGCACGAACATGCGCACCGGATTTGTAATCCGTGCACATATGTGCAGGTGGTGCTCGCAAGAGGGGTAGACCAGCAAATTTCATGTGGCGACACATCGTGGGCTCCTCCAGTTCCCTCCCAGTCCACTCCAATTAAGGAGTGGACTGGGAGGATACTTCCCTACCCCCTACTCTAACCTCCCTTCCCCTCTCCTCCCCACTCTCTAAACCCTTTCCTATACCTTTTTTAATTTTATTTTGTTGTTTGCTGCTCCGTTGGAGCAGTAGCAACTTGTGCGCGCCAGCAGTCCCTTCCCTGGTACAGCGGCAAACAGGATGGCCTGTGCCATTTTTAAAGATGGCGCCGGCCGTCCATTACTCCTACCATGTGACAGGGGCCGGCCAATGGCACGGATACCCTGTAACATGGTAAGGGCAAAGGGCCATCTGCGCCATTTTTATTAGTGGCAGCCGACGGCCCGAGAGCAGGAGATCGCTCCCGGGACTCCCACTGGACCACCAGGTACTTGTAAAAAGTTTTGGGGGGTTTGGGAGGGTGGGCGAAGCTAAGGGATCAGTTTTAAAGGGTCGGGTGGGATTTTTTGTTTATCGGCTTGGGAGCAGCCGATAAACAAAACCGCGATCGGGCTGCACAAAAAAAATTAACGATGTGAATCAGAACCGGAATCAGAACAGATTGGATGGAAATTGTCTCACAATCTATTTTATTTCTTGTGTTTTTAACATTTTTGCAGAAGCAAAACCTTCCTTCAAGGGATTTATTTAGAAAAACAAGCAAAGTGATGAACATCTCTTACCCCCTTAAAAATGCTTAAGAAAGCTTCCCACTGGATTGAGTGGTAAAGAGTAAATAGAAACTTTTAGATCCCCTTCCTCTCATCTGAAAATCAACCCCCACCCCCTCCCCAAGTTCAGTAATTTGCAGCATAAGTTAGACAGGATGATTGAAAGTTATCCTCCATATGCCTAGTAAAAAGCTTTTCAAAATCTAGATACAATTCAAACAAGTTTAAGTCTTTCTGCCTTTACACTAAGAAATTTCATACAATAGTCTTCAGTTGGCATTTGCACGTAATTCACAGGTCTATGAAATGGTTAAGAAAATGCAGGAAAAAATATGATAAATTGAGATGAAAGAATGAATAAATGTGCTGTATACTATGGAATGATGAGAAGGTTACAGATGCTTGAAACACAGCTTAATTCATTTTAGAATGCTGGTTGTGACAGTATGACAAACAACCGTAACGTTATAGTATTTATCACGTGAAAAAGGAAAAATGGAAAATGGAAAAGTAATGTTTTTGCATGATGAAGAAAGCTTCATTTATAGTTTTTGTCTTCTGTAAAAAGAAAGAAAAAAAGATTTATTACATTTAGCGAGGATGAACCTGTAAAGGTTTGTACCATTTTAGATTTATCCTTCCAAGGTGAAATGGACTACAGAGCTGAAGAAAACATGATTTTTTTTATCATCACTTCAGCTTTGTGAGATTTTGAAAACTTGCTACGTTTACAGAATCAGCAAATTTTTTAAACATTTTCAAGCAAATTGTGAATCTATGTGCCTTATTTTATTTGGAAAAAGATAAGAATGGCTATCCGTACTATCCATGTTGGACAAGGATTATCAAATCTAATTATGAGGCCACAAGTAGGTCATATATTTAGAAGATTCACATTTAACATTTAACTCTACACCCCTTAGTTCTTTCTTTATCTTTCTTTTTCTTCCTATTCTTCTATTTATATTTCTTTCTTTATTGTTCTTTTTCTTCTTATTCCTCTATCTTCATCTCTTTATTATTCCTCTCTCTATTTCCTTTAATCTTTATCTTTCTTATTCTTCTATCCTCTACACACCTTAATCTTCACTCTCTTCTTCTCAGATTTTACTCTTTAGATTCCCTTATCCCTCCATATCTTACTTTTCAGACACCCCCTTTTCCCCTATCCCTTAAGTTATTTGTCTTCTTATACTGAATTATGCAGTTTCTTTGCACCTTAGTTGATAATAACTTTTGTCACTCCCTCCCACCCTTTGCACGTTAGTTGATAATAACTTTTGTCACTCCCTCCCACCCTCTTTATTCCTATTATCCCCCCGTATTAAGTTTTTTACCTGGTTATTTTGTAAAATTGTAGTTTACTGATCACCTCAACGGTTACTTAATATCTTCTTTACTCCATGCTTCTCCTCTTCGCTTCTCCTCTTCCTCCCCCTTCTCCCCTCCCCCTCCCCTGTTTTATTTATCTCATTCAGTTACTATCCTCCCTCTTAAGTTATTTACCTGGCTATATTGTATAATGCAGATTCCTGTTTGCACCAATTATTTATAGGGATGTGAATCGTTTTTTGACGATTTAAAAAAAATCATCAGATATTTTTTAAATCGTCAAAAATCGTTAGAGTCGCGATACAATAGAAATTCCCCCGATTTATCGTGAAAAATCGTAAATCGGGAGAGGGGGAGGAGGGAGGAGGGAGGGGGGAGGGCGGGAAAACCGGCACACCAAAACAACCCCTAAACCCACCCCGACCCTTTAAAACAAATCCCCCACCCTCCCGAACCTCCCCAAAATGTTTTAAATTACCTGGTGGTCCAGTGGGGGGGGTCCTGGCGCGATCTCCTGCTCTCGGGCCATCGGCGCCATTTTGGCTGCCACTAATATAAATGGTGCCGATGGCCCGATAAAAAAAAACTGCACCCGACACTTTAAAATGACCCCCTTAGCCTCCCCCCCAAAAAACCTTTTAAAATTACCTGGTGGTCCAGCGGGAGCACGGGGAGCGATCTCCCGCTCTCAGGCCATCGGCTGCGTTAATAAAAATGGCACCAATGGCCCTTTGCCCTTACCATGTGACAGGGCAAAGGTAGCACCGGCACCATTTTGAATAATGGCAATACAGCCCAAGTGCAGGAGGTCGCTCCCGGACCCCCGCTGGACTTTTGGCAAGTCTTGTGGGGGTCAGGAGGCCCCCCCAAGCTGGCCAAAAGTCCCTGGGGGGTCCAGCGGGGGTCCGGGAGTGATCTCCTGCACTCAGGCCGTATTGCCAATATTCAAAATGGCGCCAGCGCTACCTTTGCCCTGTCACATGGTAAGTGCAAAGGGCCATCGGCGCCATTTTTATTAATGCAGCCGATGGCCTGAGAGCGGGAGATCACTCCCCGCACTCCCGCTGGACCACCAGTTAATTTTTTTTTTAATTTTTAATTTATGCTTTTCAAATAATACATAAAAATTTGAATTTTGATACAGAAATCAAGCAAATCTACATGAGAGAGAAAATTTTCTTTAACAATATAACAGTATATATCAACCTTTATTGGCAATAGGTAATCCTCTAATGGTGAAAAAAAACTATTTCAAGCGGTTTCAGGAAATGAGAACAATCTCAATATACAATTGAAAAAATAAGGTGGCGCTTTCTATCTATCTTTTCTCCTAACCAAAACCAAAGCCTTTAGGTCAATGAATCCAAATAAACTTTCAGTTGTGAAACATCATAGAAGATATATTTCTGATTTAGGTGAGTTATTTCGCATTTACAGGGGAATCTCACTAGCATTTTCCCTCCCTTAGTTTCAACTATATTTTTCATTGCAAGAAATTGCTTCCTCCTGACCTGTGTTTGACGGGACAGGTCAGGATAGATCCAAATGGGGGCACCATAGAAATTTTCCAGTCTCTTTCTCATGTAAATGCGAAACACTGCATCCCTATCTGCGTAAAAAACAAAAGATATATGCAACGTAGCTCTAATTTCAATTTTTGTGTCTGTTGATGCTTCAAGGATTTCAGATATATTTAATTGTGGTTTCTCAGATTTACTTCCTATATCCTCTTTACCTCTCTTAATTCCCAAATAATATATCTTAGCAACAGGGGGAATAGCATTTTGTGGCATTTGGAGTATATTAATGAGATATTCCTTAAACATCTCTAGTGGCCCAATTAAATCATGTTGAGGAAAATTTAATATCCTCAAATTTAGATACTTTAATGAATTTTCGATAGCTTCGAGTCTTTTATCGTATAGTATCTCCATTTTAGTAATTTTTTGTGTGCTACTTTGAATGCCAGTTACTCTCCTATCCAATTCTTGTTGTTGATTTTCTAACTTTGACACATCAGTTTCTATTTTATTGAAACGTTGATTTGATGTTTCAGTAATCTTGGTCAAGTTCACAAGTGCAGCTTCTAAAGATTTAATCGCCGACCATATTGAGCTCATTGTTATATCTTCAGTTTTATTAAACTCTTGCTGTTCATTTGGTCCCATTTGACGTCCTTTGCCCTGGTCTCCATCTCCTATCGATCCTGTATAGGATACATTTATTGAATATTCAGAGGCAACTAGTTGTGGCAGAGGAGGAATAATAGGAGCTCCCGGTGATAAGGATGCCTCGGCCAGAGGATTTTGCACCCGCTCAATAGCTAATTCCTCAGCGGCCATATCTACCATAAATCGGGGGAGGGGGAGGAGGGAGGGGGGAGGGCGGGAAAACCGGCACACCAAAACAACCCCTAAACCCACCCCGACCCTTTAAAACAAATCTCCCACCCTCCCAAACCTCCCCAAAATGTTTTAAATTACCTGGTGGTCCAGTGGGGGGGTCCTGGCGCGATCTCCCGCTCTCGGGCCATCGGCGCCATTTTGGCTGCCACTAATATAAATGGCGCCGATGGCCCGATAAAAAAAACTGCACCCGACCCTTTAAAATGACCCCCTTAGCCTCCCCCCAAAAAACCTTTTAAAATTACCTGGCGGTCCAGCGGGAGCGAGGGGAGCAATCTCCCGCTCTCAGGCCATCGGCTGCGTTAATAAAAATGGCGCCGATGGCCCTTTGCCCTTACCATGTGACAGGGCAAAGGTAGCGCCGGCGCCATAATGGCAATACAGCCCAAGTGCAGGAGGTCGCTCCCGGACCCCCGCTGGACTTTTGGCAAGTCTTGTGGGGGTCAGGAGGCCCCCCCCAAGCTGGCCAAAAGTCCCTGGGGGGTCCAGCGGGGGTCCGGGAGTGATCTCCTGCACTCAGGCCGTATTGCCAATATTCAAAATGGCGCCGGCGCTACCTTTGCCCTGTCACATGGTAAGTGCAAAGGGCCATCGGCGCCATTTTTATTAATGCAGCCGATGGCCTGAGAGCGGGAGATCACTCCCCGCACTCCCGCTGGACCACCAGTTAATTTTAAAACCTTTTTTGGGGGTTCGGGAGGGGGGGGAGGGTTTTTTGATTATCGGATCGGGCGCAGCCGATAATCAGAACTCAAATCGGGCTGGGCGATAAAAATTTTAAGATTTGGATCGGAACCGGAACCGAACAGATTCTGGTTCCGATTCACATCTCTAATTATTTATTCTCTTTTATATTGTATAATGTATTTTACTCTTCGCCTCAATTGTTAATTCTATCTCTTTTTACTCTACGCTTTTCCCCTTTTTTGCACATCCTCTTTACCCACCTGCTCCCCTCCCCCCTATCCTGTTTTATGTATTTCTTTTAGTTCTATGTAAACCGATATGATGTACCCATGAATACTGGTATAAAAAAAAGCTGTTAAATAAATAAATAAATAACATTCATTAGATTTCTCTGCATTCATAGGGCATAATTTATATGTATTTTTGAAAATCCACAAACCAGACTGGTTTGCGGAATTTTAGGTTCCCATTTTACCATCAGTATTTTGTTCTCCATCATCAGGTTCAGTCAATCATTTCATGGCTCATATCTGAAATCTCTCCAAAATAAATTTTGCTCTTCCAGATGAAAACATTTTCTTCCGAATTGTTAATGGATGCAAATGCTTCTTGAAGAGAATCTTTGTGTTTGCTCCTAATTCCTACACTTTTTTCTATTACATAGAAACATAGAAACATAGAAATGACGGCAGAAGAAGACCAAACGGCCCATCCAGTCTGCCCAGCAAGCTTCACACGTTTTTTTCTCTCATACTTATCTGTTTCTCTTAGCTCTTGGTTCTATTTCCCTTCCACCCCCACCATTGAAATATCTAGCTTGATTAGTTAGGGGTAGTAGGGGTAGTAACCGCCGCAATAAGCAAGCTACACCCATGCTTATTTGTTTTACCCAGACTATGTTATACAGTCCTTATTGGTTGTTTTTCTTCTCCCCTGCTGTTGAAGCAGGGAGCTATGCTGGAAATGCGTGATGTATCAGTCTTCTCCCATGCCGTTGAAGCAGAGAGCCATGCTGGATATGCATCGAAAGTGAAGTATCGGACACAATTGGTTTGGGGTAGTAACCGCCGTAACAAGCCAGCTACTCCCCGCTTTGTGAGTGCGAACCCTTTTTTCTTCTCCCCTGCCGTTGAAGCAGAGAACTATGCTGTATATGCATTGAAGGTGAAGCATCAGGCTTATTTGGTTTGGGGTAGTAACCGCCGTAACAAGCCAGCTACTCCCCTCTTTGTGAGTGTAAATCCATTTTTTCCACATTTCCTCTTGCTGTTGAAGCTTAGAGCGATGTTGGAGTCACAGTAAGCATGTGTATGTTTATTGAATAAGGGTATTGTCTCCATGCAGTAGCCGTCATTCTGGCGAGTCACCCACTCTTCATTGGCGGCCTCTTGACTTTATGGATCCACAGTGTTTATCCCACGCCCCTTTGAAGTCCTTCACAGTTCTGGTCTTCACCACATCCTCCGGAAGGGCATTCCAGGCGTCCACCACCCTCTCCGTGAAGAAATACTTCCTGACATTGGTTCTGAATCTTCCTCCCTGGAGCTTCAAATCGTGACCCCTGGTTCTGCTGATTTTTTTCCTACGGAACAGGTTTGTCGTTGTCTTTGGATCATTAAAACCTTTCAAGTATCTGAAAGTCTGTATCATATCACCTCTGCTCCTCCTTTCCTCCAGGGTGTACATATTTAGATTCTTCAATCTCTCCTCGTACGTCATGCGATGAAGATCCTCCACCTTCTTGGTCGCCCTTCTTTGTACCGCTTCCATCTTGTCTTTGTCTTTTTGTAGATACGGTCTCCAGAACTGAACACAGTACTCCAGGTGAGGCCTCACCAAGGACCTGTACAAGGGAATAATCACTTCCCTTTTCTTACTCGATATTCCTCTCTCTATGCAGCCCAGCATTCTTCTGGCTTTTGCTATCGCCTTGTCGCATTGTTTTGCAGACTTCATATCATTAGACACTATCACCCCAAGGTCCCTCTCCTGCTCCGTGCACATCAGCTTTCCCCCCCCCCATTGAATACAGTTCTTTCGGATTTCCACTCCCCATATGCATGACTTTGCACTTCTTGGCATTGAATCTGAGCTGCCATATCTTCGACCACTCTTCCAGTTTCCTTAGATCCCGTCTCATTCTCTGCACTACTTCCGGCGTGTCCACTCTGTTGCTGATCTTCGTGTCATCCGCAAAAAGACAAACCTTACCTTCTATCCTGTCCGCAATGTCGCTCACAAAGATATTGAACAGGACCGGTCCCAACACCGATCCTTGCGGTACACCAATTAAAACCGCTCTCTCTTCAGAGAAGGTTCCATTTACCATCACACATTGTCTTCTGTCCGCCAGCCAATTTGCAATCCAGGTCACCACCTCGGCCCTCACTCCTAAGCTTCTCGTTTTATTCACCAGTCTCCTGTGCGGAACCGTATCAAAAGCTTTGCTGAAATCCAAGTATATGATATCAAGCGCTCTTCCTCGATCCAATTCCTTGGTTACCCAGTCAAAAAAGTGAATCAGATTTGTCTGACAGGATCTTCCCCTGGTGAATCCATGTTGCCTCTGGTCCATCAATTCTCCGATGATACATAACACATATCATAGAAATGACGGCAGAAAAGGACCAAATGGTCCATCCAGTCTGCCCAGTAAGCCTGTGCCATGTAGGTTGCCATATGTTTATCTGTTTCACAGACTATAAAAGTCAGGGCCCTCATTGGCTGCTGTTTGAATCCAGTTCCCCATTACCCCCCCCCCCTTGCTTATCAGTTTCCCACACTAACCCACATTGATTGCTGTTGAATCCAATTCCTTGTTATGCCTTGCTGTTGAAGCAGAGAGCAATGTTTGAGTTGCATCACAGTAACAGTCTTATTGGTTAAGGGTAGTAACCACCGCATCAGCAAGTTATCCCCATACTTGTTTCCCCAGTCCATAAAAGTCAGGCCCTCAGTTGCTGAATGAATCCAATTCCCCTTCTCATCATGCTGCCCGGATATTTAAAGCCTACAATGTTTGCTAGCATTTGAGTTAGCAAGGGTAATCCTACGGGAATCCTACGGATGGGATTCGCTCTCCGTACCCAGCTACTCTGCCTCTTTAATCTCTATTGGACTCTCTAATGATAACGGGGTACCCACTCCTCGGAGGCCTCACTTGCTTTTCAGGGCGCTATCAGGAAACCGGTACTCGCTCCTCGAGGGCCCATGTTCCCTGACTCGCTGCCTACTACCTTCTCTTCTGCCTGGAAGGATTTGCTAATCTTCAACATCAGTGAGTACTACCATCTTCACCTCAGAGCTGTTCCCTGGAACCAGGCACTCGCTCCTCGAGGGCCTGCCTCCGTTCCAGCCTTAGTGCCATCTCCGTGGAACCACTGCGTGAGTACATCATCTGCAAGCCTCCCAGCTCTCAGGGTTCAGATACTCGCTCCTCGAGGGTCTGCTCTCCCTACCCTGGGGATCTCCATACTGGGGGTCTTGTATATTCTCCACTGTACTCATTCTCTCAGTTTTTTCCACTACAGCACTGCTACCGGAGGAGTCACTGTTCCAGCACCTGAGAGATACCAGCCCTGCCGGGCTATTCCAGCTGCTCACTACTGCCACCTCTGGTGGCTTCCTTACACAGTCTAATAAAAGATCAAACTCTGTGTTTGTGTGTCCTGAACTAAGCCTGACCTGTGGCCACTCACGGGATTTCCACCCGTGGGCGTGGTCAGCTGCCACAGTGTCCAAGGGTCCACCCAAACCTCACAGTTTACAACAGTGCCTCCTCTCTTCCAGGGTATACATATTCATATCCTTCAGTCTCTCCTCATAGGTTTTCTGATACTGACCCTACATCATTTTGGTAGCCCTTCTTTGGACCGCCTCCATCCTGTCTCTATCCTTTTTGAGATACGGGCTCCAAAACCCAAACACAGTACTCTAGGTGAGGCTTCACCAAGGACCTGTACAAGGGCTTCACCTCCTTTTTCTTACTGGTTATTCCTCTCTCTATGCAGCCCAGCATTCTTCTGGCTTTAGCTATCAACTTCTCACATTGCATCGCCATTTACAGATCATCAGATGCTGCTCTTGGTCCATGCACATCAGCATCCCCCCCCCCCCCAATACCACTCTTTTGGATTACAGTGTCCCAGACGCAGGACTCTGCACTTCTTGATACTGAATCCCAGCTGCCAAATCTTCGACCACTCTTCAAGCCTTTGTAAATCACTTTTCATTCTCTCTACTCCTTCCAGTGGGTCCACTCTGTTGCAGATGTTATATTGCTCTGTCTCCCGACTAAAGAGAATGCAATGACCAAAAATAGAAGGACAAAGCAATAGAAAAAGAAAGCCTAGCTTGGACATCAAAACCTTTAGGCAGCCTTGTGTTTCACTTTAGGATACCGAATAGGTGAAATATATTTGCAACAGCATGCTATAGTGCTTGGCATATCCAGAACTTCTGATACCATTAGACCACCCAATTCCAAAGATTATGTGTTTTACCATCACTATCAAGGATGGTATAATCCTGAGCAATATAAGTTACAAGAAAGTGAATAATAGCGAATGGTATTTTTCAAAATAACAAATAGCATCTACCATTAGTGGTCTTTGCATCTCGACTGAAAATGTATGGGGTACTTTACAACCAGTTTAAAGTGTACAGGTCTTACCCTGTAATTTTCAAAATGAAAGTATGCATATATTTTTCCTTTGAAAATTATCCCGGTAAAACACTATCTGCATTCACTTATACCTCCTAATGTGTGTGGCTTGTTTCCCTGGCATAATTTACGTGCATACTTTTAAAAATGTTTATGTACTTAAGTCTCAGACCCTGCCTCCACCACTATTCCCCTCTCCTCCCCCCAGCCCCAGATTGCATTCCCTAGAATGCCTTTCTCCTATATGGGTAACAGTAAACACACAGTTTTCTAAAGGGCTATTCTGAGAACAAACTGCTACTTTACATGCAGAAATCCCTTTGAAAATTATCCTCTCTGCTCACTTGCAAAAAAAAAAAAAAGGAAAGAAGAAAAGGATGAGAACAAATAAGTGATAAACCAGCCTGGAAAACCTGTTTGTAAACTGTTGGGTGGTGGGGTGGGGGGGGGGGGGTAGATTTCTGAATAGGACTTTAACTGTGTTATATATTAAGTCAGAAAAGCAATAAGTGTCAGTTCTTTTCATTTTGAGTTAGTAGGTGCTAAGAAAAGTCAATACTCACAGGGTAAATGCTACCACAGGCCTCATGTGTCTCTTTTCATAATCACTTAACCATATAGGTAATGACCCATAAAAAAAAAAATCTATTCCGTTATTTACAGTTTTGGTTATGTACAGTTAAATGATAGAAATTCATTTATTCCCTTGACAACCTGGGCTACAGAAAGTTTGTTTCCTGTATTTTCTCAAGAAAGGCATATTTTTCTACTAGTTTTAATTTGTATGACTTGCTGCTACCTTGTAAATGTTAACATCTGTTCAACAGAAGAAACGTGAATTGTTTAGAAAAGTCAACTCCTTTCTGTTAATGGTTTATATATGTCTCCTATGTTGCCCAAAAATGAGTAAATAAAAAGTTACTGTGCATTTCACTGTAGTCTGTGAATATATTTTCTAAACTAATTGAGGGCCAGATCTACTATAGGTTTTCTCCCAGTCTTTGTCTGAGAGGAAAAATGGTTGGTGCAGATGCTCCCTAATTGAGATGAGAGAGACAAATAGGTAAGTGGCAATGACTTTTTAAATTATGATAAAACAAGTTAAGAATGAGCACATGAAAAAGATCTAACCTGGTTTTAAATGATAATGTGCTTCTGTCAATGGCCTGCGATACTTATGTATGTCACAATGATGATGCACTTGAGCTTAAACTCTCTGATAACAAACCTAGGAAGTATTTTCACTTAAGAACTTTGCAGATAAAAGTGAAGAGAAGATACAATATAAGAGCTTTAACCGTGGGAAACGAACAGAGCAATGCGAGGGCCATGAAAGAAAACTCCCCCCCGCCCCCCCCCCCCCATGCAGGAAACCCTGGAAATAAAGCTAATGGAATAGCTACAGTGTCCCACTAAATACAAGTGTGAGATATGGCCTCTAGATCTGTTATCTGTGTTTAACCATCATAAGGGTTAAATTAAGTTAGATTTTGCAGAAATAAAATTTAAGAAGAAAAATCTTGAGATTAAAGTTGATAATCAGTTAGGGGTGGATTTTAAGAGCCCTGCTCGCCTAAATCCGCCCAAATCCAGGCGGATTTAGGCGAGCAGGGCCCTGCGCGCCGGTAAGCCTATTTTACATAGGCCTACCGGCGCGCGCAGAGCCCCGGGACTCGCGTAAGTCCCGGGGTTTTCGGAGGGGGCGTGTCGGGGGGCATGTCGGGGGCGGGCCTGAACCGCGCGGCGTTTTCGGGGCGTGTCGGGAGCGTTCCAGGGGCGGGCCCGGGGGCGTGGCTACGGCCCGGGGCAGCCCGGGGGCGTGGCCGCGCCCTCCAGACCCGCCCCCAGATCGCGTCCCGGCACGCTAGCGGCCCGCTGGCGCGCGGGGATTTACTTCTCCCTCCGGGAGGCGTAAATCCCCCAACAAAGGTAAGGGGGGGTTTAGACAGGGCCGGGCGGGTGGGTTAGGTAGGGGAAGGGAGGGGAAGGTGAGGGGAGGGCAAAAGAAAGTTCCCTCCGAGGCCGCTCCGATTTCGGAGCGGCCTTGGAGGGAACGGGGGTAGGCTGCGTGGCTCGGCGCGCGCCGGCTATACGAAATCGATAGCCTTGCGCGCGCCGATACCGGATTTCAGCGGATACGCGTGGCTACGCGCGTATCTACTGAAATCCAGCGTACTTTTGTTGGCGCCTGGAGCGCCAACAAAAGTACGCCTATTCACGGTGTTTGAAAATCTACCCCTATGTTCCTAAGAGTAAATTTTTGTGTTTAGGAATTAACAAAATTATGACATCTATAAATTCAGATACCTCTGACTTAGATCCAACTAACAATATAGAATCCAGAGCCGGGTCTGGCCAAACAATTGTCAATTATTGTCAACACAATCTTGAATCAAGGATTAATTATTCCAAAATTAAAACATGCTTATGACCATCCATTATTAAAAAAAAAAATCTTTGGACTGTTTAGATGTGAATAACTACCACCCAGTTTCCAAAATTTCATTTATATCTAAGATTATTGAAAAATCTATTATTCGTTATAACATTTTTTGAAACTACCAATCCAAAATAATCCAGTTATAGACCAGGACAGAGACATCACGTGACCCTAATCAATGAAATTAAATGTAGGTGGAATACTGGGAAGGAAACATTACTTGTGATGATTATTGTGCTTATTGCACTTTCAATATCATTAATCATCAAATTTGGATTCATAGACTCTTTGAACTAAATATTGTATGACCTGCCTTTGCTTGATTCATATTTTTAGATTGTACTTTTCAAGTTAAATGGGATAATAGAATAGGTTACTTCAGCTTGGAGAGTACTTCAACCATCTTTATTGGCCCCAATTCTTTTCAGTATTTACATTGCACAATTATAAAATTTAGTGCAAGATTTACTAAGGTTCTGTTGCATCCGTTGGTCGCAGATGGCTGCGACCGCTCTGCCTTACCTCTTTTTCTCCCCTCTCTCTGGGCAAGATGGCTGTCTCCGGTGCCAAGTGCCACGGGCCTCGGCGTTCTCAGACCAGCATGGGCATCCCCATCCGCCATGCTTACTCCCATGGCCTCCTAGGGTGCGAGCGCACACAGCTTTGATGCTCAAGAACACGTCATGGAGGGAACCTCGGGGGCGGCCCCACTGCATGATGTCAGTACCTCCGGGTATAACTAGCCTCCGCTTCCGCTAGCAAACTGAGTTAGCAAAGACTTCACTTTGCTACTCTGCCTGCTCTAAGCTGTTAGCTCAGCTCATTCGCTAAGGGCCTCGCTCCAGCAGATGCTCTAGACACTCGCTCTTCGGGGGGTCTCTCGCTTCCCTTCGGGGTCCTCACTAACCTAGACAACCGCTCCTCGGGGGGTCTTTTCTCTTATTCATTCCAGGATATTGCATATTGGGTACTTGCTCCTCGAGGGCCTATCTACTTCATATCCTGCACCATGAACCTTCAGTCCCACCATTCTACCATCAGAAAGATGCCTTCACTCTGTGAGTACCTCTACGAACCGGTGCTCCAACTCCACCCACCAGCCGCAGCGTCGCCTGCACTGCGGGCTCCTGCCTATCATGAACATCTGGATGAGATTACACTTCTGAGCCTGTTGAGCGTATTGGCACCTCGTGGATCAGTGCCTTACCTTCCTGCATTACCATCTATTACAGCAGTACAATAAAGATTCTATCCATTCTGTGTCTGCTGTGTCAGCCTATCGCAGTAGGTTCCCCATGGGGCTCCTCCCCATGAGCGTGGTTATCTCCATTGCGACCAAGGGTCCACAATGCCTCAAATACAACAGGCTCTTAATTCAAGGAAGAGGATGTAGTTGTTATATGTATGCTGATGACATTCAGGTCCTGGCCTTCCTCGATGACTTGAAATTTAATAAATGCTTGGATGATCTTGCAGGATGGCTACATGCACATACATTAAATAACTGACTAATTCTGAGGCAATTTAGATGATATGTTGCAAAATATGTCACAATATGAAACTAAGACTCATTTTAAAGATAAATTGACAATATTGGGGAAGTCTTAGACAAGGATTTATCTGTGATTGTTCATGTATCTAACTAAATTGATCCAGAACTGATTTTTTTTTCTATCTTTGATACATTCATCTTATATATTAGACCATTTCTAGAAAAATCAAATCTATGGATATTAGTCCTTGTGCTGATTCTTACACAGACTACTGCAATAGTAAACTCCAAGCCATTCTGATATTACTAGGGAGATTCCTTATAATATGGAAAGCTCTTTTGACTCTCCCTCCAGTTCAGATTAGGCTAGAAGGCACACTCTATTTCAGCTATCAAGGTCCCTTGCTTTGGAATGCTATCTAAACCGAGGTAAAGAACAAAATTAATTATCAGCAATTTAGGAAGTTTATAAAAATGTGGTTATTCAAAGAAGCATTTGTTCTTATATTTATTTATTTTTATTTATTTAACAGCTTTTTTATACCGACATTAAAACATAGAAACATAGAAATGACTGCAGAAGAAGACCGAACGGCCCATCCAGTCTGCCCAGCAAGCTACACACTTTATCTTTATTTTTTTTTTTTTTAATCTTTTTCTCTCACCCACCTGTTACTATTGGCTTCCAGTACACTCCAGCCCTAATTCCCCTCCACCCCACCACCAATGTAGAGAGCAGTGCCGGATCTGCATCCAAGTGAACATCCAGCTCAATTAGGGGTAGCAACCGCTGCAACAAGCAGGCCACACCCCTGCCCCATACTCTTACCCACCCCTGTTTTGTTTTTTTTGGAGATGGCAGCCCTCCATCCTTCTGCTCCATGAAGGTGGAACACCAACCACTGGCATCCCGCTCCGTGAATGCCTCTGTGGCTACTGCTGCTCCGTGCAGTGTTTTGCTGCCTCCTCTTTATTCACGTCCTCTAGACTTGATGGACCCACAGTGTTTATCCCACGCCCCTTTGAAGTCCTTCACAGTTTTAGACTTCACCACTTCCTCCGGAAGGGCATTCCAGGCATCCGCCACCCTTTCCGTGAAGAGATACTGTTACGGCTATGCCTGCTTTGTAGCCGCCTCACCACTAGAGGTCCTCCTCGAGCATGTCCTTCTGGCTGGCCCACTCCTTCCTTCCTGTCTACTCTATACACCACTCTTGTCTTTATAACCCTGTCTAGCAGTACCATCGGCGCTTCAGCATCGAGCTCACTTGGGCTCCCTGCTCTAGCCTCCCGTGCTTGGCCTTTGGGCCTTCTGTCTGCTTCTGTGTTGCCTTGCTTGCGGTGTTTGGCCTTCGGGCCTTCTGTCCTGTTCTGTATTGCCTTGCTTGCGGTGTTTGGCCTTCGGGCCTTCTGTCCTGTTCTGTATTGCCTTGCTTGCTGTGTTTGGCCTATGGGCCTTCTGACCTGACTCGCCTTGCTCTGTGTGTGTGTGTGGCCTACGGGCCCTCTGCCTTCTGTATGTGTGTTTGGCCTACGGGCCCTCTGCCTTCTGTGTGTGTGTGTGTGGCCTACGGGCCCTCTGCCTTCTGTGTGGCCTACGGGCCCTCTGCCTACAGGGTGTGTGTGTGGCCTACGGGCCCTCTGCCTTCAGGGTGTGTGTGTGGCCTACGGGCCCTTTGCCCTGCTCTGCTGCCTTCGGGCCTATGTGTTTTATGTTCATTGTCAGTGCTGTCCTGGTTTGTCTGTACCATTCTCTGTCAATCTTGTTTTCTCTTCTCGGTCACTTATACATCCAGCCATTATCACTCTTACCTGCACGCTTCCTGAATTCATCCTTACCAGCACCCAGTTCCAGTTTCCTGTACACCTGTACCTGCATTCACATTCATACATACCTCCATGCAGTATCAGTACTTAAGTTCACCCTTACCTTCATGCATCTGATATTAGGTATCCCCAGTCAGTGTGAAACTCCATTTGCCTATTCCACCTTCCCACTTGCCCATAGGGTTCATTCATTCCTGCCTGCACCAGCCAGCATCTGGACTCGTCTGCAACCCTGCCTTTCTCCACCCAGAGACACCCCTGTTACTGGTGTTCTCAACTCCTGACCGGAGCCCTACCGTGACAGATACTTCCTGACATTGGTTCTTAGTCTTCCTCCCTGGAGCCTCAGCTCGTGACCTCTGGTTCTGCTGATATTTTTCTGATGGAAAAGGTTTGTCGTAGTCTTTGGATCATTAAAGTTTTTCAAGTATCTGAAAGTCTGAATCATATCACCCCTGCTCCTCCTTTCCTCCAGGGAGTACATATTTAGATTATTCAATCTCTCCTCATAAGTGATCTGATGAAGATCCTCCACCTTCCTGGTCGCCCTTCTCTGTACCGCTTCCATCTTGTCTTTGTCTCTTTGTAGATACGGTCTCCAGAACTGAACACAGTACTCCAGGTGAGGCCTCACCAAGGAACTGTACAAGGGGATAATCACTTCCCTTTTCTTACTCGATATTCCTCTCTCTATGCAGCCCAGTATTCTTCTGGCTTTTGCTATCGCCTTGTCGCATTGTTTCGCAGACTTCATATCATTAGACACTATCACCCCAAGGTCGCTCTCCTGCTCCGTGCACATCAGCCTTTCTCCCCCCCCCCCCCCCCCCCCCCCCCCATCGAATACAGTTCATTCGGATTTTCACTCCCCATATGCATGACTTTGCACTTCTTGGCATTGAATCTCAGCTGCCATATCTTCGACCACTCTTCCAGTTTCCTTAAATCCTGTCTCATTCTCTCCACTCCTTCTGGCGTGTCCACTCTGTTGCAGATCTTAGTGTCATCCGCAAAAAGACAAACCTTATCTTCTATCCCGTCCACAATGTCGCTCACAAAGATATTGAACAGGACCGGTCCCAAAACAGATCCTTGCGGTACACCACTTAAAACCGCTCTCTCTTCAGAGAAAGTTCCATTTACCATCACACATTGTCTTCTTTTCGTCAACCAGTTTGCAATCCAGGTCACCACCTTGGCACTCACTCCTAAGCTTCTCGTTTTATTCACCAGTCTCCTGTGCGGAACCATATCAAAAGCTTTGCTGAAATCCAAGTAGATGACATCGAGTGCTCTTCCTTGATTACATCATATCGGTTTACATCTTAACAGAAAGGTGGAAATTACAAAGAACAGGGCAGGGGGGGGAGGGGACATTTATTTAGGGAGAGAAGCCTTCCTTTGGTTAAGGCTGTAATTAATACTGTACCTAAAACTCTGTTGGATCTAGGGACTAGGAATATACTATTTTATCTTGAGGTTATTTGATTTTATTATTTTTATGAGAAGTGCATTGCTCCTAAGAGTAATTTTCTATTGGTGACTTCTGTATATGCTATTTTATATACCAACAGAGTGAGTTCATTTAATGGTTATTTTAAATTTAGATGTCATGCTTCGCATTTGTATTTAATTTTGGTTTTATTGTAGAGTTTAAATATTTTATAGGATTATTTGATGAATTGGTATATGTAACGACTATCATGTATTATATAACTGTTTTGATGTAAACGCTTTGGAGTAGATTTTTTTAAAAAGGTGTGCACACCCATATGCGCCCAATTCCCGGCACGCATATGGATGCAGCTATTTTATAACATGTGCATGTGCAGGCGGGTGGGCTCATCTGCGTGCAGGGTGGGTGGGGGATTTTTGAAATTGCGTGCAGCGACACGATTTGCCTTTTTCCCCAGTTCCCTCCCAGTCTGCACCAAAACAGATTTGAGGATCTCAAAGATCTCTGTATTATAAGGAATCTCCTTAGTAAGATCATTGGAATGGCTTGGAGTTTACTATTGCAGTAGTCTAATTGTGTAAAAATCATCACATGGACTAATAACCATAGATCTGATCTTTCTAGAAATGGTCTAAGATGAATGTATCGACGACAGAAAAAAAAACCAGTTCTGGATCTCTAAGGAACAGATGTAACTTTTTTGTGCCAGCCTGCTGCCGGCGCGTGCTTCCCCGGGACAGGGCCTAATGGCCACTGTCCCAGCCGGCCCCTGCCAAGACCATGCCTCCCGGTCTGCCCTTTTTCCCCTCGGTCAACACTTCTGTGCGTACCAGGGGATACGTGCATGGCTGGGCCGTTTTTATAATGCACTCCGCGCGGGCGCAGCCCAGCTACGCACATATCTCCCAGTTTTAGCGCGTGCAGCACTTTGAAAATCTACTTGTTTGATTTTATGGTATAATACGATATTAAACTAAATTAGACAAAAGGTAGCAGGCACTACCATAATAATTCCAGTTGTCTTAGAGGAGTCTTGCCCACAGTCAGTGAAAGGACTTGTCCCTCAGGCAAGCCATTTGGGAGAGGAATTTAAAGTGGTGTAAAAAATATCTGATAATCTGCATATTTAATCTAACTTGATTTATTTGAACCAGTTATCCAAATACAGAAAAGAATGACAGACTAGAAATTTGCCAGTCCTTTTAATGAAGATGAAAAATTCAAGAGTTCATCGAACCTATTCAACAAACCTTGTTTAATGGAAAGGCCATCTCAGTGGCAAAATCCAAAGGAGATTATAAGAAATCCACTGTCATAGGAGAGGCGGATTAAGTTCAAAATTTTTGGCTCCATTTCACATTTCCCCACAATCCACCAGGAAATATCTGAATGATTTTCTCCAGTAGATCTGCATTTCTCTTCCAACTCAAAATCTGCCTGGTTTGATTTAAACACCAAATTGTTCACACATAGCTGTCACTGATATTGTAATATGTAATCTGGAATAGCTCATTTCATATGGTATAATAAACATCAAACTCTCCAAAGAACAGTTTATTTTGATTTGGACCCCAGCCCAGGTTAGAAGAATCTGAAGGAGAAGCTGCCTTTATCATCTGCTATCTTGCTCAGCCCTAGAACACACTTTTAAATATGTAACTCTCTAATTCTAGATTTTTTTAATTAAACATTTTATAGCAAACTATTAAATGTGTACAACTTCAAATGAAATATGCTTTTAATTTTAACAAGCAATGTTGGCTTTGAACAGATATATTTTAGCTACCCAGGTGCCTTCTTTTAAGTGCTCTGTGTGTTTCTTACCCTATAATTTACATAAGCATTAACTGCTGGAATAAGGCATGCAGTAGTTCATAGGAGAGACTTACCCACTACTAGATTTCTACATTTCAGGAACATATTACACTTTGTTTCCAATCTATAATTACATATGCAGATGTTTACCATTTTCAGCATACAAAAGATAACTCATGGGAGCTGTCTAGAACCTTGTGCGATGCCAGGCAGCAATATCAATTAGGTTTGTATAACTATATAAGATTACATATTTCTTAGTCACAATATGAATAGCTGCAATTTCTTTATCAATTCTAAGATTATGAAATTTCTGTTTTCAAATGTTACTTATAAATAAGCCATAGAAACAGGCAGTAATATTTCATGCTATCTTTGATTTAGATATCATGTGATAGTGTGATTGATCACATGATTAGATTTTACTGTTTTGTTGCTCACTGATCACCTGACTAGGTAGCATCCGTAGGCAAGGCTTCAACCTTTGCTTATGCCACCAGTTTGGTTGAAATAATGCTTTTTCGTTCATCTGTTCTTCAAAAGAAATCCTATGCAATTTAAATCGTTTTCATCTTTGGGGGGGTTCTAACAATTAAAAAATTGCTTAAAAAATTAAAGAAAATACAATGCAATCCAGTATAAGCAGCACAAAGTAAATGCTTTTCTTCATATTAAATGTATTCTAATTAAGTCTCAGATGCTTTAAGGTTAGTAGGCTTGATTGTCCTCTACATTGAGATAGTAAGACTGGACTACTTACTTTACCATGACACAATATGTTATCATCTTTTTCAAATTGCATTTCCAACTGTGTTTGTGTTCAATTCTGAAATTTTTCATCAGAGCAACAAAGGATAAAAATCTAGATATAGGACAGGTCAAAATCATTCTATAGTATAAAGTGACATCCTGTTACACCTTCAGTTTTGTTATGGTCACCAAAACCCTTTTGGTGATACTCTGATCTCTTGTTATCGTTGCTTTTGTGCATCTCGTGAAACAGACTAAATCAGAGGCCCACAAACCTAGCCCTCAAGGGCCACAAGCCATTCTGAATTTCAAGATTTCCACAATAAATATGCTTTAGACAGATTTGTTCACAACTGAAATAATGCATGCGAATCCTAAAAACCAGACCAGTTTTTGGCCTTGGGGAATGGATTTAGGGACTCTTGACTTACATAAAGTCAAACGAAGAGTCAGAATGCAACTTCATGATACAGCATGATAGTGACTACCTGAACTGAAAAGAGGGCCATTATGCAGGCAGGACTGCCACTTGCCAACTCACCGGTCTGTTCAAAGAGGCTAACCCAGCACTGGATTTAATGCACTGTGGGAATGGCCATGGTGCTCTCATTTTTGTAAGAAAAAAAAGCAGAGTTACATCTCCATGCATGCAATAGGGAAAAAATCAGGAATGGGTCAGCTTTTTTGGGCTGATGCAAGTTGGTAACCCTAGGCCAGCATTATAGAAATTAAATCATAGTCATAAATACCATGAAGCAGTTGTCATAGTGATTAGCTTTAGTGGGACCTTACACTGTGCTACACTAAAACATGACAGAGCTGGCTACAATGAACACAAATACCATAGACAAAGCATGAAGCTTACCAACATGAGGGACTTGCATGCCAATTATAGCCGTTATGAAAAATAAGCTTCATTATACAACTAGAACGTAACAAGTACATTTTAAAAGGAGAGTGCGTGAGCCCATAAATGTGCAAATTGGGCACACAATCAAAGACACACTTGATTTTTTATTTTGATATTTGATTTACCATATTTTTCGCTCCAAAAGACGCACCTAGGATTCAGAGGGCGGAAATTAAAAAAAAAAAAATGGTGTACTAAACCAGCTCTGTTCCCGGGCGTCTATGCATCTTATGGAGCAAATTAGGGGAGTGTATAAAATTGTTTTTGTCCTCATTTCGTTTTCTGGTCTGGGGAGGGCATTTTGGTCCACTCCCCAGATCAGAAAACTTTTATCATTCTCTTTCTGTGGGAAAAAAATCCCCAACCCCCCCATCCCAACACTTTAAATTTAATTAACTAAACCCCCCACCTTCCTGACCTGCCAAAGGTCCCTGGTGGTCCAGCGGGGGTCCGGGAGCAACCTCCTGTACTTGGCCGTCGGCTGCCAGTAATCAAAATGGCGCCGATAGCCCTTTGCCCTTACTATGTCACAGGGGCCCACCAATGGTACCAGTAGCCCCTGTGACATAGTAAGGGCAAAGGGCCATCGGCGCCATTTTGATTACTTACAGCTGACGGCCCAAGTCAGGAGATCGCTCCCGGACCCCCACTGGAACACCAGGGACCTTTTGGCAGGTCTTGGGGGGGGGGGGGGTCAGGAGGGCGGGGGGGTGTAGTTCAGTGTTTTTTTTTATATTTGCTCCATAAGACTCACAGACATTCCCCCCCCACACACACACACTTTTGGGGGAAAAAAGTGCATCTTATGGAGCGAAAAATCGGTAATTAGCTTTTGATAATTTATTAACCTTTATTTTACTATTATGATATTTATGTAATTTTTTAGTTATTTTTATTTTTATGATTTTTGTATTTATGTAAACCATTTTTTACTAAACTTTGTAAAAGCGGTATAGAAACACTTTTAAATAAAAATAAATAAATAAACATACGCTTAATTTTATATCATGCATGCAAATACACGTGTATCATTTAAAGTACCCCTGCCGCACATATGTGTGCATTTACGCACACAAGTGACCATATGGGGGGAGAGAGAAAGAGTGCCTCTCTTAGAGAGACAATCTGACACTCTATATATCTCTCACTGTAAGAAGAGCACTTTCAACTCAGGGTGGGTTTTGGGGGACGGTGTTACCAGGATCTGCAGACCCATGTGCCCTAAGCAGACCAATGTAATTCCGCCCCCCCCCCCCCCAAAAAAAACCCACCCTGAGTTGAAAATGCCCCTCTTACAGTGGGAGATATATAGAGTGTCAGATTGTCTCTCTTTCATCCCCCCACCCCCAGTGTTCAGGATCCCTCTGGCTCTAAATCTCCAGGACCAGTAGTAAAGTTATGCAGATAACACGGCACATGTTACCTTAACTTGCTTGCGCGTGGCCCACATACGCGTGTATGGGGCCATTTTTGCGTGAGCAACTCTTTTAAAACCTATGTGAAAGCTTTTGGATTTTCATTAATTTGACTTGTTTAGGGAAAGTCAACAAGTACAATTTGCTATACTTATTTTCATCTCTGGGCACTTGTTCACAATACTAATCTTCCACAGTAATGAGAGAAACTCTTACTCAGACTTGCACAGAAACAGGATCTCAGAGCTTCCTTACCCTCTTTATGAGAAATTCAAGATACTTTAGTAAAAGAAGCTGGACATGATTTAATTTTCAACTCTGAGCCACACTTATTTCTGTCATTAGCATACAAATAGCTGGTTTTTAGGGATAAAGCAGAGTGGCTTACCTGTAACAGGTGTTCTCCTAGGACAGCAGGATGTTAGTCCTCACACATGGATGCCATCATCATATGAAGCCCGGCACAGAAAACTTCTGTAAATTTTCTAGAACTTTGACTGGCACACTGAGCATGCCCAGCATGCCAGGATCTGTGCGGTCACATGGGGTCCCTCTTCAGTCTCATTACAGAGAATCACAAAAATAAACCGAGGATGGAGGGTGGGTTTCATGAGGACAAACATACTGCTGTCCTAGGAGAACACCTGTTACAGGTAAGCAACTCTGCTGTCTCCTAGGACAAGCATGATGGTAGTCCTCACACATGGGTGAATACCTAGCTGCAGGCTGTTTCCGAATGGAGCACACCAACAGACACCAAACAGATGCCAATGGGCACAACAACCTAGGTGCTGTTGGTAACAGAAGAAGACAGCCTGAACCCAAAAAAACAGGGTCCTAGGAGGAGACTTGAGTTTAGACCTGAAAAAGATTATGGAGGACAAACTACTCAAAGCTACTATCCTGGTGGCCGTCTCTGTCCAGAGAACTCCATATTGCAGCTCTGTAGATCTCTGTCACAGGTACCACCATGGCTCTGACAGAGTAAGCCTTAACATGGCCCCCAAGCTGCAGTCCTGTTTGCATGTAGCAGAAACTGATGCAGCCTGCTAGTCAGGTAGAGAGGTTATGCTTGGCCACAGCAACTCCCATTCTGTTCTTATCAAATAAGATCAAGAGTTGTGTGGACTGCCTATGGCCTGCTGTCCTCTCAAGATAGAATGCCAAGGCTATCTTACAGTCCAAAGTATGCAAAACCCATTCACCTGAGTGCGAATGAGGTCTGGGAAAGAAGGTGGGCAGGACGATAGACTGGTTCAGATGGGTCTGATACCATCTTAGGCAAGAACTTAGGGTGAGTATGGAGAACCACCCTATCATGTGGGCAGGATGATAGACTGGTTCAGATGGGTCTGATACCATCTTAGGCAAGAACTTAGGGTGAGTATGGAGAACCACCCTATCATGGAAGAACTTTGTATAAGGTGGGTACATCACTAATGCTTAAGGTTTGCTGACCCAAATGTGCTGAGGTGACTGCAACCAAGAATATGACCTTCCAGGTCAGATATTTCAGGTCACACGTGCACATAGGCTCCTTCATGAGGCGAGCTAAGATCACATTAAAGTCCCAAGATACAGGCAGAGGACGTAGAGGGGGCTTCAACTGAAGCAGACCATGCATGAAATGCCCAACCAAAGTCTGTACTGAAGCAGGTGTACCATTTACCCTGTGATGATAGGCCCAAATGGTGCTGAGATGCACCCTCACTGAGTTAGTCTTTAAACTAGCTTTGACGGGTGCAAAAGGTAGTTCAAGAGCTTCGGAGTGGAGCAGGTAAACAGGTCCATCCTGTGCTGCTCACACCAAACAGCAAAACCTCTCCACTTCAGGCTGTATTACTTTCTAGTCCAAGACTTTCTGGAGGCAACCAGAACTCAAGAAACATCGTCAGACAAAGCCAGGGCTGCAAGACTAGCCTTTCAACATTCAGGCTGTTAAAGATAATGCCCTGAGGTTAGGATGGCACAGCCCGCCCCAATCCTGTGTGACTAAGTCCCCAGACTGATCGGGTTCTAGACAGAGAGGCCCTGCAGGAGTGGGAACCAAACCTGCCGTGGCCAATAGAGGTCTATGAGGATCATGGTTCCCCCATTCTGCCAGACCTTCAGGAGCATCTTCATCAACAGCAGAAGCAGAGGATACACATATAGAAGCCTCTTGACCCAATGGCGGGCAAAGGCATCCGAGGCCGGTTTACCCTCCTCCCTATAAAGGGAATAAAAAGACTCCACCTTGTAGTTGCAGGGGGAGGCAAACAGATCCACATCTGGGATACCCCAATGATGGAAGATCATGTTTGCAACCACCAGATCCAGGCCGCCACTACGTTCTCTGTCTCCACCAGGTACACCATTCAAAGTAATATACCCTGAGAACGGGCCCAGGACCAAATGTGAGTCATCTCCTGGCACAAGAGGAACAATCGTGTGCCCACCTGCTGGTTGATGTACCACATCACCACCTGATTGTCAGTCTGTATTAGGACCAATTTGGTCACCAAGCAATCCTGGCATGCTGATAGACCATAATGTATAGCCCGGAGCTCTAGGAAGTTGATTTGGTATTGAGCTTCCTGAGCCGACCACAGGCCGTGGGTGTGGAGCCCCTCCACATGGGCACCCCACCCCAGTGTGGATGCATCAGTGGTGAGGGGAATTGCAAAAGGACCCATTGCTCCAAATTGGCCTGGTCCTTCCACCAGGACAAGAAGGCCTGGAGTGGTGGCATGACACATATATGTGCACGGAGGTCCTGGGAGGCTTACTGCCACTGGAAGTGCAGGGTCCACTTCCCCTGCGCATGTGCAGGCGGGCAAAGGCTGTGACATGGACTGTGGCCACCAAATGACCCAGAAGGCAGAGCATGAGGTGGATGGTGACCGGGCACACCAAGCCCACCAAAGCCACCAGAGTGAGTGCCTAGTCACAGGGCAGATATGCCTTGGCCTCCGCCGCGTCCAGGCAAGTGCCGATAAAATTCAGGCGCATTGACGGGTCAGATAGGACTTTGGGTAGTTGATGACAAACCCAAAAAAATCCAAAACCTGAATGGTCAAGCGCAGAGACTGAAGCATTCTCTCTTGCGAATTGCTCATGATCAACCAGTCGTCCAAGTAGGGGAACACATGCACCCCCAGACAGTGCAGATGCACTCCCACCGGTGCCAGACATTTGGGGAAGATGTGAGGTGCCAAGGTGAGGCCGAACGGCACCCTGTATTGAAAGTGCATGGTGCCCACTAGGAAGCGGAGGTATCTCCGGTGACTGTGGGAGATCTCAATGTCAGCATACGCGTCTTTGAGATCGAGGAAGCAAAGCCAGCCTCCCCTCTTCAAGAAAGGGATCAAGTGCTGAGGGAGACCATTTTGAAATTTTTTCGTTTGAGAAAATGGTTTAAAGCTCTCAGGTCTAGGATAGCAGATTATGAGGGCGGAGAGCTCGGACAGCAGTATTTCCTGATGGGAAGATCGACTCCAAGAGAGGCACGGGGCAGCATCCCCAGGTGCACTCAGGACGTTTAAACGATACCCTCGGTGAATGATGGAGAGAATCTGACATCCTGGAACATGATGACACTGACAACAGTTGATCCCCAGCACTCCTCTCTGGAGGGGGACCTGGTATGGGAATGGGCATTGATGGCTTGGTGTCCAAGGGCTACGCCCGACCCTGCGGCATCGACGCATTGGACACCAGCGTAGACGGCCCCAATTTCCTAGAGCCAAAAAGTTTCTTCATTTTATCCAAACATGCCCGACAACCTTTAGGGGTCATCTGGTCGCAGAACCGGAAACCCCGGACATCATGTGATGCCCCCAGGCAAAGAATACAAACTTCATGTGGATCAGTCAGAGACATGGTCCGTGGGCACTGGGGGCACCAACGAAAACCGAAGGAAGCCATGCTTCAGGCTGGCAAGCGGTTGGTATAGAGCGAACACAGAATCCAAAAAAACCCCGGAACCGACCGCAAAGAAGGTAGAAAACTTACTGCACCACCCTACTAACTAGGGGGACTAGGGAACAGGGACCCCGACGCGGAAGCAAAGAAAAAACTGCAAAAAAGCAGAAGAAAAGACAGAGCAGAGCTCCACAAACTGCGAGGCAACAGCACCACAGAAAGAAAGAGACTGAAGGGAGACCCCGCATGGCTGTGCAGATAGTGGCATGCTGGGCATGCTCAGTGTGCCAGTCAAAGTTCTAGAAACTTTGACAGAAGTTTTTCATGCCGGGCTTTATCTGATGATGTCACCCATGTGTGAGGACTACCATCCTGTGTTCTAGGAGAAAAATTATTTCTTTATATGCAATAGGATTTACTATTCCAGGGGAATCATTGTATTCTCTCAAACTCAGAACAGTATTTATAATTTATGATAGTGTCCTCTTTTCTTACAACAGAATATAATATTTATAGTTGCTATTTTTCATTACAGTGTGCATCTAGGGTCTTGTTCTAACCAGTAGACCATACTTCTTATCCCCAGATTACTAATACATACCAATATCTCTTCCTTTCCAAATATATGACCTATCCAAACTAATACAATTATTAGGGGGGAAGGAAGTATAAAAACATTCTTACAGCATGCATTACAGCCTCGTCATGGAGAAGACTATGCTAGAAATAATTATAAAGGTTATCTTTGACACGCCTTTACAAAAAAAAGATCAATGCAAAGTACAATTAAAACAAAACTGGTACAAAAATATAAAATATAGCCCCTAGATTCTTCAAAATGCTATAAATTTTGCACAAATAACCCTTACACTAAAAAAAAGGGGTGTGGTTAGGGTAATTTATCACAAAGTGTGCTATTTAGTGCTTTGCATAGGTATTTTATCACAACGTGTGTTAAATTTATCACACCCATGATATTTCCACTTTATAGCTTGTGAAGTGCCCAGTCACAGACAGGCAATGGCTTGTTTTGCGCTGCTCCTGGCGAGAGAGTGAGAGCGATTCTTTATAAGGCTCTCATATTAGTCAACTATTTATACCACTATAGGAGGGTCATCTAGTAACTTGAGTTGAGGTTTTGGTGGTGGTCTAGGGTTTTAGGGCCAATTTTATGCACAGGTAGACGTATGGACAGCACAGTACACATCAGTGAAGATTTGATGTGATTTGGAATGAGGAAAGATACACAAAGATGAGATTTCTATAATATACTCTCAAGCTAGGGTGAGAGTACATTATAGAAATCTCATCTTTGTGTATCTTTCCTCATTCCAAATCACGTCATATCTTCACTGATGTGTACTGTGCTGTTCATACGTCTACCTGTGCATATAAAACTGGCCCTAAAACCCTAGACCACCACCAAAACATCACCTCAAGTTACTAGATGACCCTCCTATAGTGGTATAAATAGTTGACTAATATGTGTGCCACCCCAGAGGCTCTCGCTCTTTCTTCCCCCACCCCTTTCCTGCAAATCCCATTTTGAGCATATTGCACAGCTTAACATGCAGTTATTTCTGGTGTTAAAACGTGTGTTACGCTATTGCATGCAATGTTAAACTAACCTCATGTTCATAAACAATGCCCAAACTCCTCCCCTTTGATTAAAATTTGCATTTGCATCTTGCGATGTGATAAATAATGCATGTGTAATGGAATTATCGCGGGCATAAGGGCCCTATCACATTTTGATGAATGACCCTGTTAGAAACAAACAGATAATTAAAATCAATCAAAACAAAATACTAAAATACAAAGACCCAAGCAGGTCACTTAGTAAGCCCAATGAGTAAAAATAAAACCATATGAAAAATATCATAAAATCAGGAAAAATTCATTGTCTCTGAGGTCATGAAGTGTCCATATGAAGCACTGTTAAAAGCTTTTGTAGAATGCCACGTCTTCAAAAGATGACAAAATATGCCGTAATAATTGGTCAGATGAAGATCCCTGGAAAGAGAGTTCCACAGAAGTGGAAGAAAGCAAGAAAACCCTTTGGCCCAAGTTCTAGAAAAGTATGCATCCTTCTGTGAAAGAACAAGCAGAGGCTCATTAATCTCAGAACCCAGGAGGAAATATAATGGATTCAATGATTCCATAAATATCAGGGACCCATTCCATTTAAAGATTTAAGTGCTATAGTTAAGACTTTGAAGTGAGTTTATAATGTCACTAGAAGCCAGTTTTTATCAATGCAGCATTCCTACAGAAGATATTCATTGTGCTTGATGTAGGCAGCCTTATGTGCAATTCATTTTACATTCCAGGTGACACATTGCCATATCACTGTTCACCCATATAGTCTTTCTTCAGAGCAAACTGAAAAAGCATTTGACACAGAATATCAGCAGGTATTAAAAGAAGAGCTCAAAATGCCCTGATCTATCATCTCACTACATTTAACCATTTTAGTTATTTAATAAGAATTCAAAGTGGGAGGTTAATAAAATTCAGCAGTGGGTGTTCTTATCGATGAGCACGACTGCAGGGAGCCAAGGATATGATGGTCTACCGATGAACCAAGGATGCTGAAATTTCTCACTAAGTGTTAAAGATATCTATGCATTTTTTTCTGAGATATTTATATAGGTTAAATTCAAGGCCTGGCACAGTTGGTGTTGAAACTATAACAGCTGAGAACTAATTTGTAGGAAAAGCCTGCAGAGCGAGCAAAACCAAAAATATAACTCTAGTCATTTTCAGTGGAGATAAAAGAGCCTTTGTGCTCTGCGTTTATACTGCATGTGTAATAATTCAGTACACGAGAATTTCAAATGGAAATGTTGTGTCCCTATCAAGTATAATTTCCAAGGTAAGGAGAAGAGTTGTTTCATGCAAGCTGATCATTTAATCACAAAAGACAGAATGATCTGGAGTTTCTCTACATCCCCAAGTTTAATGATGGGAAATTTAAGTTTGCTACAGGTCCAGGTACTTGAACAATTCCACACTTCTAATTTTAAATTAGCCATGCAGCAGAAAACAAAAGAAATACCTTGTACTTGCTGTAACCCAGGTTTAATTGAAAAATACCTACATCTCTGGAGTGCACCAAGCTAGGAAATTGCCTGAAAATTACCATGCACTACCTTCTCCACCTAAAACTACTTATGGATGGGAAGGTACTTTAGGAAATGAACAAAAGGCTTTTTATTTTCAAAGTGAGATTTTAGTCAGAGATTTTAACATCCACATCAATCACTTGGGCTTGACCCAGCCATATCCCAGCACATGAGAATTGTAATGGAATGCCAAATCTTTTGAGGAGAAAACACAATTAAATGCTTTCATTCAAGGTAAAAGCAATTCATAAATGCTACATCTCCAGGTATGATTCTGAGCAATTTGACATGTGTATACCCTAATCCAGCGCAGATGGTTGCTAAATTACAAGACGACTTGCTGATGCTGCCAACTTGGAGACTACAGCTGAGGAATAGTCTCAGGATTTTAGACTCAAAGCTGTTTGAAGCCAAAAGAATTATGGCAACACCACTTTTAGGTCAGGATGCAGAGTGTTGCTGTATTAATACCCTTTGACAGCAGATCCATATTTGCTATTAAACCTAAAAGATGCTTCTAAGGCAGTGCCCAGTAATCTTGTCATCAGATCCAGCTTCACTTTAGCAGGCTAAGGCCATTCCCAGCTTTCTAAGTTCCACTGTACTGAATTTTGACATTGTTTATCTTGAACACAGGATTGCAAACCCTAGAAAGCAATTTGGCAAGTGTTTAAGAAAAATAATATTCCCTAGAGATCCTCTAACAATGAATACTATAACATATAACAAACTATGAGGATCCTTAGTGCCTTGTTGGCTTAGGTTTGTTCAGAGGGAAGTACACAGCAAGAGTGACTTTTATACCTACTTCTTTAATCAAATGCTTTTTTTCCTTTTTGTTTTTTTATTTCTTTTAATGGCTCATAATTCTTAAAAACAGTCTTTTAACTCTCTTGTATTGTAACTCTCGCCTTGGTAGAGAGAACGCAGTATATATTACTTTAATCTATCATGGCTTGTTTTCTCTCCCTGATTCATTCCGCGCTCCTCTAATGCCCGACACTGACAGTGTTTCGGCGGACACTGCCGCCTGCCTCAGGGGCTCGAGAGTGCTGTGAGCATAATAGATTGCAGTTCAAAGTACTTGCACATTGATCCAGGAACATCTGAGCAGACACAAACAAGAAGCATCTCTGGTGGGTCACTGGCTGGCAGCGCATCAGACTTTGGAAGACTTACAAACAGCAGCATTAATTCAATCTCATAAATCTCCCTGTGGAGGGGATTTTGATAGCAAGCTGTTACGATTAGAGCAACGTCTTATTTACAAGTGGGACACAATGGTCCCTAAGAGACTATACAAAAATTGAGTGGTTCCATTTTTATTAGTTTTCTATTAGTTTATTAAACCATTCTTTATCAAAGGTATTCATATTGAGATATTAATACATCATTGTTTTCTTGGTGTATTTCTGAGGTTTCTACAAAAAGCATTAATAGCTATGATATGTATTGAATATCCCAACAAAGCAATGTTTTGATTGATCCTTGATAGCTTATGTATCAAACACTCTGATTTTCAATTGACCAAGTATAGAGGCTTTATTACAAGTACTTTGGTAGAAGCCAATATAGAGCCCTTCATAAAAAGCATTAATAGGAGGCTAATTATTTTGATAATTTGAGCAAGTGTGACTAACATTTTTTTGTCTTTGACTCATTTATGACACATTTCAGTCTTCCTTAGTAACTATCGATGTCATTAATTCTGTGATTGGTCCCTTGACTCTTTTAAAAAATGGAGCGAGTCGGCAGCCGCAGGAAATTCAAGTTGGCAATTTGAAACTATCTTCACTCCGGCAAAAAGTAAGTACCACGTTGGCTCTTTATTTGCTTTTAAGTGCAGGTGTACATTGAACTGTAATCTATTATGCTTACAGCACTCTCGAGCCCCTGAGGCAGGCGGCAGTGTCCGCCGAAACGCTGTCAGTGTCAGACATTAGAGGAGCACAAAATGAATCAGGGAAACAAGCCATGATAGATTATACACTGTGTTTGTTACAAGCACGACCTCCTTCGGCCGTCACACTCCAAGGCACGGAGGCGCGGTCGTCTCTAAACAGGGTTGTGAGCCCTTGGGCCACGGCATGACCCAGGGAGGAGCCACAAGCCAAACCGTGGGAGGTGAGCTGGTGCGAGCATGGGTACATGGCAAGATATGGCAGACGCAAGGACTCGGGTACAAGAGCTGACCCTCAACCGGATCTGCACACCCCAGACAACCAACAACGCAATGCTGATTGATGAACAGTCCTCTGACCGCTCCAAGCCCTTTCGGACCTGCCACTGGGTATGGCAATGGGTGGCAGGCCGGAATGAGGACGAAGGCAGACGGAGTCCTTGAAACACAGAAGACTTGAGACTATGACTGATGTGATGGCATCACAGATGAGGGGCTGATGCGACGGCATCACAGACGAGGGGCTGATGCGACGGCATCACGGATGAGGCAAGAAGCTGGGAAGGTAGACATTGGCACTGTCTCTCAGGGCGCCCTACACAGCCCACCTTCAAGGGCGGACCCAATGGGCGGGTCGCGGACCACCCTGTCCCACTGCGCGCCCTACACAGCCCGAGGAGGCTGGTCACGGACCACGAGGAGAGAGGGATAGGTGCAGGAAGGAATCCAGCCAAGGCAGGACTTCGATGACTGAGCCGATGTCATCCAGAGAACCACAAAGGCTGGCAGGTCAGGAAGCTCAGGAGCTCAGGACAAGAGTCCACTGCCGGCATCTCCACAGACAGAGACGTGTCACCCGGAGATCCACGGCCGGCAGAACGGAAGGCTCAAGAGCACAGGAGTAAAACATCAGGAAAGGCTGGAACACCAGGAAGGCTGAGACATAAGGAAGCCTGGATGAGGGACCTCTGGAACACAAGGAACACAGGAAGCATGGAGACAACAGAAGAGCAGAACATCAGGCACCAGGAACTTTTAGACATCCGAAGACAGGGACAAAGGACGTCAGGAACCTGAAGATGCTGAAGACCAGAACGATGAACATCTGGAACATGGAGACAGCTAAAGACAAGGACATCCGGACTCAGCCGACACTAGGACTGGAAACAAGGAACATGAAGACACTGAACACAAAGCCATCAAAGCAGAGGAAGACCACGGAGGACCTGGACCGGTCAGAAGACATAGACGACTGTGGAACCCGATCCAAAGGCCGACATCAGGACTGAGGACAAAGAACATGAAGACACTGAACATGAAGCCATCAAAGCAAGGAAGACCACGGAGGACCTGGCCAGGTCTGAAGACACAGACAACTGTGGAACACGATCCAAAGGCAACGAGAGACTGATGAAGAATCCCTTTTATAGGACTGAAGCAGGAAGTCATCATGAGGTGGAGCCAGCAGCACTTCCTGGGGCTGGCCCTTTAAATGCAGTGAAGAGGTGCGCGCCGGCGCCTAAGGGAAGTCTGAAGAGAAGAGGTAAGTTGCAGGACCGCGGACAGCGGTGCTTTCCTGCACGTTCACGCGACAGAGCAGGGAAGGCAGATTGATTACAGGTAGGCTTCAGGGCAGCCTCCAGGCTGCCGAACGAGGACCCCGAAGGCAACATTGTGGCTCCCTGCCGCAGAGGCTGACCTGGGGCGGCTCCAGGCCGCGAAGAGGAGGTGGACAGCAGGGCCTCCAGGCCATGGTCTTGGCAGCGGGTCAGGCCGCGGCAAGATGGTGCTGGCGGCGGCCCTGCCGCACGGGACTCAGCGAGGGCATCGGCGTCAGCAGCTGCTCGGCAGCGACGGCCCTGTTGAGTGGGGCAGAAGCTGCTGTGGCCTCCGGGCCACAAGGGATGGTGTCGGCGGTGTCCTGCTGCAACGAAGCTGGCTGGCGGCGTTCCCTGCCGCGGGGCAGACAGGCAGCCGAGAGGTAGGAGGCCTGCTCGCGGAGAGTAGCTCCGCGGGCAGGAATCATAACAGCGTTCTCTCTACCAAGGCAAGAGTTACAATACAGGAGAGTCAAAAGACTATTTTTAAGAATTATGAGTCATTAAAATAAATAAATAAAAAAAAAACCAAAAAGCAAAAAAGCACTTGATTAAAGAATAAAAATGGAGGGAAGACAGCTCTGCGAGTAGGTATAAAAGTTATTCTCACTGTGTACTTCCCTCTGAGCAAACCTAAGACAAGGCACTTAGGATCCTCATAGTTTGTTATATGTTATGGTATTCAAGTGTTTAAGAAATCCAAGAATGGATTAACCTGTCAAATTTGACTAGAGGCCATTAGATAATTCTAATGTCTAGATCTGGAAGTTAAAGATTTGTATACTGAGCTTCCTGTAAAATATTCAGAAAAGACCTATATAGGTTGAAGAATTAGGTCTTTCTACTTTGGGAAAGTGAAGGGAATAAAGTCATTAATAATGATGCACTGACATAAAATAGTTTTTTGCCTATAGATATTTTTTTATATATCATTTTCTTTCATTAGGACCAATACTGTAAAATTATTGGATGGCTCCTTGAAAATAATTAAAGTTAATTCAGGAAGCCTGGATAACAGTTGCTATAAAAAGTTCTTTGTTACTTGGAAGGTCTGATGTATAGAAATGGCAGGTACATGTTATCATTACATTTTTATATGACATCCTTGACAACAATAAATTGTTTCATATACATTAAAACCTATTTTTAAAATACCCTTGAGGGACACTAAACATTTACACAGAAAAATTGTCTCTAAGGGGTTCTCATGTGAATAGATGTTTCCAATTCATTAGGAATGTGCAAGAAAAAAAATTGTTTTTTGGTTAATTTTGGGGGGGGGGAAAAAACAAAAATATATAAAAAAACCCCCTAAAAAAATGAAAACAGGGCCTCCCATCCCCCCCACTTGTAAAAATGCCAAGGACAGGATCCCCTTCAGCCCCCACTTACCCGATCTGGTGGGGACCTGCCATCAGCGAAGCCTAACCCAGGCCAAAGTCTCAGCCTTGCATAGGCCGAGGCTGAGGTAGGTCATCACGGCCTCAGCCTTTGCCAGAGCCCAGGACAGACACTGGGGCCTTGACTCATGCCCAGGTCTGATGCTGTGACCCGGCTAAGATGTTTTTTTTATTGCACTGAAAAAATTGATCTCGAAAAAATGTTTGTTGGTGATCATTGATGAAGAAGCCATATAATTAGGGATAAGGCAAAAGAAAGCTTCTTGTCAAAAGTGCCTATTATGATGGCAAATATTTAAATCATATATTTAAAACCTATGGGGTAGACTTTAAAAGAAGCATGCATGGCCTACACGTGCGTGTGCTACCCGGCGCGTGCACCTGTAAGCCCGATTTGATAACATGTGCGCGCAGGCACGTGCATGTTATAAAATTCAGGATCAACGTGTGCAAGGGGTGCACAATTGTGCACCTTGCGTGCACTGAGCCGCACTGCCTTCCCCCATTCCCTTCCCCCTAACCTGACCTTTCCAACCCCTCCCCCTAACCTTTCCCACCCTAGCCCTATTCTAAACCCCCCCCCCCCCCCCGTCCTTTGTCATCTTTTGCGCCTGCCGGCAGGCTGCTCACCCACATTCCTCCAACACAGCGGTAATGGCTGCTCTGTCAGAGGCCTCTGGCCCGCCCCATCCCTGCTCCTTTGTAAAGCCCCGGGACTTACACGCATCCCAGGGCTTTATGCGCATCGCTGGGCCTTTTTAAAATAGGCCTGGGGCGCGGAACCTTTTTAAAATCCTGCTCTATGTGAAGGAAGTACTGACTAAACATTGGAAGCTAATCATCTCCATGGTTATCCAGGAAAGGAAACTTGTGGACAGAAAGCAGAGAGGGATCAAAAGATGCTAAAATAGAAGACATGCATTAGGCACAAAGGGTCGATATTTAACGGAGAAACTTAGAATACAATGGCATAAAAACATAAGAACATAAGATTATGCCATACTGGGTCAGACCGAGGGTCCATCAAGCCCAACATCCTGTTTCCAACAGTGGCCAATCCAGGTTACAAGTGCCTGGCAAGTACCCAAACACTAAGTAGATCCCATGCTACAAATGCCAGAACAGCAATGGCTATTTCTTAAGTCAACTTGATTAATAGCAGTTTATGGACTTCTCCTCCAGAAACTTATCCAAACCTTTTTTAAAACCCACTTTACTAACTGCCCTAACCACATCCTCCAGCAAGGAATTCCAGAGCTTAATTGTGCATTGAGTGAAAATATTTTCTCCAATTTGCTTTAAATGTGTTACATGCTACCTTCATGGAGTGCTCCCTAGTTTTTCTATTATCAGAAAGAATACATTTATGATTCACATTTTCCTATCCTACACCTGTCATGATTTTATAGACCCTATCATACCCCCACCCCACCCCAACTGTCTCTTTTCTAAGCTGAACAACCCTAACCTCTTTAGCCTTTCCTCATAGGGGAGCCATTCCATCCCCTTTATAAATTTTGGTCACTCTTTTCTGTACCTTCCCCAGTGCAACTATATCTTTTTTGAGATGCGGCGACCATAACTGAATATGGACGCAAGGTGCAGTCTCACCATGGAATGATACAGAGGCATTATGACATTCTTCATTTTATTCACCATTCCCTTCCTAATAATTCCTTACATTCTGTTTGCTTTTCGAACCACTGAAGCATACTGAGCCAATGATTTCAATATAATATCCACTATGACACAATGGGGTAGATTTTAAAAGGCCGGATTTTATGCACGTGGGCATATAAAAATCTACACATATGATCATAAGGCTCTTCTATCCAATTTCATTCCTGATTCAATGCCATAGACCCTAATTGATCTCTGGCTTTCTCTTTCTTTGCAACAAGAGTTCCTCCATGCTTCTTTCAAGGTTTCTTGAATTGGGTTCCCTGTTATCACTACCACCTCCACTGAGCCATTACATGAATCTGTCACCTTTTCTGTGAAGAAATATTTCCAGTGTTATGCCTGAATCTACCTCACTCATATTGAGCCTCAAATTGTCATCTCTTCATCTAAAGCATTCTTTAGATGAAGAGATGATCTTCAGGAACCACTAGGCCCTTTTTTTATTATCTCAAACTAATGGAAGTTTAGATCAAAGCAAGACGTTGAGCAAACCAAGACATCTATTAAAAATAAATAAAACAAAAACATTTAATCAAAAAGTGACTATCCAAGTGGCATACATTCCAAAAAAATCCTCATCTATGCAGTCAAGCTGTGGTAGCATACTACTGGACAGATGGCCACTCTTGAAGCACAGTAGTACCCTGTGCATGGGTATAGGTAACCTAGCCCTATATTTAGCCTTGTTTCCTCCATAATGTATTTCTTGATATTTGATCTCTTAGATGTGGTAGGCATGAAAGAAAAAAAATGTATCATAAACATTTATAGGTCTAAAGAAGCAAAATACAGCTAAGCACAAGGTTCTGGAAGGCAAACAGAAACATCCTTTCGTCTGTGCTACATCCTGTAAATAAACCTGTCTCCCTATCCTGGGCTGATTAGTTCTCTATAGGACATATTACAACCACTCATTAACATCCGAAAGAGCCTGCACTTTAATTGGTAGTTGCCCATGCAGCCTTTTCTCTGGTTTAATGGAATTTAAGGTCATTAAATAGTAATTTTGCTTTGTTTTAATTTCTCACTGTAATCAGTCAGCAGGAGTTAGGTTGGTCTGTATTCTGCTGTTTTGTTGAATGTCAACCTTTAGCTAAAAGTTCTGATAAAGCACAAAAGCAGCCAGTACTAGAATTGTGGAAGATATATCTTAAGAAAAACATTCTTTTCTGATGCTTGGGTCTTATTTCAAATGTATCCAATGACATAACACACCTACAAAGACAATTATATGTCAAAAATAACTAAGCAACTCAGATATGTAAATTACATGTATATACCAAGGGTAGGTCATTGCAATATCTTTGAAACAACCATTTGCAACTACACTGCCTTCTAGTGGACTGCTCTCAGGCGATAGATATCCAAGTTACTAAGTATATCATTGTTCATCTTAACTCTCTTACCTTTCTGCATGTATCAAGTGTTTTAAGTTGAAACTAAACTATCCATTTCTAAATCTGCCCTTAAAATGTTATGCTCTAGTGACACATGTCCATTGAAAGTTCTATGCCTCTGGCCTTAACACCTACTCAACAGTTTAGCATGAGAACAAAGTGATGACACAGATTGTATCACCCCTGCAATGACACCATAGAAGAGAGCATGTATGTGCTTTTGCTCTCATGGACAAAAGTTTATAAAGCTTACTACCAGGTAGGGTGCACACGAACATAGTGTAAGATACGGTCTATCAAGTAATAGCATCAGCATCAAATGTTGCATTCCATTAACCCACAGAACAAAACTTTGTTCAACATTATGCAGAAAGCATTCTTCTAGTCAGGATTTTAAATTCAGTTGGCAACACCTACCTTGGGGGGGGGGGGGGGGTTTAAATTTTTATTTATGCAGTTTAAAAAGATTTTGACAGCAAATAAACATGTCAATACAAGGCAATTATGTATATAATTGATCAATTGATCAGTACGCAAGACAAACAATTTAAAGGAAAATTCTTTATACATTGCCAGTTATAAGGAAAAGGAAGGCCCCAATTCAATAATCTGGAGCATAAGTAAGCAAAATTACTTAAGGAATAGGTGCGTTTAAATGCAATTACAATATATAAACCAATGACCAACCTGGTGAAAGTTCATTTTTTAACTCTTGAGTCTATAAATTTTTTGAGTTCCAATGGTTCTAAAAATACGTATCGCTCATTTAGATGTTTAACGATGCATTTACAGGGGAAATAAACTGTCATCTGGGCTCCCAGTTGCTTAACATCTGGACCCATCTGAAGAAAGCTTTTCCTTCTTATCTGTGTATTTTTTGTAATGTCTGGGTACATCCAAATTTTCCCATTAAGATATAGCTTTTCCTGGTTTCTTAGGAATAATTTTAACACATTATCCCTATCTTCTATCTTTTGAAACTTCACACATAAGGTACCTCTTGACTCAATTTGATTTTCCATTGATTCTTCAATAAAGTCTGTAAGATTTACTAAAGGATGGGTCTGATTTAACACATCACAGTTTTCTTGTTTTTTTGAAACAATATAAAAGATTTTTTCTAAAGAGGGCATATTCTCAGAGGTAATTAATAAATTTTCAATCAAAAATCTCTTAAATTGTTCCAAAGGAGATATTAGTTTAACTGAGGGGAAATTCAATATTCTCAGATTTTTAAACGAGAATTATTTTCAAGTACCTCTAACCTTCTAGAGTTAGAGGTTTCTCCTTTTATCAGCCCTAGTTGTACTTCCTGAATCTGAACTAATTGTTTCTCTAAAATCTCACATTTCTCAGCATTTTTCTTAACTTTTTCTTCTACAATTTTCCCTTGTGTTTGTACTTCAGACATTTTCACTTCTAGATTTTTCATAGATGTTTTTAAATCCATTAAAACTTCCATATATTTTCAAGTGTGACACCACAATTTTCCTTAAATTGAGGATTTCTTTTCTTAATGACACTTTCACCAGGTTGTGAGTAGTTACCAAGCCCTACCCCTCCTTTAGCGCCTTTAGGTGTTGATGTAGAGGATCCAAAGATATAGATCTTCCTTCGTTGCTCTCCTCTACTACTACCAACGAAGTATCTTTGGAACTTCCTCCTATATTCACTCCATTTCCAAGTCCCTCCCCGAGAATGGGCATTGAGTCCACATCTTTGGTAGGATTCAACCCCTCTGAACCTGGATTGAGTGAAAACTAGGCGGTTCTGGAGTCAAAGGTGCTCCGGGCTTAAAGAAGTCTGAAATTGTTCCTGAGATAATGGTAGCTGCTCCTGCTCCATATCTAGTTCGGATGCACCCGGAGTATCTGCATTTAATGTTCTGAGAAAGTTTTCAATTAGCGGTTGGGAGGAAGCTAGATTGGGAACAGTCGGGGTCTCTGGACGCAATCTTCCCTTCCTCTTAGTATGAGGCATACTTTAATAAGGCTATATCCTTCTCAGACGTCACCTTATTTAATAATATAGAGACCTTCAGTGAGGGACAGAGAGTGTTAGAACTTTTGAAGGGGAAATTAAATATTACAACTTACTTAATATTCATTACTTCTCTTCATTTACTTTCACTCTCCGATTTCAGTCTTTAAGTAACCCGGAAAGCGGCTTCAACCGCGCGCCGGGACGGCGACTGCGTGCCGAGGGGGGGTCCGGTTTTAGCACTACCGGCCCCTCCCCTTGATGACGTCAGGCACAGGAACCAGGAAGTAGCTGACAAACCTCCACGGAGAGAAAAGTAAGCAGAAATCAGCAGGAATCTTTCAGCTGCGAAGGGCAAAGCTCTTTCAGCCCTTCACACTCTGTTCACACTCTCCGTCCCCGAATACTTGCCGAGGGGGGTCCGGTTTAGCACTACCGGCCCCCTCCCCTTGATGACGTCAGGCACAGGAACCAGGAAGTAGCTGACAAACCTCCACGGAGAGAAAAGTAAGCAGAAATCAGCAGGAATCTTTCAGCTGCGAAGGGCAAAGCTCTTTCAGCCCTTCACACTCTGTTCACACTCTCCGTCCCCCGGGTTTTTTTTTTAAGTGATTTATTTGGGCAAAAATCATATTAATTATGTTAAGCAGCAGTCTGGAAATTTCCCACCCTCAGTGTGACTAAAAGCCCACCTGTTCTACAACTTGCACATTTTTAGCCACGCTGACAGGAGACATTCCGAGGAGCGCTTTTAAGTGGGAAAGGAAAAGTGTGTGTTTAGACCAGCGGTTCTCAAACCGGTGCTCGTCGACACACCAGTGTGTTTGCCAAGCACCGGCAGGTGTGTCGCGTTGGCTCCCGGTCCCTCCCGCTGCTCGTTTCTTCCTGCTGCCGTTGCCGCCGGGCTATCAGCACGTTCAAGCCCAGCGGGAACGGCAGCTGTTGCAAAAAAAAAAAAAAAGCTGTGGCATCCGCGGCTGGCCTTTTCTTCTTCCCGCGCCTGCATTCCCCCCCCCCCCCGGACCTGGAACAGGAAGTGGTGCACGGGAAGAAGAAAGGCCGTGCCGCGTGATAAACTAGCAGCGGCCGCTTGCAAGCATCGGCCCCAGTGGCGTAGCCATGGGTGGCAGGTGCCCACCCAACTTAGACCCAGCCCACCCAACTGGCACCGGAACTGCAAGGCTGTCGCGGGATCCCATCCCCACGACAGCGAACAAGAGAACCCACGCCTCGCGCGCCATCACGGCACACATGGGGAAGCGCTGCTGCGGCCGTATGGCCGACCGGTCTTCCTGTTGAGGGGGGGGGAGCGGAAGCGCCGCGTGCAGCTTCTGCTTCCTCCCCCCAATGCAGGAAGATCAGCTGCCTCTCCTGCTGCCATCCGTTCTCCTGCTATCTTCGGGCCAAACGGCCCACCGAACTTCCTGTTTGGGGGTGGGGGAGCGGAAGCGCCGCGCACAGCTTCCGCTTTCTCCCCCAAAGCAGGAAGATCAGCTGCCTCTCCTGCTGCCACCGGCCTCCTGCTATCTTCAGGCGTCGGGCCGTATGGTCCGCCGATCTTCCTGCTTGGGGGGGGGAGGGAGGAAGCGGACGTTGTGCGCTGCGCTTCTGCTACCCCCCCCCCCCAACAGGAAGTTCGGACGCCCGAAGATAGCAGGAGTCCGGTGGCAGCAGGAGATGCAGCTGATCTTCCTGCTCTGGGGAGAAAGCGGAAGCTTGTGCACGTGCTTGAATGTGTATGTGTGGATGAGAATGGGAGTGTGTGTGGGTGAAAAATGGAGCCTGGGTGTGTATATGGGTGAGAATGGAAGCTTGAATATGTGGGTGAATGGGAGCTCGAATGTGTGTATGTGTGGTTGAGATGGGAGCCTGGGTTTGTGGGTGGGTGAGAATGGGAGCTTGAATGTGTGTATATATGGGTGAGAATGAGAGCCTGGGTTTGTGTGGGTGGGTGAGAATGGAAGCTTGATATGTGGATAAGAATGGGTGCTTGAATGTGTGTATGTGTGGGTGAGAATAGGACCTTAAATGTGTATATGTATGGATGAGAATGGGAGCTTGAATATGTGTGGGTGAGACTGGGAGCATGGGTTTGTGGGTGAGAATGGGAGTCTGGGTTTATGTGTGTGGGTGAGAATGGGTGCCTGGATGTGCGTCTGTGTGTGCATAAGAATATAAGCCTGGGGAGGGGTGAGAAAGTGATAACTTGTATGTGTGTCTGCAGAGAATGTGAGCTTGGGGGGGGGGAAAGAGCATATGAGAGTGAGAGCTTGAGTGTGTGAGAGGGAGTCTGTGAGAGAAAGCGTGTGTGTGTGGAAGGGAAGAAGACAGTAATAGAAGAAAGACACTGAAAAGGAATTAGGAAATGAGCTATAAGGGAAAAAATGGGAAAAAGAGACCAAGACCAACTGATTAGAAAAATACAAAGATCAGACAACAAAGGTAAAAATATATATCTATATTTGAGATGTTAGCAATTTAAATATAAGCAACACAACCGCTCTCTCAAAATGTATGGACAGGTAGGAGCCGTGTATAAATCGTAATAATAAGAAGGCTAAAGTACCACAAATCACCGTGAATTATGTTTGTATCATTAAGTAAACCTCATACTTAGGCGCAGATGTGAATGCTATGCTGCATAATTTGGCATTATTTATCAGTAAAACAACAACTAGTAGACCTGCATGCCTACAGCCCACCCATGTTAACCTTGTGCCCACCCAAAAAATCAATTCTGGCTACGCCACTGCATCAGCCCCCAAGCTATTGCAGCAGACGGTAATCGGGAAAGGAGAGAGCAGCATGAGCCTCCCGCAAATCGATGAATTCTTCCTTCTTGGCCTGCGGGGGCTGGAGGAGGAGGAGCAGCTACCGTTTGTGCTCGGGGGGGGGGGGGGGGGAGAAAGGAAGTGAGTGACAGAAAGAGAGAGAAGCAGCCAGCCAGCCTGTGTGTAAGTGAGAGAATGTGTGTGATTGAGAGCCTGTGTGTAAGTGAGAGAATGTATTTGATCGGGAGTATGTGTGCGATTGAGAGAAACTGGTCAGAGAACTGATGTATGTGTATATGTGAGAGACAATGAAAGTGACTGCTCAAGGAGATGACTGATGTGTATGTGAGAGTGTGAGACAGTCAGGGATGTGGATGTGTGTGTGTGTGTGTGTGTGTGTGAGAGAGAGAGAAAAGCATGGAAGTGAGAAATCTGGGTATGTGAGAAAGCATGGGAGTAAGAAGCCTGGTGTTGTGGGGTGTATGTGAAAGAAAGCATGGGAGTGAGAAGCCTGATTATGTGAAAGAGAACATGGGAGTGGGAAGCCTGGTGTGTGTGCATGTATATGAGAGAGACTGGTTGGTAAGGTGACGGTGTGACTGGTGTGTATGTGAATGTGAGAGAGAGAATGCGATTCAGGGAATGAGAAGCCTGTGCACGTGGAGAGCGAGCATGGAAATGAGAGAGAGACTGTGTGTGTGTGTGTGTGTGTAACAGAGAAAGTGATTATGGGAATGAGAAGCCTGTGCATGTGAAGAGAGTGAGCATGGGAGTGAGAACCTGGGTGTGTGTGAGGCACAGCATGGGAGGGAGAAGCCTGTGTATGTAAGACAGAACATGGAAGTGGGAAGCCTGTGTGTGTGTATGCATGAGAGAGATCAGGTGACGGGTGTGTGTGAGAGAGAGAGAGAGAAAGTGATTATGGGAATGAGAAGCCTGTGCAAGTGAAGAGTGGGCATGGGAGTGAGAAACCTGTGTGTGTGTGAGACACAGCATGGGAGTGAGAAGCCTGTATATCTGAAGAGAACATGAGAGTGGGAAGCCTATGTGTGTGTGTATATGCATGAGAGAGATCAGGTGACTGGTGTGTGTTTGTGTGTATGTGAGAGAGAGAAAGAAAGTGATTATGGGAATAAGAAGCCTGTGCATGTGAAGAGTGAGCAAGGGAGTGAGAAAGCTGGGAGTGTGTGAGATACAGTATGGGAGTGAGAAGCCTGTATATCTGAAAGAGAACATGGGAGTGGGAAGCCTGTGTGTGTGTATGCATGAGAGAGATCAGGTGACTGGTGTGTGTGTATGTGGGAGAGAAAGAAAGTGATTATGGGAATGAGAAGCCTGTGCATGTGGAGTGAACAAGCATGGGAGTGAGAGACTGGTGAGTGTATGTGAGAAAGAGAAAGTGATTATGAGAGTGAGAAGCCCATATATGTAAGTGGAACACGGGAGTGGGAAGCCTGTGTGTGTGTATATGCATGAGAGAAACTGTTCAGGAAGGTGACTGGTGTGTTTGTCAAAGACTGGGAGATGATTGGTGTGTGAGAGACAGAAACTGGTCATGGGGGCATGACTGGTATGGTGTGTGTGTGTGTGAGAGACATGGGCCCTAAGGAAGAGGACCATGAGTATAGAGCTTAGCCACTACTGCTGCTTCTGGTGTGTGCTACAGCCTGCATGGAAGAGGAGTAGGAGAGCTGCTGGAGGGGGTAAGTAAAGGTGGCTTTTTAAGTTTATTTTTCTTGATTGACTGCTATTTTAATTATTTAATATTATGTGATGTGTCTGCTTTTTTTGAAATATTTTATTGGTGTTTTGGAGAATTTTTAATAGTTTTTATGAGTTTTTAATTGTTGGATGTTATTCTGTTCATAGTTGTTGTGAAACATTTATTCTGCTTATTAGTATAGTTTTACAATTATTTCTGTGTGGGGATCTATAGCTGCTTGCTAGTTCTGTTTTCCTAATAAGAGGTGTATTGGTTTTTAGGGCCTGATTTAATATTTGTAGTGTTGCCTTTTCATAGATAGGGTTGCTCCTGTTTGAGTGTATTCCATAATACAGGTGTAACTGTGTGTGGATTAGTTTATGTGCATTACTACAGATCCTGGGAGTATGTTAGGTCGGTTCTGTGTCTGTTACAGAGATATTTTACTAGCATGTAAGTGTTTTATCAGTCTTATTTGTTGCGTTTTCTCAAGAGGACATGCATTGGTGGTAAACTGCTGTCTTTTCATAAGTAGGCCTATTGAGCCTGAAAGTAGAAGGAATTTGAGTTGCTGTTACTGAGATGACACCAGAACCAGAATATCTTTTTTGTAGAGTGAGTTGAATGGGGAATGTCATAATTCTGCTTTACATCCATTATTGTGGATCAGGGGGGTTCCCGTGGATACAAACTGTACATTTACATCTAGCCCTGTGACGATCATGGGTCAGTGTGTCACGCATGTGAGAACCATCTGTCAGGTGTGTCCCGACAGAAAAATGTTTGAGAACCACTGGTTTAGACGACATTCTCAAATATATGCATGTACTCTTCTAGCAAACGTTCTATCTGCACAAAAACCAGGTGAAAGTGTCTGTGCATGCACTGTTCCCACGTCAATTTTAAAAATTAATAAATTCTTGCCTATTTTTCCTTTGAAAATTAGGACTTTGCACCCATATGCGTAGTTTGAAAATTACTCTCTTAATGCAATCCTATACCACCCTGGCATCATATTTCTGTGCTAAATTATGTAACTATAAAGTGTAATATCATAAAACAGCTTTCAGCACCAGAGTACAAATTATTGAGCTTGTGTCTCATCCACAGTATCTACTAGATTTTAAACCTGTTGGGCTATTTCCACTGGATTCATACATCTGAGCAATTTATTCAGGGAATGAGGAATTAAACATTGCTTATTTCATAAATAATTCCAGCAACTATTTATCATTCCTCTCCACACTATCTCTTTAAAAAAATAGTCAATAATCTTTTCACAGCAAATAACTTAGACTGTGAATTTAAAAGGAGCCTTTAATTCTTCTGCACTTTCAAACCTGGTGTCTTTCATTAGAGATGCAAACATTCAGATCAGTGTACAAAAAAAACAAACCCAGCAGTCTGGCAGTTAAACATATATTGAAGTATTGTATGCATTGCTTTATCTAATTAATACTGCTACTTTCTGCCAAAAACATCAATTTTTATTACAAGATTTCATCTTTTGGACCCACGCACAGTCATCATCTTTCTTGGCATAGTAAGGGCTGTATCCTAGGCATAAAATAAAATTAATCAAAACAAATAATAAAATATAATTCACAGAAAAATGACCATGTGCACAATTGGAGGATTGTAGGACTTCACTATCGTGGACAATGTGTCTGCACACATTACTGGTCAAACAAAATGTTATGCTTGGTGACTCATTGGGCCATTTCATGAGCCACCTCATTCACCCCTGATGCCACCAACAGCTCTCTGCAGCTGGGACGCAGCCAGTAACTAAGAGCGGCACAGGATATTGCCATGTAACTGCCTCTTGGCTCCTCTTAGGTGTGCCAGCACTCGACGTTCACACTTTTAAAATGCCAGTGGCAGGATGACAGCCACGGAGCCCCCTGATGATATCATTGGCTCCTCACTACTAAAGGCCCCTTTAGAGGAGCGACAGGCTCCTCAGCAACAGGTCTCCTGCCATGCCTTGCGCCGTCAGTGCATGTTGCCTTGTTCCTGAGTTCCTGTGTTCCCAGTGTTTATGCTTTGTTCCTGCCTGCCCTGCCTTGACTCATCCATGTCCTTCTTGTCCTGCCATGCCCTTGTCTTTTCCCGCTTCTCCTTGTCTGTCCCTTGGCTAGATCTTCCAGACTGTGACCTCTGCTTTGGACCTTGACCTTCCCTGATTGCCACCTGACCCTGCTCTTTTGCCTTGGATTTGACTACGCCTTGTCAGCTGCCTGTCCCGACCTCTGGCCCATCTCTGGTACCTCCTGTCTGCCACTAACATGATATCTGTCATTGGATTATCTGCCGGACCACCCTAAGGACCCACTTAAGACCTGCCAGCCACCCGAACCCAAGGGCTCAACCTGTGGAGAAGGCAGCTTGTATAGGTGAAGCTCCAGTCTGTTCTGCCACAGGGCACATCCATGCCACAACACTAAGGGCCCACTGATAACAAGCTCATTACACAAGAAGATATGGACATGTCCAGTGGGTTTGACCATTGCAGCCAAGATCAATAGATTAGACAAGACTTGTCAGAATCTAATAAGGGTGAAAACTGGGTTATATCTCACCTTCCTGTTAATATTACATTACACCCTTAAGAAAGCAGAGTTGCTTACCTGTAACAGGTGCTCTCACAGGACAGCAGAATATTAGTCCTCACATATGGGTGGGTGACATCATCAGGATGGAGCTCAATTATGGAAAACTTTCAGTTTCTAGAACTTTGAATGGCACCACTGAGCATGCCCAGCATGTTACCAACCCTGCATCCAGCAGGGGTCCCCCTTCAGTCTCATTTGTAGTAAAGTATGAGCGAAAAATAAAATAAAATGTAACGAACCCAACTCCACGGGGTGGCGGGCGGGTTTCGTGAGGACTAACATCCTGCTGTCCTATGAGAACACCTGTTACAGGTAAGCAACTCTGCTTTCTCACAGGACAAGCAGGATGGCAGTCCACACAGTGGGTGATTAGCAAGCTACAGGATGCCCAAATGTCAAATAGCCAAAATACCTAACGATGTGCAACAGGCATAACAACTAAGGTAGTTTTGGTGAGTTGGGCAGCCTGATCACCTCACTGGGTCACAGGAAGGAGTTGCGTTATTATATGGGAAACAGGTTACGTAGGACCGATTGGCCGAAGATGGAATCCTGTCTGCTAGTTTTGTCAAGACAATAATGAGCTGCAAAAGTATGGAGGGAGCTGCATGTAGTAGCTCTACAAATGTCAGCAAGAGGAACGGAGCGGAGGTGTGCTACTGACGTTGCCATTGCTCTTACAGAGTGTGCTTTAACACGATCCTGCAGAGGAAGACCTGCTTGATGATAGCAAAAAGAAATGTAATCTGCTAGCCAGATTGAAATGGTCTGTTTGCCTACCGGAGTACCCAATTTGGTTTTATCAAAAGAGACAAATAGTTGGGTGGATGACCCGTGGGCTGCAGTACAATCTAAGTAAAAAGCAAGAGCACGTTTGCAGTCTAAGGAATGGAGAGCTCGCTCACCTGGATATGAGTGAGGTCTGGGGAAAAAGGTTAAATGAAACTCCAACTACTTTTGGTAGGAATTTAGAGTGAGTATGGAGTACTACACAGTTGTGAAGGAACCTAGTGTAAGGTGGATATGTAACTAGTGCATGTAACTCACTGACTCTGCGAGCGGATGTTATGGCTACTAAAAAGATCACCTTCCAAGTGAGATGGCAAAGTTCCCAAGAATGTAAGGATTCGAAGAGAGGCTTCATAAGTTGTGCTAGAACAACATTAAGGTCCCATGTAAGAACTGGAGGACGTAGGGGAGGATTAAGGTGTAGTAAACCTCTGATGAAGTGAACTACGAGTGGTTGTGCTGATATTGTGGTGTTGTCGATACCTTTGTGATAAGCCGCAATAGCACTAATGTGTACACGAATAGAGGAAGTCTGTAGTCCAGATTCCAAAAGATGCCATAGGTAGTCCAGAAATTTTACTACGGAACAGGAAAAAGGGTCTATTTCCTTTGGTTCTCACTATGAAGAAATTCTTTTCCATTTTGCACGATATGATAAGAACATAAGAACATGCCATACTGGGTCAGACCAAGGGTCCATCAAGCCCAGCATCCTGTTTCCAACAGTGGCCAATCCAGGCCATAAGAACCTGGCAAGTACCCAAAAACTAAGTCTATTCCATGTAACCATTGCTAATGGCAGTGGCTATTCTCTAACTAAACTTAATAGCAGGTAATGGACTTCTCCTCCAAGAACTTATCCAATCCTTTTTTAAACACAGCTATACTAACTGCACGAACCACATTCTCTGGCAACAAATTCCAGAGTTTAATTGTGCGTTGAGTAAAAAAGAACTTTCTCCGATTAGTTTTAAATGTGCCCCATGCTAACTTCATGGAGTGTCCCCTAGTCTTTCTACTATCCAAAAGAGTAAATAACCGATTCACATCTACCCGTTCTAGACCTCTCATGATTTTAAACACCTCTATGATATCCCCCCTCAGTCGTCTCTTCTCCAAGCTGAAAAGTCCTAACCTATTTAGTCTTTCCTCATAGGGGAGTTGTTCCATTCCCCTTATCATTTTGGTAGCCCTTCTCTGTACCTTCTCCATCGCAATTATATCTTTTTTGAGATGCGGCGACCAGAATTGTACACAGTATTCAAGGTGCGGTCTCACCATGGAGCGATACAGAGGCATTATGACATTTTCCGTTTTATTCATCATTCCTTTTCTAATAATTCCCAACATTCTGTTTGCTTTTTTGACTGCCGCAGCACACTGAACCGATGATTTCAATGTGTTATCCACTATGACACCTAGATCTCTTTCTTGGGTTGCAGCACCTAATATGGAACCAACATCGTGTAATTATAGCATGGGTTATTTTTCCCTATATGCATCACCTTGCACTTATCCACATTAAATTTCATCTGCCATTTGGATGCCCAATTTTCCAGTCTCACAAGGTCTTCCTGCAATTTATCACAATCTGCTTGTGATTTAACTACTCTGAACAATTTTGTGTCATCTGCAAATTTGATTATCTCACTCGTCGTATTTCTTTCCAGATCATTTATAAATATATTGAACAGTAAGGGTCCCAATACAGATCCCTGAGGCACTCCACTTTCCACTCCTTTCCACTGAGAAAATTGCCCATTCAATCCTACTCTCTGTTTCCTGTCTTTTAGCCAGTTTGCAATCCACGAAAGGACATCGCCACCTATCCCATGACTTTTTACTTTTCCTAGAAGCCTCTCATGAGGAACTTTGTCAAACGCCTTCTGAAAATCCAAGTATACTATATCTACCGGTTCACCTTTATCCACATGTTTATTAACTCCTTCAAAAATGTGAAGCAGATTTGTGAGGCAAGACTTGCCCTGGGTAAAGCCATGCTGACTTTGTTCCATTAAACCATGTCTTTCTATATGTTCTGTGATTTTGATGTTTAGAACACTTTCCACTATTTTTCCTGGCACTGAAGTCAGGCTAACCGGTCTGTAGTTTCCCGGATCGCCCCTGGAGCCCTTTTTAAATATTGGGGTTACATTTGCTATCCTCCAGTTTTCAGGTACAATGGATGATTGTAATGATGTTACAAATTTTTACTAATAGGTCTGAAATTTCATTTTTTAGTTCCTTCAGAACTTCTGGTAGAAGGCTTTCGTGAAGCTACGATGACTTGTGAAACACTGTCTGAAAGGTTTAAAGATTGCAGAGTCAACCTTTCAACCTCCAAGTTGTCAGGAACAGTGAATGGAGGTTGGGATGACATAACAGACCGTTGTTCTGCATTATTAGCATTGGGTCCATGCCCAGGCGAATGGGTGGTTGGACTGATTGGTCACGAAGGATAGGAAGCCAGACCTGACATGGCCAATGAGAGGTTATGAGAATCAGTGTTCCTCTGTCATGCCGTAACTTCACAAGAGTTTTGCTGATGAGTGGAAGTGGAGGGTAAGCATAGAGGAGACCTATTGACCATGAGAGGGCGAAGGCATCCCCACAAATGGGCGAAGGCATCCCCACAAATGGTCCCTGAACCCCACAGTAGCATTCTGCTACTGTGGGGTTCAGGGACCATTTGTGGGGAAGAAAGGTCCGGCTGAGATTGTCCGCCATCACATTGTCCACGCCTGCTAGATAAGATGCTCTCAGTAGTATGGAATGGGAGAGAGCCCAGGCCCAGATCTGCACCATCTCCTGACACAGTAGATAAGAGCCTGTGCCCCCTTGTTTGTTTAGATACCACACTGCTACCTGATTGTCCGTTTGGATGAGGACCACTTTGCTCGATAGGCAATCCTGAAAGGCGAAAAGGGCATATTGAATTGCCCGGAGTTCCAGAAAATTGATCTAATGCTTGGATTCTGCCATGGTCCAAAAACCCTGGGTTTGGAGGTTGTGGATATGAGCTCCCCAACCCAAGGGAGATGCATATGTGGTTTGTATAATTTGGTATTGTGGAAGTTGGAAAGGTAATCCTACCAGGAGGTTGGACTCCTGTACCCACCAATTCAGGGAGAGACATAGCTGATTGGTAATGTGGACAATGTGAGATCTCTTGACTCGACTGGGACCACTGGGATTTTAAAGTCCATTGTGACACTCTCATGTCTAAGTGAGCCGTGGGAGTTACGTGAACTGTGGATGCCATGTGGCCCAGTAGAGTCAAGAGATGACAAGCCGTAATGGTCTGGCGAGACCCTATGAATGAGATTTTTTTGAGATGGTGTCAGATGTGACTTAGGGTAGTTGATAAGGAACCCCAGTGATTGGAGCAGATTGATTGTGTAACGTAGGGACTGAAAAGCTCCCATTTGAGTCAGCGCCCTTATAAGTCATTCGTCCAGGTACGGATAGACGTGGACATTGCTTTTCCTTAAATGGGCTGCTACAACTGACAGGCATTTTGTGAAAACCCTTGGGGCTGATGCAAGCCCGAATGGTAGTACACGGTATTGAAAATGGAGTTGACCTACTGTGAATCTGAGGTATTTGCGATGATGAGGATATATCGCGATGTGTGCGTAAGCCTCCTGCAGATTCAGAAAGCAAAATTAATCTGTTCTTTAAATCAGTGGGAGCACGGTACCCAAGGTTACCATTCTGAACATTTCTTTTTTGAGATATTTGTTTAGGGCATGTAAGTCCAAAATAGGATGAATGCCTCCTGATTTTTTTGGAATCAGGAAGTAATGAGAGCAGAACCCTTGACCTCAATGCTGTCGAGGTACTGGTTCTACAGCATCGGATTGTAGAAGGGTCAAGAGTTCTGCTTCTAGGAGCGGGGATTGAACGTTGGGGTTTGTGAGTGGATGGGATAGCCCGTTTGGCGGTATGATGAGAAAGTTTAGATGGTATCCTTGACTTATTACAGTTAGCACCCACTGATCTGTTGTAATGGTGTGCCAGAGATGGAAGAAGAGGCACAAGCGGCCTCCCACTGGAAAGACAAGAGGAGGAAGAGATTGGTTGTTGCTCTCTAGAAGAAAGTCAAAAACCCAAATCCGGGCCTGTCTGCGGGACTGGTTGGGTTTTTGGTGTCCTAGTTTGACGAGTCTGACCTCTTTGAGGAGGTTTAGATTGTTGAAGACGAGATTAAGGTGGATAATATATTCTCAGTCTATATGTAAATCATCTAGGATCTCGTCTGAAAGATCTCTTTGACGTAGATGAATAATCTTGAGGAAGAGCAGATAGCTGACGTAGGGTGTCATGGTGGTCTTTTAACTGTGCAACTGTTTCTTGGACTTTAGTTCCAAATAAGTTGTCACCAGTACATGGAAGGTCTGCAAGACGATCCTGGACCTCTTGTCGTGAGTCGGAGGACTTAAGTCATGTCCAATGCCGTGCCCTGATACCTGCTGCAGAAATCCTGGAGGTGGTGTCAAAGATATCATAAACTGCTTTTATCTCATGCTTGCCAGCATCTATACCTTTTAGGAGAATGTTGTTAAGTCCTTCCTGGTATTCATCAGGTAGAGATTCAGAATACTCCTGTACTCTCTTCCAGAGATTTCTGGAGTACTGAGTCATATATAACTGGTATGCTGCAATGTGTGCAATAAGCATTCAGCCATGGAAGACTCTTCGTCCAAAGGCGTCTAATGATTTTTGTTCCTTACCTGGAGCTGCTGAGGAATGAGGCCTGGACTTTTTAGATTTCTTTTGGGTCAACTCCACAACTACTGACTGGTAAGGTAGTTGAGACTTTTGGAAACCTGGGGCTGATTGTACCAAATAGATAGCATCAGCTTTCCTATTCACAGGAGGAACTGAGCCAGGATGCTCCCAGTTATGGTTTAGAAGGTCCAGTAGTACTTCATGAACAGGAACTGCCATGAATTCTTTGGGTGCATCTACAAATTGCAGCACTTCAAGCATTTTATGCCTGGCATCCTCTTCTGTTTGCAAATTAAAATGAATTGTGTCAGACATTTCCTTAATAAAATTTGCAAATGTCAAGTACTTCGGTGGGGAACGTCTACATTCATCTGGTGGTGAATGTTGTGAAGATAATCTGAATCATCAGAGTCAGTAGTATCAACTCCCCATGGGTTGTAAGGGTGGTCACTGGTGCCTCCAGGACCTTGAGGTGCAAATCCAGCCAGACCTGGAGGTGGCACAGATGGGAATCGAGGTGGCATCAATGGAGACACCGAGGATGGTGAAGGCATTGATGGCATCGGTGTTTTCAAAGGACGGTGTGATGGTATGAAACCCAATGGACCCGGTATTGGCTCGAGCATCGGCTGATCCGGTTCCTCATCCGAGGATAAGGGTATCGGCATCAGTGTCGTGGCTTCGCAGGAGTGATGGCACAGCTGGAACCAAAGGAAGAGCACCGATTAATGAATCCAGTCTTTCCAGAAGAGGAGCCAGCATCATCGACATGGGATCGGGCATCGGCATGGGAACCGGTGCCGGTGGAGACAAGAAATACCTTAAAGCCTGAAGCACCGCCTCTTGGACAATCCTGTCCAATTCCACCCAATAAGCCGGCATAGGGGGCACAGATATTGGAGGTGATGGCTCAGAAGGCATAGCCAGAGACTCTACTAGTGGCAGTGAAGTTCTGGATTTCGGCACCGATACTGGTGGGGAACACCTCGGTGCCCTGAGTCCAGACGAGGATGGGGCATTGTCTCCTCTGCCAATGTCAATGGATTTCCGATTCTTACCTCGAAGGAGACAATTCGTCGATGATGGTGTCAATGTTTTTCTCGATGATCAGTGCACTGTTTGTCTGGATTTGAAGATGAAGATGTCGATGCTTTGCACCAAGAAGAGGAAGGTGAAGGGACATCGGTGGATTTTTGCCGTTTAGGCTTCGGTGGCATCGGAGTCTTCGAAGATAGAGGGTTTTGGCTTGATTTCGGTTTAGTAGAAGTTGATGGAGAGACCTTAAAAAGGAGTTCCATCTTCTCCAAACGGGCCCTGCAGCCTTTTGGAGTCATTTGTGAACAGCTTGTACACTGTTGCAAGTCATGAATGGGTCCAAGACACAGAACATACACATCATGCGGGCTGTGATGGACATAGTTCTTGGGCACTCGGGACACTTGCGGAACCCGGTGGCCATGATTTTTGAAAAGAAAAACGGTCGCGCGGTTGATGACCATCAAATACCGTGAGCGGAAATCTCTGGGAACCGACCAAAAAACAATGGAAATAAACACCAGCGTCAATGGTGGTTGGTGGGGGACCCCGGGATAGGAAAAATATAAAATTTTGAAGTTTAAGTTCCGTGAGGAACCAGGCCACAAGAACCTGACAATTATCCAAACACTAAGAAGATCCCATGCTACTGATACATATCTTAGCTCACAAGAGATTGGGGGGGGGGGGGGGATCTCTATTTTTCTTCTATTCCGCTGATTCACCCATCCAACCAGGAAACCACTTCTCCTTGGAAAGCGTGCTTGAATGGGACGCCAAAATTCTGTATGGAAGTGCTTTCAAATTAATAATTTTAGCATGGTGTTAAAATTATCAAGAAAGTAACAACAGGCTTAACAGTTATATAGGTGGTTATTCTGATTGGCTCACCGTGCTATACTATAGGTCTACAAATCGTTAGAATGTGCTGCAAAGTGCTACTGATTGGTGCTTCATCAATAGGGACCTTCATTTTTTGTTTTACTTTTCATTTATTTTATTTTTCATGAGAATTTCAATGCTGTAACAAAAACAAAAAGACATTTCTCAGAGAAAAAAAAAATTGAAAATGAAAGTCCTTATTCATCACATAAAACTGAGTTAATTTTAATAATAAAATATAATTTTAGATACTTTTCCTATGCAATGTTGTACCTTGCTTGTGATCACACACTTGAGCAAATAATATGTTTGTTACTAAGAACCACTGCACTATCTTGGTCTCTTGAGAGATCTATTTTAACCAATAGATAAAGCTAGTTAATGTATTAATATACAATTATAAAGCATTTTAACACTAAGGGCAATGGACTATGTAAAAAAAAAATGCAAAAAAATCAATACTGTCATTTTTATCAATTCTTTTTCTGCAAAATGTTAATGATATGGATGACATTTAGAAACTGATTCAACCAAAAAATGAAATTAATGCATGCCACAGCTAGTATATCTTGTACCTCAGTTATCAACAAGATGGTCCTTCTCAAACATCCCCACCCAGCTTCCATCATCAACCCTCACCCCCCCCAAACTGTCTTAACCATTAATACAAACAACAAGAAATCTAGTTTGATTTGGAATTTGAAGGCTGCAGCTTTATTGACGTTGGTAACAATAGTATCGAAGCCAATGCTAAACCTCAGATTCCATAATTTATGCTACACACACACACACACACACACACACACATCCCATTGAAGTCCTGAGTCAGCCCTTGACCACAGAGCTAATACGGGTTCGAGCACAGACTCCACACCAAACTATGGCCTAGATTCATCATTCTGCTATAAATACAGCAGAATGTTGAGCCGCGGCCACAAAAAGGGCAGGGGGATGATAGTGTGCAGCTGGCCACATCACGGCGGTGAGTTTTTGCCCACCGCACACTATCGCCCCCATGGCGCCACTGAAAAAGGTGGTGTTATTTCTGGTGCTACTGCCAGTGATAATGTCTAAAACATTATCGCCCGCAGAGGTACGGTCAGAAATCTTTTTTACCCCGCCCTAAGCCCACCCCTTTCCCTAATTTAAATACTACCATCACAATTTGATGAATGACTCTCTATGAGGCTTGTCCTGCACCGAGGCAGCAATTTAGCCAAGACCATTCATGGCTCGCAAAGCCTTGTACATGGAGTGCAGATCACATTCCCCCTGACTCATACTCTGTGGCTCTAGGCAAGCAGCAAGCGACCTCACTCTGGCCCCGCAGAACCCCCATCTCCCTCAGACCTTGTGAGCCCTGGCCCCAAAGAATACCCACCGTCTCATTCAGAGGCTCAGATACCCATTGTGACAGCAAACTGAAAGCAAATATTGAAGAGACAATCCCTTAGATTTATTAAGTTATAAAACATATTGTCTACAGTACACAATCCAAAGTACTCAGCGGATTACAAAAGAAACATATATATTCAAAAAATACAAATAAAAATAAAAACAAAGAGAACAAATTACTTTAATTTAAAAAAAATCATAAAAACAGACCAATAAAACATATTGAACAAATAATCTTGGAGACAAAAACTGACAAAATCGCTACTTATACTTATACTTAACATGTCAGAGTACTAAATGCCTGTGAAAAATAAAAAGCTTTTAACTGTTTTCTGAAGGAAGATTAAGCGGATTTTGTCAGGTAGGCTGCTCCAGAGGACTGAGCCTGCTACATAAAATGTTCTTTCCCTAGTCTCATCTAAACGTAGCAAACGGGCAGAGGGAACACCTAATAGATTCCGACCTCTTGAGGGTTGGTATATTTTCAAGAGATTACTAATACACAGTGGGATATTAGGACTGAGTGCACAGTGAACTAATGTTACAATCTTAAATTGTACTTTCCAATACATCAGCAGACACTGCAATGTATACAAAATGGGAATGATACGATCAAAAAGTCTAGCTCCTGTTATCAACCTGGCAGCTGCATTCTGGAGTACCTGTATTCACTTCAACATATAAACTGGAGGGCCAACATACATGGAATTGCAGTAATCTAACATTGACAAAACCAGCCACTGAATTATGGTCCAGAAATTATGTATGGTTAAATAAGGTTTTAAATTGTGAAGGGCCGGAAGTTGATTAAATATGATAGCTGCTATCAGTTGTCAATATCAGAGCCACCTTCTTGCTTACTTATGTATAAGAGTTAGATGTTCAGTAGATTCTTAAGGTTTTTTCCCACTTCAGAGAAGTTTGTTTCTTAGGGCAAAAACTGTTCCTGTTTCCTGATGTTGTAAGGGAAACAGAGTAGTGTAAGAACATAAGAACATAAGAAATTGCCATGCTGGGCAAGACCAAGAGTCCATCAAGCCCAGCATCCTGTTTCCAAAAGAGGCCAAACCAGGCCACTGGAACCTGGCAATTACCCAAACACCAAGAAGATCCCATGCTGCTGATGCAATTAATTCTCCAACATACACCAATACAAGGGAACACTTGTGCTATGGTGTTGCTTATGTACGGTGGCTCCATTGAAGGACAACCAATTGGTGGGGGTCCCTTTCTTTCGCCCACCAATTGGTTGTCCTTCAATAGAGCCACCGTACATAAGCAACACCATAGCACAAGTATTCCCTTGTATTGGTGTATGTTGGAGAATTATTTTTGAAGGGAAGAGGTTGGTTGATGTATAGCTGATGCAATTAATAGCAGTGGCTATTCCCTAAGAGGTAGATCTTAAATAAGTACGCGCGCGCGAACAAAAGTACGCCGGATTATATAAGATACGCGTGTAGCCACGCGTATCTTATGAAATCGGGGTTGGTGCACGCAAGGCTGCGCAAAATCGGCAGCCTGCGCGCGCCGAGCAGCGCAGGCTGCCTCCGTTCCCAACGAGGTTGCTCTGAAATTGGATCGGCCTCGGAGAGAACTTTCCTTCCACGTCCCCCCACCTTCCCCTCCATTCCCCTATCTAACCCACCCCCCAGCCCTACCTAAATCCCCCCCTACCTTTGTTGTGCAAGTTACGCCTGCTTGAAGCAGGCGTAACTTGCGTGCGCCGCCTCGGCATCCCCCGGCACAGGCTGCAGTGCCAGGGGATCGGGACTGCCCTCCCGGCCCAGCCCCGAACCGTCACCATGCCCCCAGACCCACCCCGGATCGCCCCCTGACCCCGGACACGCCCCCAGACATGCCTCCTCCCGCCCCTTTTACGAAGCCCCAGGACTTACGCGCATCCTGGGACTTTGCGCGCACTGGCGGCCTATGCAAAATAGGCGCCTCAGCGCACGAGTGCCCTGTGCATGTAAATCCAGCAGGATTTTCTCGTGCAGGACTTTTAAAATCTAGCCCTAAGTAAACTTGATTAAAAGCCGTGAATGGACTTCTCCAAGAACTTATCCAAACCTTTTTTGAACCCAGCTACACTAACTGTACTAACCACATCCACTAGCAACAAATTCCAGAGCTTTATTGTGCGTTGAGTGAAAGAATTTTTTCCAGTTAGTCTTAAATGTGCCACTTGCTAACTTCATGGAATGCCCCCTAGTCCTTCTATTATTTGAAAGTGTAAATAACCGATTCACATCTACTCGTTCAAGATCTCTCATGATCTTAAAGACCTCTATCATATCCCCCCTCAGCCGTCTCTTCTCCAAGCTGAACAGCCCTAACCTCTTCAGCCTTTCCTCATAGGGGAGCTGTTCCATCCTCTTTATCATTTTGGTTGCCCTTCTCTGTACCTTCTCTATCGCAACTATATCTTTTTTGAGATGCGGCGACCAGAATTGAACATAGTATTCAAGGTGTGCTCTCACCATGGAGCAATATAGAGGCATTATGACATTTTCTGTTTTATTAACCATTCCCTTCCTAATAATTCCTAACATTCTGTTTGCTTTTTTGACTGCTGCAGCACACTGAGCTGACGATTTTAAAGTATTATCCACTTTGATGCCTAGATCTTTTTCCTGGGTGGTAGCTCCTAATATGGAACCTAACATCGTGTAACTACAGCAAGGGTTATTTTTTCCCTATATGCAACACCTTGCACTTGTCCACATTAAATTTTATCTTCTATTTGGATGCCCAATCTTCCAGTCTTGCAAGGTCCTCCTGTAATGTATCACAATCCGCTTGTGATTTAACTACTCTGAATAATTTTGTATCATCTGCAAATTTGATAACCTCACTTGTCGTATTCCTTTCCAGATCATTTATATATCTATTGGAAAGCACCGGTTCAAGTTCCGATCCCTGAGGCACTCCACTGTTTACACTTTTCCACTGAGAAAATTGACCATTTAATCCTACTCTCTGGTTCCTGTCTTTTAACCAGTTTGTAATCCACGAAAGGACATCACCTCCTATCCCATGACTATTTAGTTTTCTTAAAAGCTTCTCATGAGGTACTTTGTCAAACGCCTTCTGAAAATCCAAATACACTACATCTACCGGTTCACTTTTATCCACATGTTTATTAACCCCTTCAAAAAAATGAAGATTTACTACTGTCCATATTCTCAAAAGTTACATGTCGGCCCATTTGTTCCTGATCTTTATTTAGCCATCGATACACATTATTCGATGTATAGTCATCTTCATCCCGTTGAAGTTTTTTGATTTTAAATTGTTTAAGTGATGTACGAAATTCATCCAAGGAAGACTGACATTTTTCAACAATTTGATTCAAATATTCAGTTGATGATTCTTGACGTATTTGATCTTGAATTTCCATTATGTGTGCTGTTGTTTCATCAATAGATGTTTTTGTTCGCTCCACTATTAGAGTCATCAAATCAATTGAACATTTGTTCAATATGGATATCCATTTAGCCATGAATAACTCATCTTCTTGGAACACCAAAGGTGCTTTATTAATCCTAAGACCCCGAGGAATGATTTGCTGTCGCAAATATTGAATTAAAGTGGCTGAATGTAATTCAGATCTAATCAATTTTTTTTGTAGCTCCATATATGAGGATTCAAAATCCATCTTTGAATTCGGACAGTAATAGTAGCTCAAGTAGTTCGGATGTTGGTGATTCTATTAAAACCATAAAAAGAGGTTCAACTAATCAACCTTTTTTAGGTAGAGGCAGGGGGAGAAACAGATGGCAACCCTGGACGTATCGAAGACCGTACAGACAAGACCCTGTATCACAAGCCTACACACAGTGGGAAGGCCCGCAAACAAGGTCAAAGACGCGGCACAATCTGCCGTGATAAATATATCCCATCATCAGTTGACTGCATCACAAGAACAAGTACTGAATTTAGGACTATCTTTTGTTCCGTATAATACACACAAAGCTTTTGAAAGTTGGATCTCAATCGCACGTTTTGTACGGAAATTACAAATTAAACTTTACTGTGCATCTAATCAAATTCCAATAGATACTGTATCTTTAGTAAGAGCAGAATCCAATGGATACCTCCAGGTCCAATGGACTCAAATATTAGTACCTTTCGGGACTTGGTATTGAAGGATATTGACTTTATAGAATCATCTTCTACTAAATCTTATGTGAATATGTCCACTACTCAAATGTCAGCATTACGAGAGTTAGCTAATAACCCCAAAATAACAATAAAACCAGCTGATAAAGGGGGTAGTATCATAATACAAAATAAAGAGCAATATATTCAAACATTAAGTGATCAACTTTCTGATACAAAATATTATCAATTATTGAGCTCTGATCCTACAATCGAGCTCTAGAATCTTATTAAAGATCTTTTGCACGAAAAGATAACACCTTTTGTCAGACATAAGGAAAGAAGTTTTTTGTTACTTCAACATCCTAGAGTCCCAATTCTATATGGAATTCCAAAGATTCACAAGTCGGTGGTAAATCCTCCCTTACGTCCGATTGTTTCTAGCATTGGCTCGTTATTAGAACCCTTGGCCATATTTTTGAACAAATCTTTACAACCTCATGTGGAAAACATGAGGTCGTATGTAAAAGACACTACTCAGTGTTAAATAAACTAGCTACTATTAACCAGAATTCAACCATTTTGATATCAATGGATGTTGTATCTTTATATACAAATGTGTCACAGGAAACAGTGTTAGAAATCATAGCTGAGACATTAGAGATCCATCAGATTTTGAGAGTTCCGGTTTCTTTTTTACTTCAAATTGCACGATTAGTTTTGAAACATAATTATTTTCAATTTGAAGGAAATTTTTATTTATAGACCCATGGCATCGCCATGGGGTCTTCGGCGGCACCATCTATAGCCAATTTGGTGATGGATCATCTTGAAAGATGTTATATTTATACATCTCCGGATTTTCAATACATCTCTTTCTGGATAAGGTACATTGATGACCTTTTATTCTTTTGGTCATCTAATGAACAATCTTTGAAACAATTTTTACAATGGGTTAATACGGTAGATTCTCATCTGAAATTTACTTTTGAATATAGCAGTTGACAGATCAATTTTCTTGACATTTTGATTTATATAAAGGACTACCACCTTCATACAACAATATATCGTAAATCGATTGAACGTAATAATTTGTTAAGATTTCACAGTTGTCATCCCACAACCTTTAAAAAGGGTTTACCTGTAAGCCAATTTTTTAGGCTCTGGCGAATATGCTTGAGTCATCGGGAATTTAAGAATCAAGCACGAGACATGGCTCAGAGATTTTTTGAAAGAGGATACCCATATGATGCTCTTTTGAAAGCATACAAACATGCTAAATATGCTGATCGTTTGACTTTGTTAGATTATCAGACTAGACAAAATGTTATCTCAGATGTATGTGTCCTTCAACACTCAGATAAATACCACTTAATAATAAACAGCATAAAACGCCATTGGCATATTTTACAATTACATTCGACAGTATTTGCTGATTTACCATTATTCTCTTACTCTCGGGGCAAAAACATAAAGGACTATGTGGTACATGCAAGAACCTGTTTAAATGACATTGAATTAGAAGAAGGATTTCATGAAGTCTGTGGTGAATGCGATATGTGCAGTCAATCGATCACCGGATCAGTTTGGCAACATCCTAATACAGGAAAACAATATAAAAAGAAAACAAGAACTAATTGTAAATCTACTAATGTAGTATATCTTATTCAGTGTCCTTGCCCGGCCATTTATGTAGGACGAACAAGTAGACAGGTTAAGACCCGTCTACAAGAACATCGCAGTCGTCTTAACACTTTGAATATGGAAGCCCCGATAGTAAAACATTGCGTTCAAAATGCTCATATTTTCCAACAACTGAAATGGACTGTATTAGATCAAGTAAGATATCAAGGGGACACTCAAACAAGGTTGAACCTAATTGGATCTTTAAATTATCCGCTCAAAGCCCGTTCGGTATGAATGATGCAGTTGATTGGATTACGTTGATATGACATCATTACGTAGAGTGCTGTGGTATTGGCTATTAAGGACTAGCATAAATTTTATTGGCTGCCGTTGCATCCAGAGGCAGGTTCAAATACTGCCATGGAGAAAGAAATATGGAGGATCATTTTGGGAAACGCTGAAAGTATGGATTGAGCAAAAACATTCGGAGTGTAGGTACCATAATAATGGGTAAAATTTTGATTTTTCAAATCAGTGCACTTAAAGAATGTTTGTTTTGCAGAATTAAATAAGAATTGAAGTATTATTCCTGACAAAGCTTTCAGAAACACGAGCCGTGTCGGGCAGGTTGAAAGAACAAGAGCTTCCCCAGCATTTCGATCGCTCATCTTAAAAAGGATAAGTGCTTTTTATTAAGTGTTTTTTCACTACAAAAATTTCAAAAAAAAGGTGGAACCCAGACCAATGATTATAAAAGTTGAACAACTACATAAGGACATAAAGTTGTGTTCATGTAGCAAACAGACATGCTGTTTTCAATGGGAGCATTGCAAATACATTGAAAGCTCTCTTTAATATATGAGGTCTGGTTTCACTAATTTAATAATTAGTTTCCAAGTACATGGTGATGTTTAAAACCTACAGCAGCATTTTTCTGTTGATGTTGACTTAATATACTGCAAGATGAGCGCCCTCCACAATTGGCATCAAGATTAATACGGTATACCTCCGCAAAATAATTTTCCTCTTTGTAAAGCTGTTAAAAGCTCCTTCTTTTAAGCATATCTTTGTTCCAGGGTCTTTTCATTTGCTTCCCCAGTTCTTTGGATATTTTGCCTTTAGAAATCCATTAGGAGCAAAATCTTCTTGTATTTTGCAATAAAGCTAAAACTTTTCTCTTCCTGGTTTAAATGCATGGATTAATTTAGTCGGTATTGATGGCAGAGTCGGTGTTTATTGAGATTGTTGTCATTTTTATGTATTTTATGTTTATATTTATGTATTATTTGTTTTTTACACTTTTTTTTTTATATTTGGTGCTATTTGTCCTATTGTAATTATGTTCATTTTATTTTAGTTGCTAATTGATATATTTGTATCAATTGGTTTTTATTTTTATTCAGTTTATTGTACACCACCTCAGATGCTCCAATTGGACCAGGAAGGTGGTTCAGAAATGCTTTTAAATAAATAAATAGAATATCTTGCCATTGGATTTTTGTCTCCATCTGTTGATGAGCTTCACAACTGATTCTTATAATTCATTTGTATTCCAGCACATCTTTTAAAAAAAACCCACAAAGAACTCAAGTTGTGAAACTTTCTTCTCTTGCAGTTTCCCTTTTATTCATGAGTGGAAAGCTCATAGGAGTACTCTAAGTTGTATATGGAGGTGTGTTTGGTATTTCTAATTCATAAACGGGCAGATTTTAAAAGCCCTGCTCACGTAAATCCGCCTGGATTTACGCGAGCAGGGCCTTGCGCGCCGGCGCGCCTATTTTCCATAGGCCGCCGGCACGCGCAGAGCCCCGGGACGTGCATAGGTCCCGGGGTTTTTGGAAGGGGGTGTGTCGGGGGCGGGACCCGATAATGCGGCGTATCGGGGGCGGGGCGCGGCATTTCAGGGGCGGGACTGGGAGCGTGGCGCCGGCCCGGGGGCGTGGTCCAGGCCTTCGGACCAGCCCCCGGGTCGGAGGACGGCGCGCCAGCAGTCTGCTGGCGCGCGTAGATTTACGTCTGCTTCTCGCAGGCGTAAATCTACGGACAAAGGTAAGGGGGGGGGGGGGTTTAGATAGGGCCGGGGGGGTGGGTTAGGTAGAGGAAGGGAGGGGAAGGTGAGGGGAGGGCGAAAGAGAGTTCCCTCCGAGGCCGCTCCGATTTTGGAGCGGCCTCGGAGGGAACGGAGGCAGGCTGCGCGGCTCGGCGCGCGCCGGCTGCCCAAAATCGGCAGCCTTGCGCGCGCCGATCCTGGATTTTAGAGGATACGCACGGCTATGCGCGAATCATAAAATCCAGCGTACTTTTGTTTGCGCCTGCTGCGGAAACAAAAGTACGCGATCGCGCTGTCTTTAAAAATCTACCCCAAACTCTTTGGGCCTGATTTTCAAAAGCATGTATGTGCTTAAAAAATAGTATTACATGTGTAAATGCACTTTTATCCATGTAATTAGGCTTTCGGGAATTGTAAAAATATATGCCATTTAATTGTTCATAGGTGCATTTTATGCATGTAAATGGCTTTTGAAATTGCAACAATAGTATGGTACATTTACGCAAGTAACTCCTTTGAAAATTCACCTATTTCTAAATCCTAATATTTAAATGCCAGGAAACAAAATGCATGAATGTCATAAAATCAATTTTCCTCTCTCTACTGATTATATATATATATATATATATACATACAGGTTGGAAAATAGAGCTACATATACATACATTCATACATATGTGCACCCAGCCATATGTTACTTTTTTCAGTGGATAAAACTAGACATAATCTGGATTTACTTAGCACATATCTAATCCAAACTGAAGCCCAACACACTTGAAAAAATGGACAAGGGTCATGCATAACAGCAAACCTCAATAATCCCAGCTGGAGATAAAGTAACCTGCAATAAGGTCATAAGCTGATTCATTGGGGGGGAAGGGATGCAGAGTTTGAATTTAGCCAGGCTCAGGATGGTCCCTTGCACGTATATCTTACTTCCAAACATGATGAAGATGATAGGGATTTCTAGAACAAGAATGGTCAACTTAAAACACAAAGGGGTGGATTTTAAAAGGGTTACGTGTGTAACATACGGGCGTGACCCTTTAAAACCCCTCCTGCGCGCGCTGAGCCTATTTTGCATAGGCTCGTGGATGTGAGCAAGCCCCGGGACGTGCGTATGTCCCAGGATTTTGAAAAAGGGGTGGGAAGTGGGCGTGGGCAGGGTGCCGGTCTGGGGGTGGGACCGAGGCCTCCAGCATGGTGGCTATGCCGGGGGATCATGAGCCGGCAGCCAGCGGGCAGGCGTAAAGAAGAGAACAAAGGTGGGAGGGGGGGATTTAGGATGGGCTGGGGGGCGGGTTAGATAGGGGAAGGGAGGGGAAGGTGGGGGGGGAGCGAAAGGAAAGTTCCCTCCGGAGCGGCCTCGGAGGGAATGGGGAAAGCCATCGGGGCTCCCTAGGGCTTGGTGCGCGCAAGGTTGTGCGGGTTGCGCGCACAAATCTACGCCCGCGCGTTTGTTAGAAAATCTGGCCCAAATTGTAATATTATATGACACTGGTCAATTGCGCTACTGTATGTTGTTTGATGTTAAAGGAGAAGATTAATAATCAGTGTGAAATGAAGTTTAATGACCTAAAAAATGACAGAGATAAGCAACTAAAAAAAGACTAATATTGTGCCATTATATTTGTCCTTTCATTTTAAAAACATGTTTAAAACCACAGCTGGATACCATATTTCCCTAAATCAACAAATGGACAGAATGCGCTGTAGAATAAGTTATGAGTAAGATGGAGATAATATGAAGCAAGACTATGCATAGGCTATTAATCTAATCCTGTGACATTTTCAGCATCCCTTTCATTAAAGTCATGGATTTTATTCAAATGGACTCCATTGTGCTTTTTGAATGAGCCATGTTTGAGGCACCTATGTATTGCTACAGACACTGAGTAGTGTCAAATAGTGATGTTTTATTACTATTAGAGGTTCTCTGGTACTCATTTTAGGATATTATTGAAATGAGAATCTTCGGTCACAAAACCGTTTATTGTGCTATAAATTTTCTTCTTTACTTCCAGATACATATCCATTTCCTGAGACATGCACTGTCGCATCTGCATTTTCTTTACTCTCTGAGTGGGAAAGTCATTGAATGAGAACAGACAACAAGACCAGGGGCTTATTTTTGGTAACAAAAGCTAACAATTTAGAAAATGAAATAACAGCAATTTTGTAACACTACTGATATGAATGCTATGGAATCAGATGCAACTTTTTAAAGTATATTTCAAAGTATGCTCTATCTACTACATTTCTGTTTTTATAAAATAGCTTTTAGTATTTGCATTGTAAATAGAAGTAATAGAACGCAACAATTCCCTTCAAGGAGATAGCCTGCCTTCCACCCCATCTCTTACATACACATATATTAATTATGTTAAAAACTTGCTCTACGAATTTAATTCCCATAATTGAAGTTTGCTGTTTCTTGTTAGAACACAATCTTTAATGCATATAAGCTTAAATTATGAGGACAATGCACCAATGATCACAAACATGTTAACATGCACTAAAACAGCAAATTGATTTGCAAGCATTTGCAAGTATTATTTCACATTTTAGTATACTTAATTCAATTACTGCAAACATTGCAAAAGCTATACAAAAATAGGTAAACAGCTCTTATCACAAATGCAGAGCAAAATAGCATACATCAAAATGCATTAAAATATTGCTTGAATTTTCTTGCAACATTATCAATATCATACAAATGTAAACATATGCACTTGATCCCCAAAGTGATTTGTATGCCATCATACATATGTTGTTGTAGCATAGTACACAGGCCACTAGAGTTGAAAAGTTGCAGGTCCCTAACATACGGGCCGATTCAGTATGATGCGCTCGGCCAAGCGCACCTTTAGCCCCGGTTTGGCCGCACGTTTTCGACGCGCTATTTTTACCCCTTATACAGTAAGGGGTAATAGCGCGTTAATTTAAGGGGCAGCTGTTTTGGGTTAAGGGGCAGGCGTTAATTTCTGAAAGTAAAATGTGCAACTTCGCACATTTTATAGTAAGAGGTAACAGCATGTCGAAAACTTGCTATTACCCCTTACTGTGTAAGGGGTAATAGCGATACAGTAAAAACCACAGGAGAGCTGGTGCTCCGAGGCAAGTTCGACAACAGACACCGGTAAAATTGAGTGTCGGCTGTCAAACCCGCTGATAGCCGCCGCTTCTGTCAAAAAGGAGACGCTAGGGACCCTAGCGCCTCCTTTTACCGCGGGCCCTCATTTAAATACTCGATTGCGCACCCAGGAGAGTGACCTGGGCGTTTGTCGGGAGAGCGGGTGCTCGCCTCGGAGCACCAGCTCTCCTGCGGTTTTTACTGTATCGGCCCGTTAGTAATGATGGCAGATAAAAAACAAATGGCCCATCTAGTCTGCCCAACAATTTGCCTATGGCAGTAACTGCCGTCCCATGCAAGTTAATCCCATGCATTCTGTTACAGTAATAACTGGCATTCTGTTCAGGTTACCCCCAGCAGAATTGTTACACTTCCTTTCTTCAAGCCTATAGGGATCTGCAGTGTTTGTCCCATGCCCTTTTGAATTCATTGTTCTCATGTTAACCCCTCCTCTGGGAGGGCATTCCAGGCATCCATCACTCTCTGTGAAGAAAAATTTCCTGACATTGGTTCTGAGTCCTCCCACTGTAGTTTCATTTCATGATCTATACACAATGTAATCGCCAAACCCATTTCAAATATTCTCAACTGTTCCCTAGAGCATGGCTTTGTCCCGAATTTTCTGAAACAAGCTATAGTTAAACCGCTACTCAAAAAATCCAACCTTGACCCCACCACCCTTTCTAATTACAGACCGGTGTCCAACCTACCCCTCCTAGCTAAAGTTCTTGAGAAGCTGGTGAACTCACGCCTGTCCGATCACCTTGAACAGAACAACATCCTCCCTCCTACCCAATATGGTTTCAGGAAGCATTTAAGTACTGAAACATTGCTCCTCTCCCTGCACGATACCCTTATCAAAGGAACCGACTCCGGATCCTCCTACCTTATTGCATTACTTGACATCTCGGCTGCGTTTGACACAGTCAATCACGATGTCCTACTCAACATACTCAGAAATATTGGAATCACTGGCAAGGCCATTGACTGGATTCAATCTTATCTCCAAAATCGCACTTTCACTGTCACAATGGACAACAATGAATCTGATCCCATCAGTCTTCCCCAAGGTGTACCCCAAGGTTCCTCACTCTCATCCACGCTATTTAATATATACATGCTTCCCCTTACCACGCTTCTCACTAACCTGCACATCAAGCATTTTATTTATGCTGACGATGTGCAAATCATCTTCCCTTTCTCTGACACCATCCAAACTGCTTTACACAGCTGGGAATCCTGTCTTTCCTCTATCAACCAACTCCTAAAGGACATGCACCTAGCTCTTAATTCCAACAAGACTCAGCTATTAATCATATCTAATAGGCAACCGATCCCAGACATCCCTCCTGCTTACTCAGCTACCAACTTCCCATCGCACACTCGCAACTTAGGAGTTATTATTGATAATCACCTCTCATTTAAACCATTCATCAAATCCATCATAAAAGACTGCTATTTTAAACTCCAAACAATAAAGAATCTCAGACCCCTACTACACTTCAATGATTTCCGTACAGTCCTCCAAGCTATTATTTTATCGAAGATTGACTATTGTAATGCGCTCTTACTTGGCATTCCTGCAACACACACTAAGCCACTTCAACTCCTACAAAATGCCGCCGCTCGGATATTGTCAAACACAAAGAAAAGAGATCACATCACCCCCACACTTATTGAACTACTCTGGCTCCCTATACAGTCATGAATTCTTTATAAAACACTCTCGATCATACATAAGAGTCTAGTAAATTCCAACCTCAACTGGCTTAACCCCCCCCCTCTTACCTCGTACCTCCAAGAGACCTACACGCCCAGCTCTCCAAGGAACACTCCGTGCCCAATCTATTAAATCTTTTAAACTCTCCTCCACTATTAACAGAGCCTTTTCTCTTGCCGGCCCCACCATATGGAACTCACTGCCCCATGATATCCGCATAGAGACCTATACCCCCACTTTCAAAAAGAAACTTAAAACATGGTTCTTTCAGCAAGCCTACTCCATCTCACCCCCTATTACATAAAACCCCCCTATGAATGTTATACTGATATCTTGGTATGAACGCCTTTATGTCTGATGATTTTGTACTTTGCACTTTCATGTATATAGTTATAGTTATATTCCATAGCATCTACCCATTGATGCCTGTTATATGTAAGGGCTCCTCCCAAAAATTTATTTATATGTTGCCTAGTTCATCATATTATATTATGTTATCTGTTATATGTACGGGCACTGCCCAATGGTTTTTTGTTCACTGTGAACCGATACGATGTGCGAACGGATATCGGTATAAAAGAAATGTTAAATAAATAAATAAATGATCCCTAATTCTACTGTTTCCTTTCCATCATAAAAGGTTGGAAGTTTGTGCATCATTAAAACATTTCAGGTATCTGAAAGTCTGTTTCATATCTCTCCTGTACCTCCTCTCTTCCAGGGTATATATATTCAGATCCATCAGCCTCTCCTCATAAATCTTCCAATGAAGATCCCCAACACCATTTGATCACCCTTCTCTGGATCACCTTCATCCTATCTCTAACCCTTTTGAGATATGGTGTCCAGAACTCAATACAATACTCGAGGTGAGGCCGCACCAAGGACCTGTACAAGGGCATCATCACCTCCTTTTTCTTCCTGGTTATTCCTCTATTTAACCAAGTATTCTTTTGGCTTAAGCTATTGCGTTGTCAAAATTGCTTCACCATCTTCACGTCACCAGACACTAGGGATGTGCAGAAGGAAAAAATGTGTTTCATTTCCATTTCTATTTCACTGGGACCCAAATTCGTTTTATTAGTTTCATAGGGGGGAAAACCAATTTGTTCATTAGTTTCATTCGTTTTGCCATTAAAGTCAATGGGGAAGTATTTGCAGCCTATTTTTGGCTGAGGAATTTGGGTTTTCTTATCAATTCTGATGAAACTTCTGGGCAGCAATCATCAGAAGGGGAAAAGAACTCCAAAGTACTTAGACTGCAGAGTGGCACCAAAGTGGCATGAATAACACAAATATTACACCAGAATCTAAAATATCAATACACCTCCTATCAGGAAAACAGGCCAAGCTACTACAGATCCCTACAGAGAAACCACATATTAAAAGAATGCTTCATCTGTCTTTGCATGAAGAACACAAACCCTCACCAAATACAGAATAAAGCCACATAAAGTATAAATAGAAATGTGCAGACAAAAACTGAACTGTAAAACGCATCACGCCAGAGTATACAGTGCAACAATGGAAAAACAAAAATTTCACCATTCCTCATGAAACAATCAATAAAATCAAGATATATAGTAAAATCAAGATATATAGTAAAATCATACTAATAAAGTAATTTCAAAACAGCTGATGAATAGAATATCCAATAATTATTTTATTTTTATTTATTTTATTTAACAATTTTTCTATACCGACATTAAAATACACATCATATCGGTTTACATTAAAACAAAAAGTAATGGAAATGGAAATTACATAGAACAGGGGAAGGGGAAACAGGGCAACCAATAATTAAAAGGAGTAAGTAAGGAAGAGACAGGATTAACCGTGCAAGACCATTAGATATATAGAGTGGACAAAGATATTTACAAAATGCAATGGAGGAATATAATTACATAATTACAATATTCAACACTATTCTTTGGAGCAATAGGGGTTGCTTCTGAAGGAGGCAGGAGGGCAGAAGACGGTGAGAAGTTAGTCTGGGAAGGCTTGGTGAAAAAGCCAAGTTTTTAGCATTTTACGGAATTTTATGGGGCATGGCTCAAGGCGGAGATGGAGGGGTAGGGTATTCCAGTGAGTGGGGCCAGTGATCGAAATGGCACAAACTCTTGTGGCTGTAAGTCGGGCTTTCTTAAGTGGAGGGATTTGTAATGTGCATTTGTGGTTCATTCTGATAGGTCGGGAGGACTGGGTAAGTTCAAGTGGTTCACTAAGCCAAGAGGAATTTTGATTGTGAATGGCTTTGTGTAGGATGGTATAGGTTTTGAAAAGTATACGGTAAGAGATGGGGAGCCAGTGAAGTGCCTTAAGGATAGGGGTTATGTGGTCAGATTTACGAGCATTGCTAATTATCCTTGCTGTAGCGTTTTGGAATATCTGTAACGGTCTGATAGTGCATAGGGGGAGGCCAAGGTAGAGGGAGTTGCAGTAATCAAGTTTTGAAGATAAGGTAGTTTGAATGACAGTTTTAAGATCGTGTGTGTGGAGAAGAGGCTTGAGTTTTTTTATGACCATGAGTTTGTAAAATCCCCCTTGTGTGTCAACTAGGACGCCAAGGTTACGTACAGGTTGTTGAGAGGTGAGGGTGGCGATCATGGGGTCATTGGAGAGGGGGATCTTGAGAGAATGTTGGTTGTGAATGAAGAGGAGTTCGGTTTTAGCGGCATTGAGGGCAAGCTGAATGGAGGTCAGAAAAGTGTTGATAGAGGAGAGGCATTTTTTCCAGAAATCTAGGGTCGTGGATAGTGAGTCTTGGATAGGGATGATGATTTGGACATCATCTGCGTATATGTAGAATTTGAGGCCGAGTTCTGAAAGGTGATGGCAAGAGTGGGAGGAGGTAAATGTTAAATAGAGTAGAGGAGAGGGAAGAACCTTGGGGGACCCCTTGGGAGAGGGTGAAGTGGGAGGATTCAAAGGTGCCTAGTTTCACAGAAAAGCATCTGTTGGAGAGGTATGATCTGAACCAAAGGAGGGCGGTGCCAGCGATGCCGATGTCGGCAAGGCGTGATATGAGCAGATCGTGGTTAATAGTGTCAAAAGCCGCAGAGATGTCAAGGAAGGCGATGAGGAAGTTTTGCCCTCGATCAAGGCCAATAAGGAAGAAATCGGTGAGAGAGAGAAGGAGGGTTTCGGTACTTAGATTCTTGCGAAAGCCGAATTGTGAGGGGTGGAGAATGTCATTGTCTTCAAGGTATTCGGAGAGTTGGGTGTTAACAACTTTCTCCATGACTTTAGAGATGAGTGGGAGATTGGATATGGGACGGTAGTTTGCTGGGTTTTTGGGGTCGAGTGACGGCTTCTTGAGAAGGGGTTTGACTATTGCATGTTTAAGGGGATCAGGAACTGAACCAGAGGAAAGGGAGCAGTTAATAATCTCTGATATGTATATGTGTATACATATCAGACTCATAAAGACTCGTGCAAATTTTTAAAGCTTTACCAAACACCAATAAAATATTTCAAACAGCAGACACATCACATACTACCCAATAATTAAAATGGTAGTCAATCAAGAAAAATGAACTTAAAAAGCCACCTTTACTTACCCTCTCCAGCAGTTCTCCTACTCCTTTCCCTTGCAGGCCACACCAGAAGCAACAGTAGCTGCTGAAGCTGTCCTCATGGTCCTCTTCCTTAGGGACCACAACCAGTCTCTTTTGTATCTCACACACAAACACACCAGTCACACCCTCAGGACAAGTATCTGTCTCTCGCACACCAATCATCTCCCCAACCAGTCTCTCTCTGTCTCTCTCACACTCACACACACCAGTCATCTCCCTGATCAGTCTCACACATACACATGTCACCTCTCTGGCCAGTCTCTCTCAAGCCACAATGCTCTCTCTCTCTCTCTTACTTACACACAGGCTTTCAATCACACATTTGCTCTCTCTATTTCACTTACACACAAGCTCTCAATCACACACATGTTCTATCTCACTTACATCGGGCTCAATCACACACATGCCCTCTCTCACAGCCACAAGCCAGCCAAAAACATGCTCCATCTCTCTCTAGCACACATGACACACACAAGCACCCTCCCTGACTCACATATACACCACACATACAGAAGCACCCTCCCTATCTCACATACATGAACCACCTTCCCTGTCTCACACACAGAAGCACCATTCCTTTCTCACATACACACACACACACAGAAGCACCATTTCTTTCTCACATACACATACACAGAAGCACCCTTCCGATCTCAAATACATATACACAAAGACCCCCAGCTGAACAGCTCATCTCCGGCAGTGGCTAGCAGTGCCGCTCTTCTTTTCTTCGGCCCCACCAGCCTGCCCTCTGGCAGCGGCTGGCTGCCCCGGTCTTCATTTCTCCGGCGGCGGCTGGCAGCGCCCATCTTCTTTTCTTCGGCCCCGCCAGCCTGGTCTCAGGTGGCGGCTGTCTGCACCATTCTTCTTTTCTTCGGCCCCACCAGCCTGCTCTCCGGCGGCGGCTGGCTGTGCCGATCTTCTTTTCTTCGGCTTCACAGGCCTGCTCTCCAGCGTCGGCTAGCTGCAGTCTTCATTTCTCCGGCAGCGGCTGGCTGCGCCGGTCTTCTTTCCTTTGGCCCGGCGCCCTCAAATGTGAACAGGAGCAGAGGAGGCCACGTGTTCAGCTAGTCCGGCCCACCGGGGGAAGCCCGATCCCCCGATAGGCCAATCCGCCCCTGGTGAATACTCTCACATGGCCTTCTATTTCAAATGGCCACTAAAACACCAGGAACCAAAAGAATGAAACTAATGATATGTTGCATTCGTGGGGGTTTGCCATGCGTTTCGCGGACCCATGAACGCAATGAAAAGGGACCTATTAGTTGCGGATTGCGCATTCGTTGAAAATGGATGCACATCCCTACCAGACACTATCACCCCAAGGACCCTCTCTTGGTCCGTGCACATCAATATATCACTGCCCATCATATACAGCTCTTTTGGATTTCTGCACACCATATGCATGACTCTGCACTTCTTGGCACTGAATCCCAGCTGCCAAGTCTTTAAACACTCTTCCAGATTTCTTAAATCACTTTTCATTCTCCCTACTCCTTCAGGTGTATCCACTCTTTTTCAGATCTTAGTATCATCTGCAAATCAACAAACTTTACCTTCTATCCCTTCTGCAATGTTGCTCACAAAGACATTGAACAGAACTGGTCCCAACATCGTTCCTTGTGGCACTCCACTGGACACTGTTCTCTCTTCAGAGTAGATTCCATTTACCATTACACACTGTCTCCTATCAGTCAACCAGTTTATAATCCATGCCACCAGCTTGGCGCTCACTTCCAGACTTCCCATTTTATTCACAAACCTCCTATGTGGGATACCATCAAAAGTTTTGCTGAAATCCAAGTAGATCACATTGAGCACTCTTCCAATTCTCTAGTTGCCCAATCAAAAACATCTATTAGATTTGTCTGACAAGACCTTCCCCTGATGAACCCATGCTGCCTTGGGTCCAGAAACCCTTCAGCAGTGTCTCCATTAGTTTTCCCACCACCTAGATGAGGCTAACTGGTCTGTAGTTTCCAGTCTCCTCTCTGCTACCATTCTTGTGAAGTGGGACCACAACTGCTCTTCTCATCTTACAACACCACTCTTTTTTCCAGGGATCTATTGAAAAGATTTTTCAGTGGACCTGCCAGCACAACTCTGAGCTTCCCTCAGTATCCTGGGATGATTCTCATCTGGCCCCATGGCCTTGTCCACTTTCAGTTTAGTTAGCTCTTCTCATACATTCTCTCCCATTAACGGAGTTTTGTCTACCCCATCCTCATCTTGTCAATCAGCAACAGTCCTTCTCCAGTGTTTTCTTTAATGAACATTGAATTGAAGTATTTGTTTAATATTTCTGCCATGATTTTTGTCTCTGTCTACACATAAGAGCATAAGAAATTGCCATACTGGGTCAGACCAAGGGTCCATCAAGCAAAGCCTCCTGTTTCCAACAGTGGGCAAACCAGGTTACAAGTACCTGGCAAGTATCCAAACACTAAGTAGATCCCATGCTACTGATGCCAGTAATAGCAGTGACTATTCCCTATGTCAACTTGATTAATAGCAGTTAACGAACTTCTCCTCCAATAACTTATCCAAACCTTTTTTAAACCCAGCTACACTAACTGCACTAACCACAACCTCTGGCAACAAATTTCAGAGCTTAATTCTTCATTGAGTGAAAAAGAATTTTCTCCTATTAGTTTTAATGTGCTACTTGTTCCTAGTCACCTTTCAAATTCATTATAACACTATAACTCTTTGGGCCTCCCTTCTTTCTCTGATATATCTGAAAAAGGTTCTGTCACCTCGCTTTTCCTCTCTGGCAATCCTTTCCTCTGCTTGACTTTTTGCTTTCCTGATTTCTTTCTTATTCTCCCTCAGTTTCACCAGGTATTCTTCCCTGTGTTCCTCTTTTTGGGATCCTTTATACTTTTTGAACGCTGTTCTTTTTGCCTTTAATTTTTCAGCCACCTCCTTTGAGAACCAGATCGGTTTCTTTTTCTCTTACTCTTATTTACTTTTCTACTGTATAGATTTGTTGCCTTTGTAAGATCTCTGTTTAATTTGGCCCACTATTGTTCCACCTCAACTATTATATCCCAGTCTTCTTCCTCCAGGACATCTCTATTTTGATAAAGCCCGTATTTTTGAAGTTCAAAACTTGGGTTATTGTGCAACTTATTTGTGATATCAAACCAAACCATCTGATGATCATTGGTGCTCAAGTGGGCACCTACCCAGACATTAGAAACATTATCCCCATTTGTGAATACTAGGTCAAGTATCACATCCTCCCTCATGGTTTCCATTACCATTTGTTTGCATAGAGGCCCTTGAAGGGCATCCATTCTCTCTCTACTTCTAGTAGATTCTACAGAAGGCATACTCCAATCTACATCTGCCAGATTAAAATCTCCAACTTCTTTCCCACCTTTTGGATGTCTTTGACCAGATCTCTATCCAGCTCCTGTCTGAGTTGGAGGCCTGTAGATCACACCAATGTAAATGGAAGCACAATCTTTTTTTTTTTTTTTTTAAGACAGCCCATGCTGCTTCTTTTCTACCTCTTATCCCTTGCATTTCAGTTGCTTTGATACTTTTTTTGACATAAAAAGCTACACCTTCTCCTTTTCTGTCCTCTCGGCCTTTCCTTAATAAGTTATAGCCCAGGATGGCCATATCCCAATCAGGAGACTCAGTGAGCCATGTCTCAGTAACAACAACAATGTCCACCATTAAGGCCTGCAGGTCTGGGATTTTATTGCCCATTTGTGGTCATAGTGTTCCCACTTTTTGCCTTTGGTTTGCTGCTCTTCCTAACGTCTTTTCTGCTGTTTTGAGTTGATAGATTTTGTTGTTTCCACCTCCCAATACCTGTATTGCTTGGGGATGACATAGCAATTTCATTGACCACCTCCTGCCACACCCGCCCTCTAGTTACTTGTAAAGTTAAGGTGCTGGAGTGATAGCAGTCTTCTGGAGCTTCCAGGTTTATCTAGCTCACTTTAGCAGTACTAAACAGCATGATATGATTCTGCTGGCTAATGTATCTAGCTAAATCTATCTGTGTTAGCTGGAAAATTTAGGATAATCAAAATAAGAAAACACCCCAATTGTTTGTAAGCTGGCTGGTCATAAAGAATGTGTATATGAAATACATAAAAAGATGTGGCATTATCAATATAGATGTTTATTATATCAAAGGAGAAACACACACATATTAAAAGCAGATAAAATGATAAGACAAATTCAATATAGAAACATAGAAACATAGAAATGACGGCAGAAGAAGACCAAACGGCCCATCCAGTCTGCCCAGCAAGCTTTCACACTTTTTTTTCTCTCACATACTTATCTGTTTCTCTTGGCTCTTAGTAACCTTTTTTTATTCTATTTCCCTTTCACCCCCGCCATTAATGTAGAGAGCAGTGTTAGACCTGCATCTAAGTGAAATAGCTTAATTTCGTTAGGGGTATTAACCACCGCAATAAGCAAGCTACACCCATGATTATCTGTTTATTCAGACTATGTAATTCAGTCCTTGTTGATTGTTGCCTGAATATAGATCCACCTTTCTTCATTCCCCCCTGCTGTTGAAGCAGAGAGCTATGCTGGCTTTGCATTTAAAGTGAAATATCAGTTTTGCTCTCCTGCTGTTGAAGCAGAGAGCTATGCTGGATATGCGTGAAGTGTCAGACTTTCTCCCCTGCCGTTGAAGCAGAGAGCTATGCTGGATATGTGTGAAGTGTCAAACTTCCTCCCCTGCCGTTGAAGCAGAGAACTATGCTGGATTTGCGTTGAAAGTGAAGTATCAGGTATTTTTGTTTTGGTTTGGGGTAGTAACTGCCGTAACAAGCAAGCTACTTCCCTGCTTTTATGTTGTTGCAAATCCTTTTTGCCACATTTCCTCTTACCGTTGAAGCATAGAGCCATGTTGGAGTCGCATTATTGAATAAGGATATTCATCTCCAGGTAGTAGCCAACATTCCCTCAAGCCACCCCCATGCCTCTTGTCTTCATTCACATCCTCTAGACTTTATGGATCCACAGTATTTATCCCACGCCCCTTTCAAATCCTTCACAGTTTTGGTCTTCACCACTTCCTCCGGAAGGGCGTTCCAGGTATCCACCACCCTCTCCATGAAGAAATATTTCCTGACATTGGTTCTGAGTCTTCCTCCCTGGAGTTTTAAATCATGACACCTGGTTCTGCTGATTTTTTTGCAACGGAAAAGGTTTGTCGTTGTCTTTGGATCATTAAAACCTTTCAAGTATCTGAAAGTCTGTATCATATCACCCCTACTCCTCCTTTCCTCCAGGGTGGACATATTTAGATTCTTCAATCTCTCCTCATAAGTCATTTGATGAAGACCCTCCACCTTTTTGGTCGCCCTTCTCTGGACCACCTCCATCCTGTCTCTGTCCCTTCAGAGATACGGTCTCCAGAACTGAACACAGTACTCCAGGTGAGGCCTCACCAAGGACCTGTACAAGGGGATAATCACTTCCCTTTTCTTACTTGATATTCTTCTCTCTATGCAGCCCAGCATTCTTCTGGCTTTAGCTATCGCCTTGTCACATTGTTTCGTCGGCTTCAGATCATTAGATACTATCACCCCAAGGTCTCTCTCCTGCCCCGTGCACATCAGCCCTTCTCCCCCAATCGAATACAGTTCTGGATTTCCACACCGCATATGCATGACTCTGCACTTCTTGGCATTGAATCTCAGCTGCCATATCTTCGACCACTCTTCCAGTTTCATTAAATCCCATCTCATTCTCTCCACTCCTTCCGGCATGTGCACTCTGTTGCAGATTTAGTGTCATCTGCAAAAAGACAAACCTTACCTTCTATCCCATCCGCAATGTCGCTCACAAAGATATTGAACAGGACCGGTCCCAACACCGACCCTTGTGGCACTCCGCTCAACACTGCTCTCTCTTCCGAGTAAGTTCCATTTACCATCACACATTGATTTCTGACCGTCAACCAGTTTACAATCCAGGTCACTACCTTGGCACTCCTAAGCTTCTTATTTTATTCACCAGTCTCCTGTGCGGAACCGTAACAAAAGCTTTGCTGAAATCCAAGTAGATGACATCAAGCGCTCTTCCTTGATCCAATTCCTTGGTTACCCAGTCAAAAAACTCTATCAGATTTGTCTGACAGGATCTTCCCCTGGTAAATCCATGCTGCCTCTGGTCCAGCAATTCTTCCGACTGTAGATAGCTCACTATTCCTTCTTTTAACAGCGACTCCATTGCAATAGCTGAGTACTTTTAAACAGTATGTGAAAACACTATATAAAATGAAATGGGTCCCTCCATATGGTCTCACTCAATGAATTTCACAAAGAAATTATTTATTTATTATTTATTTAACAGTTTTTATATACCGGCATTCATCAAAGATATCACGTCGGTGTGCATTGAACAGAAACATTACGCCAGAAGCGTTTGACAGGAAACTCATTGGGTTAAAATGGGACTAAATATTAGTAAAACATTATATAAACTTTATGTTTGAAAAATTTACAGAGTAGAAGCAGAAATATATACAGGATCACAATCAATGGTGAGCAAATATAACAGCGCAGTGTAATATGTACGGGATAAAGAACAACGGTGTGCACTGAAGCTGAAGAGAATTTCGATAGAGATTGCATTAGAGAGAAAAAGAACTAGTGTGAGGAGGTGTAATGAAAGTTAGGAGGCTGGGGAATAATGTTAGGTGTAGGCCTGTGTGAATAGCCACATTTTGAGTTTTTGTTTGAAGGTTTTTGCACATATTTTTTGACGTATGTCAGTAGGCATTGCGTTCCATAATGCAGGACCGGCTAGTGAGAGTGCTCGTGCTTTGAAGGATGCGAGGTTAGTGAGTTTAGGAGAGGGAGTGTGAATAGAGGAGCGGTATTGGTTTCTAGTCAGTCTAGAGGAGGAGTGAAATTGGAGAGATTCCTTAAACCAGTTCATGTCAGGGTTGTATAGTGCTTTATGAATGATTGAAAGTGTCTTGTATTGTATGCGGAAGGCGATTGGAAGCCAGTGAAGTTCTTTTAGAACCAGTGTAATGTGTTCATTGCTGCGTGTGTTGGTGAGGATTTGGGCGGCAGTGTTTTGCAGAATTTGTAGTGGGTGAATAGTAGGGATGTGAATCGTTTTAGGACGATTAAAATTATCGTCCGATAATTTTAATATCGTCTTAAACCGTTATGGAACACAATACAATAGAGATTCTAACGATTTATCGTTATAAATCGTTAGAATCGTGAGCCGGCACACTAAAACCCCCTAAAACCCACCCCCGACCCTTTAAATTAAATCCCCCACCCTCCCGAACCCCCCCCAAATGAGTTAAATAACCTGCGGGTCCAGCGGCGGTCCGGAACGGCAGCGGTCCGGAACGGGCTCCTGCTCCTCAATATTGTTGTCTTCAGCCGGCGCCATTTTCCAAAATGGCGGCGAAAAATGGCGGCGGCCATAGACGAACACGATTGGACAGCAGGAGGTCCTTCCGGACCCCCGCTGGACTTTTGGCAAGTCTCGTGGGGGTCAGGAGGCCCCCCACAAGCTGGCCAAAAGTTCCTGGAGGTCCAGCGGGGGTCAGGGAGCGATTTCCCGCCGCGAATCGTTTTCGTACGGAAAATGGCGCCGGCAGGAGATCGACTGCAGGAGGTTGTTCAGCGAGGCGCCGGAACCCTCGCTGAACAACCTCCTGCAGTCGATTCGCGGCGGGAAATCGCTCCCTGAAATCGCTCCCTGAAATCGCTGGACCTCCAGGAACTTTTGGCCAGCTTGTGGGGGGCCTCCTGACCCCCACGAGACTTGCCAAAAGTCCAGCGGGGGTCCGGAAGGACCTCCTGCCGTCCAATCGTGTTCGTCTATGGCCGCCGCCATTTTTCGCCGCCATTTTGGAAAATGGCGCCGGCTGAAGACAACAAGATTGAGGAGCAGGAGCCCGTTCCGGACCGCTGCCGTTCCGGACCGCCGCTGGACCCGCAGGTTATTTAAGTCATTTGAGGGGGGTTCGGGAGGGTGGGGGATTTAATTTAAAGGGTCGGGGGTGGGTTTTAGGGGGTTTTAATGTGCCGGTTTTGCGATTTTTCGATTTTTCCCTTACCTTGTCACAGGGAGCGACCGTCGCTCCCTGTGACAAGGTAAGGGCAAAGGCGATCGGCGCCATTTTGAAACCTCCAGCACCGGCACGATTGAAGGGATGGCTCCTGGACCCCCCGCTAGACCACCAGGTACATCTAAAAGGTTTTTGGGGGGGTCGGGAGGGTGGGAGAAGCAAAGGGGTAATTTGAAAAGGGTCGGGGTGGGGTTTTTTTTTCGGGCCATCGGCGCCTTTTTATCAGTGGTAGCCAAAATGGCGCCGATGGCCCGAGAGCGGGAGATCACGCCGGGGACCCCCCCCCCCCCACTGGACCACCAGGTAATTTAACATTTTGGGGGGGTTCGGGAGGGTGGGGGAGTGTAAGGAATTTGTTTTAAAAGGTCGGGGTGGGTTTAGAGGTTGTGTTGGTGTGCCGGTTTTCCCACCCTCCCCCAAATAATTCCCATGCCCTATTTAACGATACAATATAAATGCTCCTGATGATAAATCGTGGGCATTTGTATTGTATCGTGTACTCTAACGGTTTAGAACGATTTTAAAATTATCGGACGATAATTTTAATCGTTCAAAAACGATTCACATCCCTAGGGTCTACCATCTTGGGTATCCTGCTCAGTGTAGGCTAAGAATATGCCTGCCTAAATACAAGAGAACCTTCAAGAGGGGTTCATCAGACCCTCTAAATCCCCGCTGGTGCAGGGTTTTTTTTTTTGTTTGTTTGTTTTTGCTTTTTATATAGGGAAGTAGCATACCCTTCATCCCTGCATCAATTACAGGGGTCTGACGAGATTACTATCAAAGACCGGTATCCCTTGCCTTTTAATATCAGCATTATTTGACAGATTCCTGGGCGCAAGATATTCCCTAAGTTGGTTCTTGATGCATATCCGCTCCAGCGACGAGTGGAAAAACGGCCTTAAGACCCGCGATGGGCCCTTCCCATATCTCGTTATGCCTTTCAGATTCCGCAACGCACCAGCAGTGTTTCAATATTATGAATGAGATCCTGTGGGACCTGCTTTATCAGTGCGTCATAGTGTACCTTGCCGACATCCTGATCTTTTCTCTAAATTACAAACACACAAGGAAGATGTAAAAAAATGTTCTGAGATGCCTACGCATGGGATCCATCCGCGTGCCATCTGGTATCCGCCAAGGCAGCGGATTCCCCGCTCTCTCCTCCAATCCGACTGTGATGCGGTGGTCACTATACTTACTGCGCTGGTTTTTTGTTTTGTTTTGGGTTTTTTTGTGCTACCGCCTTGAAGCCACCCAGCGATCCTCAGTAATGGTGCCAGGGCTATGACACCCCTGAGCCACCCCCACTAGCCATTCAGTCCCATTACCATCAGGAACCGTTGCACCTCCCAACTTAAATTCCTGCATTTAGGGCACGTCATGCCCCGTGTTTCCTTCCCCTCACCTGTTCAATCCTTAGTTTGAGACCCCCATAAGAACATGCCCCACTGGGTCAGAACAAGGATCCCTCGAGCTCAGCATCCTGTTTTCATCAGTGTCCCATGCTATTGATGCCTTTAATAGCCGTGGCTATTCCTTAATTAAACTTGATTAATAGCTGTTAAAGGACTTCTCCTCGAAGAGGAGCTCCGGAACAAATCTCCCCCCCCCCCCCCCCCCGAGGTCATGGAGGGCAAAGTGACGGCCCAAAAGTCCAAAGACATTTAATTATAAATTTCTCCACTGGTTCCCCTGGTGGGACTCAAACCCTCAGTGGTTGGCTGGGAGGCGGTGCTCTCCCTGGTGAGCCACCAGTCCCAGCCAAGGTCACCAGGAGCAACCGTGGGACCTGAATATCGGTCTCCTGGTTCACAGCCCACTGATACAACCTAGCCTACTCCTCCACTCCTTCACCTGCTGCGATGCCCACACGACCCAGCTGCCCAGCCAGCCAGCACCTGGGCCCTACCACATGCAAGGCGAAGAAATTGAAACAAAGCCAACTTGCAGTCCGTGGAATTAACCCCGGTCTCCTGGCTCCACAGCCGGCCGCTCTGACCACCAGGCCAGAAGGAACCCGCCTGCCTCAGCGACCGAGCCGTACCTGGGCATTCCCCACCCCCCCCCCCCTCCGCCTCAATCACCACCTACCTCAATTCCCATCCTTATCTGCTCCTCCTCCTTCCTGACATACCCCTGTCCATCCCTCTTAGCCCCCTCAACGACATTCACACACAATCCAGCCCTGCCCCCTCCGAACTCTCAGATCATACAAAACTAAGAGCAAGGAGCGCCTTGTGGGCGGTGGCCCTGCCCAAACCTGGATTCAGGGTTGGGGCCAGGGAGCCTGCCCCGCCACCCCACCTGCAGCCCTCCCTGGGGTCAGCAAACATGAAAGCTTGATCTGATCTCCCAGCAGGTCCCCCGCCACCTCCCCATCCCCCACCGGAGGCAGCCGCCGAGACACAGCGTGGTCGAGCAGAGCGAGGGCGCCACCCATCACTCCAGCAGCGAGGCCCCATGCCCCCTACTAGCGGCGGTGAAAGCAACTTAATACCACTAGGCTGCACGCACAAACGGACTCCGAGCCCCCCTCTCCACTTCGCCCGACTCCCACTCGATCCCATGCCTGCATGAGTTGAAAATGACCCGGGGAACCAGTGAGTAACTGAACTCTCTCCCCTCCCTGCTAGGCCCCAGCACTGCCGGCCCAGCTGTCCCCTCTGGACACACAATTCTGCTGCCTGTAGCAGGGGCCGAACAATGAAGTTCACCTGCCTGATTGCGGTAGCTCCACACCACTCCCGCCCCGGCTCGAAACCCCCGCGTCTCCCCTCCATTGCTGGAGCGTCATTGCCAGAGCGTGATTTCATGAAGCAATGTGCTATTTTCTATACTAATTTTTACATACTAACTATGTAATCTAGCTAAATTTGTTGGATAATAAGTTATCCAGCTAACGTTAGCCAAAGTGAGGGAAATATTGAAAAGTTGGCATTTAGCTGGATAATTTGTAAGTTATCTGGCTAAATGCTGCGGAATATTGACCCAATGGAGACTAGCCCATGAGAATTTATTTTTACTATTTTACAGACTGGTCCTTAATAAATATTCATCTTGCTATTAATACCAGATAACAATCCTTAAAAATAAACAGCATATCAAGAAATATAGCACCTTTACCAAACTAGTCTCTTCAATGGACTTCTGGTTTAGTTTTTGAGCTGCTGACCATTTGTTTGTTTTGAGGGTTGTCAGGGTTAAACATTATTTAACTTGGATACATTCCCTACTGAAATTCAAGGTGCTATGTGCTTACTGAAGTTATATTGTAAAAGCGAATGGCTGCCATATTGGTCTACTTGAATGTGTGGAACAGAGGTCAATAAACACAAAAATATAAGTTGATGTATGAAGTTAGTCAAATAAAAAGGAATCACCCTATATATGTTTTGTTTCTTGACCCTTATTTCCATGCATTATAAAATAGAAAATCGAAATCTTCATGTGGAAGAAGGCATTTTTTACTTTGTTTATCTCTTGGGTAGGGATTAGATGTTACTGTCAACATAAATATTCCTTTAACTCAGCATGTTCTTTATTTCTGTAACAGATATGACATGTTCTATTGAAAAAAGAAATAAAGATATCACAAAAATATGTACAGAAGCCAGATATCTCATACATTCAAACAGGTCTACCGTGGTCCCTATTCCCACCTTTCAGATTCAACTGCAAAGACTCTGAAACCCTTCCCTCTGTACAAGTACGAGCAAGAAAGGAGACAAGATCCCTGGGCAGGACAGGCATACAGTACACATTATTTATCCATGAGTTAGTGATGAGCTGATTAAATCAGAGCAGTGGTGCAGGAAAACCACAAGTGAGTCCCTGGAAGGTCACTCATCAGTAATGAAAGGCCATAAATAATGCATTTCAGACAAGCCACGAGACAGTCTCTTAACACCACATTGCTGTGTGATATTTATTGTTGTGCTCATGCCTACAGTCCCATTTTCAGTTAAGCTTCTTTTTTTTTTTCTCTCTCGCTCTCTCTCTGCCTAGAGCAAAACTAAATAAAAAGTCACCTCTCCCTTTCCCCTCTTGGAGGCCTTATACAGGGACAGCTCTACATGAAATTTCTGACCTTCAAGAAGAGGCTTTTTCCCGCCGTTCAGTTGAAAAATGGAATAAATTGATTAGAAAATTAGGCTGATGGTGTTTGGATGTTTACAGAGGAAAAAGAATGCATGGCATGCCCCTGGGAATAAGAAACAATTTATCTAATACAGGGAGCAATTTTCAGATCATCAGCTTTGGGGCCAAATCCATAGTGCTTTTTACCCACAGACGATTCCAAGTTTCAAAGAAAGTTTGTGAGTACTTTCTCTTTTAAATTAGTCCTAAATGCAAAAGTACCTGCAACGTTTGCACCAGCTTTTGGAGCAGGTAGATTTTGTGAAGAAAATGTATGTAAATTTGAAAACACAATCTATGTGCCTTTTCCATTCGCATCCATAACACCCCTTTCTCCCTTGCCCTAACTTGGCTAAAAGCATGCACCTAGTAAATCAATGCATGAACTCTTAGCTACATTTGCAAAGGGGAATATTTCAGATGGCCTATTTACATGGAAAAATTACTATTTACCCACATAAATGACTTTGATAATTATCCTAAAAAAGAAAGATGCAAGTGCTCAGAAAATAAAAAGTAGAGGTTCCAAAGAGTGTTCCAGAAACTGCATCAAAATCCAAGCACTAGTCAACTCCAGATCCCCAAAACCCCCACAATTTAGGACACACTCTCAAGAACAAATACATAGGAATTGGATCGGAATAAATTGTGTTTCTTTTGAATATGTCATGGCTGGTGCCTGGACATTTGTTCATGGGATCTGGATGTCATGAAATGCATGAAAAATTATGAAATAAAAAATGGACTGCTTTGTCTATCCTGGCACTATGTTTTTGGTTATCAATGCATTTTCAGTCTTTCTTTCATGCTGATATATAGACAGTCATGCCGGTCTGTCTCCATCTCTAATTACCGCCTTGATTCTACACCATTTCTGAGTCAAGTAAAGAGACAAATATTTCGAGAAATTTAATATTAAACTTTCAGTTTTGTACTGGCTGAGGGGATATTTGTTTCTCTCCTGGAGGCTTATTTAATTGCGGGCATGATTTTTTCCACACCTCCAAATTTCACAGCATAGAGGCTGATATTCCAAAACAGGTAGAAGTTGAGTCCCTACATTTAGAAATCTATTTATTGGGATGGTAACTTTCAAACAGCCATGCCGGCGTACATGTATACAAGTATGCCGGCTTGCGCCCAGAGACACAGCCATTGTAAAATATACGCACGTATATGAACATATGATATAAAATCAGCTGTATATGCGTACATGTGAGCACAATTTTATATGGATCTGCATATGTGCACGCAAATGCCGGCTGTACCGCTTAAGTGGGGGAGGGATTTTATTAGATACGCACACTGACACAATACCCTTTTTCCTAGTTCACTCCCAGCTTGCCCAGTTAATGGATCAGATTTCCTAATCTATCCTGTTATTAAGCCTCCCTTTCACCCCAAACTCTTAAAACCCCGCTGACTTGCCTATTTTTTTTTATTTTAATACTTACACATTGTCCATAGCAGAAGTAAAGTTGTGCGGTAGAAGACCCCGGCGTGCGTTTGTGCATGTAAATATTTGCATGTACGTTTCAAGGTAACTTCCCAGAATGCCCATGTCCTGCCCCTGCTCCACCCAGTCCACGCCTATGGCCCACCACGCTTTTTAAAATCCACGCAGCATGCACCAACCTGAGACGCGCATTTACCCCTGGCTTTGGTGCATGTAGGGCTTTTAAAATTGACCTTTATGCATTTTTCCCAAAGACACAAAATGGGAGAAAACCTTAGGGATAGATTTTCAAAGGGGTACGCGCATACCCCCTGAAAACCTACCCCAAACCCCCCCTGCACGTGCCGAGCCTATTTTGCATAGGCTTGGCGGTGCGCACAAGCCCCGGGATGCGCGTAAGTCCCGGGGCTTTGCAAAGGGGTGTGTCGGGGGGGTTTAGATAGGGCCGGGGGAGGGGGTCGGTTAGGTAGGGGAAGGGAGGGGAAGGTAAGGGGAGGTGGAAGGAAAGTTCCCTCCGAGGCTGCTCCGATTTCGGAGCGGCCTCGGAGGAAACAGGCAGCGCGCGCCGGGCTTGGTGCGCGCAGGTTGCACAAATGTGCACCCCCTTGCACGCGCCGACCCCGGATTTTATAAGATACATGCAGCTACGCGCGTATCTTATAAAATCCAGCGTACTTTTGTTCGCGCCTGGTGCACGAACAAAAGTACGCACGCGAGTAAATTTATAAAATCTACCCCTGAGTACATAACGCCAAGCTAGTCTAAAAATTCACCTACATTTAAGGCTGCAATTCATTTAGGACCCTAAGCTAGGTGTCTAGGGCTGAAAATCAGTGCTAAAGGCCTCTCCTTCTGAAATCTGCTCTTGTAGCCATCAACGTTTTAGGATCCTAGTGAAACTACATTTTTAGTTTCCTATCTCCCACAGTAAGGATCTAAACCCTATGAAAATTGACATCAGAGCAGTGGTTCTCAACCCAGTCCTCAGGACATATCTAGCTAGACAGGTCTTCAAGATATCCATAATGAATATATATGAGATAAATTTTTATGCACTGCCTCCATTGTGCGGAGATCTTGAAAACCTAACTGGCTACGTTTGTCTCGAGGACCTTGTTGAAAACCCCTATCATAGAGGAAAAACGAAATATAAGCCTATGGGTCTTTCAATATTCTACTTTTAGCAAATGGCAAAGATTCCTTCAAAGGAGATTCCCAAAAAGAGGCTGCTCCTCTAAGAATGACTTTTAGTTAGTTCATCAACCATAAAACACTTCAAGCAATATTTTTTAAATACACTGCTGGCATGCAGCCAAGAAAAATTTAGAACTAATATGGTAAAGACCTATTTGAAATCCACAACTATTTTTTATCGGCTAACACTGAATATTTTACTGTCCATAAAAGCATGAATATTTTATTTATGTGATTGCTATATTAATATGCATTAATATTAATATCTGTTCATTAATACTCTATATACTACACTAAAACAGAATGAAACCTACATGGATTTTCAGGCATTGCTGCTTTATATCATGTTTGTTATGAGCTAAATAATTCATTGTCTCATTTTCTATAGGTGGACGTTAATTAAACTGCTGACAGAGTGGCATGATACCAGAAATCCATTCATTTTCCCTGAGCCCATAAAATATTACCACACGTCTTTAAAAAATATGGCTGAGAGCTTATTAGAAGAATGTCTAATCTAAAAAAAAGACAACCAAGCCAAAAATAGTCCGAATGCTGAAATATAATATTCAAATATATCCAGGATTCAGCAATCCATACATTCAATAATTTTCATTTATGCAGGATAAATTCTATACTAATATGGACCTCATGATGCTAGCCACAGGCCATTGACTTCACAGCTTTTGCAGCCTTTTTTTAAGTTAGGCAAATCCATATAATCATAGGTCCCAATGTTACATTTACATATTTTTTTAATTTTTAATTGCATAAAAGAGGAATACGATCCTTTTCAACATGTATTCCCATAACATATGAACAGAACGAGGCCGGTGGAACACATGAGTTGTGTTTCAATAGAAGCTCCACTTATGGAATATTTTATGTTTTCCGATATAAAGTGACAAATTTTGGAAAATGCTCAACCAGACTGGTGGGGAGGAAACTGTCAATTTAAATTGGATCAGTGTGAACAAGAATGGATTTACTGTATGCAGACAGTACAAGCTAATAGATTAAATATGGATATTGAGTGGCATGTGATGTTTTAATGATGTTATAAGATACGGTTGGTATCAGAAAATATGAAGGAGGAAGTGACATTTAAAATGTTGAAAGAACTATTAATATGATTGTATTATTGGTAGGATGTGATGTTTAAACAGGAAGCCATTTGACTGGCAGTAGTATGTTTGAATGTTCTATCTTGGTTTTGTAGTCCTGATGGACTAAGTGAAGGCAAAGGCCTGCGATAATGCTACTGGGATAGCATCATAAAATGATAAGCCCCTTAAACAGAGAACGAGTTCTTCGAAATCTGATATCACGCTGGCACACAATGGGAATTCATGTTGAAAAGGGAAGTATTTCCCTATGTTTTACATGCAAGTAAAAAATAAAACATTAAAAAAATGTGTAACATTAGGACCTATGATTATATAGATTTACCTAGCGTAAGAGAAGGTTACAAAGGCTGTTGCTAGCATTATGAGGTCCATATTAGGATAGCATTTCTGCTGCATAAATGAAAATGATTGAATGTATGGATTGATGAATCCTGGATATAAGTGTAAATCTGAAAAAGAACCAGACCAAGAGTGGTACATTCAGCGCTCCATAACTTGAGCAGAGCAACAGGAGCACTAACTAGAGATGTGCATCGTTTTTTGTGTTCGTGTCGTTCTTCGTTTTTCGGCCGCCATGGAAAATGTCGTTTTTTTTCGGTTCGGGTCTTTTTTTTCGCGAAAAATCGATTTTTAGTTAGTGCGCGCTAACTCCCCGTTAGCGCGCGCTAACTCCCCATTAGCGCGCACTAACTCCTGTTAGTGTGCACTAACAAAAACCGTTAGATTTTGTTATTTTGTTACTTTTTGTTACTTTTTGTAAGTGCGCGCTAACGGGAGTTAGCGCGCACTAACAGGGAGTTAGCGCGCACTGACTCCCGTTAGTGCGCACTAAGGGGTAGATTTTAAAAGAAGCGCGATCAGCCTACTTTTGCTTGCGCATCAGACTCAAGCAAAAGTACGCTGGATTTTAGTAGATACGCGCGTATCCACTAAAATCCTGGATTGGCGCGCGCAAGGCTATCGATTTTGTATAGCCTGCGCGCGCCGAGCCGCGCCGAGCCGCGCTGCCTCCCCCCGTTCCCTCCAATCGGAGCGGCCTCGGAGGGAACTTTCCTTTGCCCTCCCCTCACCTTACCCTCCCTTCCCCTACCTAACCCACCCACCCGGCCCTGTCTACACCCCCCCCTTACCTTTGTCGGGGGATTTACGCCTCCCGGAGGGAGACGTAAATCCCCGCGCGCCAGCGAGCCTGCTGCGCGCCGGGCCGCGACCTGGGGGCGGGTACGGAGGGCGCGGCCACGCCCCCGGGCCGTAGCCACGCCCCGTACCCGCCCCCAAAACGCTGCCGACACGCCCCCGCAACGCCGCGCGCTCCGGCCCCGCCCCCCGACACGCCCCCCCTCCGAGAACCCCGGGACGTACGCGAGTCCCGGGGCTCTGCGCGCGCCGGGAGGCCTATGTAAAATAGGCTTCCCGGCGCGCAGGGCCCTGCTCGCGTAAATCCGCCCGGTTTTGGGCGGATTTACGCGAGCAGGGCTCTGAAAATCCGCCCCTAATCGTAAAACCGAATTTTTGTGAGAAAATGGGAAAATCCTAATTTTTTTCGGGTTCCCTGAAACATGCTGAATTGGACAATTTCGTTGCAATTTTCCAATTCAGCAAAAACGAATGCACAACTCTACTAAGTACTGCTAATGGTTCTCAAATAACTCTGCCATTCGTGAATCCACATAATATTGTCTACAGAAGCTGCAACAAGTATATCCTGTATTGAAATGTGATAAAAACAGGAGGTTTCACCATCTTATATATATATATTTTTAAATTGTACAATTTTCAAACTGCCCAATTGGTGCAAAGTCCAAACACACTTTTTACCTGCAGTCTTGCACTTAATTTTCAAAAGTAGATTATATGAGTACTTTCCCTTTGAAAACTGCCATGTGTACAAATTAGGTGCACAGCCACTTTAACCTGCTTCTTTTTTTATCCCTATGGATAGAAATTTGCTCAAAAAGTGCACATGTAGATTTGAAAATGCAGCACACAAATGTACCTTTCCACCCCGATCTACACACAGCCCCCTGGGAACACCTCCTCTCAATGCGACTAAAGACATGTATTGTCACTATATTAAGGGTGGGCAATTTTCAGATAGCCAATTTCTGCAGATAGAAAATGATTTCCATGGATTAAAAAAAAATTAAAATTCTTTCTAATGTAATACTGCCTCTCTTTGCCCCTGCCTTTTGACTATTTCATCTGGGTGACATCTCCAGTTGGCCTGGAAGGCTTAATCACTGTTTTATAGGATACTTACAGGCTATTTGCATAAGTATCATTCATTACCATTTATCATGTTGCCTTTGTGAGTCTCCGTATTTAGAGGAACTACACTATTAATTCTTTCAGTCTGGGAGGCACTATTTGCTATTGTGAACTAAAGCAAAATGCATTAATAGTTTTATAGATTCTCCAAAGCAGACCAAAAGAGATAAAAAATAGTCACTGTTTTTCTCTGATAAAGCGCATATAAATATCATTTTACTTTATTGTTGAGTATCTCTTGTTCCATTACCTATATTAAAAAACATGCTTTCTCAAACTAATCTTGTGAAACAGTCTATGACCTGCATTAAATATGGACTATAAGTGACACAATCTTTCAACAACTCTAGGGAAACTGTTATTCTTTCCATCCCATTTACAGGAAAACACTGCAAAACTTTTCAGTTTTAGTTCAGTTTTAAAACGTTTCTCTGTTGTCCAAACGTAATTAGGGCTAATTACTGCTGTAACCTTGCCCACTTGTGGATAAAATATATGTACTCAAACCAAGCTCGTTGTTGTAATGAGTGTCTGGTTAGACTTCAGAGTGAATAAAATCTAAATTAATCCTCTTGTGAGATGAATCCTACAATGGGAAGTATAATACAAGTCCCCATTTTCTTGGCATCTAGCACACAGCATATCAAGATTCCATATCCCATAGTTTTAATGTTTTCAAATACCAACAACTAGGACTTCTTGTTGTGCATCAAATTCAGTTCAATTTAAATGCTGTGCCCTGGCTAATGTAATGACTTCTTGAGAGCATTCTAAGACACTTGAATCTGATATATTTTCCTGAGCTTCTCTGAGCAAGATATTATTGAGCCCATGAATTTTGCTTAAACAAGCATTGCCATACTGCTTTTCTGAGAATATTTCCATCTACAACAATCATCATCAAATGATTTTAAAATCCCTAGGTAATTTCATAAATATTATACCAGCACATCCCATTGTCTTCAGAAGAAACAAGTGGTCCCATAAAAATGACATCACTGCATTTTTTTTTAAAGTGCAACAAAACCAATGCAGAAAATAAAAATAAGATGTCAACATCTGTGCCACAGATTGTTTCATTGTAAGAGTACAAGCTTTCAGCTTATTCTCACACCCAAAATTGTTGACCCAGGAGCATCAGGGATGAAGCACTCAATTTGTTTTTACCTTTGGTTCAATGCTGAGGAAACTCAAATTTTGTTGTCAACATTAGTTCTGATTTTCCTTTCCCACAGAAGAGTGAGGAGCACAACTTGGCAAGGGTGATCAACAGATCACAAAATAAAGCATTGCATAATATTCAAAACACAGTAATTTCTAAGGCTTATAATTGACCAAATAAGTTCACTATCTATGGGTGCTTTTTCCTTATCTTTTTGTTTTCTTTGTGATTTAAAACAATTTGGTAAGAATTCCGGAAACATCTCAAACCTCTCTTATTAGAGGCGGCATGCCTCTATTGTTTTGTGACAGAGAAAGATATCTAATAAATTACACACTGGTGACTTCAGTCCCTGAAGAGTACAATCTTATTTCATTCCCTTGATCGCTCGTTTATCATCACATCCCTATGTGCCTAGGTCTGCAGTTGGCACAAAATGATTATCTAAAGGAAAGGGAAAAGATATTGATAAATCATAAAAGGTGCTTTGGGATTTGATGCCTTGCAGTCTCTTGTTTATATATGATCACTTCAACATGTCTGTGTTGATATGCTACATGTAGACTGCAAATGTAAAACTATCAGGATGGACATCATCTGGCCACAGCAAGAGACACAACTTAGAGTACAAAACTTTGTAGATGGAAATTTCAGAGAATATGTGGACTTTGACATCCACAACAGCAGCTGCTTCTCATTCGTAGATGTTTAGTTCTGTTAACTACCTTGAAAAGTTCTTCATGAGAAAGATGTTAAATGCCTTCAAATGATGCCCTGTCTTTCCAAGTAGAAAAAAAATCATCTCCTGAAAAATCCTGCCAACATTCATATTTCATAGTACTGTTATTTATATGCTGAAAAGCCTCCTGTTTTTTTTATGCATTAATGGATATATACCCGCAATCTTATTTTCTGTTCTAGAGTCATTAACATTCTTTTAAAAACTATATCAGATTCTCATTACACATGCAGGCAAGTCATTTTAATGTCTTTTGTTTGAGTCTTAAATCTCTCTGAACCTAAAGGCATTCTACATTTTTTTTTCAGTATGACATATTGTAATGACTGCCCCAGGCCTCCCCTTCCAAAAACTTTGCTAACAAAGATTTTGTGCATTACCATAATGGAAGGCCAAAGGCATCTAGACCAATACTGTTCGCTTTTATAGTAACAAAAATATTACCCAGGCCTGCCAAATAAATAATTGATAGCTCACCTACATATGGTGCAAAACAAATTAGAAAAAGAGATTATGGTTACTCCTGAGTTGTTCTAGCTGGTAATATATGAGAAATTGAGAGGTACAAGATCATATTAAATATTTCTGACTTCACCCTCTGCATCTTATGAAGCTGGCAATTTTCATGGAAATAATATTGACATCCAGTGATTCTTAAATATTGTTTTTCTGATGATTTTAACTCTCTTGATCTCTGAAGATAGAGAATGGATGATAGAATAACTGCATGATTTTACTGCCTTGACTTAGATCATCTTGCATGAAGAGAACTGAAAGGCATGGATGGAAAAAACAATTAGGTGAAAAGAAATGATTATGTAAGTATAAGAGAAAGAGAATTGAAACATTAGGAAAACATGATAAGACAGCGTGGTAATTTTCAATGTCACAGCAGTATAAGTTTTACTCGGTTAACTATAGCAGAATTTTCAGCCAAACCTAATCAGCTAGATTTGCAGCTAAAAATTATCTTTAAATCTAGCAAATAAAATTTATCTGGTTAAATTTAGGGCAGCTATTTTTGCAATCAAAGATGTCTGGGTAGATATAGCTGGACAGTGCTGTCTAAATCTAATAGCCATCTCTATTAGTTTTCTAGAGCAGTCCTTCTTAAGGAGCTATCATTGGGGGTGGGTAAAGACGAATATTTTTCAAAGTAAACTTCTAAAATTACAGTGCTAGGTGAGTGTCTTCACACCAGCCTCCTACGTTAATGCATTTTGATTTGTATTTTTCAGACAGCACAATCTGAAAAATGTACAAGGGTATGAAGACTTTTTCAAGGCACTGTAGCAAAATAAACCTTCTGAAACTTGACCAAACCACTTCTAAGTTGTGCCCCCTCCCTCTCCACATTATACAGTATTTGATAGCTCTACAACAAAATTGCACAAAACATCAAAAAATAGGGGAAGAGATGACAATACTAAGTAGGATGAAGAAATAAGTAAAAGTTGAAATTGGCCGAGATCTCAGAGAAGATGAGGGAAAGATAACCGGTGTGGTTTAGACAAGGGGAAAGAGCAAACAAAAGCTACATTGGAAAAAAGATATAAGAAATGCTGGGGGGTATGGGTGGCGGGAAGGAGAGGAGAAGGCCTAGAGGAAGACCAAACAAAGATGCAGATCAATGCTGGTCATCAGGATATCACGGTCCCAGGCTAAAACAAGAGAAACACATTTGACAAGTTAACACAGGGGATGTTAGCTAGAAGTGCAGACCACATGTGGGGAAACACACAGAAATGACAGCAGAAAAGGACCAAACGGTCCATCCAGTCTGCCCAGCAAGCTTATGGTAGTATCTGCTGTGCTGAGTAGATTACCCCCCATGCTTATCAGTTTCCCAGAACGTAAAAGTCAGGGCCCTCGTTGGTTGCTGTTTGAATCCAGTTCCCTATTATGCATTGCCATTGAAGCAGAGAGCAATGTTGGAGTTGCATCAAAGCATCAGGCTTATTGGTTAAGGGCAGTAACCGCCACATCAGCAAGCAACTTCAAACTTAAAAGTCAGGGCCCTCTTTGGTTGCTGCTCGAATCCAATTCCCCATTTCCCCCTGCCATTGAAACAGAGAACAATATTGGAGTTGCATCAAAGTATCAGGGCTTATTGGTTAAGGGTAGCAACTGCCATACCAGCAAGTTACCCTTGGATTCTTTTCTTTATTTCCATCCTCTAGCCTTTAGGGATCCACAGTGTTTATCCCATGCCCCTTTGAATTCCTTCACTTCCTTCCTCCGGAAGGGCATTCCAAGCATCCACTATCCGTGAAGAAATATTTCCTATCATCCTCCATGGAGTTTCATTTCAGAACCTCTAGTTCCACTTATTTCTTTCCAATGGAAAAGGTTTGTCGAATGTGCATCATTAAAACCTTTCAGAAATCTGAAGGTCTATATTATATCTCTCCTATACCTCCTCTCTTCCAGGATATACATATTCAATCTCTCCTCATAGGTCTTCTCCTACAGACCCCACACCATTTTGGTTGCTCTTCTCTGGACTGCTTCCATCCTGACTTTGTCCCTTTTGAGATATGGACTCCAGAATTTAACATAGTACTCCAAGTGAGGCCTCACCAATGTCCTGTACCAGGGGATGATCACCACCTTTTTCTTACTGGTTGGTTATTTCTCTTTCTGTGCAGCCCAGTATTCTGGCTTTAGCTTTCACCTTGTCACATTGCTTTGTCATCTTCAGATCTCCAGACACTATTACTACAAGATCCTTCTTTTGGTCCGTGCACATCAATTTTTCATCCCCCTTCACATACAGCCCTTTTGGATTACCGCACCCCAGCATGATTCTGCACTTATTGGTATTGAATCCCAGCTGCCAAATCTATGACCACTCTTCCAGCTTTCTTAAATCCCTTTTCATTCTATTCATCCAGGGGTGTCCACTCTATTGTAGATCTTAGTATCATCAGCAAATAGACATACTTTACCTTCTATCCCTTCCACAAAGTTGCTCACAATGATATTGAACAGAACCAGTCCTAAAACTGAATCCTGTGGCACTCCACAACACGTTTTTCTCTTCAGAGTAGGTTCCATTTATCATTACACTCTCTCTCTTATCAGTCAACCAGTTTGTAATCCATGCCACTACCTTAGCACTCCCAAGCTTCTCATTTTATTTACAAGCCTCATATGCAGGACTGTATCAAAAACCTTGCTGAAATCCGAGCATTCTTCCTCAATCCAATTCTTTAGTTACCCAATCGAAAAAATCAATCAGCGTTGTATGACAGGACCTTCCCCTGGTGAATTCATGCTGCCTCAGGTCCAGCAACCCATCAGATTGTAGATAGTTCAGTATCCTTTCCTTCAGCAGATTCTCCATTAATTTTCCCACCACCTAGGTGAGACTAACTAGCCTGTAGTTTCCGGCCTCCTCTCTGCTCCCACTCTTGTGAAGCGGTACCACCACTTCTCCAAACCCATGGCACCACTCCCATTTCCAGGGATCTATTGAACAGATCCTTCAGTGGACCCACCAGCACATCTCTGAGCTCTCTCAGTACCCAGGGGTGTATGTCATCTGGTCCCATTGTCTAACTCCTCCCATATATTCTCTTCTGTAAATGGAGTTTCATCTACTCCATCCCCAAGATCTTGTTAACCATCAACAGTCCTTCTCCAAGGTCTTCTTTATTGAATACTGAAATTGTTTAATATTTCTGCCATTTCTTTGTCACGCTCTACACATTGCTCCTTGTCACCTTTCATTTTCACTATATCACTTCTGACCTCCCTTTTTTCAGTGATATATCTGAAAAATGTTTTGTCTCCTCACTTTACCTCATTGGCCATTCTTTCTTCCACTTGACCTTTTGCTTTTGTTATTTCTTTTTTCATCCTCAGTTTTAACAGATATTCTTCCTGTGTTCCTTTTTTTGGAATCCTTTGTACTTCTTGAATGCTATTCTTTTTGCCTTTATTTTTTCAGCCATCTCCTTAGAGAACCAGATTGGTTTCCTTTTCCTCTTACTCTTGTTTATTTTTCTAACATATAGTTTTGTTGCCATTGTAATAGCTCCTTTTAACTTGATCCACTATTGTTCCACCTCACCCATTTTCTTAGTTCTTCTTCCATGTGTATCCCCATTTTAACAGTCTGTATTTTTGAAATTCAAAACTCGGGTCTTTGTGTGACTTCTTTGTGTCCTATTCGCAAAATCAAACCATACTGTCTGATGATCACTGGTACTCAGATGATCCCATACCCGAACATTAGAAACATCACCATTAGTGAGCACCAGATTATTACACCCTTTTTTATGAGTTCCATTACCATTTGTTTGAATAGAGCCACTTGAAGGGCATCCACTATCTCTCTACTTCTCATAGAGAAGGTATACTCAAATCCACATCCGGCAGATTAAAATCTCCAACAAGCAATCTCCAACAAGCAATCTCCAACAAGCAACCCTTCACCCTTCTTTCCCACCTTTTGGATGTCCAGTTTTTCTGTTTGAGTCAGTGGCCTGTAGATCACAACAGTAAAAATGGAAGTACTATCTTTTTTCTTTTATTTAAGACAATCCACAATGCTTCTGCTCTACCCCTCATCCCTTGCAATTCAACTGCTTGTATATAGTTTTTTATATAAAGAGCTACTCCTCCACATTTTCTGTCCCCTCTGTCCTTTTTTAGCAAGTTATAGCCCGGAATGGCCATATCCCAATCATGAGAATCAGTGAACCTGGTCTCTGTAACAGCAATAATGTCCAAGTCTGCCTCCACCATTAGGGCCTACAGATCTGGGATATTGCTGCATTTGCAGTCATAGCTTTCCAGCTGCTCTTCATATTCACCTTTTCTGCTTTTTTGAACTGATTTATTTTGCTATTTACTCTTCCCTCTTCCTGTTTTGCTTGGGGGTGAAATGACAAATTCACTGGCCACCTCCACTACCTAGTTTAAATGCATGATAATGTATGATCTGAATTTTACACTTAGCATCCTCTTTTCTGCCATTGACAAATCTAGGCCATCCTTACCATATAATCTTTTAGTGCTCCATACATGGCCCCAACTTCCAATGTATCCAAATCCACATTCTTTTCACCAGGCATTGAAATTCTCTATATGGCATAAACTTTCCTTTCCCTTTTCATGAACAGGAAATACTTCTGAAAAGGCAATAGTCTTTGCCATGTGTCTAATCTTTTTCTCTAGATTTTGAAAATCTTTCCATATTTTATGGACACCATTTCTAGCAAGGTCATTGGTCCCCAGATAAATAACACTGATATCAGAGTTCTTACTTTCTTCTATAATTGCGTTGACCACCTGGTTTGCATTTCTGTTAGCTGAGGATCCTGAAAGGCATTTAACTGATGTGATACCATCAAAATGAGTTCCCAATTGGTTCCTCTAACAGTTGAATCTCCCAGAAGAAGCAGCTTTCTTTTATGACATTTGATCATGTTGAAGGGTTTTTGGGTGCATGGGTGACTACTTCCCTTTCAGACATCATTTCACATTCTGTTTCTTGGACTTCTTCATTTTCAAATGCAGAAAGGGCTAGATTTAAAACAAAATATGCACGTGCGTCTATGTGTGCGCATGTTATAAAATTGGGGGCATGCGCACAAGGCGGGGGTTGATTTTGACAACATTCACGCAGGGATGCATCAGGGCCTTCCCCAGTTCCCTCCCAGTCCGCTACAATTTAGGAGTGGACTGGGAGGGAACTTTCCTACACCTTCCCCTCTCCTCCCTACCCTCTAAAACCCATTTTTACATATTTTTTTACCTTTTATTTTGCAAGTTACTTCAGGGCCTGACCTGAAGTAACTTACATGCACCGGCAGCCGGCAGGCGCACAAGGTTCCAGGACAGTGAAGAATGGCACTGTCCCAGGCTGCCCCGCTCCACCCCCCTAACCCGCCTCTTCATAGAGGCCTGGCTCGTGTGCGCAACAGGGCTTATGCGCGTGGCCGTGCTTCTTCTAAAATGCACGCAATGCATCCAAAGCCCAGCCACATGCATAACCTCAGTTGTTTACATGCAGGGAGTATTAAAAATACAGCCTAAAATGCATTATGTAAGGGAAACAGCAAGGAGAATGTGTGTGTCATCACAAACCTTATTCTACCAGACCCACTGTAATCAGATTATTCCTGGGATTCTGAATCCTGGATGTCAGATTTCTCTGTGGGAGTCTGAATGGATACTCAGGATGCTTCAAAGTTGGAAAAACTGAATGTCAAAGTCACAGGTCTTATTCTACTGGAGCTCACTGTAAACCATTTGTACCTGGGTTTCTGAATCCTCTGTGAGAATTGGGAGATATTCTGAATGCTGCAATGAAGGGGAGATTATTTGAAACTTGTGTAATATCTCTTTCAGGTACATTAACTCCTTATTCATGGCAGACAGCTGAAGGCAAGTTAAACAATCCTTAATTCTCCAAATGACAGGCCTTGGGATATAAGCACCACAACTGTTGCACTGAATAAATGACATTTTGCTAATAGTGACTAATAAGCTAATTGAGAGATTGGTACTTCAGGCCTATATTAATCAATTATCCTAAGTCCTTAGAAGAAATATTTAACACTCTAGGGATGGGAGGGAAAGACAAAAATGGACTGAAAATGGACCAATAAATCCCTAACAGGATTGGGAAAACTGAAATCTGAAAATCATCAACATTAATTTACCAAAATTATGCAGCACTTTTTTTTTTTTTTTTAACAGTTACTGGATTAAAACACTTCTGTAAAACAATGATTGCCCACTTAAAGTTCAATTGAATGCAGTTTCCAATACCAAAATACTGACTTCTATAAATTGGACTTTATGAAGAGATTATAAGAAAAGGCTTATAGGGAGGCATATGCCAAATCATACCAGCTAGGCAGGATTAAAACAAAACCTGTGACATTAATGAAAATACCTCAGAAGGAAGCACTGAGTCCTGAAGTACTACTAGCCAAATTGAGAAAATGTCTCTATAAAATGAATGGTGATATTTGCTGGAATATTTATTCATTTATTTGTTTTATATATTGAATTTAGATTCTGCTTATTTCATGATCCATAGCAGTTAGCTCTAACTCAAGATCCTTCATGGCTAGCCATCAGAAAAAAATGAATTTTAAATTTAGGGTAAAGTTCATAGGTCTACAAACATTAATGATATTTAATATATGACTAATCATTTCATAAATTACCCATTTTGACAAAGACAAAAAGAGATGCTCCTCAGCAAACATTGTAATTTTTATATATAACAAAGTTCAAATTACTAGTAGATATGTTTACATTTTTCTGGAGGAAACTGGATTCTTTGAAAGATATGACAGATAGTACTGTACCAACATAATTTTCCAAAGTTCATAAACTTTCCAGATCCTAATGTTCCCTTAGTCCAAGAAGAGATCTAGGTGGCCTGGCCACTAAATATCAGAGTGCATAAAAAGGCTGTTCAGCAGGTTTAAAAACTGGCATGCTAGTACTACAACTACTACCACTTATGTATATAACATTTCCAGTCACATACGATGCTGTGCAGATACACATAACAGACTGTCCCTGCTCCATGAAGCCTACAATCTAGTCAATTACAATGCAATAAAATCCTAGCAACCACACTAAAGTGAGCTCAGAAGATGATAATGGGTATGAGCTAAAATTATCACCTATCTGCATGTAAATTAAGGAACATTAAATGTAAATTAGGCTTTAGTGGACAAAGAGGAAACAGCATAGTGTGCTCTCCTCCACCAGTGATTTAACATGCACTCACTCACTAATATCTAAAATTTAGCATTTGCCTGGGCAAAGATGTTAACTCATTAGCATGCATACTACTGAAAGGGTTCATCTGCCAGAATGCATCAAGGCTGAAAGATTAAAGTGGTCTAGTCCAGCAGCTGCCTAGGAATACTACAGGGAAAAAAGTATCTCCTCTTCCTCCATCCCATTAGCACTTCCTCTCAAACACTGCTCAACCTGAGTAACATCAGATCCATCCCTTCAAAAGTGCATGGGCTTATGGACCAGCAGTATTCAGATCACTGTAAAATATATTCACTGGTGTCCTGCCCTTGGACCCTTAAGGGGGTGTGTGCAAGGGCATCTGATTATAGGAGAAAATACCCCATTCATTGCAGTGTATCTTCAAAGGGAGACTCCCCCAACTCTTTCCCACATCCACAGAAATCCCCACCCACAACCTTGATTCTGCGCCTGTGTGTTCCTTAAGGTAGTTTGGGTTCTGAAGATGATGTATATAAAGGACAATATAAAAGCTTATCCACAGGACCCTGAAATATAACACATCTTCCCACACTTATTTGAACATGAGAACTCCCACACACAAATTTCTCGCAACTTCCTAGACAAATTCATATGTATTCATCTCACAAAAATGACTTCTCAAACAAAAGGGTAACACATGACAACTGTTTAACAAGGAATGGCTATTTACTCTTTCAAATAGTACTAAGACAAGAGGACACTTCATGAAACTAAATATGATAGCAGATTTAAAACAACTTTACTAAAGTATTCTTGTAGTCAACATATACTTAAGCTGTGGAATTTGTTGGAGAAGGATGTAGTCAAGGTTAATAACTTAGGTGGGTTTAAAAAAATGTTCTGGATGAGTCTCAGGAGGACAGGTCCATTAATTATTATCCAGGCAGATGTGGGGAATGCCATCTCTTATTTCTGGAATTAAATAAGAAGAAAGGGTTCTGATGGATACTTCCGCTAAAAGGAATTGACCTCTCAAGACACTCAGCTTGATAGATCAGGCAGGGCACTTACATGCTTATGGTGATCCAGCATTATTGAACACCTCATAAAACACAGTGTTGCATAAAGTGCCTTTCCTAAAGTTAACATCATGATTATCATGATCACTGCTATCCTGGTTGTGAATGATCTGGTCAATGACCAGGCATTCTGAGTCTTGAGCCAGAACAGTGGTCTAGGTGCTGAGGGTTTTCTTAAGGTCAACAATTTGGTTTGTATGACTAAAGAGCTCTTTGCAGAATCTTGGAAGCTTTCCCAGATTATGTCATCCTTCAGTTCCATCTCCAAACAGGCCAGCATGACTTTAGAAGCTCACTTAACTGATTCTCTGTTTTTTGTTGGTCTTCGTTGATCCATCTTTCTCTACTGCAATAATTTCAACATTTGGCTGCATGTTTTATCTTCCTTCACTGTCACTATGACCATGACCAGGTAACCCTTCTTCTCATGTCACTACATTGTTGGGACTGGTCCTGATCAATACTCACCTATCAATGTATTCACTTTGCAGGTTCTCATACCTATCTTCTCTGTCTCCCTACACTCTTTCTTATGAATTCTGTTCATTGATCAAATAGCTCTTATTTGTATCCTTCTCCATCTACACCTGTCTCAGCATCTTCCACTGCTGTGCCATATGCCTGAATAGGCTTTCTAACTCAGTGCACCATGCTCCTTAAGAACATAATAAATTGCCATACTGGGACAGTATCCATCAAGCCTAGCTTCCTGTTTCCAACAGTGGCCAATCCAGGATATAAGTTCCTGGCAAGTACCCAAACATTAAATAGATCCCATGTTACTATTGCTGGTAATAAGCATTGGCTATTTCCTAAATCAACTTGACTACTAGCAGTTTATGGACTTCTCCTCCAGGAACTTGTCAAAAAATAAATAAATAAATAAATAAATTAAAAACCCCAAATAGAATAGTGAATTTGATTGTAAAAACTCAAAGTTCCTCTACCAACATTATATTGAAGATTTCTCTTTTGCAGTCTTAGAACAATTGTTTGCAAACAAATGTGGAGGTGATTTCTCCAATTTTCTAACACGAAAAGAACAACATTTTATTTACACCTGGGAGACTTAGAAAACAGACCTGACGATGGTCTGTTGAAGCCAGAAGGCAAAACAAAAGCAAGACAGACCAGTCACCTTAGATTGGACATATTTATTTGCACATATAATATAGTAAAAGAGCCCAACTCTGGCTGAGTTTCACATAATGGCTGCATCAGGGGCTAGAATATAACAAAAAATAAAAAAACAAATAAAAACATGGATAAAAACAAATTATTATATAAAACAGACACAAATCACAGGATATATGAGATACAAAAAAACCACATAAAAAATATTTATGTGGACTCAAAAATATATAAAGGAGAATAACAATGGGAACCAATGACTTTGCTAGAAACAGCATCCAAGCAGTACAGAGAGATGTCCAGTCTCTAGCGAAGCAGATTAGTCACATGGCAACAACCATTGCCTTTTCAGAAGTGTTACTTGTTCATGGAAAGGGGAAGGAGAGGCTAAGCCATATTAATAACTTCAATGTATGGCTCAAATCCTGGTGTAAGGAACAAAGTTTTGGATTTATTGGGGGCTGGACAGCGTATGGAACAGTAAAAAGCTCTTTATCAAAGATGGCTTACATCTGTCTGTGGCAGGAAAAAGGATCCTAAGAGATAAATTCAAATTCTGTGTCATAAGGCATTTAAACTAGATGCCTGGGGGTGGCAGAAAGAAATTAGAATGTCACCCCCCAAATACAAATGCAATGGAAAAGGGTGAAGTGGATAACAAAACACAACTAAATAAGTCACAAAAGGAGTCCAAGAAAAGCAGTAACCTGAACAAGAAAAGCTGGAAAGCTATGAGCACAAATGCTCATAGTTTGGGCAATAAAATCCCAGATCTGCAAGCCCTAATGGTAGAGGCGGACTTGGACGTTGTTACTGTCACGGAGACATGGTTAACAGAATCTCATGATTGGGATACGGCAATACCGGGCTATAACTTGTTAAGGAAGGACAAAGAGGACAGGAAAGGGGGAGGAGTGGCTCTTTATGTCAGAAACAATATCCAAGCATCTGAGCTGCAAGGAAGATGGGGCAAAGAAGCAGCACTATGGGCCGACCTAAAAAAGATGATGGGGCATCCATTTTTATTGGAGTGGTCTACAGGCCTCCAAATCAAATGGAAGAGCTTTACAGAGATCTGGTTGAAGACATCCAAAAGATGGGAAAGAAGGGAGAAGTGGTGATTGTTGGAGATTTTAATCTGCTGGATGTAGACCAGAGAATTCCTTCTGCAGAATCTAATAGTAGTAGAGAGATAGTGGATGCCCTGCAAGGGGCTCTGTTCAAACAAATGGTAATGGAACCCACGAGGGAGGGAGCTATACTCGACTTAGTGCTCACTAATGTCTCTAATGTCCAGGTGGGTGCCCACATCAGCACAAGTGATCATGAAATGGTATGGTTTCATATCACAAGTAGGATTCGAAGACCCGGGTTTTACAGTTCAAAAACACAGACTTTGATGAAATGGGGAAGTACCTGGAGGAAGAACTAGAAGACTGGGAGAACAAGAGATGTGGAACAATGGACCAAACTAAAAGGAGCAATTACCAAGGCAACTAATCTATATGTTACAAAAGTAAAGCAAAGTAAGAGAAAAATGAAACCTATCTGGCTCTCAAAGGAGGTGGTTGACAAAATAAAAGCGAAAAGAACAGCATTCAAGAAATATAACGGATCCCAAAGGGAGGAGAACAAGGAAGAATATCTTGTGGCACTGAGTGAGATAAAGAAAGTAATCAAGACAGCAAAAAGTCAAGTGGAAGAAAGATTAAAAGTGAGATGACAAAACAGTTTTCAGATACATCAGAGAAAGGAGAAAAGTTCAAAGTGGTATAGTGAAATTGAAAGGTGAAAAGGATCAATGTGTGGAGAGAGACAAACAAATGGCAGAAATATTAAACGAATACTTCAGTTCGGTGTTCTCTAAAGAGGACCCTGGAGAAGGACCGTCGCTAGTTAACAAGAAACTGGAGGGGAGTAGGGTAGATTTAACTACATTTACAGAAGAGAATGTATTGGAAAAGCTAGGAAAACTAAAAGTGGACAAAGTCATGGGGCCTGATGAGGTTCATCCCAGGATACTGAGGGAGCTCAGACATGTGCTGGCGGGTCCGCTGCGTGACCTGTTCAATAGATCTCTAGAAAAGGGAGTGGTGCTGAGTGATTGGAGAAGAGCGGTGATGGTCCCACTTCACAAGAGTGGGAGCAGAGAAGAGGCTGGAAACTACAGATCGGTTAGCCTCACCTCGGTGGTAGGAAACTTAATGGAGTCACTGCAGAAAGAAAGACTAGTGAACTATCAGGAGGCCCCCCAAGCTGGCCAAAAGTTCCTTTTGGGTCCAACGAGGGTCCCAGAGCGAACGCGCGGCGAATCACGTGACGTCCGTGTCACTCCGACGTGACGCCAACGTCACGTGCTCCTCGCAAAGGAGTACAGAAATGGCGTCCTGACTCCCCGCTGGACCACCAGGGAGTTTTGGTAAGTCTTGGGGGGGGGGGGATTAAGGAGGGTGAGGGGTTTAAATTTTTATTTAGGATCAGCAATCGCGATTTCCAACGTATTCAACATAGCTATGTTGAATAAGTTGGAAATCCGATCGTTTTCGCCTCATCACTTTTTTAAGTTAAAAAAAAAGTTGTGTTTTACATATAAGTTCAAAACGAATGCACACCCCTACTGTTCAGCTCTGGGTAGCAATTCTGCCCATCCCAGCTTGCATCTATATATTCTATACTTGGCTGGAGCATGCTCAGAACCATTTCCTTTGTTTTCACTCCTAAAGTTTTGCCAAAATAGTTGAATCAGAAAAACTAATGTGTAAGGTCCACTCTGAAATGCCATCTTGTACAGACATTCTCTCTCACATATGTGTGTGACCAGTAACTCTGCACTTCCACTAAAACTTTCTAACCCTAAAATAATAACAAAAAATCAGCATATACATCACTAATGTCATCTTTCATTACTGTTAAATCACTATAAAAAGGACCTGCCTATAATATACTTCTTACTAGAGAAGCTTTACTATATCTAATCAGGGTGTATATGCCAAATGTTTCAGCTCTCAGCTTTTTTGCAAAAGATTTAACTCAATCTGCTAGCTGACTTTAAGCAAGTGATGGTCTTATGCTTTAAGTCATATCTCCACTTGTACTCATTATCTATCTGCTTGTGACCTTGAAACTTGCAGACCAAGTTAGAAAAAGGGAGGGCTACCAGAAGGGGACTGTAGGCTGCTTCTAATAAGGAGGAGTGGAGGGGAAAGGCTACCTAACAGCCCACAAGCCTGTAATTTCTTTAAGCAGTACTGTGTGTCTGTGTTATCTTTTCCAGCAAAAATATTCAGAACCTTCCAACAAGTTACATACTGACGTAATGAAGACAAAGTTGTAATTTCTGTCTCTAATATCCTACTTCTACATTCTCGCCATCTTAACTAACTCATACTAGGGGGGAAAGGGGGGCTGGGAGAGAACTATATGGGACTACATTAACTCTTTTACTACCTAATACACCATGAAAAATGGAAAGGAAGTTTTCTAATTTTAATGTGACAAGTGTTATGGTCTGACCATTAATGTATTAAGTTCCAAGTCTAAGATCACTTGGTAAGCAGGTGTTGTATTAATCTCAATATTAAGAGTTTGGATTATAAACATTACTATCCTTTACCATGAGGCTTCAGGGTCACTGCAAAGAGAGGCAGTTACCATCAGAAGAAGCTAGCTGGGCAGACTGTTTGGGCCATCTGGTAATTTTCTGTCATCATTACTAAGTTCCTATGTAAGAAAATGGTAAGGCAGAGATATAAACGATGATTTTACATAAGAATGGAATTTTGAATGTGTTAAAAATGTTCCTGGGAATATATAATTAGATGAGCTCTGTGAAAAATCTAATAGCTCATATACAGCTTAAAATAAAGCTGCCCCATTAACCCAAATTTTCTCGATGTAGTTATAAGAGAGCGGAGTGGAAGTCCCAACAACTAATATAAGACAGAGAGAAAATGGAGAAAACAATAGACTGATGATGCTAAGAAGCATATTTTATTTATTTATTTAACATTTTTTTATATACCGGGGTTCTAGTAACAATGTTACTAATCACTTCGGTTTACATATAACATTTAAATGACTTAACATGAGAGTCTTACAGTGAAACAAGGAAAGGAGGAACTTGGGTAAATTAAATTAACTAACACATTATGAAATACAAAAATTTTAAATAGTAGAAATTTCAGAATCTAGAGATTAGGCTCAAATATATAACAAGTGGTCGGTTGTTGGTAGGAGGAGATTGTAAATGTTTTTATGACTGTTAAACAGTGGGGGAACATAAAAGAGATTGACCAGGGGGAAAGTAAATAAAGTCCAACTCAGGCGTAGGCTTGGGTGAAGAGCCAGGTCTTGAGTCTTTTTTTGAATGTTATTGGGCATTGTTCGAGCCTAAGGTTTGAAGGGAGAGAGTTCCATTTGTTAGGGCCCGCTGTGGAGAAGGCACTTTTGTTTGAAGACATTTTGATTGGAGGGGTTTTTAGAGAGCCTTTTTGAGCAGATCTCAACAGACGGGAGGATGAGTGAAGCTGCAATGGTATCCTGAGGTCAAGTGGTGTAGTTTTGTAGATAGATTTGTGGATGACTGAGAGAGTTTTATATATAATTCTATATTTTATAGGGAGCCAATGGAGATTCTTTAAAATTGGAGTGATGTGGTCCCTTTTTTTAGCTTTGGTCAGAATCCTAGCAGAGGCATTCTGCAGCATTTGCAGAGGTTTTAGGGAGATGGCTGGGAGACCAAGTAAGAGAGAATTGTAGTAATCAATTTTAGAGAATATGATTGCTTGCAAAACTGATCTGAAATCCTGGGGGTGAAGTAAGGGTCTGAGTCTTTTTAAAACTTGGAGTTTGAAGAAGCATTCTTTTACGGTGTTACTGATGAAGCTTTTAAAATTTAGTTGGTTATCCATGATGACTCCTAGGTTTCTGACCCGGGGGGATAGAGAAGGTGGTGCCATTGGATGGGTGTTAGAGAGCTGGTAGTTGCCATCTTGGGTGATGAGGAGGAATTCAGTTTTGTTGGCATTGAGAATTAGACAGAGATCAGCAAGAAGATTGGATATGGAGATGAAGCATGTATTCCAGAAATGAAGGGTTTCTTGCAGAGATTTGGTAATTGGAATGAGGATTTGTACATCGTCTGCATATAGGTAGTGGGTTAGATTCAGCTTGGATAGTAGATTACAGAGTGGGAGTAGGTAAATGTTGAATAAGGTTGGAGATAAGGAGGATCCTTGAGGAACGCCAAGACTTGAATTGATAGGTTGGGACTCGTTGTTGTTGATCTTAACTTTATAAAACCTGTCTTGAAGAAAGGATTTAAACCATTTGAAAGTGGTGTTTTTAATTCCAATCTCTGCTAGACGGTCCAGGAGGATCTTATGGTTAACAGTGTCAAATGCCGCTGAAAGATCGAGGAGGATAAGAAGGCACGGTTGTTTTTTTTCAAGATTGAAGAAAATGTTGTCAGAGAAATTAGAAGGGATTCAGTGCTTCTGGATTTACAGAATCCGAATTGCGTTGTGGCGAGAATGTTGTTATCGTCTAAGTATTCGCAGGGTTGATGATTTACTGTTCTTTCAAGGATTTTGGCAATAAAAGATAGATTTGCTATTGGCCGAAAGTTAGCTAGATTATCTGGAGAGAGATTAGGCTTTTTTAGAAGAGGTTTCAAGATGGCGAGTTTGAGAGGAGTTGGCACCAAGCCCTGAATTAGGGAAGCATTGATAATTTGAGCGATTGGCTTAGCAATAGCTTTGACGCTTGCTATGAGAAGATAGCAAATGTTGCTTACCTGACGTAACAGGTGTTCTCACAGGACAGCAGGATGTTAGTCCTCACAAATGGGTGACATCGAGGATGGAGCCCACCACGGAAAACTTCTGTCAAAGTTTAACAGAACTTTGACTGGCCCCTACTGGGCATGCCCAGCACGGCACTGACCCTGCAGCCAGCAGGGGTCTCCCTTCAGTCTGATTTTCAAAGCTACAGGCAGTGCCTAAAAAATAAAAGAAACGAACCCAACACTGCGGGGTGGCGGGCGGGTTTCGTGAGGACTAACATCCTGCTGTCCTGTGAGAACACCTGTTACATCAGGTAAGCAACATTTGCTTTCTCACAGGACAAGAAGGATGGTTGTCCTCACAAATGGGTGAGTACCGAGCTGAGGATGTCCTGACTTGCACCAAAGGCACACAACGGCGTGCAACAGGCACAACAACTGGGGTGTAATTTGGGAAAAGGCATCCGCACCCTACCGGGAAGGTGGAAGGGTGTTTGTACATTATGATGGAAAAAGGTTACGCAAGACAGATTGGCCAAAGATGGAGTCCTGTCTTCCAGCTTTGTCCAAACAATAGTGGGCTGCAAAGGTATGGAGAGAACTCCAGGTTGCAGCTTTACAGATGTCAGGAAGCGGCACCGATCGAAGGTGTGCTACTGAAGTCGCCATGGCCCTCACAGAGTGTGCCTTGACACGGTCTTGGAAAGGAATGCCAGCTTGCTGATAGCAAAAGGAAATGCAGTCCGCCAACCAGGAGGAAAGAGCCTGCTTACCCACAGGTTGTCCTAACTTGTTAGGATGGAAAGAGACGAATAATTGAGTGCTCTTTCTATGAGAAACTGTACGGTCTAGATAAAAAGCTAGAGCCCGTTTACAGTCTAAGGTATGCAGAGTCTGTTCCCCGGAGTTGGAGTGGGGCCTGGGAAAAAAGATAGGTAGTATGATGGATTGATTGATATGGAACTCCGAAACCACCTTAGGTAAAAATTTAGGGTGAGTGCGGAGCACCGCCCGGTCCTGCAGGAGCTTAGTGTAAGGCGGATAGGTAACTAGGGCCTGCAATTCACTAACTCTGCGAGCTGAAGTGATAGCCAAAAGGAATAACACCTTCCATGTGAGATATCTTAAGTCACAGGAGTGAAGAGGTTCGAAGGGTGGTTTCATTAGATGACCAAGAACCAGATTAAGGTCCCAAGATGGGGCCGGAGGACGTAAGGGTGGCTTCAGATGGAGCAAGCCTTTGAGAAAGCGTGTTACCAGGGGTTGTACTGAGATAGGGACACCCCCGATACCCTTGTGGAAGGCGGCTACCACACTGACATGCATCCTGATAGAAGAGGTTTTAAGACCTGATTCTGAGAGATGCCATAAATAGTCCAAGAAGTCAGAGATTGGACAGGAAAGGGGATCAAGGGACTGAGAAGTGCACCATGATGTATACCTTTTCCATTTGTATGAATAGGATCTTCTAGTGGAGGGCTTTCATGAAGCTATCAGGACACGAGAAACTGAATCCGAAAGGTTAAAAGGCTGGAGAACTAGCCTTTCAACATCCATGCCGTCAGGGACAAGGCTTGGAGGTTGGGATGGAGAAGGCATCCGTCGTTTTGAGTGAGTAGATGCGGATCCTTTCCCAGGGGAATGTGTCTGCGGATGGAGAGATCTCGGAGTATGGGAAACCACACTTGGCGTGGCCAGTGCGGTGCTACCAGGATCATGGTTCCCCTGTCCTGGCGTAGCTTCACGAGAGTCCTGGACAGAAGAGGAAATGGAGGGAATGCGTAGAGCAGACCGGTTGTCCACTTGAGGGAGAAGGCATCCCTTGGCCGCGAGTGCTGGCTCCGAATGAGAGAGCAATAATTGTCCACTTTGTGGTTCTGAGGGGACTCAAAGAGGTCTATGTGTGGGTATCCCCACTTGTGGAATAGAGAGGTCGCTACTAGAGGATTGAGAGACCACTCGTGTGGTTGGAAGACACGGCTCAGCTGGTCTGCCAAAAAATTGTCTACACCTGGCAGGTAGGTGGCCCTGAGGTACATGGAGCGGGAGAGGGCTTCTGCCCAAATCTGCGCAGCTTCCTGACACAGAAGGAAGGAGCCTGTGCCTCCCTGCTTGTTTATGTACCACATGGCCACCTGGTTGTCTGTCTGGATCAAGACTATCTGATTCGATAGGCGAGCTTGGAAAGTTCTGAGCGCGTAGCGGATTGCTCGCAGCTCCAAGAAATTTATCTGGTGTTCGGCTTCTTCTCGAGACCAGAGACCCTGAGTTTGCAACTCGTCCACATGGGCCCCCCAACCGATGTGGGAAGCGTCGGTGGTTAGGATTACTTGTGGATCTGGTAGGAGAAAGGGTAAGCCCTGAAGGAGGTTGACTTGATTCGTCCACCAGATTAACGATAGGCGTAGCGCTTGTGTAACTGTGACAATGGAGGACAGCGGCTGAAGAGCTTGAATCCATTGGTGTCGCAGAGTCCATTGTGTAACTCTCATGGCTAGTCGGGCCATGGGAGTGACTTGAACCGAGGATGCCATGTGTCCTAGGAGAACTAGGAATTGGCGAGCTGTGGCAGTGTCCTGACACCGGAGCTGGCAAGCTAGGGATATCAGGGTTTGAGCTCTTTGAGGAGGAAGGTAAGCCTTTGCTTGTAAGGTGTCCAAGTCTGCTCCAATGAAAGATAAGTTTTGAGATGGGACTAAGCAAGATTTCTCGTAATTGACAAGAAACCCTAAGGAAAGGAGAGTCTGAATTGTCAATTTTAGGGAGGATTGAGCAATCTGTTGGGCGGAAGCCCTGATTAGCCAATCGTCCAGGTAGGGGTAGACGTGGACACCTTCCTTCTGAAGGAATGCTGCAACCACGACAAGGCATTTGGTAAAGACTCGTGGTGCGGATGCCAGGCCGAAAGGTAGTACTCGATATTGGTAATGGTTTCGGCCCACCAGAAACCGCAGGTACTTGCGATGGGATTGCGTTATCGCAATGTGGGTATACGCGTCTTTGAGATCGAGACAGCATAGCCAATCCCCTCTTTGCAGCAGAGGGAGAAGCGAGCCCAGGGTTACCATCTTGAACTTTTCTTTTTGAAGGTACTTGTTGAGGGCTCGAAGGTCTAAGATGGGACGAAGCCCCCCTGATTTCTTTGGTATCAGGAAGTACCTGGAGTAGAATCCCTTTCCTTGCTGAGATGGAGGAACGGGTTCTATAGCATTTGATTGCAGAAGAAGGGATACTTCTTGTTGTAACTGAGCCGAGTGGCTGGTCAGACTCCATGCTTGTAGAGGCGGGGAGTCTGCAGGAAGAGTAGTGAAGTTGAGGTGGTAACCCTGTGCTATGATTGCTAGTACCCACTGATCTGAGGTGATCTGAAGCCAGCAGTCTAGAAAGTGGCACAGTCGACCTCCCACAGGGATGGCTGGAAGAGGGGTTTGGCACGTGCTCTCTACAAGGAAGTCAAAGGCCCGCCGTAGGCCCAGGAGGTGGGGCCACGGTAGGTCTTTGTTTCCGAGGCTGACGTGGCTGAGCTCTATTGGAAGACCGTGAAGGTCGAGGCTTAGCCGATGGAGGGTAATACCGACGTGGCCTAAAGAAAGACTTTTTAGAGTCCCTCTTAGGTGGTTGCTTGGCGGTCACCTCAGATGGAGTAGATGAGAGTTGTTTTAACGTCTCATGGTGATCCTTTAATTCGGCTACTATTTGCTGAATTTGATCTCCAAACAAGTTGTCGCCTAGGCAGGGTAAATCAGACAGTCGGTCCTGGACCTCTGGGCGAAGGTCTGATGATTTTAGCCAAGCCCAACGTCTGGCTGAGATGGCTGTAGCTGAAACTTTAGTGGAAGCATCGAAGATGTCGTATGCGGACCTAATTTCATGCTTACCGGCCTCGAACCCTTTGTTAAGGAGGGCTTGAAGTTGTGGCTGATATTGGTCAGGCAAGGTGTCCATATACTCTTGCATCTGTTTGAGGATGGCTCTGTTGTATTGAGTCATATAGAGCTGATATGAAGCTATGCGTGAAATTAGCATAGCTCCGTGATACACTTTTCTTCCTACACTATCCAGGAATTTGTTGTCCTTGGTAGGTGGGGTTGAAGAGTGTGGTTTTTGGCGCTTAGCTTTCTTTTGAGCCGACTCAACGACGACAGAGCGATGATCCAGCTGAAGCTTCTGAAAACCTGGTGCTGACTGGACTAGGTATGTGGAGTCAGCTTTTTTGTTGACTGGGGAAATCGATGAAGGAGATTCCCAGTTCTTCTTCAGAAGATCCAGAAACACCTGGTGAATAGGGATGGAAGCGATGATTTTAGGAGCATCCAGAAATTGGAGAAGTTCCATCATCTGGTGTCTGTCATCTTTTTCAGATTGTAGCTGAAAGGGGACCACCTCTGACATCTCCTTCACAAAATTAATAAAAGAGAGATCCTCAGGAGGAGAACGCTTTCTACTCTCTGTAGGGGACGGTGGCGAAGGCAAATCCGTGTCAGAAGAGGTGTCATCTCCCCAGGTATCATAGGGATCCTGTTGGGCTTGAAGCCCTGAAGGTCCTGGTTGAGGGTCCGGGATATTGAGAGGAATCACCGAGGGTATGGAGAATAATATCGATGGCATCGGTGCTGAAGGCGGAACCGGAAACGGCATCGAGGGCTTCGGTGCTGTCGATGGAATCGGTGCCGGCCTTGGAATCGGTGGAGCCGACGGATATATCGGTGAGGGATGAGAAGGCACCGATGGGACCACCCCTGAAGGGGGAATAACAAACGGTGTTTCCCCTCCCGATGATAATCCCGTCGGAGACGGTAGTGTTGCAGGTGGTACTGGAATCATCGATGGAAGGGCCGTTAGCAGCGCTTCCATACGGTGCAGTAACGGTGCTAGTGTTCCCACTAGTGGCTCGACTGTCGGGTCCTTGCTCGGTGGCGGAGTCGGTGGCGGAGTCGGTGCCGGAGTCGGTGCCGGTGCCGGTGGAGGTTGGAACTTCTGCATCGCCTTTTCGATGGCCTCCTGAACCAGCCGGTCCAGTTCTTCCCGGAGACCAGGGGTAACGAGACCCGGCTCAATGGCGAGGGAGGCGGAGGCAGAGCTGGAGGGACCACCATAACCGGTGGGATCACGGCTCCCACACCCGGAAGAGGTGAGGGTTTCCTCGGTGCCTGCGAGCGAGACGCGGACGGTGCCAGGTCCGATCGAGGCTTTTTAGTCGGTGGCTCGGTCTGTGCAGAGGTCGATGGTTGTGGATCCTCGACAGGCCGAGACTTGTGCCGTCGGTGGCGATGTTTTTCTTTCCGATCCCCTCGCCCATCCGGGGAAGGGATGGGAGTCGACGGCCGTGAAGTCATCGATGGTGGACGGTCACCGGAGGGTTGACGATGATGGTGCAACTTCGACGGTGCCGGTTCCGATGACGTCGATGCTATCGATGGCGTTGGGGTGCGAGCATGGAAGAGGAGCCCCATCTTCTCCATCCTGGCCTTGCGACCTTTGGGCGTCATTAAGGCACATTTGGTGCAAGTCAGGACATCATGCTCGCTGCCTAGACACAAAACACAGACCCTATGGGGGTCTGTGATTGACATGGTCCGGGTGCAATCCGGACATCGGCGAAACCCCGTCGCCATGGCCTTGGGCCAAAAATTTAGCCGCGGGATTAGCGACTGTCGACAGGCCTCAAGGGCCAAATTCGACGTAAGTCGACAAAAAACGGTAAAAACTTACCGGAATTCCGCGAATGTAAAAATTTGCTGAAGGGAGACCCCCGAGGGGCAAATTTTCTTCAGAATATAGAAATTCAGATTTCCTGTCAGGAAACGTGGTTAGGAGCTCCTTTCACCGCGTGGCAACTGCTGCGCGGAAAAAAGAAGACTGAAAGGAGACCCCTGCTGGCTGCAGGGTCAGTGCCGTGCTGGGCATGCCCAGTAGGGGCCAGTCAAAGTTCTGTTAAACTTTGACAGAAGTTTTCCGTGGTGGGCTCCATCCTCGATGTCACCCATTTGTGAGGACAACCATCCTGCTTGTCCTGTGAGAATAGCAGGAATTGAATCAAGAGGGTGGTAAGCACGTTTAAGTTTCTTCAGTATGTTTTCAATCTCTAGGGAGGATGCTAGTTCGAAGGCTTCCAGACTTGAGGCATGTGATGGAGTTGAAGCTGGGAAAAGATGTTGGGAGGAAGGATTTTTATGATCCCGAAGAGGATTAAGAAGGTTGTAAATTTTCTCCTTGAAGAAGATGGCAAGTTCCTCGGCTTTGTTTGCAGCTTTTTCATCTGGAATGATGGTTGTGGGTGGTTTGGTGAGGGATGAGACCAGGGAGAAAAGGGCTTTTGGGTCATAAATGAAGTGGTGGATTTTTTGAGAGTAAAAGTCTCTTTTTGTCTGGAGGATGGCGATCCTGTATTGGTGCATGCTGGGTTTGAAGGCTGAGATATTAGCAGTAGTAGGGTTTTTTCGCCAGGAGAGTTCTTTGTTTCTGAGTTCCCGCTTTAAATATTTAAGTTTTGGGGTGTACCATGGCTTTTCCTTTTCTTTATTTGTGTTGATGGTTTTAGAGACTAGAGGGCATGTGAGATCTGCAACTTTGTTGGTTATATTGGACCAGGATGCAATGGCTGAATCAGCGTCTGTAGTATTTATGTGTTTAAGTTCCTCAGATAGATGTGTGATGAGGGTTTCCTGGTTGCATAATTTTCTGAAAAGAACCGATGTTTTCTGTGAGGTTATGGGGTTTGGAAGGTGGATGGCTAAAGAGGTGTTAATTAACTTGTGATCAGACCAAGGGATTGGCAAGCAGACTGTGGGAGCTGAAAGAGTGAGACCTTGATTGATAAAGATTAGGTCTAGGGTGTGACCTGCTTTGTGTGTGGGTTCATTTATTAGTTGATGAAAGCCCATGAGGTTGAGAGTGTTGATGAAAATATCACAGTTTGAGGAGCGGGGATTAGCATCCACGTGAAGATTGAAATCTCCAAGCAGTATGGCTGGCGTGTCCGAGTTGATGTGTTTGGCAATACATTCTATTAAAGGAGAAGGGTCTGAATCCAGATGGCCTGGAGGAGCGTAGATGAGGCCTAATTGCAGGTGAGGAGATTTGAAGACAACAAATTCAAGAGAGGGGGAAGAGTTAGTTGTAAGAAGGGATAATACAAGAATTTTTTAGATGCTAGTAGCAGACCGCCTCCTCGTTTTTTTGGTCTAGGGATGGAAAAGATATTAAATGTTTGGAGAGGAAGTTGGTTGAGCAGAACTGTATCTTCTGGTTTTAGCCAAGATTCGGTGATTGCACAAATATCTGGTTGTACCTCATCGAGATAGTTATGTAGTAGGTGGGTTTTTTTCGTTAGGGATTGAGCGTTCAATAGGGTTACTGAGAATAAGGTAAGACCAAGCAGTTGGTTTAGGGGAGAAAGCATGATTGGTAAGTCTTTTATGTCGTGATTGTGGATCGACAGGTGTGACTTGTTTATTTGGTGAGTATCTCCTGCTTTTATATATGATTGGAATATATATGTTTATTGAAAGAACTGAAGGAAGGTGGCTCAGTAATAAGACTTCTGTGTAGCATAAATTGTGGCTGTATGATGGGAGTACACAGGGGTAGGCCCCTTTGTTGTAGGAGAGACCAGAATTTTTTTTTTTTTTATATGGCTCTTACCTGGTTGTTTGAAAGCAAGAGGCAATATTGACCATGTGCTAGTCGACGGGCTAGGGTTCTCTCTTGGGGTGGCGCCGACTATGAGGTCTCGGTGTGCAGGGAGGTAGGTGAATCTGAGGTGGGGATTAGGAGTTCATCAGCAGAGGAGGCGAAAAACGAAAACTGTTGTATTTGTCTGAAGGTAGTAGGCTCTGCTCAGGGCTTTCTCGGGGCTGCACAAAGGGGCAAACAAAGGGCCTGCCCCTTTGTCGCGCGGCGCCACGGAGAGTATAGATTTAAATCCCAGCAGGGAGCTGAGATTGGCGGCGCTGGCTGGTGGGCGGGGTTTAGCCGGTTTGGTCTCGGCGCGGATGTTTTCCTTTTTGTTTTTATTTCAGCTGTTTTTGTTTTTTTATCTTTTTCTTTTTGCCCTAAGGTCACGCTGTCGGTGCTGAGGCTGACCGGGTGGGGAGTGTGAGTGACTGACCTTCCCCCGGTGAGGCTCGGCGCCGATCGCGCAGGCCCTCTACAACGATTGCAGCCGTGAGAGACGAAGAATGAAGAGCGGGGTGTGGGCTGTCCAGAGTGGTCTGGGGCGGGGCGGGGATGGGGTCAGTGGCTCCTGGCACAGTGGCCATTTGCCGCTGTATCAGAGATCGTGTGCCAGCATATAGGCCGCACACGCTCCTTTTAAAATCTACCCCATTATGTTTTCATGAAGCATTAAACTAGGTTAACCTGTACTGTGCAAGTGGATTTTTTTTGTTTTATTCATATGTAATTTTATTTTAAATGTTGTGTGTGACTCTCTATTATATTTTCTTTATTTTACATGTTATTTGTACTCCACATTGAACAGAAGTGAATATCTGCAGAATATAAGAAATGCTAAATAAATAAATTAAAGGCCCAAATCCCAGGATACTGGCAGTTCCCCGGGGAGGTCCAAGGGGGCAATTTGTTTTTGTTTTGTTTTTTTTTAAATACCCCCAAATTTTAGAGATTTTTTATTTCAATGCTATTTTCAATTCATTACATTGTTCCATTCAGAATAAACAAAAAATTGACCTTTTTCGGTTTGGATGTGCAATTCATTTTAAATAAATGCACATAACATACCTAATACTTGGCATTGCAATGCATTTGAATTATATGTGATAAACTAGCAATATAAACCTTGATTGATACATTCAACAAATAGCAAGTTTAAGCAAATATTCTATTTTACATATTAGTTTGAAATTCAAAATTGCTTTCCAAATTTGGTATTATTCAAAGCCTTTGAACTACATATGTACACTCTATTACATATATGTACAATCTGTTACCTATATATATACATAATACATTTCCATACCTTTCTAAACACATTTGCAATACAGAAGGATAGTATTGCAAATCATTTTTAGAAAATGGTTGATCATAAACATCTCATGAGAACTTTCTTGTCAAAGAGTTTGCATGAAAGGCTAAATTGTTTCACCACTGAACCTTTACAGGACTTTAAAATTTCTTCTATTAAGTTTATCTCCTTTTTTATTTGCATAAACCGAAATTACTAAAAAAATTGTAACCGATGATTATTAATTGATGCACTTTAAGAAACTAGTCACATATTCTATGTGTAATCTGTGCTAAGATGATCACTCATTCAGCATTTTGTACTTGTTCAAGTTTTGTCAGCTTTGGTGTGAGTAGATCATATTGAGTTATTGCTTTTCAAAGCTTCATGCACAAAATGCCTTATATGCAGAGGACACTATGAGGCATCAACCAATGGCAATGCACCTTTAACATCTGAAGACATCATAGTGAGCATTAGTTCCACTAATACTACCTGACACAACTGAATAAACAAATAAATAAATGCATTAGATGTTAGATTGTTTGGGGGTTTTTTTGTGGGGTCTTTTTTTTTTTTATATTTAATACATGTAGGGATCCTTTTAGTCCCCTAGTAAACTTAGGCAGGATCATTCCATATTAAGTGGACCAGGAGTTCACGCTCAACCTCCTCCAAATCAAACCAAATTTTGCACGGATGTTCTTTAGGGTCTCAAAAAACAACAGTACTAAATTTTTCACCTGGATCTCTATTGGTTGGAGAGCTAGAGGCAGTTGAATGGAGGTTACCTCTGAGTACCATGCTCCATGCTGTTGCGTCCGTCGGTCTCAGACGGCTTCGACCTTTTGCCTCATCTTTCTTCCTTCTCTCTCCTCAAGCCTTGGGAAGTTGGCTGCCACCGCGTCTTCATGCCACTCTCCCTGGCATCCCCGGATCGCAACGGCGACCGCCATGTTTTTCCTGAGGGTCTCCTAGGGTGCACGCGCGCAGCCACCCATGTCTTTATCTACGTCATGGCGGGAACCTCGGGGGCGTCCCCTACGAATGACGTCAGCACATCCTGGTATTTAGCCTGCCCTTCATTTGCTAACAAACCGAGTTAGCAAGGATTGGAATTGTTCTGGTCTAAGCTGCTCTGCTGCTTCCTAGCTGCCACAGGAAGCTCTCTTCGCCCTTTGGGTAATTCTACTAACTTGTGTACCCGCTCCTCGGGGGCCCTTCTACTTTCTTTCAGGTGCCTATCCTGAGATCCCAGGTACTCGCTCTTCGAGGGCCTGCTCTCCCTAACCTGGTGCCTGCCACTCTACAACTTCTGCCTGCCAGGACTCAAAGATACAGCTTCTGCTTCAGTGAGTACTAACATACCAGCCTATCTCCTCTATAGCTTCAGTGCTCTACATCTGGGACTTGTTCCTGTTCTCCACACTGTCTCCACTTACTACAGAGTGAGATGGGTCCTCTCAGCTGAGGATCCCTGGACTACCACTGCTGGAGCTATCTACCACTGCTGTCCGCTTCCTGGGCTGTGCCACCCTGCTGTACAATATAAGCTATCTTCTCTGTGTTGTGTGCAAAAAGTCTAGCCTGGTACTACAGTTCCTCACGGGGCTCCTCCCCGTGGGAGTGGCCATCACTGCAGTACCCAAGAATCCACTCCAACACCTCACAACCATAACAGATTGCTAACTCCAGGGATTCGGCTCGGCTCACCGCTTTGCAAGCCATTCCGGGCCTGGCCCAGCGAATCTCCGAACAACAGAATTCAATGGACAACTTGACTGTTGCCTTTAATCAGTTGCACACACAGATGAATACACCGGCTGCCGCAGGTAAAGAAGTTACACCGCCAGAAGTGACAGTCAAGACTACAGTGCCTCTATCTGCTCCAACACGCTTCGCAGGTGAAGTGTGGAAATGTAGAGGATTTATTAATTAATGTTGCATGCATTTTCTCTGCAATCTAACCATTTCCCTTCTGTGTATGCCAAGATCACCTATATCCTTTCTATCTAGACGGAAGAGCTCTGGCTTGGGCCTCACTGCTGTGGGAGTGCAATGATCCTATCCTGGATGACCTTGCCGGGTTTCTTGAACTGTTCAAGTCAGTATTTGATGACCCTGCCTGGTACTCGACAACAGGATCAGCCTTGGTTTATCTAAAACAAGGTAACAAACCTTTACCAGACTTCACCACTGAATTCAAGACGTTGGCCTCTGAGTTACATTGGGACCCTAGGTGTTTGAAAACACTATTTTTTGAAGGCCTGAACTCCCACTTGAAAGATGAATTGGTGACTCGTGAGATGCCTGAGATCTTAGCAGAACTTATGAAGTTGGCAGCTAAGATTGACCGCCAAATTCGTGACAAAGTTCAAGAGGTCAAGAGTCCCAGAAGACCAGTCCAGGGAGAGATTAGAGCCAAGCCTGCACCCAAGCCTACACTCTCAGGACCTGTTGCTGACGAAGAAGAACCAATGCAATTGGGCCGCAGTCATCTGACTTCTAAAGAGAGACGATTCCGAAAGAGGTTGGGACTATGCATGTATTGTGGACAAGCTGGCCATGCTTTACAAACATGCCCTATATGTCCAGGAAACTAGCAGACCTATGTCCTGTTGGAGGACTCTTCTTAGGTCTAACTGCACCCTCTCCTCCACTCTCTCTTCCAGAATCTCTAATCTGCGGGCCTTTGGAATATCAGACCCTTGCCTTAGTGGACTCTGGGGCAGGGGGAAATTTTATTTTGAAATGTCTAGTGAAACATTTGCGGATCCCTACCACTAACATGATGTCTCCATTACTACTGTCCTCTATTCATGGACAGCCCTTACCGGATGAAGTAACCCTTCTTACCGAGCCAGTGAGCTTGCGTACCGGAGCTCTTCATGCAGACACTATTTCCTTCTTTGTACTAGAGAAGGCCATGCACCCTGTAGTACTTGGGTTACTGTGGCTACAGGAACACATGCCACAATTCAATTGGACCACCTTGGAACTTTCACATTGGGGTCCAGACTGTCATGGCAAATGCTTAATGAAAGTCTCTCCTTTACCATGCATGCCAACTACCCCATTGTTGCCTGGGTTGATGCCTCAATATGCATATTATCAAGATGTATTCTCAAAAGAGGCCGCTGATGTATTACCGCCACAGAGATCCTCCTCTCCGTAGTGGAGAGTATGGTGATGTCGGACTACATCCAGGAGAATCTCCAGAAAGGCTTCATAAGACCCTCTAAGTCTCCTGATGGCACAGGATTCTTCTTTGTAGGAAAAAAGGACAGAACGTTACATCCGTGCATTGACTACAGAGGTCTGAATGAGATCACCATAAAGACCGCTACCCTTTACCACTTATCTCGGAGCTATTTGATAGGTTACAGGGTGCCAAGATATTCTCCAAGCTTGATCTCAAAGGAGCATATAATTTAGTTTGCATCCGCTCTGGCGACGAATGGAAGACGGTGTTTAATACCCAGGATGGACACTTTGAATACCTGGTGATGCCCTTAGGCTTGTGCAATGCCCCGGCTGTCTTCCAGAACTTGATGAACGATATTCTGCATGATTTACTCTATTGATGTGTATTTGCTACTTGGACGACATCTTGATATTTTCTCAGGACCTGCAATCCCATCAGGAAGATGTCAAAAGAGTTCTGCAGAGACTTTGCGAGAACCACTTCTACGCCAAGTTGGCTAAATGTGAATTTCATAAAGAATCCATGCCTTTCTTAGGGTATATAGTCTCAAACAAGGGATTTCAAATGGACCCTCAGAAGCTTGAGAGTATTCAAAATTGGCCACAGCCCACTGGTCTGAAAGCTCTAAGACGATTTTTGGGATTTACTAATTACTACCAGACCTTTATTAAAAATTAATCCTCATTGACTGTTCCACTAACAGCAATGACTAAGAAGGGAGCCAACACCGCTAATTGGTCTACTGAAGCTGTGACCGCATTCCAGAAGTTAAAAGACGCCTTTCAAGCACATCCTGACCCTACATGACCCTTCATTGTGGAGGTCGATGCCTCTGATGTAGGTGTTGGGGCCGTGCTAAGCCAGACAGATCCTTGCACCCGTTCATTCTTTTCCTGATGCTTCTCACCAGCGTGGGAGTGGCCATCACTGCAGTACCCAAGAATCCACTCCAACACCTCACTACCATAACACATGCAACCAAAAATGGCCATTTTGCCCAGTGCTGTAGCCTGACAACACCTCTCAGGGGCCTGAAATTTTGTGGATTAGTACAAGCCCTGGTGGTAAGTCCCAGGGCAAAGTTTGGAACATAATGTGAGCTTGACTCCCTTATTATGGGCCAGCAAAGTATGTGAAAAATTTTACAAAAGAAATATAAGGCCTACTTTGACTCTTCATTGCTCCTGACTTATACTTTGATTCAGGCCCTGATTGGACCAGTAGTCATGGTCCATGGCAAAAACATATAAGATTTGCACTAAGAGGCTTTAAAGGCAACTGCAAGCAAAGGTATAATTACACAATGACACAATGTCACTTTCTATGCAAAATTTTGCCAATTTTCAGGTGCAAATCTCTCTACTGTGTAGTTTTTTAATCTTTTCTTATTTATGTTATTTGAAAGAGTACCCGATCTCCCTTTGGTCAGAATTAAGGCTCCAATGATATGCATCGTTTGCATGAGTGGGCGTGCTATGTTACAAAGCGGCATCTTTGTCGCCCTGCTGTGTAACACGCAAATGAGCTAGAGATGTGACATTTTACATGTGGCAAAGCTTGTTGTGCTTACCATGCTTGTAGCTTATGACATCTTGCTTCAACATACTTTTATAAATGACCCCTCAAAAATGGAGATTTTATAGTGCTGTGTTATTTACTGCATACAAGCCTGAACATGCAAAAGTATCACCTTCACAAGGAACTTTGGAAATGCGATGTTAGCAGTGTGTTGTGGCAGAGATTTTGGGAACATGCCCTGGTCTGTGACATCATCGTGCTCTTTTTGGTACCAAATTTTCCTTTGCCCCAAAGGAGGACATTCAAGCAATCAGACCTGTTCAGGATAAGAGGTTTAATAAAGGGCATACAGTTGTTGGCACAAGGGAAAATCATCAATTCAAGCCCACTGATGCAAGTAAAATTTGATTTAACAAAATTGTGAATGATATCTCTTTCATTGCAAGTGTTCTAGAACATGAACGAGAATATTTTCCTGCCCTTCAAGTATCCAGCTTCCAGTCTGGTCAGTATTTAGCTTACATCTATAATAATTCCTGGTGGATTGTCCGTATATGCAAAGTCTCAATTAAGAATGTGATGTCTTGGACAATTTCTTGCATTCCCAAGGTCCTGCCAGGTAATTTTACTGGCTACCCCATAGAGACACCTGTTTTGTACCAGAAGAGTAGATTATTGCTCCCCTTGATGCACCCATAACAACTTCATCAGGCAGGCAGTACAGTTATTCACAAGCCACTTTGTCACGCATTGATGGGACATTCAAAAGCATGTGCAAGGCAGGAAAAAAGACTGAATTTTTGTGAAATCTGCAACTTAAGCAATTCTTGTATGTAGTGTCTTGCCTCTTCTTGTTTTGTGCTGTCTAGAGTGGCCCCTAGGTGATGGGGTTGTCAATTTTGCTGAATTGGCAGTGGCTCAGCCACCACTGACCAATGCATGGTAACTAATAATCATAAAGTTTTGCACTGCTTTTGATGACTAATTTATGAAAATATGTCTTAACAAATATGTGTCAAAAGCTAAAATTGTGGTAAGCACAGTAAACTAAGCTGCATAGTAAAATTTCACATCTCTAGCTCATTTGCATGTTTCACAGTTGAGTGCCAAAGATGTCTCTTTTTAACATAGTGCATTCACGCATACAAATGACGCTTGTCTTTGGGACTATAATTCTGACCAAAGCAAGGCTGGGGCCAAGATGAAACTTTTTTGTAGTATACTTGGATTTTCAGAAGGCGTTTGACAAAGTTCCTGATGAGAGGCTTCTAGGAAAAGTAAAAAGTCATGGGATAGGTGGTGATGTCCTTTCATGGATTGCAAACTGGCTAAAAGACAGGAAACAGAGAGTAGGATTAAATGGACAATTTTCTCAGTGGAAGGGAGTGGACAGTGGAGTGCCTCAGGGATCTGTATTGGGACCCTTACTTTTCAATATATTTATAAATGATCTGGAAAGAAATACGACGAGTGAGATAATCAAATTTGCAGATGACACAAAATTGTTCAGAGTAGTTAAATCACAAGCAGATTGTGATAAATTGCAGGAAGTCCTTGTGAGACTGGAAAATTGGGCATTCAAATGGCAGATGAAATTTAATGTGGATAAGTGCAAGGTAATGCATATAGGGAAAAATAACCGATGCTATAATTACACAATGTTGGGTTCCATATTAGGTGCTACAACCCAAGAAAGAGATCTAGGCGTCATAGTGGATAACACATTGAAATCGTTGGTTCATTGTGCTGCGGCAGTCAAAAAAGCAAACAGAATGTTGGGAATTATTAGAAAGGGAATGGTGAATAAAACGGAAAATGTCATAATGCCTCTGTATTGCTCCATGGTGAGACCACACCTTGAATACTGTGTACAATTCTGGTCGCCGCATCTCAAAAAAGATATAATTGTGATGGAGAAGGTACAAAGAAGGGCTACCAAAATGATAAGGGGAATGGAACAGCTCCCCTATGAGGAAAGACTAAAGAGGTTAGGACTTTTCAGCTTGGAGAAGAGATGGCTGAGGGGGGATATGATAGAGATGTTTAAAATTATGAGAGGTCTAGAACGGGTAGATGTGAATCGGTTATTTACTCTTTCGGATAGTAGAAAGACTAGGGGGCACTCCATGAAGTTAGCATGGGGCACATTTAAAACTAATCGGAGAAAGTTCTTTTTTACTCAACGCACAATTAAACTCTGGAATTTGTTGCCAGAGGATATGGTTAGTGCAGTTAGTATAGCGGTGTTTAAAAAAGGATTGGATAAGTTCTTGGAGGAGAAGTCCATTACCTGCTATTAAGTTCACTTAGAGAATAGCCACTGCCATTAGCAATGGTAACATGGAATAGACTTAGTTTTTGGGTACTTGCCAGGTTCTTATGGCCTGGATTGGCCACTGTTGGAAACAGGATGCTGGGTTTGATGGACCCTTGGTCTGACCCAGCATGGGTCAGTGTTGCTCTTTTCTTTTTTCCTGAACATCCAATTTATTTTGCTTTGATTGTTGACCTCTTCGCAGGGAACTGTCTAAATTAGTGTGCAATCAAATCTACTGTACTTTGCAATAGACCCTTGGTCTGACCCAGTATCGCATTTTCTTATGTTCTTATGACCTTAGAAAGAAAAAAATTAAAAACTACACAGGAGAGATATTTGCACTCATAAAATGGCAAAAATGTGCAAAAAAAGTTGACATCATTTCTTTATGTAACTGTATATTTGCTTCCAATTGTCTGCAAAGCCTCCTAGTGAAAATCCTTGTATGTCATGGGCCATGACTACTGATCCAGTTATGGCCTGATTCGAAGTATACATCAGGAGCAATGATGTGTTAAAGTAGGCAAATTGTTTTGTAAAATTTTTCATGTACTTTGCTGGCCCATAAAAAGTGTAGCAAGCTCATGTTAGATTACAAACTTTGCATAGGAACTTAGCACAAGAGGTTGTAAATAATCCACAAAATTTCAGGCCCCTAACAGGGGTTATTGGCTGTAGTGCTCGGACAAAGTGGCCATTTTGTGTTGCATGGAGCATAGTATGAGTGATTCAGTTGCCTCTAGCTCTTGAACCAATAGAGATCCAGCTGAAAAATTATGCATTGTTTTGAAGCCCTAGTGAACATCCACACAAAATTGTATTCAGTTTGATCGAGCGTGGATGATTTTCCAAATTGGTCCACTTGATATGGAATGTCCCATATACCATTTAGTATATAGGGGAGAGATTTACGGATTTACGCACGTAACCTTTTGAAAATCTGGCCCATAGTATCTGAAGGAACTAAGTAATTTTGGAGAAACATCTGAAGTTAAGAAAGAATTTAAGAAGTTACAAAATGCTTTGAGTAAGTTTCTATCATCTTAAAAGGGAAGCAAATAACTGTAAAAATTTTAAAACTGTGATTGGAATGTTGATTGTACATTGCTTTGCGCGATTTTTAATCTGGAAGCGCCATTCAGAATTGCCTTCTAAATAAATAAATCATTGTACCTTATCAGTAAAGATCAATGGTGGAAACCACCAAACAACTCTCATGTGTCTTGACTAGTGACTTGGTTATCATCAATGGTGAGATTATCAGTGCTGTAAGCAAGAGTCTTAACTATAGGAAACCTTTCCCCCCACACAGGAAACCTTGGGAAATGTATTTCATGACAGGATAACAGTGGCCACTGGAACTATTATTCAGGTTCAAGCATAACAGGTGTTATATAATAAAGGAACTTCTTTTGGTTACAGGAAGTGCTCAAGTGCAATAGCACAATCAACAATGTTGCTTTTGATGTATTCTTCCTGGGTGCTGAAGATACTTGACCAGTATAGAAAAATTTAATAAATAAAAATAAATAAAATAAATAAAATAAAAAAAGAACCAAATGGAAGACTCAGACTTTGAGACAAACCCTGTCGGGAGGATTTTAAATGCCCTGCCCGCGTAAATCCGGCCGGATTTACGCGAGCAGGGCCCTCGCGCGCCGGCGCGCGCAGAGCCCCGGGACGCACGTAAGTCCCGGGGCTTTTAAAAGGGGGTGTGTCAGGGCGTCGCCAAATGACGTGGTGTTTCGGGGGCGTGACGCGGCGTTTGGGGGAGCGGGCCCGGGGGCGTGGCACCAGCCCGGGGGCGTTCCGGGGCCGCGCCCTCCGGAACAGCCCCCAGGTCGGATCTTGGCGCGCCAGCAGCTTGCTGGCACACGCGGATTTACGTCTGCCTCCGGTAGGCGTAAATACATGGATAAAGGTAGGGGGGGGGGTTTAGATAGGGCCGGGGGGGGTGGGTTAGGTAGGGGAAGGGAGGGGAAGGTGAGGGGAGGGCGAAAGAAAGTTCCCTCCAAGGCTGCTCTGATTTCGGAGCGGCCCCGGAGGGAACGGAGGCAGGCTGCGCGGCTCGGCGCGCGCAGGCTGCCCAAAATCGGCAGCCTTGCGCGCGCCGATCCCGGATTTTATAAGATACGCGCGGCTACGCGCGTATCTTATAAAATCCAGCGTACTTTTGTTTGCGCCTGGTGCGCGAACAAAAGTACACGATCGCGCTATTTTTTTAAAATCTACCCCTGTGTGTCTATATTCCATTAAAAAAAAAAAAAATTGTAATGGACACAGAATAAAGGAAAAAACATTTAAACATAGGTTTCTTTTTCAGAAAACTAATCCAAAATAAAAAGTCTCTTATTTCCTTCTCAAAATAATTTAACTTTGTACTTTTTTTCTTTATTATAAGGCGTGTAATTTAAGAACATTCAGCATAAAACAAGAGGTGCCATTAAATTATATTACATATTACAGGTCCAGCTAATAAATTACATATTTAGGGCCTGGTTGGTTTGTGTTTATAAAAAGAAAACCAAACTCTTAACGAACCATGTACTTGGTCTGACTATTGATCAAGTAGCAGATGTGAGAATACTCAAACAGTTAGACATTTTGAAATAGAATCCCTCATTTTCTGAGTTTTGCTTTTAAATAGCAAGTAGCATATTTAAGACTAATGGGAGAAAATTCATTTTCACTGAACGCACAATAAAGCTCTGGAATTTGTTGCTAGAGGATGTGGTTAGTGCAATTAGTGTAGCTGGGTTCAAAAAAGGTTTGGATAAGTTCTTGGAGGAGAAGTCCATTAACAGCTATTAATCAAATTTACTTAGGGAATAGCCACTGCTATTAATTGCATCAGTAGCATGGGATCTTCTTGGTGTTTGGGTAATTGCCAGGTTCTTGTGGCCTGGCTTGGCCTCTGTTGGAAACAGGATGCTGGGCTTGATGGACCCTTGGTCTGACCCAGAATGGCAATTTCTTATGTTCTTAATACGACAATATGTAGGGTCAGTGTTGCTCTTTTCTTTTTTCCTGAACATCCAATTTATTTTGCTTTGATTGTTGACCTCTTCGCAGGGAACTGTCTAAATTAGTGTGCAATCAAATCCACTGTACTTTGCAATAGAGACAACAACAAAAAATTGCACGGACAGTGGTCCATTCCAAAAGCATTACATTGAGTTAAATGAATGATACCATAGTCCTAATGACAGGCTGTGTTAACACTCTTATGCTTTGAGAATTTTTTTTCATGCTACATTCTACATTTGGCTGTTAGAAGTCATGCTGTCACATCAGCAACCCAAAGCTGTTACTTGCAAGTGTTACCATAATCATTATTCACTGTCTGGGGCCTGTCTTTGCTGCCTGGATCAAGGTCTTTGCTGTAGCTCTTCAAAACAGCTGATTTTGTGTCACCTGCATGTCAATGAATAATGCAAAGTTTTATTTTAGAGTTGTGCAGTTTTTTCTGTGCATTTGTTGCCATTTTGTTCAGTGCTGGAGAAATATGCATTGCTCCAACCTTCAATTAGCAATTAGATTTCCATATACATTCTGATTCTACCCATTGTAGAATATGATGAACTAGTCTCTTGTTCTCAAAAGCTTTTACTTCAATAAATCTGTTAGTCTATAAATTGCAACAAGCCTTTGTTTCATTTTTACCCACAGTAGAGTCTGAGTTCAAGTTCTTGTTCTGTTTGTATAGATATATATTTTCAGTGTCTATATGATTTATGATGTAGTTATTCTAATTCAACCTGACCTAGATATTTCGGCTCATTACCATATTTGAGTTCAAGAAGAAGTTATTTTCACTGTACTGCAGGATTCATTACAAAAGAAGTACATTCCATCATCATCTAGGTTGCAACATGGCTGTCATACAACTGAAGTAAGGATAGACTTCACAATCCAATGGTCTTCTAATGTAAGCAATCTAAGCTCAAAGTCTTCTCTTCTGGGTAAACAGTCCCAAACATTTCTATACAACATGTATAAAAATTTTACACTACTGGGATTCAAAAGTGCAATTTTTCAGCACCCTACAGTGTAAAACCATTAGGAAACATTTGCTTCAATATAACATGAAAAACTGATTCTATATCCAATTACAGTTTTAGAAGTTTCCAATTGAATCACATAAAAGACAGACTTTGCAGCTTGGGAAAGCACGTGTCATTCGAATGTCACTATACAGTATACATTTTCAAAAAGGTTTTACAATACAGGGAGTTTTAGAACAAGGAGTATTGATATGAAATTGGATAGGCCCCAAAGTGAAATGGGGAAGTATTTCTTGACAGAAAGGGTTTTCCTTTCCTCATTTCCCAAGCCCCTCATCCCTTGCAGACAGGCAAGGGATGAGGGGCTTGGGAAGGTGGGGGTGGAAAGATATGATATCTAGGTTCAAGGAGGAATGAGAAGCACAGAGGCTCTGTCTTCCCTTCAATATAAACTATTTCCTTCCTTTCCCATTCTTTCTGTCTTGCTCTACCATAATTTAGCCAAAACAGACAAGCATTTACTCACTGAGTGTGTGAAAACCAATACTCTTTCAGGATACCCCAATTAATATGCACAGTATATTTGCATAAAATGAAAGCAGTGCATGGAAATCTATTTCATGCATATTCATCATGGATAAACTGAAAACCTGACTGGCTGTCCCTAGGAAAGGGTAGAGAGCCACTGCATTAGAGGACCATGTAAGTAAAGCTATGATGTTTTTACTGTTCTATACTGCTTTGGCTATTATGTTTTGGTCTAGGGAGGCAGTATAAAAATGTTTAAAAAGACAGAAATAAAGCTATCTTTTTAATCTTCTCCCTCCCCCTACTGATTCCCTCTAATCTTACAGCAGCTTCCTTTCCTTAGAACTCTTTCATTTTATCCTTCAATGAGCTCTACTACAGTTACTCAGTGCGACTCACAATCTTTCAGATTAATCTGGGCACTGTGACCATTTCGCTTCCTAATCTATTCCTCTAAAATTATTGCAGGTTGTCTCCAAACACAATTTTAAATTTTTCCAGATCTGCAAGAAAAAAAGGGGTCAAGGGGACTTAAAAGAAAGGAAAAAAATAAATATGAGACTGAGAAGAGCAGAGTGGTAGTCATGCCAATACTTTTAGGCTAACGACAGGACATTTTCTTGTGGCCAGAGGAAAGCAATAGGAAAGGGCTGTGCAGAGGGAGAGAAAGTGATATAGCTATGTAAGGAAAAATCAAGGAACCCTGTAGACACATTTGATATTTGCTGCTCTAACCCACTATCAATGTACTTTAACATGACCTAGACGTGCTGCAGACAGACAGACACATTCTGCTAAACTGTACGTAATTGTTCTTTCTTCTCAGAATTGTTTCAAGTCCCTGGTGACAAAGAATATTTTTATAAAGCCAATCTACTGTATAAGTGCATCAAAGCCACTCATTTTGAAGTCATCTGTTCCTTAATGTGCTTTGTATAAATATTTTATTAAATAAATGTCAAGAGTCTTTTTATTGGCGCACACTCTCCTCCTTTTATGATTAAATACTTCCTCCAACAGAAAGCCTTCAAATTGATGTCTGAGTTGGAGAAGACTTTGAACCAGAGCCAGGGATCATTTTTGTCTCACTTCCTAAAGACACTGGATATATCTGAGTGAGGTAAGTCCCCAGAAATCAATGTGTATATACTTCAAAATTTCAAATGAAGCCTTTCTTTGGTTATTTACAAACAGGAAGTAAAACATCTGTGCTCGCCTATATGCACGTTCGTATGGCTGTGTGCATATCTACCCCAGAATTTGATAACCCATGCATATCATAAAATACGCGTAAATCTACTCTGCAACATTTGCGCACATGTAAAAGATATGTGCGAATAGATATTCAAGTTAGCTGGATAAGTTCCAAATTATCCAGCTAAGTGGCAGTTTTGCCACTACTTAGCCGGAGAAAATCTTAAGGGGGTCGATTTTAAAACAAGCGCTCAGGCGTCCATATGTGCTCGGTTCCCGGGGCACGCACATGGACGCGGTGATTTTATATCATGCGCACGTCGCCGCTCACATGTTCTAAAATATGGTCCCCGCGCACATTGTGCACTGGATTTTAATATCCACATGCGCATGCACAGGTGGGGGGGAATTTTAAAAACCAACACGCTGCGACACAAGTAGGCCTTCCCCAGTTCCCTCCCAGTCCGCTCCAATTAAGGAGAGGACTGGGAGGGAACTCTTCTATCCCTCCTTCCTACCTTTTCCCCTCTCCTCCCCAACCTCTAACCCCGACCTAGCTTGTCTAATTTTTTTTTTTTTTTAATACTTACTGCTCCTTTGGAGCAGAAGTAACTTCTGCTCGCCGGCCAGTACTTCCCTGGGACAGGGCCTAATGGCTTCTGTCCCGGTCGGCCCAGTACAAAATTGCCAAATCAGAACATCTCCTCCCCGGCCAACCAGGGCTGGGGATGCTGCAGGGGAGTCAAGGTTATTGTTCAAGGCTAACACCTAGTGGTCGGATTCAGGGTTCATGACGCCAGGGTTCTAGAGGGAGCCCTTGTACATTGCCCCCAACCCATGATCATCACTGCAAAGATCAAACTGGATATGTGGTGGAGATATAAAATAGGGAAAATATCCAAGGGCAGATGTAAATGGCATCAGAATCCCAGGCCTTGCTCCAATAGAGATGAGGCCCAAAAGAATAGAAGGAAACAGCTGGGTCAAAAATATCATTATTATTATTATTATTATTAATAAATTATTTCTTTGTGCAGATCCATACTAAGCCAAGGTTTTATTTATTTCAAAGTATGACCATTTACGATGGAACTTTGTTGATCAGAGTACTTTTTTTTTTTTTTATGAACAATTTTTATTAAAATTTTCAAAGAACAGTACAAACATCCTGGGAGGGTTTGACACTTCACCCTTCCCAGGTCAATCGCAATATGACATTTAACAGATGAACCCCCAAAACCCTCCCTCCCTCCCTAGAACCAGTGACAAGTCTCCCCGGTATTCCAAAGAACAGATAGCAAACAACAAAAAAGTGTTCCAAAAACAAGTCAATAAGAAATCATCACAGAGCTGGAATCATCCAGATCTATACACACTCATTAAGGATCCGGCTTCTAGCTGGATGTGGAAGAGTCCGTAGATACGGGTCCCATACACTCAAGAAGTTCCTTCTAGAGGCTGGCGAGTGTTGAGTTGACAGTTGTTCCATATGCATCATAGCATGAAAAAGATTTCGCCAGGTCCAGAAGGAAGGTTTATCTGTGCTACGCCATCCCATCAAAATCACTCTCTTCCCCACTACCCCAGCCTTTTGCAACAGTAACCGGGTGCCCGGATCTCGTACTCTCAAAGGTGGTATGCACCCAAATAGGAGCCACAAGGGCGCCACCGGGATGGAAATATGTAAAATCGTCGCTAAATAATAAGCCATCTTTGTCCAGAAAGATTTCATGTCTGGGCATGCCCAAAAAGCATGGGCCAAGGTACTCTGTTCTCTGGCATCGAGCACAGGCACCCGATTGAGCAATCTGTTGCCTCTGGGCCATCTGGGGAGACACGTACGCCCTGCCTAAGAATTTATATTGGACCTCTCGATAATAAATATTATGGGACACCCTGGCAATCCGGCCATAACAAACTTGAAGTACTGAAGCAGTGACCATAAACTCCCCGTCCTTATTCCAACGATCTGCAAGTGTAGTAAAAATATCAATGTTCTGCAGTCCGCGTAATTTTTATAATACTGTGACAGGGAAGGGGTCTGGGTTCCCGACAAATCCAACAAGCTTGTCAGCTTCTGGAAAGCCGGTAGTCGCAAGAACGCAGCTGGTATGGTTCTAATGTAGTGCATAATTTGCAAATATGAAAATTCAGAGACCACTCTCCTCCCATATTGCTCTCGCAATTCCGAGAAAGAAAACATGTTCCCTTGATCGTTAAATAAATGTCCCAAATGCGTGAAGCCTGCCTCCCTCCACTGTTGAAACCCCCGAGAAGTAGTACCCGGAGAGAAATCAGTGTTGCCTGTCACCGGCAGCAGATAGGCACTCACTCGTGGCATTTGAAGTGATTTTGTCAGTGCTACCCAAGCTTGTCGTATTGGCTGCACTATCTTGGATTGTGTCAGAACGGGGGGGGAGCTTCGCTGATTCAACCTGAAGCACATAGCATGCATTTTGCGGATGGAGAAAGGCCCCCTCCGCAATAAAACTAGTATGTGACGAGGTTCCCAGCAACCAATCTCGAATAATGCGCAAGTTACAAGCTACTGCGTATAAAGCTAAGTTTGGCACCCCCAAGCCCCCCATGCCCCACCGTTTTTGCAGCCAAGACAATGGAAGCCGTGCCCTGCCACCCCGCCACAAAAATTGTCTTAAGAAACGATCTAATTGAAATACATCCCTCTGCCGCAGATGAATAGGTAAGGTTTGCAAAAGATACAGCCACTGAGGGAGGATAATCATTTTATATAGATTTACACGACCACACAATGAAAGGGGGAGATTTTGCCACGCCTTGAGTCTATCCTGAGTAGCTCGGATCAAACGCGGGACATTGGCTTGGTAAACCTGAGATGGATCAATGGGAATATGCACTCCCAAATAACGAAACGTGTCCGTGGCCCATTGAAGCGGAAAAGAATCGCGCCAACGTTCTCGCAAAGCCTCTGGAAAAGCTAGAGCAGAAGACTTCTGTACATTTAGCCAGAATCCCGAAAAGGCTCCAAAAGAGCCGAACATGCCCAGTAGAGATTGTAATGATGATACCGGCTCAGTTAAAAACACTAAAAGATCATCAGCGAAGGCGGCACATTTGAAAATCTCCGTATCGAAACGCACTCCACGGATACTGCGAGCCTGCTGTATGGCTAACAAGAGCGGCTCTAATTGCAGAAGAAAAAGAAGAGGGGACAGTGGACAACCTTGACGGGTGCCCCTCAAGATGGGGAATGTCTCCGATCTATCCCTATTGACCACTATGACGGCTAGAGGTTCAGTATATAATAACTGAACTGCCTGATAGAAAAAGCCCTCAAACCCCATATGTCTTAAGATGTAAAATAAATATTGCCATTCAACTCTGTCGAATGCCTTCTCGGCGTCAAAGCTAATAACCAAATGGGGAGCCTCCAGAAGACGACATATTTCCATTGCAACGAGGACACGACGTATATTGAAAAGTGCATACCTTTTCCTGACAAAACCCATCTGATGGGATCCCACCAAGGAAGGAAGCAGAATAGCCAAGCGGTCTGCCAGTATCTTAGCCAGCAATTTCTGGTCAAAATTTAATAAAGAAATAGGTCGATAGGACTCTGGCAGCAGGGGATCCTTCCCCGCTTTGGGAATAAGAGTGATATGAGCAAGATTCATCTGAGTAGGGAACGTCCCCTGCTGAATGAGAGTAGAAAACAGAGAGGTCAAAGGCCCTGCCACTCTATCAACCAGACACTTGTAGAACTCTGCCGAAAAACCGTCTGGCCCTGGGGCCTTCAACCTCCTAGACCCATGTATAGCCAAGCGAACTTCCGCCTCAGAGATAGGCAGATTCAAGGCCTGCTTTTGCTCCTCAGTGAGTTTGGGTAGCGAAAGAGATTCGCAAAAACTGGAGCATGCCTCTTCTGACCAGCTATCAGCCTGATATAGACGCTGATAATACTCACGGAAAAGGCGCAGTATCGATCGCGTATGCATCTCAACATGTCCATTTATGTCCTTTAGGCCCGCAATAAACCTAGTCGCCCTAGCTGATCGAACCAAATGGGTCATCAATTTACCTGCTTTATTGCTATGCTGATAAAGTTGATGTTGATAGTATAATACACTCTTCTTAGCTCTCTGATGCAGTACCGTATTTAGAGCACACTGCACAGAAAAATATTCATCCCTGTTCAGGCGTGTATTAGAGTGAAGGAGACGAGCCCTCGCCCTATGTAGCTGGTTTGTTAGATGTAGTACTTGTTGATTTAGAGTTTTTCGACGATGTGAGGTGTAAAAGATGATATCCCCCCGAATAACTGCCTTAGCGGCGTACCAAAAAAGAACCGGTTGTTCCCTGTGTGTTTGGTTCAAAGCTGCATAGTCAGACCATTTCTCATCCAAAAACTTATGAAAAAGTCTATCCTCAGCCAAGTAATATGGATACCTCCAACTCCGAGCCCCTTGGTGTCCCGCCACCGACAATAGGTCTACCCAAACCGGGGCATGATCTGAAATCAAAATATCCTCAATACCCGCTTCCTGAACCCTGGAAAATGCATGTGCACTAGTGAGAATAAAATCTATGCGAGAATAAGTGGCGTGTGCCCTGGAAATATGGGTAAATGTTTTTTCCCCCGGGTGTAGAGTCCGCCACATGTCCACCAGATGGAGGGCCTTTTCCAGGTACGTCGGCCCTTTGCCCATACCACGTTCCCCTCGACGAGTCTGAGAGGCATCCAGTTTCGGATCCCGAACAGTATTGAAATCCCCCCCCCCACTATAATGGTGTCTGCCATAAATGGAAGAAGATGCTGGTAAAGAACTTGAAAAAACTGTGGATTATATGTATTTGGGGCATAAAGATTACATAATATCAACGGCTGATGGCCCAGTTCTCCTATCAAGATGATATATCGGCCTTCTGGATCCTTGATCTCCCTCTGAACCTGGAATGGTAAGTTTTTATTGATCAAAATCGCCACCCCCGCGGAGCGGGTAGTGGCTGAGGCAAAATACACGTTGCCCACCCATGCTTTACATAATTTAGCATGTTCTATATTGGAAAGGTGTGTCTCTTGCAAAAATCCAATGTCAGTTGCCTGACGCTTTAACGCTTGCAAGACCTTTGACCGTTTAATTGGGGTGTGCATACCACAGACATTCCAGGATACTATACATGTGTGCGCACTGGATCTTTAACACAGAAAAAAAAAACTTTGCAGCTTATACAGCAGTGTATACGAAGCAGAAGCCCTCCCAGCCGGAGCCTCCGCCTGCGTCGTCCGCAGCCACGTGGTGACAACCATCAAAAACAGCACAACATGTGTATATGGAATACGTCGAGTTACCGAACCCCAGAGAACTTGTACCCTCCTACCCCCTTCCATCCCTGCCCCCCCCCTTTCCCTCCCCTCCCAACCCCCCACAGCCCCCTTTAACCCCTCCACACCCTACCCAAAACACCATGGAGAATTCCCCGGTGTCGTGAAACCAACTTTAATCCCACCTCCCTCCACCCCACCCCGCTCCCCAACCCCATCCTTTCATGAAATACGAACATAGTTGTAGAGGAAAAAAAAAAAAAAACCAGACATAAGAAACAACGTCCATAGAACAGTACAACGTGCAGAAGAACCCAGCATATATCAATAGCGTTGAACACTGCACTAAACATTAGAACACTGTCACCATAGCAGGGATCAGAAATGCAGATGCAAATCCGGCAAGGGGTCCAAGACACGATGGGAGAAATTACTGTTCGTAACCGGGAAGCTGTCCATTCCCCCATGTCCAGCAGTCCGTCTCTCCGACCCTACCAACACGATGCCTGAAGCAAACTGGGGAGGAGCAAGCGTCACAAGGCAGCACGCTGGCATGAATCTATAACGTTTCCTACTTCCCTGCGCCCTCTTGCCAATGGCCCCGACCACACCAAGCCACATGGGACCATGAGGGATATGCCTTACTACTGCAGACTTGCGGGGCACTTACAAAATGGCTGCATGCAAAAGCACTCCCAGAACTCCCCAGGCTCCGGGATTATCGGGAGAGAAAAAAAAACATCACCGCCAAAATAATAAAAAGAGATCCCTGCAAAAACTGCCATTGTAATCCTTCAATGAAGATATATTGCCAAAGCGCAGTAGTACCTCAGGTCGTTAGTCGGGCGAATCTAAGATCCCCGGACTGCAGCCATTAATTCAGCTCTCCTGCACGTGTCCGTTGCACATGCAATAGCGATGTCAATTATAATTACAAAGATAATGAGACCTCGTTAAGACGAAGTCCTTATTAGGAAGTAAGACCCGCCTTCTGCCCTCCATTTTGTAGATTTGTCCACATATTTCATTTATCTCGCGTAGCTTGTTCTAGGACGAACACCCGAGCTTCTTCTGCGGTCTCTAGCCATTTAATGCCTGCACTGGTCACCACTCTCATGCGAGCAGGATAGATTAAAGTCGCACGCATCCCCATTGAAATAAGTTGCGAACAATGAGGTGCCATGAGGCGCCGCTGCGCGGAAACTCCGATCGAGAAGTCCTGAAACAACAAAATCCGTTGATTCTCATAGGTAAGTGCTCGCCCCGCTCGAACTGATCGCAAAATATCAACTTTGTGAGCATAGTTTAAAAGTTTGGCAATAACTACTCTGGGACGCGTGCCACCATCTCTTCTGGGGCCCAACCGGTGAGCCCTTTCAATGCGGAGTGGGCCATTAGTTGTCGGGAGGGTCAATTGTTCCTGCAGCCAGGATTCCAGAACCTTAGAGAGATCGCTATCTTTGATGGTCTCTGGCAAACCGATGAATCTTAAATTAGATCTACGCGATCTGTTTTCCAGGTCCTCGACCCGCGCCACTTGTTGTGCCAGGGAGGTCTGCAAAACCTTTATGTCTTTCTGTGCTCCCTGGAGGCCATCTTGGACCGCCGAAACCCGTTCCTCGACCTCAGTAACTCTTTTCTCATAGCTGCTCAGTGTGTTTGTAAGCTCTGCCAGTTTGTCGGCAATTAATTTCAGTTCAGGCCCCAAAGCTTGGGTCACAGCCTCCTTGATATTAGCCAAGTCCACAGTGGGGGCCGCGATTCCAGCCATCTCTCCAGCCGCAGGAGATGGCGGGTCTTGAGTGCGGGTCTTTTCTTTATCCTTCTCCTTCCTAATCATCCGAGAAGCCATGGCAATCACACAATCACCGAAATAAGGAAAAGGCAGGTGAAGCTGGTAGAAAAAAGTTACTCTGTCCAAAAAAACATAGAAAGGATGGGGTTGGATTGCAAAGGCCGGGCTCCACAGGGGAAACCTACATCCACCTGCTCCGCTGCCTCACCGGAAGTCTCCATGATCAGAGTACTTTTAATTAAAACATTTATTCCCACGTATCCATATTCCTAGATGAGTTACAGCATCAACATACATAGGTATAAAACAGACATATCCAAACTAAAATATAATCTAAAATAACTAACTCATATTCCTGATGGACAAACATAATGCAGATAAGCATACATTAACACCTGTTCTTGTTCAAATAGAAAGTCCTGAAAGTCTTTTTGCATGGCTCTCAACCCAGCTGGCATTTCAAAAAATGGGACCCGCAACTATAACTATATATGTCAATGTCATAGTTGATGATCCTTCTGTTTCGGTTTTAACTTTGTTGCTGTTGGGCAAGTTTGGCTAAAATACACAAAAACATGTTATACCATTATTGAAAAGTTCTATTTATTTTATTTAAAAAATGTAGACTCCCCCTATATCAACTACAGTTATCTAGATGGATTAAAACAGGAATATAATTAAATATGAATAAAACATACATTAAAACACTGACAACACACTAGGAACTCTTCATGACCACATGCACAAGATGTAAGGCATGCTATCAAGCTCAGTCTATGTCATCTTCATGTCATTAAGTGACAGTATTAAAAGGGGATGCATACTCCTATTCTGATTAAGTGAACACTTTACGTGGGCTGATCCCACCATTTTTGAGACCTCAAAACAACTCTGATTTTCATGTTAACTGGAACTGACCTACCATTTAGACCAAATGACAGCTCCTTCAAACCAAACCGTCATTAATTTGATGGTAAGCTAGATAAAAATGTTTACCTTCACCCCATGCACAAGGGCTACACAGGCACATTCTGGGACAAATACAGGCTAAGCCAAATTTTCTGTCACTGAAAAAACTATTTACTCCAGGTCTTTTATAAGACATCCAAGCTGGTCATAGACAATTTGCTTATCCACTAATGATTAACAGGATAATTACAAGTTCCTACAGGGCAACCAAGCTGCTGAACTACCTTTAAGTTATAAACATCAAATAGTCAAATAACAAGAGTCCATGCAGAAAATTGTGCAGGAGATTCAAGTAGTATCACCAATTGTATGACTTTCTATAAATGTCTCAAATATGCACACATCTTCAAACCCCTATTGTATAAATACACATCTCACCTAATGTGCTGTGTCCTTTCCTTTTCTCCATTCCTGCTTAACATACATAAGAACATAAGATCTGCCATACTGGGTCAGACCAAGGGTTTATCAAGCCAAGTATCCTGTTTCCAACAGTTGCCAATCCAAGTCACAAGTACCTTACCGTCATAGCTGTTTATGGATTTATCTTCTAGGAACTTATCCAAACCTTTTTTAAACCTAGTTACACTAACTGCTGTAACCACATCATCTGGCAATGAATTCCAGAGCTTAACTATGTGCTGAGTGAAAAATAATTTTCTAAGATGTGTTTTAAATGAGCTACTTGCTAACTTCATGGATGCCCCCTGGTCCTTCTATTATCTGAGAGAGTAAATAATGGATTTACATTAACTTATTCAAGTCCTTTCATGATTTTGTAGACTTCTATCATATCCCCCCCCCCCCCCCCCAGTCGTCTCTTCTCCAAACTGAACAGCCCTAACCTTTTTAGCCTTTCCTCATAGGCAGTTGTTCCATGCCCCTTATTTTGGGCACCCTTTTTTGCACTTTCTTCAGTGCAACTATTTCCTTTTTGAGATGCAGTGACCAGAAGGATGGGCCGAGGCGCCAGATGTGGGGAGGACCCCCGTTACCAGGGGGCTCACCCGAGGGCCCCCCGTCTCCTCGGCCAGGGCCAGCTGTGCTGCCCATTTCCGCATTCGGGGATGACGCAGCCAGCACGGGGTGTGATGGGAGGTGGGAGGGACAAAGAAGGCCGCGCCATACGCGGCAACATAGGCATGACGTCAGCCTCGCACATATCGTGAGGCTGGGGTCATCCCAAAAACCCCTGTGGTCGCCGGGCTCTTCCTCTTTGCAAAGCTGGCGCCCGCAGGGAAGGATCGTGGCCTACTTTTGCACTGAAGGATAGCAGCCTACCAACGCACAGAAGGATCGTGGCCACATGATTGGAAAGGCATGGGGCAGCGAGGTGCCCACAGGGAAGAATTGCGACCTCATTAAGATCGTGGTGCGCACGGGTCCAGGAGGATCGCAGTGGGCCTGCACGGCAAGGAGGACTGCAGCGGGCCTGCACAGCAGACGGCGCATGGAGAGGGTAGCAGCAGGGCCTGCACAATGCAGGGCAGACGCCCTAGGGAGGAGAATCGCACCCAAAAAAGGATCGCGGTCAGCAGGAGGAAAGGGAGTAGAAAGGGCATAGAAGAGTCCCTGGATCCATCGGGCCAGGAGAGCTGACTCTGATCGGCGTGCCAGAATAGGCAGGAGGGCTGATCCTGATCGGGAGGAGGCATGGCTAAGTAAGTGTGTGTGTGTGGGGGGGGGGGGGGGGGCAGCCCACGAGGTTGAGGATATATTAAAAAAAGCAAAAAAAAAACCCCTCTGCACTACAGTGGCAGCAAGCAAAGGACCAGAGACAACATTGCCAGGTGCCGGGACAGAAGGACTGCATGGAAACTGTAAGTTGGTGTGCGAGGCGCCCTTACTCATTTAAAAAAAAAAAAAAACTTCTAGGAAGCATGGCTGGGGGTAAAGGACGTGCCAGAGGTGGTGCAACACAAAAGGGAGGTCCCCGGCGGGAGAGTAGGGGAGCACGCACCCAAACAGCATCGGAGGAAAGGGTCCCTCCTGTGGGTCCAACGACCCGCCTGTCCTTTCTAGGAATTGAATTAGATACACAGACGATGACATCCAGGTTGCCGAAGGAAAAAATGCACAAGCTGCGGATCACTCTAGGTAGGGCACTAGCGAGTAAAAAGATTACGTTGGTCACAATGCAGTCGGTGATTGGAAGTTTAAATTTTGCCTGCCACATTATTCCAATGGGGTGAGCATTTATTAGGCGACTAGCAGACGTGACAAAAGGAGCTTGACGTCCCCACCATCGTATCAGGATGTCGGGACCTATGAAAAAATATATATTTATGTAGTTACAATTCTTGGAAAAATGTAATGGTGTCTTAATTTGGCAGGACAATACGTTATCAAACCACGATCTAGATATGTACACAGATGCTTCAGGCGGATGGGGATTTGGAGCTTGTTGTCAGGGAGCATGGTGTGCCGCTGCATGGCCAGAGGAGTGGAAAAAGGGGAGCATAGTAAAAAACATAACGTTCCTAGAGTTATTCCCAATACTAGTAGCATTGATCGTATGGGAGCATAAGTTACGCGACAAAAGAATAGTTTTCTTGTGCGACAACCAGGCGGTCATGGCAGTCATCAATAAGCAAGCCGCAAGGTGCCCCCAGATATCGGAGTTGCCAAGAAAAGTTATAATGCTGAGCTTGCATCAAACATGACCATCAGAGCTAAGCACATACTGGGGTGTGTAATCGAATTGCGGATTCACTTTCCAGGACTAAGTGGGATCTCTTTCACCAACAGGTGCCGGAGGTGGAGGAGATAACACCAATCCCGGACCACTTATGGCGGATTGGGGTAATATTGAATGGGACTTACTGAGGGCTTTAGTTGCCCCCTCAACATGGAAAGCATACTGCAGGGGCTTTAACAGAGTGAGGTATTTCCTACAAGAACAAGGATGGGTGGCAGTACCAGTGGAGAGCAAACTCATAGTGAAGTTCATTTCCTGGGCAAAGGAGTCAGGGTTGTCAAGGGGGGCACTGGTAAGCCATTTGGCGGGTTTTGCGTTTTTGTGAAAGCACAAGGGTTGGGAGATCCACTTAATAATTTTATGAAGATGTTGGCAGATTGGGCGAGGAGCCTGCAATGCGAGGAAGACAAAAGACCGTCAATTACACATAAAGTATTGGTACGATTATGGCATGTAGTTCCACAGATCTGCATTGCAGAATTTGAAATAATTCTATTTAGAACGGCATTTTGCATAGCCTTTTTTGCAGCACTGCAGGTGAGTGAGCTGGTTGCCGCATCCAAAAACAATAAAGGAAAAATAGGAATATTATTTAAAAATGTGCAAACACAAGGGCGGAATATTAGCTTAACAGTGCACAGGTCAAAAACCGACCAGGAGGAGAAAGGGGAGGAAATACGGTTAGCAGAAGGGGGATCGCAGGTCACCTGCCCAGTAAAGAATATTATGCAGTTCCTAGGGATAAGGCCAGAGCGAGGTACACACTTATTGGTCCATGCAGATGGGGTCCCACTAGCAAGATTCCAGTTCACGGCAGTTCTTCGTAAGATGCTAACCAGCATCGGTTTGGATCCAAAGGAATATGGGACGCATTCCTTTAGAATTGGAGCAGCCACGAGTGCAGCTCTAGCTGGTTTAACTGTGGATACCATACGCCGGATTGGCAGATGGAAATCCACAGCAGCTAACTTGTATGTAAGGCAGAGATTGTGTAACTTGGATGTAAAAGGTAGAACCTAACATTGTGTAACTACAGCAAGGGTTATTTTTCCCTATATGCATCACTTTGAACTTGTCCACGTTAAATTTCATCTGCCATTTGGAAGCCGAATCTTCCAGTCTCACAAGATCCTCCTGCAATTCATCACAATCCGCTTAAGATTTAACTACTCTGTATAATTTTGTGTCATCCACAAATTTGATCACCTCACTCATTGTACCCCTTCTCCATCCTCTCGCCAAACATTTGTAGTTTTCTACTTCACACCTTTAGTTCCTAAAGTATGAGGCTATAACAAATCAGTATTGTGTATCATGCACAGTCACTACAGTGTCAACAGCTGTAGATGATCAAAATAAGGGTTTCCTTGGCAGCAGTAGGCTGAAGAATATTATTTTGGTCGATATTCAGGTTTAATATTCCTTTTTGGGCAGTCAGTGCTCAATTTGCTCTTCCTGGCCCTCTATTCAGCAAAATTCAGGGGTGTACAAAAGAAAATCATATGAACACGAAGACATTTCTGCAGGATGGAATGGAATATCCCCTAAGATGGCTTAAGTATCATTTTTTGCAGCTTGTAAAAAAAAAAAAAATGCCAAATACTTCCAATTACTTGGTCTTTATCATAGCCCTAAAACTTTGCAAAACTGAGGCTCCTGTATCTTAGCATTTTCTTAGCAAGCACAGGATGCCAGCCTAAAAATACATTCTAGTTTTCTTGTTGAAGCACAAATGCAGGCTACGCGATCTAGTCAGTTTTCAACTGTTAGATGGTGGGAAGAAAATACAATAAGAGAAATCCAGTATTTGTCACAGCAGAAAATGACAAGAAGATTATAGTCTAACACTGTAATGGGAAAAGTTTAAGTTCGGATCATTTTTCTTTCTTTATGCAATCGTTGTCGTGAGCTAGGATTTGTGTGGTGCAATTTTCTGTTCTCATTACAATAATTGTCACGAAACAATCAAGACATCAGGACAGAAGTGTCTGGAATAATAATACCATTACAAAGACTGTATGAACTGAACCAATGAAATATATTACATTGTGCTACCTATAGACTAACCTGTTGGTGACAGACGTATCAAAGTATATCTCCACATAGACAGATGGATTTTGGGAAGAGGTAACACTTTTATGATATAGCAATTGTCTTTCTTAGAAAGATGAATTTTAAAAGCCTGATGCACGCATTAATTAGGCAATGCACGAATATGTTGGGCTCGAGCACCATGTGAATTTTAAAAACCACCCGGCTATGCATGTAAATGTCAAAGCAAGCACATCTCAGAAGTTTTCAAAAAGGAGCAGGGTGTGGGTGTGGTCTGGCATGAAGCTGAGATATGCACGCAAATACTTACACGATCTGGCAAGCGCCAATGCTCCCTGCCACGTAACTTTACTTCTGCTATGGATGCCATGTAAGTTATAAAATAAGGATAAATAAGCAGATTGGCTGCGTTTTAAGGGTCAGAGATAACTGCGGGGAGCAGTGGCATAGCCAGAAATGAATTTTTGGCTGGGCTCGAGGTTAACATGGGTGGGCACTAAACACTTTTTTCCCCTGCCCCCAAGCCCATCACCAGCCTCCTCCTCACACTCAAGCCCATCTTTGACCCTCCTCCCCTCCTCAGTAATGAAACAGGTACCTTTCTGAAGCCAGGATGGAGGAGAGGGAGATGTGCTGACTCAGCTATCGCCAGCGGCCTCCTTCCCTTCCTCCATCCGGCCTCAGAAAGGTACCTCTTTCACTGCTGCCAGATGAGTGCTTCCTCACCCTCTTTATCATTTTTCAGACCTTAATAATAAGGGCTTCCTCAGTTCTGCTCCTGAGGAGACAATCGTGGTGTGGGGTCAGGGTGTTGCAAGTGAGGCAGCCAGAGTGGCCTGCCTCGCTCACCGTCCTTCTCTTGCTCCCACGAGGAGTGTGCACACTGTGCGGCCGGCTCGGCTGCCTACGTGCTCCTCCTATCTGACCAACGTGCGTCCTGCGCGTGCGCGATGAGCGCAGACTCCTCCTGGGCGGTGCGGCCCAGCCTTGTCCTCAAACAACCTTGTGGCTTTTGTGGGCAAACTTACAGCTTTTGCGGCTTTTCCACTTCTGCCGCTCCTCTCGATTGCTGAACCAACTTAGTGCTACGGCTGCCACTGATTCCGATTGCCTGCCCGGAGATGGTATTGGCTGCACCGCTGCAGTGTCCTGGAAAAACAATTTGGGTGGGCCTCTGCCCACCCAGGCCTACCCTTAGATACGCCACTGGCGGGGAGTGAAGGCTATTAAACCAGGGATGTTTGGAAGACCTGTCCCTTAATTGTGTAAACTGGGGACAAACTGGTAAAACTGGAAATGGCGTCAGCACACGTGCCTTTTAAAATCCCCTGATTTATGTGGTAGAAGCTGCATTTCTGCGCATTTATGCATGCCCACTTAATATTTGGCGCACATGTGCATGCGGCCAATCTATTTTATAACGTGTGCATATACACGCGCAAATTATAAAATAGCCGTGTCTCTGGGTGGGTGTGTGCCAACTAACATGTACACATGTACACCTGCACGCCACTTTGAAAGTTACTGTTAGAAAGCGCCCCTACCGCAAGACTTACCCACTTCCAGCGCTCCCTTGGCGCTCCAAACATTGCTGCCGATAGCGGCAATCCTTCTTCAGCCCATGTGACACTGCACGCATGATGCTGACCTCCCCGCTCTTATGCGCCTCCACCGGACGTTCTGGGGAAGGATGTCAACAGCAGCAATCTTTAAAGGGCCACTCTTCCTTCTACTCTGCGCCTTGGCAACAGACTTTGGTAGGGATGTGAATCGTTTTAGGACGATTAAAATTATCGTCCGATAATTTTAATATCGTCTTAAACCGTTATGGAACACAATACAATAGAGATTCTAACGATTTATCGTTATAAATCGTTAGAATCGTGAACCGGCAAACTAAAACCCCCTAAAACCCACCCCCGACCCTTTAAATTAAATCCCCCACCCTCCCGAACCCCCCCCAAATGACTTAAATAACCTGCGGGTCCAGCGGCGGTCCGGAACGGCAGCGGTCCGGAACGGGCTCCTGCTCCTGAATCTTGTTGTCTTCAGCCGGCGCCATTTTCCAAAATGGCGCTGAAAAATGGCGGCGGCCATAGACGAACACGATTGGACGGCAGGAGGTCCTTCCGGACCCCCGCTGCACTTTTGGCAAGTCTCGTGGGGGTCAGGAGGCCCCCCACAAGCTGGCCAAAAGTTCCTGGAGGTCCAGCGGGGGTCAGGGAGCGATTTCCCGCCGCGAATCGTTTTCGTACGGAAAATGGCGCCGGCAGGAGATCGACTGCAGGAGGTCGTTCAGCGAGGCGCCGGAACCCTCGCTGAACGACCTCCTGCAGTCGATCTCCTGCCGGCGCCATTTTCCGTACGAAAACGATTCGCGGCGGGAAATCGCTCCCTGACCCCCGCTGGACCTCCAGGAACTTTTGGCCAGCTTGTGGGGGGCCTCCTGACCCCCACGATACTCGCCAAAAGTCCAGCGGGGGTCCGGAAGGACCTCCTGCCGTCCAATCGTGTTCGTCTATGGCCGCCGCCATTTTTCGGCGCCATTTTGGAAAATGGCGCCGGCTGAAGACAACAAGATTCAGGAGCAGGAGCCCGTTCCGGACCGCTGCCGTTCCGGACCGCCGCTGGACCCGCAGGTTATTTAAGTCATTTGGGGGGGGTTCGGGAGGGTGGGGGATTTAATTTAAAGGGTCGGGGGTGGGTTTTAGGGGGTTTTAATGTGCCGGTTTTGCGATTTTTCGATTTTTCGATTTTTCACGATTTTTCACGATTTTTCACGATATTTTACCCCCCCAAACGGCAACAATACGATTCCCTCCCCCTCCCAGCCGAAATCGATCGTTAAGACGATCGAGGACACGATTCACATCCCTAGACTTTGGTGAGTGCTCTTCTTGGCTGCTCCAGTTTCAAGTGCTGCTGTCTTCCTTGTGCTTCCTTGTTCTCTGTAGCCCCCCTGTACTGTGTGTGTATCTTGTTCTTTTTTCTTCTTTGCTTGGTTCAGACCCTCTGCCAGTTTTTTGGACTTGTTGATCGCCGCCTGCCTTGACCTTCTGCCTGGTTCCTGGACTTGCTGTGTGCCACCAGCTTGGATTTGCTGTTTGCCGCCTACCTCATCCTTTTGCCTGGTTTCTGGACTTGCTGTTTGCCGCCTACCTCAACCTTTTGCCTGGTTTCTGGATTTGTTGTTTGCCACCTGCCTTCACCCATCACCCATTTCTCTAGCTTGCTCCTTGCCACCTACCTTGACCTTTGGCCTGATTTTTGGATCTGTTGCTGTCGCCTGTAGACTAGTCATCTGCTTACCAGATCCACTCCCACTCTGGGACCGTGAATCCCTGCTGGCCATCTGCACCTAAGGTAACAAAGTTGGATACCACCACCTAGGGTCAACAGTAAACCTAACAGTTACTGTCTAAGTTTATAAATAAACATAAACATTACATAGAACATACATATATCAATACAAAGACAATTAGTGGTTAAAATAATTAAGCAGTGGATTGCCAGGACAAGAGAAAAGAAGAAATACTATCTTAATTGCAATAAACTGCAGCCAAAAGAATTATGACTATGTGGCATAAAACCAGATTTTCAACCATAATTTGCTTTATGCCAACTCCAGGGGCTAGCTAATTTCAATGGTGTGTGGGGGAAAGCAAGAGAAGGAAAAAGTTTTAGATGGGGGTGGCTTGCTGGAATGTTAACTACTACCTAGTGATTACTACCCTTACTCAAAAAAAAATCCCTTGCACGGTTAATGCAACCCCAACATTGCTCTCTGCTTCAACGGCAAAGGGAAATGTGGAAAAGAGGATTTGCATTCAGATAACAACCAAAAAGGACTGAACTTCACAATCTGGGTAAACAAATAAACGTGGGGGTAGCTTGCTTATTACAGCGGTTACCACCCTAAACCAATTAAGCTTGATACATCACTTTGAATGCATACACAGCATTGCTCTCTGCTTCTACAGTGGGGGGTAATGTGGAAAAGAGGATTAGCATTCAGACAACAACCAACAAGGACTGAACTTCATAATCTGGGTGAACAAATAAACGTGGGGGTAGCTTGCTTATTACGGTGGTTGCTACCCTAAACCAATTAAGCCTGATATATCACTTTGAAAGCATATACAGCATTGCTATCTATTTCATCAGTAGGGGGGGGAAAAAAAGCCTTAGTAAACCAGGCTCTAGAAGTATAACTCAGGCAGCACTGGTTTTGTGCCTTCTTTTGGACATAAAACCAAAATGTAGGCAATCAAAATATCTTTTTACTATAAAATCTGTATTACCAGAAAGACTACTGTAAAAGAAAAAAAATTGAATCTTAATTCATCATGTTTGAAATATAGAAGATTCAGGTTGAAATAAATGTGCTTTTTCTTCATGATATATTAATTACTTAAATGAGCAACAAAAACAATATACACACATGCCCCAAATACATGGGTTTCCAATCAGAAAACAAATTCAACTATTCTCTTGATGAATCAAAAACAACTTGTAATTTTTAACAAACTAAGTAAACGACATTTGTCTGGAGGCACAACCTAACTGGACTAAAAACTTGGCATTTTCCTTTATAATCTCTGAGCTACCTTTTACCCATGCCTTAAATTCTCTTCTCTGGTAAGGAACAGAAAGTACATGTAGCAAATGTAAAAAAAATAATAATAATAAAAATAACTATGAAAATATTTATTTTTTTCAATGTAAAGTCCTCAACAATTGTTGATAGCATCATTCCAACTGTATGCGAAGGAGAGCACAGAAGCAAAACCTTTCAGAAGAAAGAGAGCTACCATGTTTCAGACTCATGTGATACCATTTTATGCTTTCCTCCAGACAGAAAACATGCCAGAGCAATACAGCATTTCCAGATCTAGAATCAGTGACCCAGAACAATCCCTCTGAGCACGCTTAACTTCATGAAAGGAAAAAAAATCATTTTATTACACTTGTGCATGAAAGGTGCTGCTTTTGCTCATGAAAAACAGATGAGCTCCAAGGTCTGTAATTACAAGTCTTGCATATCTTTGTTTAAAATATATTTTTCTATTAATTGGCCTATGTAGCATGCAGCCATAAGGCAAAAGATGAAAGCACACAAAGATCAAGGACCCTATTAGTAAAAGTGAGAAAAACAAATTGGTTGAGGTGCTCATTTCTCTCAACCAGGCACACTTGCATTTTGATGGGTGCTATTTCTAAGCTCAAACAAAAATGCACACACTATGCATTTATACAGTTGGCCTTGTGGGTCAGCTGTAGCTCTCTACGTGATGGCGCAGGAGACTGTAGCTGGTTTAGATGGTTCAGGCAGGATGCATTTAAGTACTGGGGAGGGAAAGTGGCTGTTACTATTGTGATGAGTCCTGTTGATGGTAAATTGGCAACGAGCCAATTTAAAATTCTCCTACGGCTAATGGCCAGTGAGGGAACTTGAGTCATACAATTATATATATATATATATATATATATATATATATATATATTCACACACACACACACATAGAAAGACAGAAATACACACATTTCTTATACATATTTTTAATTATTATTTTTATAGTCTAGTAGTTTCTGCCTGTTCTTTGGGCTGTCATTTAACTAGGAGCCAGCTTTTGTTGGGCTACAATGCCATGAGCCTTTATGCTCAACTACCCAGGGTTTTCCCCTATGATTATAATTCCTCCCCCTTCCACCTTGCCCAGCCACTGCAATCACGATCCTTGGCTATAAGTCACAGCTCCCTTCAGAATCTGGAATGCATGGACCCTGGGTTTGGCCAGTAGATGTTGGGGTTAAGCATGGCAGAGACTCCCTTCCTGGGCTGTGAATACTATCCCCTCCAGCATCCTCAGCCCTGGCTGGTTGTGCAAGGAAGCTGAAGCCAAATCTAGAAATTAAGTCACAAATAAAACATTTTAATATAAAACTGAAATAGCCTATGGGTAGTTATTCCTATTTTCTAGCATGTCTACTCTCTGGCAAACCAGAAACATCTAGGGGCTGAGACACCTCTGTCCTCTGATGGGGGGGGGGGGGGGAGTCTGTTTCCTGGTCAGAAATGGAACAGCAGCACTCCCCCTTACCCATTGCTCACTGAATTGGGTAAGTTGGAATCCAGATCTATAGAATATGGCTGAAATAACCAAGTACTCAATTCCCAGAGAAAACAAGAAGTTTCATGCAGACTTAATACATTCTACTCTGAGTTTTGCATGCATACGCCTGCACTTATAAGAGTAACCCCCCCCCCCCAAAAAAAAAATATATATCACTGAGGTTTACTGAAAATCTGATGTGGATACACCACAAACACATACGTTATTTGGGGACTGGGAGGAGAGAGACATTATATACAGACATGGTAGTCTCATATATCTTCTTCCCTTCAAAATTAAGCTAAAAATAATTTGAGTTCTGGAAAAGAATGGAATTGTCCTGTTTATGCTTGCTGCTGATCAATTGCCCAGTATGCTTTTATCCTCTTCATTGCTTGAAATTTTCTTCATATGGCAGAAGCAATCCCTGGTTGCTCCTACCCCACCGGTGAGTCAATTGCAAATAGTGCCAGAAGACCAAAGCCCGCACCATTCCTCTCCTCCATAATAAGAAAATGGCAGTGGCCTGGGCCAGGCCCTAACTATTGTGATATTTTGGCACAGGCCTTGGTGTTTCGGCACAATTTACAATTGATGAACTGGTGGTACAGGAGTAGGCGAGGATCGCTCCTGCCCCACTGAGAGCATTTATAGAAACAAATTTATTTATTTATTTAAAAACTTTTCTATACCGTCGGTAGTGATATACCATCACAACGGTTTACAAATAGGCACATGAATAAATTTGCAATAGATTGTACTTTAACCAGAGGGTGCCGAAGTTGTTCAGATACATGATTCAAAATATTATAAGCTAAATGTAATGTGTATTGAAATTCCCTTTATGGGCTCTCCATATATGCGATATACTGTAATTCTTTAACTTAATACTTAAGTGTGATAAAAATAAAGAATGCATATATGTTCTCTGGTGACTTTTGCCTGTGTGTCTAAGTCCTTTTCTTGTTTCTTAGTACTACCTATTCCCCATTCTCACTTTGAAAAGCTTTTTTGAAAAGCCATGTTTTTAAGCTTTTTTTGAAGAGTTTTTGATCTCTCATTAATCTTATTTCTTACCGGGGGCATTAGGATCAGGCCAAAAAAATTTTGTTTTAATTATCTAACAGTCACCAGAAGCAGACATTTAAAAAAAAAATTTTTTTTAATGTAATTTCTTGTGGGGGGGGGGGGGTCCATTTTAAGTAAAAGAAGAGAGAAAAAACAATCCACAAACAAAAAGAAAAAAAAAAAAACAACATTAAAAATTGTCTGTGCACAACTCTAGTGTATAGGAAGTTAAAAACTGTTTTGGGGTGGGCAGAGCAAAAGGGGATATTCACATGTACCTCATTCATCTTTCTTAGATTTTTTTATAAGTATGAATTTGCTGCTATCTCACCACTTCTCTCAGAAGTGTTATTTTCTTGTACTATGCGCCTCCTGGGTATCTTGCTTTTGCAAGAATCTATTTTAAAAACTAAACAGATGCATTGAGGGCTAGGAAGACTAACTTCCCTGCTTACAAATATAGGAGCATGATTGAAAAATTAGACTTATTCGCTGCTTCTAAATCTTTATAACATCCATGACTTTTGGTTTTCCAGCAAGTCAAAGACTGAAGAATTTAAAAAATCCATCACCCTAATATAATTCCTCTGGTAGAAGGGATTTTAGTTGTCTTAAAAGCTTGCCTCTTAAAATATTCATGGAGAGATCAATTTGAAAAGTTGATTTCCATGGTTAAGGTGCTTTTGACCCCCACAAACTGGATAATGCAAATTGCCCACCATCAATGAAGTATGTGTGTTATTTTATGAAGTGTACTTTTACCTGCATCATCAAGAGGTGTTCCTGAGGCTATGTTTAGGCAGACAGAGGAAAATAACATGCATAGATCACATTTACAAATCTACACGGGTTATTTTCCTTTAATCTTTCTCCTGTACGAAATCCAGGAATAAATACTGCTGCCAATTTCTGCCCATGGTAATAAAACTATGCATGTAATTTTGCTTTATTGGTGCAAACTCCACAGGTAAAAGTACTCATTGTATTTGCACCCAATGGGAGCAGTTTGATTATTGACCCCTAGATGAATAAAGTGTCATGCCTACCCAACTACATTGGATTTTGAAAAGCAAATTTCATTTTTTGACTATTAACAGTACTTTCTGCTCTTGTCCATAGCACCTACAGAATTCCAGGAATCAGGTGCTACTTGATGCTCAAAAACATTATCGGCTGGATTTTAAAACCCCAGCACACATAAATTCCAGGGTTTATGCGCACCGGGCCAATTTTCAAATGGGCCCGGCCACGTGTATAAACCCAGGTACGCGAGTAAGTACCAGGGCCTGAAAAGGGGGCAGTCCGGGGGGGGGGGGAGAGGGGCAGGGCTGGTGGCGTCAGTACAGCGGCCACTTGCCGCTGTGCCAGGGGAGCACGCACCAGCAGTCGGCCGGTGCATGCAAGTTGCTTCTGCTCCGGAGGAATGGCAACTTAGAGAACAACAAAAAAAAAACAGGTACAGGAGATTAGGTTTAAGGGATGTGGAGGAGAGTGGAAGGGAGACTAGGGTAGGAGATAGGGAAGTTCCCTCCCGGAGTGGACTGGGAGAGAACTGGGGAAGGCCCCGATACGTCACTGCATGAAACTTGCCAAATTTGACCCCCCCCCCCCCTTTGCGCATGCTGCCCCCAATTTTATAACATGTGCAAACTAGCGCGCGCATGTTATAAAATTGCGTGTCCATTTTTTAAAAATCTACCCCTATATGAAGAATCATGAAGACCATGGTGGTTGTGATACCTTTGAAAGGACCAACACAATAGATACATGAACCATGAACTTTCTAGATTTCATAGGCCTCTTTCTTCAGATGCAGAATCTTAAAATGTATCCCCACAGGGCCTAGGAAAAAGTCATTTTCAAAAAGCATATCCTTCTGTTCTGTTTTCAGCAGTAACATTGCCATGAACTACTATAAGGAAACCGTAGAGAGATCTTTGCAGTACCCTCCCCTTCCCATCTAAATAAACACACAAAATGGTGCCTTTTTCTAGTGAGCATGGTGGAAGCCAGTAGGATAACCTATTCTAAAGAAGATTTTGTAATAGAAATATAGAAGCTTAGGACATGATGACATAGAAACAGAACATGATGTAAATATTTAACAGAGTTAAAACAATACAAGATTTACTCTGGGCAGATTTTACTCAGGATGGTATAATCAAGTGGTATTTGCTGAGAAATCAGACAGGGTTTCATATATGCTGCTGCATGTTTTCTTTGTATGTCACAGGGGTGTGCATTCGTTTCCAACGTATTGGTAATCTGCAACGTATAGGGCCATATTTGTTGTATTCGTGGGGAAGCGAAATGTATCGTGATTCCCCACAAATACAACGAATCTTCACCGAATTATTCAGCCATCTAAAGGAGTGAATTTGAACAACCCCCCCACGACTTACCAAAACTCCCTGGTGGTCCAGCGGGGGGGTCCGGGAGCCATCTCCTGCACTCACGCCGTCGGCTGCCGGTATTCAAAATGGTGCCGATAGCCTGAGCTTACTATGTCACAGGGCTACCGGTGCCATTGGTCAGCCCCTGTCACATGGTAGGAGCAATGGATGGCTGGCGACCAATGGCACCGGTAGCCCCTGTGACATAGTGAGGGCAAAGGCTATCGGCGCCATTTTGATTACTGGCAGCCAACGGCCCGAGTGCAGGAGGTCGCTCCTGGACCCCCGCTGGACCACCAGGGAGTTTTGGTAAGTCTTGGGGGGGTCAGGAGGGTGGGGGGGTTGTAGTTAATTCAGTTTTAGCCGGGAAATGAATAAGAATGAATGCATGAATGTATCGGATGCCCCCTTGCCGAATGCAACGTATCTGCCTCCCCCCCCCTCGACGAATACGAATACCGAATGCAACATATGATGTCCCTCTGAACATCCCTAGTATGTCATGGTGAAAGCCCTGAAGTCAGCCAGCAATATTTACCCTTTCAGAATTATTTTGTTTATCTGAAAGTCATCTCAGATAAAATAAATTACAAAACTGCCTGAAATGATCCATTGTACTGTACTTTTTCAAAAACTGTAGAGTCTAAAACCTCATACTTAGGTTACAAAGGAGGAAGCTCCTTATACAAAAGCAGAACACTGTTCAGTTTCTACTATTTCCTAGATGTTTCCTGCTAGACCTTTGTTCCAAGTTGGCTAGGGTGAAATTTTATCATCTCCCAAGGAAGACAAACTTGATAATTAACTTGTAGATGTTGGCAGCTAAGTTATAGCATGGTCTCTTAAAAGAACTCCATACCATCAACTCTGGGAAAAGACTTGGAGCCAATATTTTGTTACACTGTGTTTTCTTAAATGTGAGCTATTTTGGGCATGTCTTGAATTTTCATTGTATCCTATCAGTTTAGTAGATTTTGCCATGTTGATCCAAATTGTTTTTGTAGTGATAGGCCTTGAAATCTGGCTCTTTTTGCATAAAATGACAGGCTTTATCCTGTTCTTAATTTGGAAATTTCTCTATTTTTTCATACCCAACTTTTTGCCACCATTTCCTTGCTTGGACAAATCATTCCCACTATTGTTAAGGGATTTTATTAACCCCATGCCTATCCAGGTTTTGACAACTGGAGGCCATTTAGATGGAGATGTGTGTTCCTCTCAGATTGGTTCCATATGGAATATTATATCTTAGACTTTGGCTTAAAATATGAAATGTGTGCATTATGCATAATGGGGCAGATTTTAAAACCTACGCGTGCGGCCTACATTTGTGCGTGCTACCCGGCGCGCAGAAATGTACACCTGATTTTATAACATGTGCGCGCAGCCGTGTGCATTTTATAAAATCAGGGGTCGGCCCGTTCAAAGGGGTGCACACTAGTGCAACTTGTGCGCACCGAGTCATCGGGGAGACCTGCTGGCTTTCCCCGTTCCCTCTCCCACCTTCTCCTCCCTTCTCCTACCTGTCACACCCCCAGCCATAAAGAACCCCCTGTACCTTTGTTGTAGAAGTTACGTCTGCCAGAGGCAGGCGTAACTTGTGCATGCTGGCCAACTGCCGGCGCGCAATCCCCTGGCCCAGTGACCCTGCAGAGGCCTCTGGCCATGCCCCCACTCTGCCGTGCCCATTTTTTCAAGCCCCGGCGCACGTAAGTCTTTTAAAATCTGCTCCAATGTGACAAGAGTCACACAGTTTGCATAAAGGTTTTAGACATTTGATTTGAGTACTTCTAAAACAAATGCAATTCCCATGTTTTAACGTTTGAATTTTAAATTTGATTATTCATCTTTCCAAACCTGAGCCCAAGATAAGTTATATTCAGATACAGTAGATATTTCCCTCCAACAGAGGGTTACAATGTAAATTTTTACCTAAGGAAATAGAGGCTGAATTTATTTGCTCCAGTTGACAAAGAGTATCAGTGGGAGAAACTGGATTTGAGCCCTGGCTTCCCTGGTTCTCGGCCCTATGCTCTAACCACTAGGTTACTCCTCCATTCTGAAAAGTCAGCAGTATGTTTTAAGAGACTTGTGGATAGTGATTAAATACTGTGGTGGTTTTCAAGGTTTGTGAAATACTTGGATAAACAGTATCACAGTACTAATTTTCACATGTGACTACAGAAGGCAGAAGACACCAACACCCACAGGATCCAGCTACCTTAGCTCCCTACTCTACATCTGTTGTACATCAGAGGAATTGGCCGTCTTGGCATTTTATTGTCCCTATCTTATCTCCAGTCCAATGGCTTCAGGGACTGAGCTATGAGCCAGCAGTGAGTCAGTTTGTTGGAAAGAATTGTGGGAAGCAAATGGTCAGAGACAATGCTATTGAGACTCATTACATAAAGATATGAAGAGCAAGTCACTGATTTCTTGAGAGTTGAGAAAGACTGAGTAATAGTGTGGTCACAAGGGCCTGTTAATTTTTGCCTGGAGAATAGATATGCTGAGCCACTGTCATATCCAGGCTCTAACAGCCAGTATTGATATTTAATGTGTAATCATTTTTGTAAATTTAGTTTTTTATGCAGATCTGTGTTCTGAACTTTAGAGATATATTTCAACCATATGGCTAACACAGTGCGTAACAAGTTCACACTAACTTAAAATGATAAAGTTTTCAATTACAGAGCACATATCTATATTGAGGAGACATCAAAAGAATGCATAATGGTTACCCATTAAATAAAGTTCTCATTCTCCATAAGTGAGTGGAGAGGGTCATGGGTAAGTTAGCCACATATTACTTACAGAATCTCCTCTTCAAGAATAAACAATAAGAATAAACTCCAACCTGAAATAGCAGTAGTATAGTATATAAACACTACAGTGTTAAAAAATAAGCTAAAAGGAGACCTAACGCAGTAATTTAAGGAAGTTTTAGTTCAATTTGCTGTCAGAGAGCCTTCCTAAGATCTCTGACCAATTTGAAAATAGGTGAATATTAGAGATGTGAATCGTGTGATCGATCGTCTTAACGATCGATTTCGGCTGGGAGGGGGAGGGAATCGGATCGTCGCAGTTTGGGTTTTTTAAATATCATGTAAATCGTGTAAATCGAAAACCGGCACACTAAAACATCCCTAAAACCCACCCCGACCCTTTAAAATAAATCCCCCACCCTCCCGAACCCCCCCCCAAAATGCCTTAAATTACCTGGGGTCCAGAGGAAGGGTCCCGGTGTGATCTTTTACTCTCGGACCTCCTGTGCGTTGTAGAAATTGTTTGTGCAATATATATGTTTTTTAAATGGATGTGAGTATGGATTGAATGTGCTAGCTTAGTTTTTATCATGTCTAGGTAAGGAAGTTTGTGGTGGATTTAATAAATGTTTAATAAGCGTTTGACTGTAGGAGAAGAGAAACTTCCTGCTCTAAAAGAGAGTGATCGGTGAGTCTCCATGCCTGCAGGGGTGGGGAGTCGGAAGGTAGGGTCAGGAAGTTGAGATGGTAACCCTGTGCAATTATCGCTATCACCCACTGATCTGTGGTGATATGACGCACCTTTCTAGAAAGTGGCTCAGCCGACCTCCTACTGGTATGGCTGGAAGAGGGGTTTGGCAAGTGCTCTCTAAATGAGAGTCAAAAACCCACCACAGGGCCAGGTTGTGGAGCTGGTGCGGGCTTTTGTTTACGAGACTGGCGAGGTTGAGTTTTATGGTAAGACCTCGCAGGCCTAGCCTTGGTTAGTGGGGGATAATACTTCCGTGGCCGGAAAAAATACTTTTTGGAGTCTTTTCTAAACAGCTGTTTAGAAGGCAAGTCAGGAGGAATGGATGAGAGCTGTTTAAGTGTCTCATGATGATCCTTTAGTTCAGCAACAATTTGCTGAATCTGCTCACCAAACAAGTTATCCCCTAGACAAGGCAAGTCAGAGAGTCTGTCTTGAACCTCCGGACGAAGGTCAGATGACTTGAGCCAAGCCCAGTGTCTAGCAGAGATAGCCATAGCAGAAAGTCTAGTGGAAGCATCAAAGATGTCATAAGCTGTTCTTATTTCATGCTTCCCAGCTTCAAATCCTTTATTTAGTAGGGATTGAAGCTGTGGCTGGAACTGTTCTGGTAAGGCATCGGAGAACTCCTGCATTTGTTTAAGGATGACTCTATTATATTGAGTCATATACAGCTGATAAGAAGCTATCCTAGAAATCAGCATGGCTCCTTGGTATACCTTCCTCCCTATACTATCTAGGAATTTGTTGTCCTTAGTAGGAGGTATGGAAGAATGTGGCTTTACTCGTTTAGCTTTCTTTTGAGCTGATTCTACCACAACAGAATGATGGTCTAATTGTGGCTTCTGAAAGCCAGGTGCTGACTGTACAAGGTAGGTAGAGTCAGCTTTTTTGTTTACCGGAGCAACAGATCCAGGAGATTCCCAATTCTTTTTGAGAAGGTCTAGAAAAACCTGATGAATTGGAATAGAGGTGGTGACCTTAGGGGCATCCAGGAATTGGAGCAATTCCATCATCTGGTGCCTGTCATCTTGTTCAGATTGAAGCTGGAAAGGGACCAACTCTGACATGTCCTTCACAAAATTTATGAAAGAGAGGTCCTCAGGGGGAGAACGCTTTCTACTCTCCGGAGGAGAGGGTGGTGAAGGCAAATCATCGGTGTCAGTCGAGGTATCATCACCCCAAGTGTCATAAGGATCAGGTTGCTGACCCTTAGGACCATGAGCGGGCTGAATACCTGAAGGCCCCGGTTGAGGCTCCGAGAAACTCGAAGGAATCACCGGGGGCATCGAGAATGTCCTCGATGGAATCGATGCCGGTATCGGTATCGGTGCCGGCATCGAAGGAACCGGTGTCGGCATCGAAGGAATCGTGTCGGCATCGGAATCCTCGGTGGAGCTGATGTGCGTATCGCCCCCGAGGAATGTATCAGTGGCGAGGGACGACAAGGCACCGATGGAACTACCCCCGAAGGGGGAATTCGATACGGTGTTTCTCCACCTGATGAGAATGCTGTCGGTGATCCGGGTATTGCCGGTGGAAGGGCATTCATGAGCGCTTCCATCCGGGCAAGCAGCGGCGCCAGTGCTGCTGGAATCGGATCGGTAACCGGTTCCACTCTCGGTGCCGGAGTCGGTGCCGGAGGAGTCTGGAACCGTAGTATCGCCTTGTCGATGGCCTCCTGGACCAGCCGGTCCAGTTCTGCCCGGAGACCTGGGGTAACGAGACCTGGCTCGATGGGAGAGGGAGGCTGAGGCTGAGCCGGAGGGACCACCGTCACCGGTGGAATCGCGGCTCCCAAACCCCGGAGGGGTGAGGGTTGCCTCGGTGTCTGCGAGACAGGAGTGGACGGTGCCACTTCTGGTCGAGACTTCTTTGGCGGAGGCTCGGACAGTACGGAGGTCGATGACATCGATTCCTCGACGGGCCGAGACTTATGACGTCGATGGCGATGTTTCTCCTTCCGATCCCCTCAATGATCAGGGGAAGGGACAGGAGTCGATGGCCGTGAAGTCGTCGATGGCGGACGGTCACCGGAGGGCTGTCGATGACGATGAGACTTCGACGGTGCCGGTTCCGATGACGTTGATGCAATCGATGGCGTTGGGGTCCGAGCATGGAAGAGGAGTGCCATCTTTTCCATTCTGGCTTTGCGACCTTTTGGTGTCATTAGGGCACATATGGTGCAAGTCAGGACATCATGCTCGCTTCCTAAGCACAAAACACAGACTCTATGCGGGTCTGTGATTGACATAGTTCGGGTACAGTCCGGACATCGACGGAACCCCGACGCCATGGCCATAGGCCAAAAATTTAGCCGCGGGACTGTTGACTGCCAATGGGCCTCAAGGACCAAACTCGACGGAAGTCGGTCAAACGACAGCAAAAAACTTACCGAAGTTCCACGGATGAAAGAATTTGAAGAAGGGAGACCCCTGAGGGGCAAATTTTCTTCAGAAATTTCTAAGTGAAGAATTCCTGTCAGGAACGTGGTTTAGAGCTCTTTGACAGCGCGGCTACTGCTGCGCGGAAAAAAGAAGACTGAAGGGAGACCCCTGCTGGCTGCAGGGTTGGTGCCGTGCTGGGCATGCCCAGTAGGGGCCAGTCAAAGTTCCTGAAACTTTGACAGAAGTTTTCCGTGGTTGGGCTCCATCCTCGATGTCACCCATTTGTGAGGACAACCATCTTGCTTGTCCTGTGAGAAATATTTTTTACTCAGTTTCTTCCTTCTCCTTTGGGACTCTAGCTCAATCAAAGTAATTAAAATGTAGAAAGTAATGAATTTCAGCTCTCTGGTGTGAAAGTAGTAAGCGGATATGGACTTTACTATGTGGCCTCAGTTAAACTGTTAGTATATTCTGTTAACCCACACTTCCTAAAAGACAATGAACCCTAATCCATCCGTGATGCCTTATTTTCTATTATTTTATTATTATTTTTAATTTTTATATACCGACATTCTTGTACAACATACAAATCATACCGGTTTACATTAAAACAGGAGATGCAGGAAAAAAGTTACCTTTGTCAAATACATTTAACATTAATAACAATGAAAATTGTTAACAAGGGATAACAACTATGAAAAAAGAAAAAGGTAAACAAAAGTGGAAGAAACTTAGAAGTTAAAAAGAAAAAAAAAACGAAAAAAGGTAGCACCAAGGGTTGCAAGAAGGGGTGCACAAAGGGGAGTGCCCCTTTGTCGCGCCCCCTTCGGAGCGCGACGCCTGCCGAGCGACGCCAGGTGGAATGGCGCCGTTTACCGGCTCGACGGTGGGCTGGATGACATCACAAGGGGGTGGGTCTCATGCTCACTGTTTTTCTTCATAGCGATCCCCATTCACATTTTTTTTTGAGCTTTTCTCTTCAGTGAAGCATCTCAAAAGTGCCCGGTGCTGGTGGGCAGTCCCCTCTGCCTCAGTGCCAGTTATTAGTCAAAAAACTGTAAGCAGCAGGAATGAACTCCTCAGCCGCCAGGCCTCATAAAACCAAATTATGACCCATGTGGCAGTGGCCTGGCTGAGTGGGGGTAAAGCCCCAGGTGGTTGCAAATGAAAGCCCATGGTGCCAGACTTTAGTTCCAGTGGAGCAGAAAGACCGTAGAAACAGGATTGGGATGTCCTGGCCTTCAAAAATAAAAAAATTGGGGGAGAGGGTAATGCAGAACTGCGTTTCTGTTCATGTTCTGACAAGTCAAAGGGTAAACTTCAAACCAGAACATTAAAAAATCTGCACGAAAACATTTCCATGAAAATGGTAAAGTATGGGTTGGAGAATTTGTAAATAGATTGCACTCTCAGTGCTAGATGTGTGCCACTGCTGACTGTCATCATGCCTGGCTGTTAAATGAACCCCAAACCATAGTCTCTGGTGGCTGACAATTCTATTCGCATGGCTTGCGATGTAAGAAACACGATGGCAACTGCTGAGAATGTTATAATAAATGGGAACTATCACTATCTTCATGTTATTGTTCCAGACAGAACAAGCAGAGATTTTGTTACAGTTCTAAACCACTAATCCCGCCACCTGTCAGGGTATGCAACCAAATCACCCATTTAGCCTTCATTGACTGCTGTATGCCAATAATATTGTTATGCAGCCGTTGAACCAGCTGCTAAGGATTTCTTGAATGTTAGTGACCTTTTTCTTTTTTTTTTTTTTAGCTCAAGCCTGAATTTCCTCTGCATGCTACTGTGGGACTTGTAAAAAGATTTGAATTAAAATAAAAATTGCTTCAGAAAAGATTCTTGAACCTTTGTATCAGGCATGTCAACAACAAGCAAAAGTCCATAGGAAAGGCTACCAAAAAATCATATCCGTTAAACCACTCTGAGGAGTAGCATGTGAGTAAATGCACATGAAGAGCAAAATACAGAGAAGCAGGGATGAAAAACTAAATTCTTGCCCTCTTCTCCATAGAAAAATTAGATATATATAATCATAGAAACAGAAAAGAAATACGACAGCAGACGATGGGGCAGATTTTCAAAGCCTTACGCGCATAGGGGGGTTACGCGCGCCTGGCCTATTTTCAAAAGGCCCAGCAGCGCGCGTAAAGCCCCGGGACGTGTGTAAGTCCCAGGGCTTGAAAAAATGGGTGGTGAGGGGGCGTGGCCAGAGGCTTCTCCACAGCTGCTGGGCCGGGGGATTGTGCGCTGGCACTCGGCCGGCAGGCGTAACTTCCACAACAAAGGTACGGGGTGGGGGGGCGGGAAGGGAGGGGAAGGGAGGGGAAGGGAGGGGGAAGGTGGGGGGGAAAGGAAAGTTCCCTCCGAGGCCGCTCTGATTTTGGAGCGGCTTTGGAGGGAACGGGGAAAGGCAGCTGGTCTCCCCGAGGGCTCGGCACACACAAGGCGCAAAGATGCTGGCAATGGGGTTGGTGCTGCTGGGCCATCCCTTCTGGTGCTCCCTGTAGTGAACCCCCTTGCGAGCACGACCCTTGATTTTTATAACATGCGCGCGGCTGCACGCACATGTTATAAAATCGGTTGTACATTTGTGCACCGGGTAGCACGCACAAATGTACACAACGCGCGTATCTTTTAAAATCTGTCCCAATGAGCGCAAGACCCATTTATTTCGTTTCACTGAAGAATGCACAATCAGGAAGAAAGCTATTAAAGAAATGGCAGACAAAAGGAATTTTGAAAAGCTTTTGTTGTTACAGCCAGTAAACCACAGCCATCAGATCAGGTAGGTTAAACTCTAGAAAATTCAGGATTAGTTTAGTTGTTAGGCTAATAAAATGTTGAAAAAAGATATGATAAAAGAAAACAAAACCTGAAATAGGATGATTTGATTTCTTTCAGTTCTTTTTTTCTGCAAACTGAATTTAGAAGTTTAAAATCCCTAATCAGTCCTTTCCTGTAATATCCCTTCACTTCTAGTCTGAAGTGCATCCAGCATTGAGCTGCATCCCAAGGATATTGCTGAAGTTCCTGAGCCCCTTTTATAGAGCCTGCTGGCTGGACTTCCTCCAACATGTACAGGTGACATCACATCCTGCCTTATATAAAGGAAGCTCAGCTATCTTCCAGTGCCTTCGCAACAGGTCTCCTACTCATTCTACAGGGCTAGTTGCTACAGCATGTTCCTATCTTGCTCCTGGTTTGTTTGTTTTTGTGTTCTTGCCTACCCTGTTCCATCTTTGCTCATGCTTGTCGTGCTTCTCCCCCTGGCCTGATTTCTTGCTGCCCTGACTTCAGCCAAATTTTGACTTGCTTTGCTTTCCACCTGCCTTGACCTCAGCCTGGCCACCTACCTTGTTTACTTCTACCTTCCTCATAGCTGGCCTGGAAAACCCTGCTGGCTGTCAGAACCTGCAAGCTCAAACCATGGAGAAGGCGGCTGGTCAGGCAGAAGATCTAGTCTTGTGGCATATCAGCTGCTGCCTGTTAAGGCCTATCTTGTGCTCGCACAAGATAGGCTGTAGTGGCCAAAGGGTTCACTACCCCCACTTTGTAACATTTTTTAATTCTTTTTTTTTTTTTTATTATATACTGATTTTGTTTGTATATGTAACTATTTATTTTAATATTTATTAATGTTGGTGTTTATTATTTATATTGATTTTGAATGCCTAGTTGATGGGTAATTAGTCAAATCTAAATAAATAATAAATAAATAATTCTCTAGAATACTGAGCAGGGGACAAAGAGACTTTGAGAGAGAAAGAGATCTTATTAGCTGGTTGGATCTATCCAATACATGGTTGGGAACACTAAGGAAGATAGGTAGTGGTTGTCCTCACTGAAGGTGCCGCGCGTATCTTATAAAATCCGGGGTCAGCGCGCGCAAGGGGTGCACATTTGTGCAACCTGCGCGCGCTGAGCCCAGCGCGCGCTGCCTGTTCCCTCCGAGGCCGCTCTGATTTCGGAGCGGCCTCGGAGGGAACTTTCCTTCGCCCTCCCCCCACCTTTCCCTCCCTTCCCCTACCTAACCCCCCCCCCCCCCCCGGCCCTATCTAAACCCCCCCTTACCTTTGCGCGCATCGACCGGCTGCCCCGCTCTGTGGTCCGGTCCCGGGGGCTGTTCCGGAGGCCGCGGCCATGCCCCCGGAACACCCCCGGGCCGAAACCACGCCCACGCCGCTGCCCCCGAAATGCTGCGCTCCGCCCCCTAAACGCCACGTCATCCCGACACGCCCCCGACAGGAAGCCTCGGGACTTACGCGCGTCCAGGGGCTCTGTGCGCGCCGGCGGCCTATGCAAAATAGGCGCGCCGGCGCGCAGGGGTTTTAAAATCCGCGCCTTAGAGAATAGCCACTGCTATTAGCAATGGTAACATGGAATAGACTTAGTTTTTGGGTACTTGCCAGGTTCTTATGGCCTGGATTGGCCACTGTTGGAAACAGGATGCTGGGCTTGATGGACCCTTGGTCTGACCCAGTATGGCATTTTCTTATGTTCTTATATTCTTATCCTGTTGCAGTCATTTCCAACACAGATTTAACAAAGGTGAATTAGTAACAGTTACAAAATCAAGAGCAAAGGCCAGACCTGTGCAAAAGTGGGACACAGAGCAGCCATGTAGCAGAGGATGTAGCCTTAATGGTCACTGTGCTCTTGAAAATCAGAGCTGTTGCCTCTTTGCGGGACCTTGAGAACTTTTGCCCTCAGGACTGCTACATGCTGCAAGAGTGGTAAAAATAAAAGAATTTAAAAAAGGTTCACCAAAGATATAAAGCAGCTGCCCTTTCTATGAGATTTCACATTGGTAAGACTAAAAGGTGCCTCCAGGTCAGCCAAGACAGACAAACTTTGCTGCCATCACTAAATCCTCTCTCTATCATGAATTTTTATATAGTGCATATGTGCTGTGCAGAGAGAGACATATAAAAGAGCTGTCTTACTCCAAGTAATTGCATAAAAACTAAGAAATTAAATAGCTTAACATACGAATCTGATGAAAAATCAAGAGTATCCTCACTGAGATTAAAGAAAATAGATATTCTGAAAATGTGTAGTAAAGTTTCTTAGTTTTTAAATGCTTACATACCTATTCAACTTTAATTTTAATATGATAAATGCCTGCTAAATGCAGCATTGCATGTGAACACTTCTGTGTGCTTCTTAATGAAGTACAATAATAAGAGTCCATTATCTGACATGAACGGGGAATAGTCCATACTGGTTAACTGAATATGCTCATTATCAGAGAGGTGTTTTTTTTGTTTTTTTTACTCCACTAAAGAAAAACTAAGGTTGCTTTTTTTTTTTTTACAGTTTTATACAATATTTATTTATTGAAATATAACTACACTATAGGAACACCAAGATCACTCAATGGTCAACCCATAGACTGCTTAGCACCAATTTTCTCCCTGTTCCAGCCCCATAAAACCTACCCCTATTCCCTTCCTCATACATTGGCACACTGTCCCGCATACTACTTATCCCCACTCCCACACTATTTATTCTCACTCCTGCCAACACTGCTCCTACATTACTTATCCCATGCTCTCCCTTCTCCCAAAGCTCTTTCTCCCACCTTTAAATGATATAAGGCAACAATCCCAGCTCAGTGTAGTGCCGCAGTGCTATAAAAGAGCATGTGTGGGTATTCTCCGCTCCCCATGAAAGTCCCCATTCCCATGCAGCCCTGCCAAAAAAAACCCCAAAAAGCCATGCTGTTAGATGCCGGTTACTTGAGCTTTGTAGTTGGTTGAATGCCGGATAATTGGGTTGTTACTGTAATACCATTTAAAACTCTGAAATATTCAAAGACCTCCTGGAAACATTTAATTAAAAATCATAAAACTGAAAATGAATGAAATTAAATATGCAGCACACATCAAGATGCAGGTCTGAATTTTCCCTTTGAAAACATGAAAAAGTGCCATTGGCAAATTTCTATATAACTCATTAGCAAACCACTGTGAGTAACTAGACATTGGTACATTGTACACTGGTTCCGAAAAATGTCAAGACACATCTGCTCTACTTAAAAATTAACCATATCATTAAAATTAAATTACTAGATTGCATCTCAGAATGTTCAGGTATTGAGAATTTTATTTTTTTTGTGTCAAAGAAAATGTTAGATGAACTTCTGTCTCATCTGTATCCTCTCTCAGGCCCTCTGGTTTTAATAGAATTCTGTTTTCAATACATGCGGTTTGGATTACACTCAGATTTCATGCGGTTTGGATTGCACTCAGATTTGGTAGAGGAAGTTTCCTGAATGCAGTATCATTTGCCTTTGTTAATCAGAATACACCAAAACACCCAATTAAAATAGCAGAAATAACCATGCTGTGGCTAGCTGGGTGCACTCACAGTTCCTGGCCATGCCCCCTTATGTCAGTCATTCTCAAACTTGTTCTTGGTACCCTGGCAAGCTAGTTGGGTTTTCAGGAATATGCATGAGATAAGTTGTTACACTGTAGACCTAATATAACACTTGTGATGGGGTCCAACAATTTGATCTGCATTAAGTGAGCACATGTCCTGACGAGTTTATATATTTTGCTATAATAGATAAAGATATGATAATTGTATACTGTAGCAATTTTATAGATGCTGGAAATCAAGATTTCATGGAAATAAAAGTTTTACTGCTAAGAACAAAAATGCTAAGAACAAAACACCTGCATTCTCTCATTGTCAATTTTAAAACATTATGAAGTAAGATAAGTATTTTAACACTGAAAAAATTGGTAGCCACTTTGACTGCATTATAAGTGATTTAGTGTTATATTCAGCCTCATTATATTGGGTCTATATACTAGGTCTCCAATACATAAAAATATATCTTATGCATATTCATCATCAATATCCTGAAAATGCTGCTGACTGCAGGGTCCCAAGGACAGGTTTGGACATCACTGCTTTATGATGATGCTTGTGATAAGGAATTTAGGAGTACTGGGTGACACTGGATGGAGAAGAATCTTCTGGTAGCAGGCACGTGAAAGGACATTGTTGGAAGGAGGAAATTACAAAATAAAGACAAGATGTTTATAAAACCATGAGAAGGGGTGGAATAAGTAAGTAGGGGATGATTATTTACCATTACAAATACTGAAACAAGGGGACATTCCATGAAAACAATAACCAGCAGATTTAAAACAAAATTGTAGAAAGCACTTTTTTTTTTTACTCAACGCTCAGAACACTGAGCATCTTCTATTACATTCCTGTTTCTTTATAGTGCCCTTACAACCATGCCCAATGATGGGCGGCACAGAGATCATCAATAAAGTAGTCCAGGATGATAACTATTGAGGATAAGCCTGGTGGAAGAGGTTAGCCTTTAACAGAGGCAGGAAGGAAAGAGTGTTGGATATGGGGGTTGGGGGGGGGGGGGGGTGTAGGAGGAGAAGGGAGTTTATTCCAGAAGAAGGGATCAAGTAGCAAGAATATATGGGAGTAGAAAGAGGCCTACTGACAGAGCAAGCTGGAAGCAGAGGATATGTGCAACTTTCGCTTACATTTGCACACATTTTAGTATGCCACTATTTTACATGAAGATAAGCTGCTAAAGCAAAAATATTAAACCTCAAAGGTCTGCATAGGCTTCTGTTGGCCATTTCCACACACACAGTTTGCTAAGAGCTCACAATCCAAAAAGCATAATTGTTAGGATTTCAAAAATGAGCAGATGCAGAATGAGTATATGTATATATTTATTTAGGAACTTTTTTATACCGTTATTAGTGGGAACATCATACCGGTTTACAATTGAACAACAGGTTGAAAGTACATTATAACAGGGAATAAAACAATGAGGGGGGGAATCACACAGGTACAGGATAGAAGTACAGGGCAACAATAAGATAAACTCCTAAACAAAAGGCAACTATCAGATAAAATCAAAGAGGGACAGTATGGCAATGAGGATATATATACATAATTACATTATGATATGAGCAAAATACCATGGAGCATGTATAATAGGGATGGGGACAGGCTAGGTGGCAGGAGTGAGGATAAGTGAAGGTAAATTAGTCGGGAAAGGCCTGTTTAAACAGCCACGTTTTGAGTTTCTTTTTAAACTTGAAGGAACAGGGTTCGAGGCGAAGGCTTGTGGGCAGGGAATTCCAACGTGATGGGCCAGCAATTGAGAGGGCACGATCTCTTGTTGATGAGAGGTGGGCTATTTTTATTGATGGCACAATCAAGGTTCCTTTGTTGACATTTCTGGTCGGTCGATTGGGCTGAATAGGGCTGAAAGGAATGTCAAGCCAGTTGGAGTTGTGAGAATGGATGGATTTGTGTACGATGGTCAGGTTTTTATAGAGTATACGGGAGGGGATAGGGAGCCAGTGAAGGTCTTTGAGGATGGAAGTAATGTGGTCTTTTTTGCTGGCATTTGTGATGATTCTGGCTGTTGCATTTGCAACGGTTTTAGCATGGAATAGGGGAGCCCTAACAGAAGAGAGTTGCAGTAGTCCCATTTCGAAGAGAGGGTGGTTTGGATCACAGTGCAGAAGTCAGGGGAGTGTAGTAAGGGTTTGAGCTTTTTTAGGACGTTGAGTTTGAAGAATCCTTCCTTGACATATTTCTTCATGATTAATTGTTGGTCAAGGAGGACTCAGAGGTCTCTTACAAAGGATTGGGCAGAGATGGACTTCAAGGCTGGGTCATTAGTAAGGGGGGGTTTCGGGGGAGAGTGGGGGAAGATGAAAAGAAGTTCGGTTTTGTTGGTATTCAGAGCGAGGCGGAGGTTAGTAAGAAGTGAGTTGATAGATACGAGGCAGGTTTCCCAATGCTTGATGGCGTCAGACATAGAGGTATGGATAGGTATGATGATTTGGACATCATCAGCGTAAAGATAGAATTTAAGGTTGAGTTCGGAGAGAAGATGGCAGAGCAGAGTAAGGTAGATGTTGAAGAGGGTGGAAGAAAGGGACGAGCCTTGTGGGACTCCTTGTTGGAGTGGGCGGGGGGCGGAGGTAGAGTTGCCTATTCTAACTGAGAATTTTCTATTAGACAGGAAGGATTTGAACCAAGAGAGTGCCAAGCCTGAGATGCCGATATGTTCTAGACGGGCAATGAGTTGATTGTGGCATATGGTGTCAAATGCCACCGAGATATCAAGGAGGGCCAGGAGGTAACTATTACCCTGGTCCATTCCTCTGAGGAGGTGGTCAGTTAGGGTAAGTAGGAGGGATTCAGTGTTGAAATGTTTCCGGAAGCCAAACTGAGTCGTGGAGGATATTGTGGTTTTCAAGGTAGTCCATAAGTTGTGAGTAGACTACTCTTTCCATTATCTTGGCGATAAATGGGAGGTTGGATATGGGGCGGAAGTTGGTGGGGTATCTCGGGTCTAGAGAAGGCTTCTTAAGGAGGGGTTTGACCACGGCCTGTTTGAGTGTGTCGGGGACGATACCTTTGGAGATAGAGCAGTTGACAATGTTCGCTATGGTTCTGGAAATGGAGTTAGGGACGGTGAGGAGTGCTTTGGGGGGATGGTATTACTAGGGTGGGAGGCGGGTATGAGTTTTTTGAGGATGGATTCAACCTCCTTGGATGAAGTGAAGTCGAGGGAGGTCATTGAGGGAGTAGGGGAGACCGTGCTTGACAGGTGAGGAAGAGAGGAACAGGGGAATCTGGAAAGGAGATTCGCTATTTTGTTTTGGAAATAAAGTGCAAGTTCTACACATTTGGCAGTGGCTTTAGAGTCTGGAATAATGAGTGGGGTAGGTTTCGTAAGGCATGAGACATATGAGAATAGCACTTTAGGGTTGTATCTGTAGTCATGAATTTTGGTGGCATAGAAATCCCATTTGTGCTTAAGGGTTGTGAGCCTGTAGTAGTAGTGAATGGCAGTTTTGTAACTGGAGGAATGCTGTGGGGTTGGGTCCCTTCGCCATATTCTCTCTTTTTGTCTGAGTTTATTTTTTAATGTTTTTAACTCAGAGGTGTACCATGGGCTTGAATGTTTGGAAGTGGTGTTTATGGTGTGTTTAAAGATTGGGCAAAGTTTATTGGCAATGTCCAATGTCAGGTTGTTCCATGTCTCTAGCATAGAATCAGGGTCTGAACAGTCTAAATTAGGCAGGGAAGCAGATAGGGCAGTGGCCAGTTCCTCACTAGGAAAGTAACAAACAGAAGGATGCCACAAGAGCGTCTTTTTCAAACTTTAATGAAGGAGACGTAAAAATAAAGTGCAAGTGCCCGACTCTGGCCGAGTTTCGCCACCAATGGTGGCTGCCTCAGGGGCTGAATATGTAAAGAACGTGTTCACGTGATGGTCCGGATAAAGTCAACACTATGCTCACATCTATATCTTGTGTACACCAACACGGTACGTCTCCTCTCAGTGAAATATATATTTCACTACCTACCCTGTTGTTTTTTGGGTCAGTTCCTCACTAGGGCAGGACTTTCTGCTAATTGTGGTGGTGTGTTGGGCATTTTTGATGGGGGAGGAGGTGTTCAAAGAGACTAGGCTTTCTACCAGGTAGTGGTCGGACCAAGGGACAGGGGTACAGTTGGGGTAGAGGTCAAGTGGACACCAGAGTTGATGAAAATCAGGTCTAGGGTATGTCCAGCTTTGTGAGTGGGGGTGGAAACGATTTGGTGAAATCCAATTGCGTGCAGGGAGTTGAGAAGCGTTTCACATGATGAAGACAGGGGAAGGGAATCTACATGGAGATTAAAATCTCCAAGGATAATGGTGGGAATATCAACATTAATACAGTCGGCAATGAATTCGATGAGGGGAGAGGGGTTGGATTCAAGGAAAGTAGGTGGGGAGTAAACTAAACAGATTTGTAGCTCTGGGGATTTGAAAAGACCTATTTCTAATTTGGGAGGAGAAGTTATGTTGGTGGGTTTAAGGTTAAGGAGTTTCTTGGCTGCAAGGAGGAGGCCTCCTCCTCTTTTTTTTGGGTCTAGGGATAGAGAAAATCTCGTAGGAGGAAGAGGGGAGTTGGTTAGTAAGAACTATGTCAGTCTTTAAACCAAGTCTCAGTGACTGCACAGATGTCTGGTTTGCAGTCGATCAGCAGGTCAGTAAGGATGGGGGTCTTTTTAGACAGGGATTGTGCATTGAATAAAATTACGGAGAGTGTGGTGAGGCTTAAGAGTTGTGTCAGCGGGGAGGTGAGAATGGGGACCAGAGATTTGTGAGATGGGGAAGGATTGAGGACGAGAGGGCGTAGGGGTCTGGAGTGAGGGTGATGTATGCGAGGGATGGGGAAGATTTCCATATCGAGGCTTATGGTGGTGATGTGGGGGGGGGGGGGGTGACGGGGAAAAGGTCTAGCCAGGGAGTGGCTGATAAGTACTGTGGTGATTACAAGGGAAAGCAGGGCCAGGGAGGGGGTGAAGGGAAGGTGAGGGAATTGTTGCAATAACAGGATGCAATAGGGTAATGTACCAGAAGTCAAAGGGGAAGGAGTATCAGGAAGGGGGAAGTCGTGGAGCAAGGGTATCTTTATTAAGAATATAGGCGAAAAGAGGCAACGGGAGGGGGGAGGTAAGGCTGGATGGAATAAGGGGTGCAAAAGGGATGCACAAAGGGGCGCACCAAAGGGCATGCCCCATAGTCACGCTCCTTTGGTACGCGACGCCAACAATCGGTGCTGTGGATTTAAAGGGCTCCGGCCCCAATTTTTGCTGACGTCAAAAGTGGGTGGGAACAGGGCGGGCCGTAGGAGTTTGACGAGACCACGTGGCTCTGGGGAGCTCTCCTGGACCCCGGCGGGTCTAGTGCCGAACGCACGGGAAGACAGCGGTCGTGGAGCACAGCAAGGCGAAGAGGCGGTACCTCAATCAGCGCCATGGATTTAAAGGGCTCCAGCCCCGATTTTTGATGACGTCAAAAGTGGGCGGGAACAGGGCGGACCGTAGGAGTTTGGCGAGACCACGTGGCTCTGGGGAGCTCTCCCGGACCCCGGCGGGTCTAGTGCTGAGCACATGGGGAGGCAGCGGTCATGGAACACAGTAAGGCGAAGAGACAGTACCTCAATCGGCGCTGCGGATTTAAAGGGCTCCGGTCCCGATTTTTGCTGATGTCAAAAGTGGGCGGGAACAGGGCGGACCGTAGGAGTTTGGCGAGAACGTATGGCTCTGGGGAGCTCTCTCGGACCCCGGCGGGTCTAGTGCCGAGCGCATGGGAAGGCAGCGGTCGTGGAGCACATATATATATATATATATATATATGTGTGTGTGTGTGTCCAGTATGCAAGGAGAACAGGCTGTGCTGATTAATCAAATATGGCTGTTATCTGCTTCCTGTCATTTCCCCGCCCCCCCCCCCGGTCCCCTCTTCTATCCTGTCTCTTGCAGGGAGGTGGCGGGGGGGGGGGAAGCTGTGATGTTGGACTGGACTGAGCACAGCAGAGAAAACTGCTCCCTAATCCAGAAGCACGCTCTGCTGCCCCTCTCCTCTTTCAAAGTGCTACCTGGGCAAGATTTATTTATTTATTTATTTCCAAATAAATAATTCTATTTATTTCCAAATAGAATTCTATATAATTATTCTATAGAATAATCAAGGCAGTTTACAAAATGCTACATAATAATGCAAATAATTAAATTGTAACATTGAAATAACACCAGAAAAAGCCCAAGCTTCCCATGGCAGTAACTGCCACTCCGTGCAGGTTACCCCTATGGCTTATTTTTAGAATAGCATACTTACAAACAAAACCAAGCAACTGGCAAACTCATAACAAAATTAAAACAATCACTTCACACAGTAAAGTAATACATACACAATAAGAAAATACTATCATCCAAATGATCACATAAAATTAAAATGCAATATAACTTTAAATAATTATAAATCAACCTCATTTCCTTATAGCCAACTAAAATTTCTAAACCCTCCATCAAAATTTAGATCCTCTTTCATATTTTAATATAATAACCATAGAAAATTATCCAAAAATTGTAATACAGGTATTTCAGAATTAAAATCATCATATGTTTTTACCTACATATAAAGTTAAGAGAAGTCTTTAAGATAGGCAAATTTCCCATGGAAGTAAATTCCACAAACATAGCATGCACAAGAGAATGATTGTGGATGCATGGAACTGCGCAGCTCATACTTCATCAGCTTGGATCGAAAAAAACTGGGGGCACATACCACTTAATGTTCTAAAAGGCAAAAACAACTTTGCTTTAAATAGGATTCTAGACTCTGCTGGTAACCCATGCAATTTGGCTAATACTGAGGAGACATGCTCCTTCCATTTTAGAGCTGTTAAAAAAGCTGGCTGCACAGATTTGTATCAATTGAAATTTCTTCAAACCTTTCTTCGATATGCCCAGATAGAGCAAATGTTGCTTACCTGCAACAGGTGTTCTCACAGGACAGCAAGATGTTAGTCCTCACATATGGGTGACATCATCAGGATGGAGCCCAATCACAGAAAATGTCTGTCAAAGTTTCAAGAACTTTGACTGGCCCCTAGTGGGCATGCTCAGCATGGCACTAACCCTGCAGTCAGCAGGGGTCCCCCTTCAGTCTTATTTGATAGCTACAGGCAGTGCCGAAAAAATAAAACAACAACACGTTACGAATCTAACACCACGGGGCGGCGGGTGGGTTTCATGAGGACTAACATCCTGCTGTCCTGTGAGAACACCTGTTACAGGTAAGCGACATTTGCTTTCTCACAGGATAAGCAGGATGGTAGTCCTCACATATGGGTGTACCGAGCTGAGGATGTCCGAACATGCACCAAATGTACCCAATGGCGTGCAACAGGCACAACAACTGGGGTGGAATTTGGTAGAGGGCATTCTGAACCCCACCGGGCAAGCAGAAGGGTGTTGGTACATCACATTGGAAATAGGTTACGCAGGACAGATTGGCCGAAGATGGAATCTTGTCTTCTGGCTTTGTCTAGACAATAGTGGGCTGTAAAAGTGTGGAGAGAACTCCAGGTGGCAGCCCTGCAAATGTTAGGAAGCTGCACCGATCGTAGGTGTGCTACTGAAGTCGCCATGGCCCTCACAGTGTGTGCTTTAACACGGTTTTGAAAAGGAATGCCTGCTTGCTGATAGCAAAAAGATATGCAGTCCGCCAACCAGGAGGAGAGAGTCTGCTTACCCACAGGTTGCCCTAATTTGTTGGGATGGAAAGAGACGAATAACTGAGCGCTCTTCCTGTGGGCAACTGTACGGTCTAGGTAGAACGCTAGAGCCCGTTTACAGTCAAGGGTATGCAGAGCCCAGGCCCCACTCCAACCCAGGCCCACTCCTGGGTTGGAGTGGGGCCTGGGAAAGAAGATAGGTCGTATGATGGATTGATTAATGTGAAACTCCGAAACTACCTTAGTGAGTGTGGTGTACCGCCTGGTCCTGCAGGAGTTTAGTGTAAGGTGGATAGGTAACTAGGGCCTGTAACTCACTAACCCTGCGAGCTGAAGTGATAGCCAAAAGGAAAATCACTTTCCATGTGAGATATTTTAGGTCACAGGAGTGAAGAGGTTCAAAGGGTGGTTTCATGAGCCGCCCGAGAACCAGATTAAGGTACCAAGAAGGGGCCGGAGGACGTAAAGGTGGCTTGATATGGAGCAAGCCTTTAAGAAAACATGTTACGAGGGGTTGTACCGATATAGGGACATCCCTGACACCTTTATGGAAGGCGGCTACCGCACTGACATGCTTTCTGATGGAAGAGGTCTTTAGACCTGATTCCGATAAATGCCAGAGACAGTCCAAAAATCTTGGGATTGGACAGGAAAAGGGATCAAGGGATTGCAAAGAACACCATGATGTGTACCTTTTCCATTTATAGGAATAGGATTTTCTTGTGTAAGGCTTTCTTGAAGCAATCAGGACATGAGAAACAGAGTCTGAAAGGTTAAGTGGTTGAAGAATTAACCTTTCAACATCCATGCTGTCAGGGACAAGGCCTGTAGATTGGGATGGCGTAGACATCCGTCGTTCTGAGTGATCAGAAGCGGGTGCGTTCCCAAGGGAATGTGCCTGCGGATGGAGAGATCCTGAAGTATGGGAAACCACACTTGGCGTGGCCAGTGAGGTGCTATCAGGATCATGGTTCCCTTGTCCTGACGGAGCTTCACGAGAGTCTTCGAGAGAAGAGGAAGTGGAGGGAATGCATAAAGCAGACCGGCTGCCCACGAGAGGGAGAATGCATCTCTGGGCTGAGAGTGCTCGCTCCGAATGAGGGAGCAGTAATTGTCCACTTTGTGGTTCTGAGGGGACGCAAAGAGGTCTATTTGGGGATGACCCCATTGCTGGAAGAGAGAGGTCGCTACGGAGGAATTGAGAGACCACTCGTGCGGTTGGAAGACACGACTCAGTTTGTCTGCCAAGACATTGTGCACTCCCGGCAAATAGGTGGCCCTGAGGTACATCGAGTAGGAGAACGCTTCCGCCCAAATCTGTGCAGCTTCCTGACACAGAAGGAAGGAACCTGTGCCTCCCTGCTGGTTGATGTACCACATGGCCACCTGGTTGTCCATCTGAATCAGGATAACGTGATTTGATAGGCAATCCTGAAAAGCTCTGAGAGCAAATCGCATCGCTCGAAGCTCCAGGAAATTTATCTGATGTTTGGCTTCCTCTGGAGATCAAAATCCTTGTGACTGCAGATCGTTCACATGAGCTCCCCAGCCAAGGTTGGAAGCGTCGGTGGTGAGAATGAGTTGAGGATCTGGCAGGTGAAAAGGCAGTCCCTGGAGGAGAGTGTTCTGATCTTTCCACCAGGTGAGAGACAGATGGAGTGCGTCGGTGACGTGGACAATGGTTGACAGAGGCTGAGTTGCTTGAATCCATTGTGACCTCAGAGTCCAATGCACGACTCTCTTGGCAAGGCGGGCCATTGGTGTGAGATGGACTGAGGACGCCATGTGTCCGAGAAGGACAAGGAATTGTCGAGCTGTTGCAGTGTACTGAGACTGCAACTGATGAGCGAGGGACACGAGGGTTTGCACTCGTTGTTGAGGTAGAAAGGCTTTTGCCTGTAAGGTGTTCAAGTCTGCCCCAATGAACGATAAGGTTTGAGATGGTACTAAATAGGATTTCTCGTAATTAATGAGAAATCCTAGAGAAATTAGAGTGTGTAGGGTCAAATCCAGGGACGATCGAGCGACTTGCTGGGTTGGGGCCCTGATTAACCAATCGTCTAGATAGGGGTAGACGTGAACACCTTCTTTCCTGAGAAAGGCTGCGACAACCACGAGACATTTGGTAAAGACTCGTGGTGCCGATGCTAGGCCGAATGGAAGCACCCGGTATTGATAGTGCTTTGGGCCTACTAAAAACCTGAGGTACTTGCAATGAGCTGGAGCTATTGCAATGTGGGTGTACGCGTCCTGGAGGTCCAGAGAGCAGAACCAGTCTCCTCTTTGTAGAAGAGGTAGAAGCGAGCCCAAGGTTGCCATCTTGAACTTTTCCCACTGGAGGAACTTGATGAGGGCACGTAGGTCCAGAATTGGACGAAGCCCCCCGGATTTTTTGGGGATCAAAAAGTACCGGGAATAGAACCCTAGGCCTTGTTGCAAAATAGGAACGGGTTCTATTGCTTTTAACTGGAGAAAAAGGGAAACCTCCTGCTCCAGAAGGACAGAGTGGTCGGTTACTCTCCACGCTTGCAGAGGTGGTGATTCCAGTGGAAGAGCAAGAAAGCTCAGGTGGTAACCATGAGCAATGATTACTAGCACCCATTGGCCGGTTGTGATTGATTGCCACATGCCATGAAAGTGGCACAATCGACCTCCCACTGGTATGCCTGGCAGAGGAATCAGGCTGCTGCTCTCCAAGGGAAAGTCAAAAACCTGAAACAGGTCCTGGCTGGGGAGCTGCTTGTGGCTTTTGCTTCCGGGGCTGGCGAGGCTGAGATTTTTGATAAGGCCTCGTAACTCGGGACCTTGTTGGTGGAGGATAGTAATTCCTTGGGTGGAAGAATGACTTCTTAGAGTCCTTCTTGAAGGGCTGTCGAGAAGGGAAGTCAGAAGGTATCGATGAGAGGTGTTTGAGGGTCTCATGATGGTCCTTTAATTCAGCCACTATTTGCTGAATCTGTTCACCGAACAGATTATCTCCTATACAGGGCAGGTCAGAGAACCTGTCTTGTACTTCTGGGCGAAGGTCAGAAGACTTGAGCCAGGCCCAGCGTCTTGCCAAAATGGCAGTTGCAGACACTCTAGTGGAGGTGTCGAAGATATCGTAAACTGTTCTTATCTCATGCTTTCCTGCCTCAAACCCCTTGTTGACAAGGGTTTGAAGATGTTCTTGGAATTGGTCAGGCAGGGTTTCAGAGAAGTCCTGTATTTGCTTGAAAATGACCCTGTTGTATTGGGTCATGTACAGCTGGTAAGAAGCAATCCTGGAGATGAGCATGGCCCCTTGGAACACTCGACGACCAATGTTGTCGAGGAACTTGTGTTCCTTCACAGGAGGGATAGAGGAGTGTGGTTTCGTCCTTTTTGCTTTCTTTTGAGCCGATTCCACCACAACTGAGTGGTGGTCAAGCTGAGATTTTTGAAAGCCAGGGGCTGACTGTACCAGATAAGTAGTGTCAGCCTTTTTGTGTACTGGGGCAATGGATCCAGGGTTTTACCAGTTCTTTTTCAGGAGGTCAAGAAGAACTTGATGTATGGGAATAGAAGTGATCACTTTAGGGGCATCCAGGAATTGGAGAAGCTCCATCATCTGGTGCCTATCATCTTGCTCCATCTGAAGCTGGAAAGGGACCAATTCTGACATTTCCTTCACAAAATTAATGAAAGAGAGGTCCTCTGGAGGAGAACGCTTTCTACTTTCAGTAGGAGAAGGAGGTGAAGGTAAATCATCGGTGTCTGTGGAAGTATCATCACCCCAGGTGTCATAAGGATCAGCAGGCTGACCTGTAGGACGAGAAGGGGGTTGGATACCTGAAGGGCCCGGCTGAGGCTCCAAGAAAATCGAAGGAATCACCGGGGGCACCGTGGACGCCCTTGGGGGCATCGGTGCCGGCATCGAAGGCATTGATGGCGCCGATGTGCTTATCGCTCCCGATGAATGAATCGGTGGCGAGGGAAGGCATGGCATCGATGGTGGAGGCAATACCCCTGAAGGAGGAATGCAAAACACTGTTTCTCCTCCCGATGAAGCTGTCATCGGGGAGCACACCGGGGCCATTGGAGACCCAGGAATTACCGGTGGAAGGGCAGTCATGAGCGCCTCCATCCGGGATAGCAGCGGTGCCAGCGCTGCTGGAATCGGGTCGATGACCGGTTCCACTCTCGGTGCCGGAGGGACCTGGAGTCATTGCATCGCCTTGTCGATGGCCTCCTGGACCAGCCAGCCCAGTTCTTCCCGGAGACCTGGGGCAATGAGCTCCAGCTCTGTGATGGAAGAGAGAGGCTGAGGCACAGTCATAGGGACCACCTTTACAGGTGGAATCGCGACTCCCAAACCCCGATCGGGTGAGGGTGGCCTCGATGTCCAGGTCGCAGGAGTGGTCGGTGCCGTTCCTGGCAGGGCTTCTTTGATAGTGGCTCGGACGGTGGTGAGGTCGATGATTTCGCTCCCTCGACGGTCCGAGACTTACGATGCTGATGTTTCTCCCTTCGATCCCCTCGATCTTGAGGGGGAGAAACGGGAGTCGATGGACATGAAGACATCGATGGCGGGCGGTCACCGGGCGGTTGTCGATGGTGGTGCGACTTCGACGGTGCCGGTTCCAATGACGTCGATGCGATGGACGGCGTCGGAGTGTGAGCACGGAAAAGGAGTACCATCTTCTCCATTCTGGCTTTGCGACCTTTTGGTGTCATAAGGGCACATTTGGTGCAAGTCAGGATATCATGCTCACGGCCCAAACACATTACACAGACTCCATGAGGGTCTGTGATAGACATGGTGTGAGTACAGTCCAGGCACCGATGAAAACCCGACGCCATGGCCATAGAAAAATCGAGCTGTGGTACGGTCGACAGCCTGTAGGCTGCGAGGGCCAAACTAGACAGTAATCGACGAAAAATGGTGAAAAAACTTACCGGAGTACCGCAGCCTAAGAAACGTTAGAGGAGGGACCCCTGTGGGGCAAAATAATTTTAAATAAGTCATGAGGAAAATTCCTGTCAGGAATCTCTTCAGAGCTCCTAAACCCCGAGGCTACTGCTGCGCGGAAAAAAGAAGACTGAAGGGGGACCCCTGCTGGCTGCAGGGTTAGTGCCATGCTGGGCATGCCCAGTAGGGGCCAGTCAAAGTTCTGGAAACTTTGACAGAAGTTTTCCATGATTGGGCTCCATCCTGATGATGTCACCCATATGTGAGGACTACCATCCTGCTTGTCCTGTGAGAAAAAAGATTACAATAATCAAGACAAATAGTCAAGAGTTGCATGAGTAATGTTTGCAAATCTCCTTTGATTAAAAAGTGAATGCAATAAGCAAACCTGCTGTAGAGACCCCTTGGGATCTCCACTAGATGTCCCAAGTCCCAACCCTTGGGTAGTCAGCTGCAGAGGGACAAACCATTCATTACAGCATCTCCACCTGAGTTTGTCTGGAATTGGACATCCCTTAGGAACAAGGGGGGGCTAGTCTAAGAGAGTGCAGGGTAGATGTAGTTTGCTTTTGAAAGGGAAGGTTCTGATTCCTGTGTGATTGAGTTAGGCCCCCAGTCTGACAAAAAAGGAAGAGAGGCACATGTCTTGCCATTTCCTATAATAGGGCTGGAAGGAAAAAGGACATTAAGAGTTTTTGCAATTTTTCTTATCTTCACCGTTTTGATCTGTTCCATTCCTGGCAGGATGAATCCACTGTTCAGGGTGATCAGGAGGGACTGTACATTTTTCCTGACCAGCATAAGGAGAGGTTGCAATACTTAGTGTGGGAATAGATCCTAATTCAAGTTTGCAAGCTCTATTTTTCCATTCTTGAGGTAACAGAGATTTTTTCTGACCCCTCCTTTTCCCTGAACATAAGACTATGAGCAACTGTCTCCAGTGTGGGCTTTTCCTCCAGAGAGACCAGTTTTGTCTTTTGAAGAAAAATCATCTTGGGAGAAACATCAGGAGACCCCATACAGAATTCCCATACTAAGACACAAGATACTGCCAAGTGAAGTCAGGATTCAACGTGGACCTCAGGTACTGTGGGAAGGGATCCGGTTAGCATTTCCCAGCCACCTTGGGATGGTTATCTTTCCCTATCATGGAGGATACCCCAGTTTCAAGCCCCTGCCTGTAGAAATCCTATCTCATGTAAATTTGGGACCACTGGAAGTATCTGGACACTATGGGGTAGATTTTAAAACATACATGCCGATTTTATAACATGCACATGCTAGCACGAGCATGTTATAAAATCCATTGGCTTCGTGTACATGTGCGAACAGCGCACATGGGGGGATGAATTTTTGCAAATTTTGTGTGGCGACACAATGGGGCCTTCCCCAATTCCCTCCAATTAAGAAGTGGACTGGGAGGGAACTTCCCTAACCCCCTGCCTAACCTTCCTTCCCCTTCCCCTAACCTACTTTTCATCATTTTTCTTATTTTCTTACTTACTGCCCCTCAGGAGCAGAAGTAAGTTACACGCGGGGGCTGGCTGCCGGCATGAGCTTTCCCAGGACAGCAGCTAATGGCCGCTGTCCTGGCCGGCCTCCGTCCTGCCCCGCCTCTCCCTGCCCTGACTACGCCCCTCAGCCTGCCCCTTTTTTAGGGCCCAGCACTTGTGCATGTATTGCCACTTATTTGCATGTCCAGGCTCTTTTGAAAATGCGTGCGGCGCATAAAAAGCCTAGACACAAACGTGGCGATTTTTACACGTGCCGGACTTTTACAATCCAGCCTTTTATGTTTTGCATCTATTGGGGCCGATGCTATAATGTTTGCGGAAAGCGGGCACTGACTTTTCAGCGTCCACTTTCTTAACGCATGCATGGCGCTTGCAAGGGGGGCGACATGCAATATGTAAATTAGGGGGTCATGCTAAGAAGGAGACGCTAGGGTCGCTTGCGCGACCTTAGCGCCTCCTTGCTAACGCAGCCCGCCAAGTTTATCGGCGGCCATTTTCATTACTGGCAGACGGCCAGTTATAAAAACCAAGGCCGAGTTTACCGGAGTCTGTCTTCATAACTCGGCGGTCTGCAGAGTTATTTTATTTTATTTTTTTTACTTTACAAAAGAAGTACAGAAAAGCAGTTTTTTCTGGTTTTCTGTACTTCTTTTCAATGCACTCAGTGATTAGCACCTGCTCCAGGCAGGCGTTAATATCTGAGTGATAAATGTGTGTCTGAGACGTACATTTATCTTTTTGCATTTGGAGTGAATGAGTAATAGCCTCATTCACATGCATTTGCATGCGATGAGCGCTAACGCATTCACTCCGTGTCGGACGCACGTTAAATAGGCACTAATCCCCCTGTTGCATTAGGGTGTGGATTAGCGCCTATTTAACCCGCATCTGACAGCGGGTTAAACAGTGCGCTCGGCTTAGCACACTGTTTTGTATCGGCCCCATTGATTCTATTACAAGGAATTATAGTAAAATATAATTTGAACATCCATTCAGTGAGTCCTGCCTGGTTTGTCATAGAACCTACCCCCAAAGAGTTATAGTAACAGACACCCAGGGGTGTGTTACTGCCTGGGCCAAGGACCGCCTTAAATCCAACAGAAAGGACCCACCTCTTGGGGACAGAAGAACGGGAGAAAAGGCAGAAAAGCTAGCCATTTATAATAAATTTTTGTTATGGCCCTTTAGGATATGCCATCCGCCAAGAAAGGCTTACACTGCCTATGATGGAAAGAGCTTTGCACCAGAGAAGTAACCTGTGGTTTTATAGTCCAACCAGTATCAATTTTTATTCTAAAAACTATTAACCTTATCACTCATTTTAAGTGAATGCCCTACCCCACCCAATCCCCCACCCAAACACACACAACAAAATAGGCTTCTGACATCACGTCTCCGGTTTCCAGACCCAAAGAGCTTCTGTTTTTAATGGATTCTGCTTCTATTTGTTAACAAACATCCAAGTTGAGTTGATGTCCATGATGGGGGCATGACCTTCAGCCCAACACAGGCAGGGGAAAGCGGCAGTCATGGGAAGCTCAGTCACACACAAGGGAGATACCCCAAAAGGGCTAGAGGGAAGACCTCTTGTAAGATGTACAGACACTTTGGATAGTTGAGTACCAGATAATGAAGTTTTTATGTATACAACTGCAGCTGTTTCCATTCAAATAAATGAGACACCTCCCACATTTGGTAAAATCCTTAGTGGCTTACAAGACAGGAAAGAAAAATAGTTCTGCCTGCAAAACATTTTTACTCAGTCTACTGTGCTCTGAAAGAAAATGATTTTGTATTTTAACTACAATAAACCATAGACTTCCAGTAGCATGACATCTACTCATGGATTTTAGCAACATTTAACAGATGGTACTAGTGTACTATTTGTGTTACCAAATAATATATATAATCTTGAAAGAGAAAAATGGAGCTTTATTGAAAATTTTTCACTTAAATATGTATTTCCATCTAACTTGACAAGTATAAACCTCTCAAGTAATCATATGCCAGGCTACAAATTCCTACTGAAATTTCAAAGCTTTTCTTGAACTCTAATGCAAGTGGCACCTGGTATTTTGTCCAAAGATAACTTTGAAGACAAAGGGGCAGATTTTTAAATGAGCGTGCGCGGGGTACATTTGTGCGCGCTACCCGGCGCGCACAAATGTACACCCGATTTTATAACATGCGCAAGCTGCCGCATACATGTTATAAAATCCAGGGTCGGCGCATGCAAGGGGGTGCACCTTGCATGCGCCGACCCTGGATTTTATAACATGCGCAAGCTGCCGCACACATGTTATAAAATCCAGGGTCGGCGCATGCAAGGGGGTGCACCTTGCATGCGCCGACCCTGGATTTTATAACATGCGCAAGCTGCCGCACACATGTTATAAAATCCAGGGTCGGCGCATGCAAGGGGGTGCACCTTGCATGCGCCAAGCTCTAGGGGACACCGATGGCTTTCCCCGTTCCTTCCAAGGCCACTCCAAAATCGGTGGGGCCTTGGAGGGAACTTTTCTTCTGCTCCCCCCCCCCCACCTTCCTCTCCCTTCCCCTATCTAACCCACCCTGCAGCCCTACCTAAATCTCCCCCCACCTTGTTTTATTTTTTACGCCTGCCTCTGTCAGGTGTATCTTGCGCGCGCCGGCCGGCTGCCAGCGCATCAACCTCCGGCACAGCCGCTGTGCTGGAATCCTCGGTCCTGCCTCCGGACCGCCCCCGGATCAGCGCCACGCACACCCCCCGCCCCTTTCCCACCCCTTTTTCAAAACCCTGGGACAAACGCGCGTCCTGGGGCCTGCACGCGCTGCTGAGCCTATGCAAAACAGGCTCAGCGCACGCAGGGGCAGGTTTTCGGGGTTACACGCATAACCCTTTGAAAATCTACCCCAAAGTGAACAATAAACTGTGCACATTGGTGCAAACTCTGTAAGTTTTAGCCACGGGTTTGTATAAAAGTAAGTAAATTCGATTGTAATTTTGCTTTCATTATTGCCCTTGCAAAAAAGCATCCACAAAGATACACACCTGCTTTTTCTGTGGGTATATTTTGCAGCCAAACTTAAGCATGTTGTTACCTACCTCAAGGTATTTTATTTTATTTATGTTCTTTTCTATACCGAAATATAGCTGGGAGCCTTCATTCCGGTTTACAGTGTAACAACTTCATTACATAGAACAGATATAAATTATAAATGTAATATAATACAAATAGTAATACATATAACATATAACATCTCAGTAAAAGGTAATCCTGCTCATAGGAATACCGCCACAGAAAGCTTAAAATTAGCTTCAGTACTTGCGGGGTAGTATGATGGCCCCTAACAAAAGCTACTTATGAATTTGGTTGCTCTTTAAAATATTTTGGTTTTGAGTGAAAGCACTATACTGACATCTATTTTTTATTATTAATGCCTTACAACCAAACATAATCCCAATGTGCGATGTAATTTGATATTTATTTATTTACTGAATTTTGTATTCCAATATGCAACCATATTGGAGATGTGTGACTTGGCAACACGTTGTATGGACTGCTTCAAAATTTCTTAAGAAACTATAAGAAGAACATCTAGTAGAACAGTTGTCTATGTGTTATAAGGAACTAAAGTAACTTGCCCAAGTTCAGTAAAAGGCAAAGAAAAATTGTAAACTCCCAATCCAAGTTGTTCGCCAGATTCCAGGTCCCCTTCTCAGATCTGAACTTTTGCATATTTAAACATACCTTAAGTCTTAGTCATTCAAAATTAGTTGAGTCTAATTCATTTCAATCTCAATCAACTTGGACTGCTAGTGTATATCAAGTTTGACTGCAATGATATCCTTGGGTTTTGAGTGGTGAGTATTTCTGCTGCTTTGCCTGAGACCACATTAGTGCTGTCAATCAGTTTTGAGCTAAAATAACTGAAAGACTGAAACTTTCATCTAAAAGTACAACTGAAACATGATATTCCTAATGGTCCTATTTATCTGTCAACCAAAAGAAGCATAAATAAATATTGCTGAGAACATTGATCCTGCTAATGCTTGATATTGGCATATACTTAGGAAATGCCCAACAGTGGTGCTAAGAGATCCTCAGATGATATGCTTTATTAACAATGACTGATACAATAACTTCTTTAATGATCGGTAACCTATTTAAGACAGTGAGGACAACAAATATGATTATAAACAGATTTTCTGAAGAATAGCTGAATGTTTTAGGTCATGAGTGGAGCTGTAGACTAATCCATCATCTGATAAATGGACTGAAACCAGGGTACTACTTTTCTTTTTGAGTACTATTTAGCGAATGATATTTTTTTTCTTACTATGTTAATTAAAACCATTTAAAAATGTCAAAAATGCCAGGGGTACTCGCCATAGAAGAGTCCAACAAGACCAGGTTTCCATAATGGCACTTGCCATTCCTAAAGTGCTTTGAACAGTAAGCCTAACCACTTCATCTCTGAAGACAGACTTCCAACATCACATACATTTTTTGTGATCTGATTAAAAATTACAGGGTACATTTATCAACTTGAAATAACATGCATTTTTATTCAATAGGCCATATTAATCTTAGCAGGACCAGTGACAATGCATGTTATCACACTAACAGTCTGATACAGTACAGTGTGCTCTGGTGGAGTGCACTTTTAGCCCACGCATTTTCGACGCGCTATTTTTACCCCTTATACAGTAAGGGATAATAGAGCATTGAAAACACGCGGCCAACCCCCCCTCCCCCCGCAACTAATAGCGCCTGCAACAGCTGACTCAATTTTTCTGGCGTCGGTTCTTGAGCCTGCTGACAGCCACGGGTTCGGAAAACGGACACCAGCATAATTGAGCGTCCGTCTTCTGACCCGCGGGCACATTTTAAAATAGGAGGCAGGCGCAACATAAAATAAAGGTTAGGGAGGGTTTTAGGTAGGGCTGGGGGGTGGGTTAGGTAGGGGAAGGGAGGGGAAGGTGGGGGGGAAGGAAAGTTTCCTCTGAGGCCGCTCCGATTTCGGAGTGGCCTTGGACGGAACAGGGAAAGCCAGCAGGGCTCAGCACGCACAAGGTGCACTATTGTGTACCTCCTTGCGCGCGCCGACTCCGGATTTTATAACATGCACGTGGCTGCACACGCATGTTATAAAATCGGGCATACATCTGTGCGCCGGGTTGCACGCACAAATATATGCCTGTGCATGTGCATAGGTATTAAAATCCAGCCCTTAGTGTGCATAAAAGCAAAATGTCGAGAGGAGAGAGGTTCTGGTCATTACAATTTATCACTTTTGGAAAAGCCCCAGAAAAATATCTACAAAAGGTCAAGTTTTTTTCCGCAGCTTAGCAGTTTATCAGATTGGAACATAGACTTAATTAAATTGATGTGTGCACTGTACACTCCATTTATAGATTAGTAATTATGTTCTTCCATAGTTAAGCAGAAGAAAGCAAATTGTAATTGCGTAATGGACTGTATTTGTAATTCAGAACAGAATTTTAAAGATTTAGGAAAGGATACATTTTTCTGCTTCAAATTAAGTGGACTACCCTTGCAAGCTGAATATATATTTACTAATGTCCCTGCTGAAGAGTTGAGAATAAGGCAAATCGAAAGGCCACAAAAATCACTAGGGCATAAATGAAAAAGAAATGACTGACCTAAAGTTAAATACTGTAGAAATACTGACACATGTTAATTTTAAGCTGTCAACATTTCATGATGGGGTTACTATGAAACGGCATAGTCTTAGCACAACCAAGAGTCATGGTACACTAGCTTTGACTGACATGGTGTATCACAGAAAATTGTCCAGTATGTCAGGTTAGCTTGTCAAGTCATGCGCCTAAAAGTACTATGTAGTTTCAGAATTTAAAAAAATGTGCAATAAAACAGTTAATAAAATTATTTTTTGTTTCTGAATAAACATTAAAAACAAATGTTAATAAAAATTCCTTTTTGGTTGCTATTTATAGAGCTATTAATGACAAGCATGATAACCAATCAGGAAGAACCATTTCCATTTATTAATAGTCAAAATGATAAGTAACCTTTTGGAGTTAAGAGATACACAGCTGCATGCAAAATAAAAATTACATAGTCTTTTACACTTAAATATGCCAAATGTATGCAGCTGTTTTACTGCACAGTCAGTTATACAATTTAATATTAAAACAGCCACAAATGTGGCCTGGAAAATCATGAGCTTTTTTTTTATCTGTAATTCTAGTTTTAACTATGCCTTCACATAAGCAATAGCCTTCTACAAATAGACCCTTTTAATCTATTTTATTACTTTGCTTACCTAAGAGAAAAAAAATCATTGTAACTTAATAAACTCTAATCTTTCTGCAACTGAATCTACATATTCTATAAGCAAAAACATTAGAGGATCATATTATTTAACTAATTACTGTTGCATGCTTTTTTTCAGGACCACCTAGTGATCCGAAAATGGCCTGTATTTCTACTCAATAAAACCTGTTACTATGCTGAAATGTTTTATAGTGATAAAACTACTGATGTCTGAACTCATTTTACTGCTGAAAGATTTTCCTCAGCTGGAAGTCAAATTAAACATGAACTGTCAATAGCTTTAACCTTAAAGGGCAGGACATTTTTACCATTTTGCATTCATGGCATGAATTTTATGGTTAAACAGCAAACAAACTGAAGCAAAAATGTAGCATCCCCTCCCAACCCCACCCCCAAAGGAACAGCTCATGCAAAATGAAGGGAAACTAAAAATTATAGCATAAAACTAAAAAACAAACAAAAAAAAAAAACCTTTGGGGAGAAACATTTTGCGTAAAAGATAGGATCAGATGAAAATTGGCTTGAGCACAAAAGAGAAGGACTGGTATTTTGTAATCATTTAACACAGTAAATGATGGCAGAAAAGGAACCATCCAATCTGTTCAATTGTGATTCTTCCATTTTGGGCGGATGGTCATAGAAATTCCTGTACTCAACCCAACACCAGCTGCCAATCACCTGAACTTTCAACCCTTTTCCTGTCACTACCCTCCATATCAGTTCCAAGCATGACCAGAAATCTGTTAAAATGTTGACCTCCAGCACCTTAATTTAATTAAAATTTATATTCTGCTTTTTTGGGCAAAACCCGAATAAAGCAGGTGATGGCAAAGTTTATAACAACTATATGTGCCTATGTCTGTATTTTAAACAAGCTATGACCATAAATGCTCGTAGTCCGGGCAATAAAATCCCATATCTGCAGGCCCTAAATGGTGAAGGTGAACTTGTACATTGTTGCCGTTACAGAGACATGGTTCACAGAGTCTCATGATTGGGATACAACCATCCTGGGCTTTAACATTTTAAGGAAGGATAGAGAGGACAGAAAAGGAGAAGTAGCAGCTCTTTGTGTCAAAACAATATTCAAGCAACTGAATTGCAAGGGAAGTGGGGTAGAGAAGAAGCATTATGAACTGTCCTAAAAAAAAGAAGATGGTGCTTCCATTTTTACTGGTGTCATCTACAGGACTCTGACAAACAAAATTACTAGATAGAGATCTGATCAAAGACATCCAAAAGGTGGAAAAGAAGGGAGAAATGTTGCTCATTGGATATTTTAATCTGCCTGATTTGGATTGGAGCACTCCTTCTGTGGAATCTGGTAATGGAACTCATGAGGTAATGTGATAATGTTGAGATTACTTACCTGATAATCTTCTTTTCCTTAGTGTATGCAGATGGACTCAGAACAAGTGGGTATAGTGTGCTCGTGCTAGCAGTTGGAGACGGATCTAACGTCAGCACGGGTACATATACCCCCACAGGAAGTGAAGCAACTCAGTAATCTTCCTTGCAAAAGCTGTTATGGATATATGTGTACTGACCGATCAATGAATTAGTGAAACAGGATTCTCCTGACCGATTGATAGTAGCTGGAGACTGCCAGCGTTCCCAACCGGAAGACGTCGACACCTGGTAGAGTGGACGCTCTCGTGTAAGAAATGACATGCCTTACCTTGAATTGAGGAAACCCCATGTATACTGGCAGCCGGGCGGGATGGTGAGTCCATCTGCATACACTAAGGAAAAGGAGATTATCAGGTAAGTAATCTCAACATTTCCTAGCGTGTAGCAGATGGACTCAGAACAAGTGGGATGTACAAAAGCTACTCCCGAACTGAGCGGGAGGCTGCCTAAGGACCGCGTAGGACTGCCCTCGCAAATGCTGTGTCCTCCCTGGCCTGGACATCCAGACGGTAAAATCTGGAAAAGGTATGGAGGGAGGACCATGTCGCCACCTTACATATCTCCGCGGGCGACAGCATCCTAGATTCTGCCCAAGAGGCCGCCTGCGCTCTGGTAGAATGAGCCTTGACCTGCAGAGGCGGTGACTTCCCGGCCTCTACGTAGGCCGCTCTGATAACTTCTTTGATCCAGCGGGCAATGGTGGGCCGTGAGGCCGCTTCTCCTTGTTTCTTCCCGCTGTGAAGGACGAACAGATGGTCCGTCTTTCGTACTGCTTCTGTCATTTCCAGGTTTCTGGGCAGTAATCTGCCGATGTCGAGATGGCATAGCAAACGCCCTTCTTCTGATTTCTTCAAACCCACCGTGGTTGGCAAGGATATGGTTTGGTTGAGGTGAAATTGTGAGACTACTTTAGGTAAAAAGGAGGGAACCGTGCGAAGATGGATAGCCTCAGGAGTGATTCTGAGAAAGGGATCACGGCACGACAGCGCTTGTAGCTCTGAGATGCGGCGTGCTGAACACACTGCCAGCAGGAATACCATCTTCAAAGTTAGCGAACGGCGAGACAGGCCCTGAAGGGGTCTGAAGGTGGATCCCACGAGGAAATCCAAAATGAGGTTGAGGTTCCACAGGGGCACTGGCCACTTCAGTGGCGGACGAATGTGCTTGACTCCTTTCAGGAAGCGGGACACATCTGGGTGCGTGGCAATGGTCTTGCCCTCCCTCCTGGGACCGTAGCAAGACAGCGCAGCCACCTGAACCTTGATGGAGCTTAGGGAGAGACCTTTCTGAAGCCCATCCTGCAGGAAATCCAGAACAATAGGGATTGTGGTCGCATGTGGATTGGTGCCATGAGTGTCGCACCAGGCTTCGAATACTCTCCAGATCCTTATGTCGGTGAGGGATGTGGAAAACTTGCGCGCTCAGAGGAGTGTATCTATCACCGGCTCCGAGTAACCTCTTTTCTTCAGTCTAGCCCTCTCAATGGCCAGACCGTAAGAGAGAATTGAGCCGGATCCTCGTGGAGGATGGGACCTTGACGTAGCAGGTCCCTGAGCGGAGGCAGGGGAAGAGGCTCCCCTGTCAATAGTCTTCTCATGTCCGCGTACCAGGGTCTTCTTGGCCAGTCTGGTGCCACTAGAAGAACTAGGCCCCTGTGCCTCTGAATCTTGTGTATAAGGGCGCCCAGCAGGGGCCATGGCGGAAAGGCGTATAGCAGGGTCCCTGGAGGCCATGGCTGAACCAGGGCGTCGATCCCGTGAGAGAACGGATCTCGCTTGCGGCTGAAGTATCTGGGTACTTGAGCATTGGACCTGTCCGCTAGCAGGTCCATGTCCGGAGTCCCCCACTGATCCACAATCATCTGGAAGGCTGTGGGGGACAGCTGCCATTCTCCCGGATTTACGCTTTCCCTGCTGAGGAAGTCTGCCGCGGTGTTGTCCCTTCCGGCAATGTGGACTATCTCTAGGGACACCTGTTGGCTTCTGGTTCCGCCCTGTCGGTTGATGTATGCCACCGTGGTGGCGTTCTCGGACATCACTCTGACCACTCTGTTCCGCAGTCTGTGAGCAAATCGCAGGCAGGCTAACTGGACTGCCCGTGCCTCTAGACGGTTGATGTTCCACCCCGACTCTTCTCTGATCCACCGCCCTTGGGCGGTGAGCTCTTCGCAGTGTGCTCTCCATCCACTCAGGCTGGCATCTGTGGTGAGCAGAGTCCACGTGGGGGAGGACATCTTCGACCCCCTGCTCGTGTGGTTGGACTGCAATCACCACCTTAGCTGGGTCCGCACTCTGGCTGGTAGAGGTAGATGCACGGAGTAATTCCGGAAGCGTGGGCTCCATCGAGAGAGAAGGGATCGTTATAGTGGTCTCATATGGGCCCACGCCCAGGGTACCACTTCCAGGGTGGATGCCAAGAGACCGAGAACCTGCAGATAATCCCAAGCTATGGGCTGGCTGGCTCCCATCAAGGACCGTAGACGCGTCTGGAGTTTTAACTTTCTCTTGGTGGTGAGGCTGACTTTGTCTGCCTGGGTGTCGAACTGGACTCCCAGGTATTCCAGTGATTGGGAAGGCTGTAGGCAGCTCTTGTTTAGGTTGACTACCCATCCCAGGCTTTCCAGCAGGGAGATCACTCTGTTGGTTGCCCGATGGCTCTCCTCTCAGGATTTCGCCCTGATCAGCCAATCGTCTAGGTAGGGATGGACAAGGATTCCTTCCCGTCTGAGCGCCGCTGCTACCACTACGATCACCTTGGTGAAGGTCTGCGGCGCTGTGGCTAACCTGAAGGGCAAAGCCCGGAATTGGAAGTGTCGTCCCAGAACCTTGAAGCGTAGGTAGCGCTGATGATCCTGATGGATCGGGATAGGCAGGTAGGCTTCTGACAAGTCTAAGGCCATGAGGAACTCCCCTGGCTGTACTGCGATCTTGACTGAGCGCAGAGTTTCCATGCGAAACCTCGGGACCCTTAAGTATCGGTTGACTGACTTGAGGTCTAATACGGGCCGGAAAATGCCCTCTTTCTTGGGTACCATGAAATAAATGGAATAGTGCCCAGAATCCATTTACCATGCAGGTACTGGGATTATGGCTTTCAAGGACAGGTGCCTCACCAGGGTAACTTCTAATGCTGCCTTATTGTGGATTGGACACGGAGACTCCACAAACCTGTCCGGAGTTGTGTGACGGAAGTCCAGATAATAGCCCTCTCGGATGATGGCGAGGACCCACTGGTCCGAAGTAATCTCGACCCATCTGGGGTAGAAGAGGGTTAACCTGCCCCCTATGGCTCCGTCCCCCAGATGGATTGGCTGATTCTCATTGTGAGGTGCGGCCGGGACCTGAACCCGAGCCGGCTCCCCTCTTGCGCTGCTTGGTTCGAAAGGACTGGTTCCTGGCCTGAGGATGAGGTGCCTGGTAGCGACTCCTATAGGGAGTGAAGCGTTGGGAGCTTCTACCTCTGGAGGGCCCCGGAAAGATGCGCTGGTTCCTCTTGGACCTGTCTTCTGGCAGTCGAGGTACTGGAGAGGCGCCCCATGAGCTGGCCAGTTTATCTAGGTCGCTGCCGAACAGGAGAGAGCCCTTGAACGGCATTCTAGTGAGACGTGTCTTAGAAGGAGCATTGGCTGACCAATTCCGTATCCAGAGCTGCCTCCTGGCTGCTACTGAGGATGAGACCCCCTTGGCTGTCGTACGGACTAGGTCTGAGGCGGCATCCGTAAGGAATGAGAGAGCTGACTCCATGTCTGCTGCCGGAGCATTGTTCCTGACCTGTGACAAACAGGAACGCGTTATCACTGTGCAGCAGGTTGCGATTCGCAGAGACAGAGCTGCCACCTCAAAGGTTTGTTTCAGGATGGCGTCCAGGCGTCGGTCATGAGCCTCCTTGAGGGCCGCCCCCCCTCCACTGGAATGGTAGTGCACTTGACCACAGCGCTAACCAAGGCGTCCACCTTAGGGCACGCCAGCATATCCTTGATTGCCGGGTCCAGGGGGTACATGCCAGACAGGGCCCGACCCCCTTTGAACGAGGCCTCCAGCGCATTCCACTCCAAATCTATCAGCTGTTGCGCCGCTTGCAGGAAGGGGAAATGGCGGGCTGTGGGACAAAGACCCTCGAGCAGGGAGTTCTGCGTAGATACCTCCATGGTGCTGGGGCCTGGAATAGCCAACTCCGTCAGGCACTGAGAGACCAGGTCAGAGAGATCTTCCTTGGGAAAGAACCGCCTCATAGTTCGATATGGCTCTATCCCCGGGGGAAGGTCCCCCTCCTCGGGGGGTTCGGACTCGTCCTCCGAGACATCAGGGTCCGCATGAGCCGGACTGCCCGGAGGCTGGTGCCCGCGATAAGGGCAAGAAGGTCCAGGGGCAGGGTCAGCCGGAGCAGCAGCAGGTCCAGGACGGGAAGCCAACTGCATCTATACAAAGGCGTGGATCCCCTTAAATAAGTCCACCCAGGAAATGGAAGCGGTCTCCAGCCGTCGGGGTACCAGGTCCCCCGGCTGTTCGAGAAGGCCCGTTAGGTCCGGGGTGGCCCCTGGGGAACTGTCGGTAAACCTTGGTTGAGACTGGTCCTGGCCCGAGGCTCCCACGGCCTCCTCACATTGGGCACAAAGGGAGTCTGGCTCCTCGCTCTGTGTGGCTCTAAGCTGGCATGCTGAGCACAGGCCAAGAGCTTTCACGCTGGAATCAGGAGGTGCCGCCTCTAGAGACGCCGGGGCGTTTAAGTGTTCCATCGTGTCTTGCGAATGCAGGGCGCCGGCGCTTATACTGTCAGCAATATGCGCTCAATAATAATATGAGCCCAATAACAATATGCGCTCAATAATATGCGCTCAGCAATATGCGCTAAATAATAAACAATATGCGCTCAATAATATGCGTTCAGCAATATGCGCTCAATAATAAACAATATGCGCTCAATAATATGCGTTCAGCAATATGCGCTCGATAATATGCGTTCAGCAATATGCGCTCAATAATAAACAATATGCGCTCAATAACGTGCGTACAGTAATATGCACTCAATAATATACAATATGCGCTCAATAATATGCGTTCAGCAATATGCGCTCAATAATAAACAATATGCGCTCAATAATATGCGTTCAGCAATATGAGCTCAATAATAAACAATATGCGCTCAATAATATGCGTTCAGCAATATGCGCTCAACAATATGCGTACAACAATATGCGCTCAATAATAAACAATATGCGCTCAATAACATACGCTTAGCAATCTATATGCTGCGTTGTGCGCCTATCAACAGGCGCCTATCCAGAGTGCGCCTATCTATGGGCGCTCAATACCTGAACAAGGCAGACAAAATGGCGACCTCCACGGCATGCCGCAAGCAGGCAACGCCACCGATCCTCGTACCTCGGAGACCAAAAAGTAAGAGATGTACGCCTTACCTGATCCTCTGCGCTTCCCGGCTGTAACCCGGGCGTTCTCCGGCAGCGGGGGGAGAGGGGAAATACCTTCACCGCCGCGCTCGAGGAAGTGCACCCGCTGCCTCTAAGCCGCCGAACTCGTCTCGCTCGGGGCTAAGTCCACGCCGGGACCGAGGCGCCTCTCAGCCAGGCCCGAGTCCTTCTCGCTCGGGGGCTAGATCCCTGCCGCGAATCGGCCACCGGACCGAGGCTCTTACCTCCGAGGGACCACGGAAATCACCTCGGGAAACTCGACTGGGGGAGGGACCCGAGGGTATCACCGCAGGAGTGCGGGGCCCGTCTTCTGAGAAATTTGGAAAGTAGAAAGTAGAAAGTAGTATTGGAAAACATGCTCAGCGAGCGTGCAGGCGCTCCAAACTGCTTTGGAGACGGAAATTACTGAGTTGCTTCACTTCCTGTGGGGGTATATGTACCCGTGCTGACGTCAAATCCGTCTCCAACTGCTAGCACGAGCACACTATACCCACTTGTTCTGAGTCCATCTGCTACACGCTAGGAAATCTAGTGATCACTAATGGGGATAATGTCTCTAATGTTCAGGTAGGGGCTCACCTGAGCACCAGTGATCATCAGATGGTATGGATCAATATCGCAAATACAATACACATGAAGACCCGAGTTTTGAATTTCACAAAGATTCAGATATACCTGAAGGAAGCACTGGAATACTGGTAGAAAATGGGTGAGTTGGAACAGTGGACCAAATTAAAAGGAGCTATTACAAAGGTAACAAATCTCTATATTAGAAAAGTAAACAACAGTAGGAGGAAAAAGAAAATGATAGGGTTCTTTAAGGAAGTGGCTGAAAAAATAATGGCAAAAAGAACAGCATTCAAGAAGTATAAAGGATCCCAAAAATAGGAACACAAGAAAGAGTATCTGTTAAAACTGAGGGAGACAAAGAAAGAAATCAGGAAAGCAAAAGGTCAAGCGGAAGAAAGGATTGCCAAAGAGATAAAGTAAGGTGCGAAAACATTTTTCCAATATATCAGAGCAAGAAAGGAGGCCTGAAGGGGTATAGTGAAATTGAAAGATGATGAGAAGCAATGTGTGGAGACAAAGAAATGGCAGAAATATTAAAACACTAATTTTGTTTTATGATCACTAAAGAAGATCCTGGAAAGTAGACAGGGATAGGGTAGATGAAACTCCATTTACAGAAAGAATGTATGGGAAGAGTTAGGTAAACTGAAAGTGGATATGGCACTGGGAGCCAGATAAGGTACATCCCAGGATACTGAGGGAGCTTGGAGATGTGCTGGCAGGTCAACTGAAAGATCTGTCCTGGAAACGGAATATCACAGGATTGGAGAAGAGTGGTTGTGGTTCCACTTCACAAGAGTGGTAGCAGCGAGGAGGCGGAGAAACTACAGGTCGGATTGCCTCACCTAGATTGTGGGAAAATTAATGGAGATGCTGCTGCTGTAGGCAAGAATAGTGAACTATCTATAATCAGGTGGGTTTTTGGACCCAAGGCAGCATGAATTCACGAAGGGAAGAGCCTGTTAGACAATTCTGAAGAACATTCAATGTGATCTGCACAGCTTCTGCACAGCTTTCTGCAAAGCTTGATATTGTTCCGCATAGATGGCTTGTGAATAAAATGGGAAGCTTGGGTGTGAGCGCCAAGGTGGTGGCATGGATTACAAACTGGTTGACTGATAGGAGACAGCATGTAATGGTAAATGGAACCTACTCTGAAGACAGAACCGTGTTAAGAGTAGTGCCAGAGGGATCAGTTTTGGGACTGGTTCTGTTCAATATCTATGTGAGTGACATTGCAGAAGAGATACAATGTAAAGTGTGTCTATTTATTTATTTATTTAAGACTTTTTATATACCGAAGATCATGTACTGGTACATATCGCTTCGGTTTACATATAACCAGAATTACCATAAATATGGTGTACATAGAACAATAATCGCTAATCAGAGAACAAAAAATTGAACACAAGCATAGAACAGTGATTAATTATGATAATAAATATAGTATATAGAACAATAGTCAATATTCAGAGATCGATAGACATTGAGCATAAAGCCAAGAGCAAAGAGTAATTATAATAATAAATATGCTAGAAAGGAAACAGTAGAAAAAACTGAACTGAAGAAGGAAACAGGTTAAACTGGATTGGGCTGGTTCTCCTAAACACTGGTTAAGTGTGGACCTTTAAGGTTGGCATGTGGTTTTACGTGAAGGCTTCCGAAAGAGCCAGGTTTTCAATTTTTTCTTGAAAGTCCGCAGGCATGGTTCTAGGCGGAGGTCTGATGGTAGATTGTTCCAGTGTGTGGGACCGGCTATGGAGAAGGCACGTTTCTTCATTGAAGATTTGGCTGGGGGTACGTAGAGGGTGCCTAGATGTATTTGTCTGATGGGTCTGGACGCTGTATGGACTTGGAGAGGGCGGTTTAATTCGAGTGGTGTTTGTGAGTGGATGGATTTGTGTATAATAGTAAGCACTTTGTAAAGGATTCTGAACTTAATGGGGAGCCAGTGTAGGCTCTTTAGTATAGAGGTGATGTGCTCACATCTGCTGGTGTTGGTTAGAATCCTAGCTGCGGAGTTTTGGATCATTTGTAGTGGTTTTGTAGTGACTGCTGGAAGGCCGATTAGGATGGAATTGCAATAGTCAATTTTCGAAAATAGGATAGCTTGGAGAACCGTACGGAAGTCCTGTAGATGGAGGAGAGGTTTCAGGTTTTTTAGTACATGTAGTTTGTGGAAACATTCTTTAGTTGTGTTAGAGACAAATTTTTTTAAATTCAGTCGGTTATCAATGGTTACTCCTAGATCTCTTACATGTGTGGTCGAGAGCGTTTGAATTGAAGGGTAGTTTTCATCCTGTGTGATGAGTAGCAGTTCAGTTTTTGCGGTGTTAAGCACCAAATTGAGGCTGGTGAGGAGTGTATTGATTGATTGTAGACAGGTGTTCCAGAAGTTGAGTGTTTTGGCTATTGAATCTGATATTGGTATCAGGATCTGGACGTCATCGGCGTAGATAAAATGCGTCACTTTTAGGTTTGTGAGGAGTCTGCAGAGAGGTAGGAGGTAGATGTTAAATAGAGTGGGGGATAAAGATGATCCTTGAGGGACCCCAAGAGTGGCTTTGACCGGTTGCGATTCTTTGTTATTTATTCTAACCTTGAACTTTCTGTTGTCGAGGAATGATTTGAACCAGTCCAGAGCTGTTCCTGTTATACCGATGTCTGCTAGACGGTTGATAAGAATGGAGTGCTTCACCGTGTCGAAGGCCGCTGATAAATCAAGTAGAGCCAGCAGGTATGAGGTCTTTTTGTCGAGGCCTGAGTGGATTTTGTCTGTCAGAGAAATGATAAGGGATTCCGTATTGAAGGGATTTACGGAAACCAAATTGTGCTGGTGCTAGAATTTTATTTTCCTCTAGGTATTCTGAGAGTTGACTGTTTACTACTTTCTCCATAAGTTTGGCTATAAATGGCAAATTAGCAATGGGGTGAAAATTTGGGTCAGATGGGTTCAGATTGGGTTTTTTAAGGAGAGGTTTGAGTGTGGATAGTTTCAGTGTGTCCGGTACGGTTCCTTGAGTTAGCGAGCAGTTTCTGGATGATACTAAGATCTTCAAGAAAGAACATACCTGAAGGAGTAGAGAGAATGAAAAGTGATTTAAGAAAGGAAGAGTAATCGAAGATTTGGCAGCTGAGATTCAATACCAAGAAGTGCAGAGTCATGCATCTGGAATGTTGTAATCCAAAAAAGCTGTATGTGATGGGGGTTAAAGGTTGATATGCTCGAACCAAGGACTTAGGGGGTAACAGTATCTGACAATTATAAGACAGCAAAGCAATGTGACAAGAAATAGCTAAAGCCAGAAGAATGTTGGGCTGCAAGGAGAAAGGAATAACCAGTAAAAAAAAAAAAGATGATAATGTCCTATTTAGTTTTCCTAGTCAAGGTCACAACATCTGTTTTCAACTTTGCACATAATCAGTATCTTACTGTTTTCCCTCTAAAGATGAGTTTCAATATTATTATAAATATTAATTTAAAAAACTATGGCATTATCATTCTTTTCTCTATAATATATGGGCAATTTACCCCCACCCCCAGGTAAAATTGATAACACTTCATAATATTCATGTTTTACATTATTAATCTTACACATGTAGCATGCAATTCCCTTTATTACAAACCTGCAGCCCATCTTCTGACTGACGAGAACACCAGGCTCTTTAAATATCACCTGCCAAATTCAAGACTCACAGCATTTAGCGCTAGATCTGCAAAGCAATTTCCCGATAAGTATAGGGAAAAATCTTTAATATATCCGACCCGTGGCATGACATGATTTCCCCATTTTACCCTGATGTAATTATTTTATTTTCTACTACTTTGAAAACCAAGCTTTAAGTTTGAAATAGTTTGCCTTAATGTGGGCATTAAGGCAAACTAGCATGAGGATTAGATGCATTGCAAATAATAAAGTCATCAGGACTGTAGTAAGCAAGTGAATGTATCAAAGGAACCAGGGAAACAACCTCTTATATACCTTTTATTAATGAATTGTCATTACACCTGCTGGCATGACTATGCCATAAATTAACTACTCTAAAAGATTATCTTGTAGCTGTAGCTAAAGATGTGCAAACGTCTTCGTATCAGCCATAGAGGATACTTCAACAAAGATGAAAACATTTTCAAAGCTTTGTCAACTTAGTTCCTAATCTTTCTGAAAAACAATTAGTTTCAGATTTTTCAATAAATTTAGAAGTGATTTTTTTGTTCATATTAACTTTGGGTTTTTTCTAAAGTCTTCTGATAAAACTGCACGATTGCCATGTTAGTCTTCTTCCATGCACGGAAATAAAAGTCAACAAAAAAATATATAAGGTAATATCTTAATTGGACTAACTTAATACCTTTCCTAATGCTTTCAGGAGCTGAGAGTCCCTTCTTGAGGTCCAATTCTTTTGAATTTTTGAAGCTGCCAGCAAAATAAATAAATCTAATGACATTCTCCTGGGAGATCTGGGGAAAATCCAAAAATCAAACCTGAACCAAGCTAAAATCTACTGTGTTTGAATTTGATTCTTCATTGTTCACACATCACTGCATGAAAATCCAAGTTTGCCAATAAACTAAGATAATATGCAATCATGCAAGCAGGAAGGACCACAAAGGGTCTGATTAATCAACATGTCTATCACACAGACATAATCAGTTTATCAGAAATATATTCTCTTGGAAGTAGCGAATGGCAAGCGTTCTACAGATGTTCCATAAATCAGGACTCGGGGAAACCTCAGGGAGCCTTTTCATCTCAACTGTTAATATCTGAAATGTGAAACTCATAACAAAATGGTAAATGGTGCAGCACAACAAAGAAATGACAAATTAACAATTGATTTATTGCTGTAATTTTGCTAAGAGAAGTCAGTATATAATATGCATTTTCCTATGTTTTTTTTTTCTTTCTTGGTTTATTAAATTGGGAAAGTGACAGAGGAGTAAATGTAATTTGTTTACTGCCTAGGGTCTATGGAAATGAACGACCTTCACTGGCGCCTCCCTATTGGATGAAGATTCATTAGTGTGATCACAACTAAAGAGATTATTGATAAGCTGATGCAGTGCGTCCACCAGACTAATCATTACTGTCAGGAAGTCTATCAGAGTTCACAGGTTGCAGCTCTAAAATTAAGTATATTATAAAGGAAAAAGAGCTGAATGGACCTTAGTTCATAGGCAGATGAGGTGTACCCATCTTTAGATCAGATCACAACACAGATGAATTATTTAATTAAGAGAAATGTTTTGACTTTTAGCTCATGTAGGAAGCTAGATTAAATCAACAGAAAAGCCACTACAGTTGGAGCAGACAGTGCACACACACAAAAAAATTAAAAATCTACATACACAATTTTCTCTCTTTATTTAATCCAAGGAACACAGTGTTTTGCAGTAGTCGAGGATCTTTCTGCTAAGACATCATCATAGATCAAAGTCCAGCAAATGAGAATATCAAAACATAAATGTAATGTAAAGGACAGCAAACGTGAATATGAGCATGCAGCAACAATCCATTGATCAGTGACCATGAAAATGAAAGCATGAAAAAAAGATGCTCAGTAGAGTTTGGGGCAACCAAGAAAGAGAGAGGGGAAAAGAGGCAACCTTTCCACCTGCTGCTTTAATTAGTTAAAAAAACAAGAGTAAGTTGTATTTTATAGTTAAAGTAAGGTATTCATTAAAGTGCTAGAGTCACCCAAATATCTATATACAGTCATCATGCCATTTTAATGTTTTGCTAGACTACACAATACCAATTTTTTCATTCAATATGCATCACTCCAAGCATTGGAATTAATAAGGCATATTATTAAAGTGTTCTTTACAAACTTCATTGAGCTTCCATTAGGAAACTAAAGTTACTCGATGTGCCTATAAGTAAAGAATCATCTGAGCTAAAAGATTCCAAATTATCCCTGTTAACTGAACAGCAGAATGTTAATACAAACAAAAAACACAGTTTGAAATGTTTGAATGCTAATGCCAGAAATCTAAGAAGAGAGTTAGTGTGTATAGCAGTGAATAATGACAACTGGCATCTCAGAGACATGGTGGAAGGCGGATAACCAGTAGGACAGTGCTATACCAGGATACAAATTATTAGAGGTGTGCAGAAGGAAAAAATTCATTTCAATTCGGTTTTCGTTTCGCCAGGAACCAAATTCATTGCATTAGTTTCATAGGGGGAAAAACCAATTCGTTGATTAGTTTTATTCATTTTTCCGTTTTCCTATTAAAGTCAAAGGGGGAAGTAATTGCAGCCTATTTTTGGCTGCAGAATTGGGGTTTTCTTATCAATTCTGAGGAGCAATCATCAGAATGAGAAAAGAGCTCCAAGGTACTTAGACTGTGGCAAAGTGGCACCAAAGTGGCATGAATAGCCTAAGGCACTGTAAAGGGGCAAAGGGGTACCAGGTGTGGCAAGAGTGCTATAACAGAGGTGCAAAGCAGCAGCAAGAGTGTCAAAAACACACCACAGTTTCAAAAGAGAGCACCGATAACAGTTGCATGAACCCTCAAAGGCAGCACGACAGGCAAAGTGGCAAGACAAGTGGCATCAACATCCTACAGCACAATGAAGGAGGAACATAGCAAGCAGAAAGAGTATCAGAAAAAACCACAAGGCACCGATAAAAGGACAAAGCAGCAGAAACACTATCACCAACACACTGAGGAACCATGATAGTGGCAAGAACACCACAAGAAGTAGAGTGAGTCATCTGGTGTATGGCAGCAAGGCAGAGTGGCAGAAAGTTGATAGGGGCAAGACAGGATGGCAGAGCGGAGGTAGTCAGGTCCCTGTGGTTTTCGTAGGGGCAAGACAGGCCGGCCCCGGGGAGAGTTCCCTTTACTTTGTGCAGGAAAGGGCTCCCTAGAATGGGTTGGTCCCTAGAGTGTGGTGGTTCCGTTGGCATCTCTCTGAATGATGAGAGATTCCGTTGGCATCTCTCTGAAGAGAGCGCTTAAGACCGCTCTCTCTGAAGAGAGAGCGGTCTTAAGCGGTGTACCGCAGGGATCGGTGTTGGGACCGGTCCTTTTCAATATCTTTGTGAGCGACATTGCGGAAGAGATAGAAGGTAAGGTATGTCTTTTTGCGGATGACACTAAGATCTGCAACAGAGTGGACACGTCGGAAGGAGTGGAGAGAATGAGACGGGATTTAAGGAAGATGGAAGAGTGGTCGAAGACATGGCAGCTGACATTCAATGCCAAGAAGTGCAAAGTCATGCATATGGGGAGTGGAAATCCGAATGAACTGTATTCGATGGGGGGAGAAAGGCTGATGTGCACGGAGCAGGAGAGAGACCTTGGGGTGATGGTGTCTAATGATCTGAAGTCGGCGAAACAATGTGACAAGGCGATAGCTAAAGCCAGAAGAATGCTGGGCTGCATAGAGAGAGGAATATCGAGTAAGAAAAGGGAAGTGATTATCCCCTTGTACAGGTCCTTGGTGAGACCTCACCTGGAGTATTGTGTTCAGTTCTGGAGACCGTATCTCCGAAGAGACAGAGACAAGATGGAGGCGGTCCAGAGAAGGGTGACCAAAAAGGTGGAAGGTCTTCATCAAATGACTTATGAGGAGAGATTGAAGAATCTAAATATGTACACCCTGGAGGAAAGGAGGAGCAGAGGTGATATGATACAGACTTTCAGATACTTGAAAGGTTTTAATGATCCAATGACAACGACCAACCTTTTCCATAGGAAAAAAATCAGCAGAACCAGGGGTCACGATTTGAAGCTCCAGGGAGGAAGATTCAGAACCAATGTCAGGAAGTATTTCTTCACGGAGAGGGTGGTGGATGCCTGGAATGCCCTTCCGAAGGAAGTGGTGAAGACCAGAACTGTGAAGGACTTCAAAGGGGCGTGGGATAAACACTGTGGATCCATAAAATCAAGAGGCCGTCAATAAAGAGTGGGTGGCTCGCCAGAATGACGGCTACTGCCTGGAGATAATACCCTTATTCAATAAACATACACATGGTTACTGTGACTCCAACATCACTCTAAGCTACAACAGCAAGAGGAAATGTGGAAAAAAGGATTCGCACTCACAAAGTGGGGAGTAGCTGGCTTGTTACGGCGGTTACTACCCCAAACCAAATAAGCCTGATACTTCACTTTCAATACATATCCAGCATAGCTCTCTGCTTCAACGGCAGGGGAGAAGAAAAACTGATACTTCACGCATAGCTCTCTGCTTCAACGGCAGGGGAGAAGAAAAACTGATACTTCACGCATATCCAGCATAGCTCTCTGCTTCAACGGCAGGGGAGAAGAAAAAAGGATTCGCACTCACAAAGCGGGGAGTAGCTGGCTTGTTACGGCGGTTACTACCCCAAACCAAATAAGCCTGATACTTCACTTTCAATACATATCCAGCATAGCTCTCTGCTTCAACGGCAGGGGAGAAGAAAAACTGATACTTCACGCATAGCTCTCTGCTTCAACGGCAGGGGAGAAGAAAAACTGATACTTCACGCATATCCAGCATAGCTCTCTGCTTCAACGGCAGGGGAGAAGAAAAAAGGATTCGCACTCACAAAGCGGGGAGTAGCTGGCTTGTTACGGCGGTTACTACCCCAAACCAAATAAGCCTGATACTTCACTTTCAATGCATATCCTGCTTCAACCGCAGGGGAGAAGAAAAACTGATACTACACGCATATCCAGCATAGCTCCCTGCTTCAACGGCAGGGGAGAAGAAAAACAACCAATAAGGGCTGAATAACACAGTCTGGGTAAAACAAATAAACATGGGTGTAGCTTGCTTATTGCGGCGGTTACTACCCCTACTACCCCTAACTAATCAAGCTTGATATTTCACTTGGTTGCAGCTCCATCACTGCTCTCTACATTAATGGTGGGGGTGGAAGGGAAATAGAACCAAAGAGCTAAGAGAAACAGATAAGTATGAGAAAAAAATGTGAAGCTTGCTGGGCAGACTGGATGGGCCGTTTGGTCTTCTTCTGCCGTCATTTCTATGTTTCTATGTTTCTATCTAGGGAATACCCAGGAGCTATTAGCTATACTCATGCACTTCAGCTGATGACAAAGGAACTTAAAGAGCTTTCAGAAATGAGAAAACTGCTACTCAAGTCCAAAATAACAATATCAACCTATGTTGACTTTGTACCCTACAGTGCCACTGAAAACTATGGGAACACAGAGGATGAACTAGAGTACAACTACCACCATTTTTCTATAGTACTAGAAACATTAATGTTGACACCTAAGAAACATCTAGGGAAAATGTCCCGTATTATGAAGGTTATGAAAACTATTGAGCATATGAAATATCCAAGCTTGAAGCTGAACAGACAGGCACAGCATTTGAGGTCAGGCCCTTGTAGGGACATAAGGCCTGGACAGACAGGCACAGCGTTTGAGGTCAGGCCCTTGTAGGGACGTTAGGCCTGGACAGACAGGCACAGTGTTTGAGGTCAGGCCCTTGTAGGGATGCAAGGTCTGGACAGTGGACGGACAGGCACAGCATTAGAGGTCAAGCCCTTGTAGGGACATAAGGCCTGGACAGTGGATGGACAGGCACAGCATTAGAGGTCAAGCCCTTGTAGGGACGTAAGACCTGGACAGACAGGCACAGTGTTTGAGGTCAGGCCCTTGTAGGGACATAAGGCCTGGACAGACAGGCACAGCGTTTGAGGTCAGGCCCTTGTAGGGACAGGCACAGCGTTTGAGGTCAGGCCCTTGTAAGGACGTTAGGCCTGGAAGGACAGGCGCAGCATTAGAGTTCAGTCCCTTGTAGGGACGTAAGGCCTGGACAGTGGACAGACAGGCACAGCATTAGAGGTCAAGCCCTTGCAGGGATGTAAGGTCTGGACAGACAGGCACAGCATTTGAGGTCTGGCCCTTGTAAGGACATAAGGCCTGGATAGACAGGCACAGTGTTTGAGGTCAGGCCCTTGTAGGGACGTAAGGCCTGGACAGACAGGCACAGTGTTTGAGGTCAGGCCCTTGTAGGGATGTAAGGCCTGGAACGACAGGCACAGTGTTTGAAGTCAGATCCTTGTAGGAACAGGCACAGCGTTTGAGGTCAGGCCCTTGTAGGGACGTTAGGCCTGGACAGTGGTCGGACAGGCACAGCATTAGAGGTCAAGCCCTTGTAGGGATGTAAGGTCTGGACAGACAGGCACAGCATTTGAGGTCTGGCCCTTATAGGGACCGAAGGCCTGGACAGACAGGCACAGCATTAGAGGTCAGGCCCTTGTAGGGACGAAAGGCCTGGACAGTAGTTGGACAGGCACAGCGTTAGAGGTCAAGCCCTTGTAGGGATGTAAACCCTGGAAGGACAAGCAGAGGTCAGGCCCTTGTAGGGATGTAAGGCCTGGACAGTGGATGGATGGGCACAGTATTAGAGGTCAAGCCCTTGTAGGGACGTAAGGCCTGGACAGACAGGCACAGCATTTGAGGTCAGGCCCTTGTAGGGTCAGGCACAGCATTTGAGATCAAGCCCTTGAAAGGACGTAAGGCCTGGACGGACAGGCACAACGATTGAGGTCAGGCCCTTGTTGGGATGTAAAGCCTGGATGGAAAGGCACAGCATTTGAGGTCAGGCCCTTGTAGGGACAGAATGCCTGGACAGACAGGCACAGCGTTAGAGGTCAGGCCCTTGTAGGGACAGAATGCCTGGACAGACAGGCACAGCGTTAGAGGTCAGGCCCTTTTAGGGATGTAAGACCTGGACAGTGGACGGACAGGCACAGCGTTAGAGGTCAAGCCCTTATAGGGACATAAGGCCTGGACAGTGGATGAACAGGCACAGTGTTAGAGGTCAAGCCCTTGTAGGGACATAAGGCCTGGACAGTGGATGAACAGACACAGTGTTAGAGGTCAAGCCCTTGTAGGGACGTAAGGCCTGGATGGACAGGAACAGCGACTGAGGTCAGGCCCTTGTAAGGACATAAGGCCTGAACAGACTGGCACAGTGTTAGTGGTCAGGCCCTTGTAGGGACGTTAGGCCTGGACAGTGGATGGACAGGCACAGAGTTTGAGGTCAGGCCCTTGTAGGGACGTAAGGCCTGGACGGACAGGCACAGCGTTAGAGATCAAGCCCTTGTAGGGATGTAAGCCCTGGATGGACAGGCACAGTGTTAGAGGTCAGGCCCTTGTAGGGACGTTAGGCCTGGACAGACAGGCACAGTATTTGAGGTAAGGCCCTAGTAGGGATGTAAGGCCTGGATGGATAGGCACAGCGTTAGAGGTCAGGCCATTGTAGGGACGTAAGGCCTGGACAGTGGATGAACAGGCACAGCATTAGAGGTCAAGTCCTTGTAGGGACATAAGACCTGGGCAGTGGACAGACAGGCACAGCATTAGAGGTCAGGCCCTTGTGTGGACGTAAGGCCTTGATGGACAGGCACAGGGTTAGAGGTCAGGCCCTTGTAGGGAGGTAAGGCCTGGACATTGGACGGACAGGCACAATGTTTGTGGTCAGGCCCTTGTAGGGACGTAAGGCATGGATAGTGGATGGACGGGTGCAGCGTTTGAGGTCAAGCCCTTGTAAATACCCAGAAGCTATTAACTGTACTTATGCACTTCAGCTGATGACAAAGGAATTAGAAGAGCTCTCAGAAATAAGAATACCTACTCAAGTCCAAATCTACAATATCAACCTATGTTGACTTTGTAGTTTACACAGTGCCTCTGTAAACTAAGGGAACACAGAGGATGAACTAGAGTGCAACAACCACCAGTTTTCTATAGTACTAGAAACATTTATGTTGGCACCTAAGAAAGATTTAGGGAAAATGGTGAGATTACTTACCTGATAATCTCGTTTTCCTTAGTGTAGACAGATGGACTCAGAACAAGTGGGTATAGTGTAGGGATGTGAATCGTGTCCTCGATCGTCTTAACGATCGATTTCGGCTGGGAGGGGGAGGGAATCGTATTGTTGCCGTTTGGGGGGGTAAAATATCGTGAAAAATCGTGAAAAATCGAAAAATCGCAAAACCGGCACATTAAAACCCCCTAAAACCCACCCCCGACCCTTTAAATTAAATCCCCCACCCTCCCGAACCCCCCCCCAAATGACTTAAATAACCTGCGGGTCCAGCGGCGGTCCGGATCGGCAGCGGTCCGGAACGGGCTCCTGCTCCTGAATCTTGTTGTCTTCAGCCGGCGCCATTTTCCAAAATGGCGCCGAAAAATGGCGGCGGCCATAGACGAACACGATTGGACGGCAGGAGGTCCTTCCGGACCCCCGCTGGACTTTTGGCAAGTCTCGTGGGGGTCAGGAGGCCCCCCACAAGCTGGCCAAAAGTTCCTGGAGGTCCAGCGGGGGTCAGGGAGCGATTTCCCGCCGCGAATCGTTTTCGTACGGAAAATGGCGCCGGCAGGAGATCGACTGCAGGAGGTCGTTCAGCGAGGGTTCCGGCGCCTCGCTGAACGACCTAAGAAATAGGTCTACACGGAGTCCACTGCTTTTATGCTGTTTCCCAAGTTTTTCAAACCTACATTAACAAAAACGTTGTATGGCACACCATCTCCCACGGAGCAGACAGTGCAGAAGTGGAAAACACTTATGTGGCCAAAAGGGCTAAAGAAGCACTGGAAGCCCACCAAGCTCTCTTCCAAAATAGGGGGCAAAGATGCATATGAACCTGTCACAATGTATCAGCTCCCAAGGGAGAAATTGGTGTGGTATGAGCAACCGGCTCAGTTAGTTACCTTGGCTGCCGCATGTGGCTGACAGAGCTCCTTTGCTGCTGCTGCCAGCACTCAAAATGAGTCACATTCAGAGCTCATTGCACACTCTCCCTGTACAGCCTGAGGTTAAGACAGAGGCTTCAAGGACTCACACAGGAAGATGAGGAGGGGCTGTGTGCCACACAAAGTGGGTGCCAACTACCTCTGCCCAGTATGCTGAACATTACCACAATCCGAGGCTCATGCTGTAGCTAGATGAGGCATGCATGATCACATATGTTCTCAGAAAGGAGGTTCCATCAGTTTAAAAGCCACCGCTGGTATTTCACTGTTGCTGCAAAGATGCTGAGAGCAGAGCCCAGGTGGAGCCCTGGATCAGAGCATCAGGTAGTGGTGACTTTTCCGTGGCACACCTGATCAGGTCTGCAGGCACACTGGTTGGGAAACACTGCCATAGGCTCTGCTCTGCCTACCTACTTTATTTATTTATTTATTTGAAATAGAGTTATTTATTTACTTACTTCTGGGGAGGAGGGGTACCAGACGTGATCCATACTGCCGGCTTCCTCCACAGCTTAAGAAAAGAAAAATTAAGCCCTGGCCAAAATTATAGGCATCATTACTGGGGAGAGCCTGGCCTACGACAGCACAACTCCAGATGGAATTCTGCTTTCTCAAGTGGAGCCAGCACAGTGCAGCCAGGGCATCAGGCACCCTAGGAAAACCTTACAGCCTTGCCCCAGCCCTGCCCTCCACACACCCAATTGAAAATTATGCATTTGTAATAAGATTTTACATGAAAAAGTACATTGATAGTACAGTCTTCTAAAGTAAAAATATTACAACATGTCTTCTATATTTACTAGGGATGTGAATCATTTTAGGACGATTAAAATTATCGTCCGATAATTTTAATATCGTCTTAAACCGTTATGGAACACAATACAATAGAGATTCTAACGATTTATCGTTATAAATCGTTAGAATCGTGAGCCGGCACACTAAAACCCCCTAAAACCCACCCCCGACCCTTTAAATTAAATCCCCCACCCTCCCGAACCCCCCCCAAATGACTTAAATAACCTGCGGGTCCAGCGGCGGTCCGGAACGGGCTCCTGCTACTGAATCTTGTTGTCTTCAGCCGGCGCCATTTTCCAAAATGGAGCCGAAAAATGGCGGCGGCCATAGACGAACACGATTGGACGGCAGGAGGTCCTTCCGGACCCCCGCTGGACTTTTGGCAAGTCTTGTGGGGGTCAGGAGGCCCCCCCCAAGCTGACCAAAAGTTCCTGGAGGTCCAGCGGGGGTCAGGGAGCGATTTCCCGCCGCGAATCGTTTTCGTACGGAAAATGGCGCCGGCAGGAGATCGACTGCAGGAGGTCGTTCAGCGAGGCGCCGGAACCCTCGCTGAACGACCTCCTGCAGTCGATCTCCTGCCGGCGCCATTTTCCGTACGAAAACGATTCGCGGCGGGAAATCGCTCCCTGACCCCCGCTGGACCTCCAGGAACTTTTGGCCAGCTTGGGGGGGGCCTCCTGACCCCCACAAGACTTGCCAAAAGTCCAGCGGGGGTCCGGAAGGACCTCCTGCCGTCCAATCGTGTTCGTCTATGGCCGCCGCCATTTTTCGGCGCCATTTTGGAAAATGGCGCCGGCTGAAGACAACAAGATTCAGTAGCAGGAGCCCGTTCCGGACCGCTGCCGTTCCGGACCGCCGCTGGACCCGAAGGTTATTTAAGTCATTTGGGGGGGGGGGATTTAATTTAAAGGGTCGGGGGTGGGTTTTAGGGGGTTTTAATGTGCCGGTTTTGCGATTTTACGTTTTTTCGATTTTTCACGATATTTTACCCCCCCAAACGGCAACAATACGATTCCCTCCCCCTCCCAGCCGAAATCGATCGTTAAGACGATCGAGGACACGATTCACATCTCTAATATTTACACGAACTGCTATGGTGCCAACCAGAAAACCCTGCAATAAAAGTAAAAAAAAAATGCTTGGAACTCATATGGCATTAGGCCTATTGTAACATAGATTGAATGTGGCACTCAGAAAGCCATGAGTAAACTAAAATACAAATACAAAATACTAGTAAACCTCCCATTCAATAGTAACAACCTTACCTATGAAAAGGCAACACTGCATCTATTACACCAGGCCCTAAAACATCAATACATCTCCTATTAGGAAAAACAGACCAAGCTGTAATGCTATAGATCCCAATACAGAAACTGCACCCTAATGGGCGGATTTTAAAAGCCCTGCTCGCGTAAATCCACCCGGATTTACGCGAGCAGGGCCTTGCGCGCCTATTTTCCATAGGCCGCCAGCGCGCACAGAGCCCCGGGACGCGCGTAGGTCCCGGGGTTTTTGGAAGGGGGCGAGTCGGGGGCGTGTGGAGGGGGCGGGACCCGATGACGCGGCGTTTCGGGGGCGGGCGCGGCATTTCGGGGGTGGGACCAGGGGCGTGGTTTCGGCCCGGGGTGTTTTGGGGGCATGGCTGCGCCCTCCGGAACCGCCCCCGGGTTGAGTCTCGGCGCGCCAGCAGCCCACTGGCGCGCGTGGATTTACGTCTCCCTCTGGGAGGCGTAAATCCGTGGATAAAGGTAGGGGGGGGTTTAGATAGGGCCGGGGGGGTGGGTTAGGTAGAGGAAGGGAGGGGAAGGTGAGGGGAGGGCGAAAGAGAGTTCCCTCCGAGGCCGCTCCGATTTCGGAGCGGCCTCGGAGGGAACGGAGGCAGGCTGCGCGGCTCGGCGCACGCCGGCTGCCCAAAATCGGCAGCCTTGCGCGCGCTGATCCAGAATTTTAGAGGATACGCGCGGCTATGCACGTATCTTATAAAATCCAGCGTACTTTTGTTTGCGCCTGCTGCGCAAACAAAAGTACGCGATCGCGCAGTTTTTAAAAATCTACCCCTAAGAGAATACTACTTGTCCACCTGACATAGGCAGAACACAGATAGACCATCATCAAATACAGAATAAAGAAGTAATAAAATATAAATAGAACTGAAAACCGCAAAAAACCAGACTCTATGTAGTGCAACAATTGATAAACAGAAACATTACCATCCCTCACAAAACATCAAATAATAAAACCAAGAAATATAAAATATAATAGTAAAACCATATTAAAAATGAACAAATATTTCAAAGCAGTTGACTAATAGAATACATTTTTAAACTTTTTAAATTATTTTTACTGTTTTGAAATATGTTTTTCATGTTTGGGGCCCACATCAAATACCTAATTAAAAATAAGGATTAAAAACTCTCACTCTCCCCATACCTGGGAACATTTGATTTCCAGTTATCGTAAGATTGTTACAGATTAGCAGAAGAAAGGTGGATGCAAAAACTTTGTTCTCCTTCCCTCTCCCACACACAGAAGCACCTCCCTCACACATACACACAGACAGAAGCAGGCTCCCTCACTCTCATACACACACAGACAGCAGTAGAAGCAGGCTCCCTCTCTTGTTCTCACACTCATACTGACAGAAGCAGGCTCCCTCACTCTCATATACACACACAGTCAGCAGTAGAAGCAGGCTCCCTCTCTCATACACACAGACAACAGCAGAAGCATGCTCTCTCTCTCTCTTACACACACAGAAGCAGGCTCACTCTTTGTCTCACACACATAAAGAAGCATGCTCCCTCTCTTTCTTACACACAACAGCACACTCCTCCCCCCCCCCCCCCACACACACACACACCCCTACAGAAACACTTCCCTCTTACAAATGTGCCTCTGCTTTTGCTTCACCATGCAGCCTGCCTCTTTCTCCTTTCTTCAGCCTGTGAGCCTGGGCTTCTGCTGTGGCCTGCAGTTCATCCTCGGCTCCAGCAGCAGCCCACAGCTGAGCAGCTCCTTTTTTTGGCTCCAATAGCAGCCAGTAGTTGTTTTCCTATGCGCCCCCACCCCCTGGCGGCAGCCTATCATCAATCCCACTGGCCTTTCTGTGGTGGCACATGGATGAACAGCTCCTTTTTATGGATCCACTGGCGGCCTTCAGCTATCTTCTTCTTCAGCCCACAGACAAGGGAGAGAGACAGGATGTGAGGGGAAGCTGTTCGTGTTTCTCGCTATCGTGGTGCCTCTTAGGGGAGGCCCGTACTATTGCCATGCTGAGAGGGAAAACATGACCCACACGGCCACCGCATCGTGTTAAAAGGCAGCGGAGAAAAGAGCTTCTGCAGGTTGGTGTTGAGCACAGTGGCTCCGTGGGCATGGGGTCGAAGCCCTGATAGGCCAATCTGCCCCTGGTTATTACTGTTGTGGTCCTCTGTTAGTTGGGATGAGTAATTTATAGATGTTAATGGAAAAGGATTAGAGTCTAGTCAGCCATTCAGTGAGGGAGGGACAAGTACTCAGGAAAGTGGGTTGGTGGGATGTTTTGTGTATAAAAATGGTTTATTGTATTTTATGTGCTTATACTATGTAAAATGTGTATATTTTATAGTATTCTTTGTATTTTGATGTTAGTCATTATGAGAAAAGGAAGTTACAAATCAAAGCATAGAAATAGAATATGTATTCTCTAGAGGAGAAAAGTGGTGGGGGATATAATAGCATCATTTAAATACTTGAAAGATATTAATGCACAAGAAGCAAACGTTTTTCAATGGCAATAAAGCTGTAGAACTAGGGTGACAAGATATGAAGCTCCAAGAGCGTAGAATCAGGATACGTTTTCACAGAAAGTGTGGGAATGCCTGGCATGCAAGCCTGGAATGGGTGATAGAAGCTAAACAGGTAACAGATATCAAAAAGTTATGGTACAAACACAGAGGACTCTGACTTGTAAAAAGTGAAGGGACAGTGGCACCACAGGCCATAGGGGGATAGCAAAAGGTTGAAAGGGGCAGGGACAAACTGTGTGGATTACTAATGGTATGAAGACATGGAGGGGGACACATGTGGTATATGGCAAAATTCCAAACAGTAATGAGCACTGGGAGACCGGACATTTTGGACAATGGCTTTTCTAGCATTTATTTATTTATTTATTTTATTTATTCAACTTTATATACCGGCTTTCAAATACATGTCAAGGCGGTTTACAAACATAGAATTTGCGGTAGCAAATTCAAAATAAAATGAAAAAAAATAAAAATAAACAACTTATCTAAATTTTACATTCTTTCAATAACATTAATTTAAAATTATATTAAAGTTAAAACAATAAAAACACTTTAAAAACTAATGCATTTAGAAATAATTCTATAATAAATGAACCCGTCAACCGACATTCCCTTAAGTAAAATTACCCAAATCTCCCATGTCCCTGTTCCTCATTTCAATGTTATAATTAATACCTCCACTTCTTCCACTAAAATATCCTAGTAACAGATCAGTTGATTTGACTAAACGCCTGCTGAAATAACCAGGTCTTTATCTGCTTCTTAAAGCTATTGATGTTATCCTCTAAGCGAATCTCAACTGGGAGGGAATTCCATAACTTGGGACCTGCCAGGTAGAGTGACCTCTCTCTCACTGAACCCAGATGCGCTAGTTTGGGAGATTTGATTTATATTCTGCTTTTCAGACACTTCTAAGCGGGTTACATTGTAGCTGTATGGATTATTTATTTAAAAAATTTATAATCCACACATTACACATTGCAGGTCATGACAACTTACACTTGTTACAGTCATAAATAAAAGTGTACATAAAACAATAAAACAAAGAAATTCTGAAACAAAAATAAAAATGCACTATATTGGAATCCCCATGTTATCTTTGAAAGCTAATGAGGTGAGTTTTTAATGCTTTCTTGAATGATAATTATACATGAAAGTGTTGGATGTAATGCTGACCTTTTAAGAATCATAACGGAAAATGACAAAGCCTGGAATGGCTTAGCCTTGGCATGCTTAGGGCTGATATGGAAAGCAGTGGTAGGAAAGAGGTTGAACGTTCAGGTATAAAGACATGGAAGGTAGAAATTTGGTGTTGATTTGAACATGGAAATTTATAAGCTCTTCAATTCAAAGTGGAAGAATTGCAACTGGACTGACAGGATGAGCCAACTATTTCTTTTTCTGCCATCATTTATTACGTTACTATGGAAAATGATTCCAATATATACTAGATGATGTTTATTAACAGGTAGCAGCTGATCTAGTACCAGATTATTTGGATATAATATTCTGCATACAGCAGCAATATCATCATCTTGTGGAAACAAAACCAATATATAGTAACATAGTGAAAGACCAAAATGCGCCATCTAGTTTTCCCATCTGATCTTCTTGAACTTGAGTAGGTACACATATGAATGGTTATGGATTATCGTGAGAATTGTATACTGAATGCGATAAAAAATGGGGGAGCCAATGTAAAGAACAAAGAACAGGAGTTATGTGATCGCAATGTTTTGCATGTACCAAAATATGTGCACCAGCATTTGAATCAATTGAAGGGGACAAATAGCACTGGACGGAATTCCTAGATATAAAACATTGCAGCAATCAAGCCCTGTGAGAATAAGAGCTTGAAATACTGTACGGAAATCATGTGGGTATAATAATGGCTTAAGACGTTTTAAGAGATGAATCATAAAAAATGACATTTTTACCAAGGAGGAAATACTGTGAGACATGAATAAGGCAGATTTTAGAGTGACTCCAAGATTAGGGGCTTCCATAGTGATGGGAATGGAGTATTTATCAAAAAGGAGATGAGTAGGAGGCCGGCATAACAATTGTGGAATACTGATCGTGTAAAATCTTGGTTTTTGAAGGGTTAAGTTTCAAGTGATTATGGCTTACCCAAATATTAACAGAACTAATACAAAGTTTCACAAAAGATAGCGTGTGAGATCAGGAGAAGCTGTAGGGAACAAAGAACTGAATGTCAGTGGCGTAGATTTTGAAATCTACACGTAAACCTGTTAAAAGGTGACACAGTGGAAGAAGGTAAACAGACTAGCTGAAAGTGATGAACCTTGAGGAATGCCTGATGAAATGGTATACCAATCGGAGTGATGTGAGCCTATATTTATTTGTTGTGGACGGTTGGACAGGAACTAAACCAGTTATGCCAATTGATTTGAAGACCTGATAGCAAAATTGAATGGTCAAGTGTATCAAATGCAGCTGAAATGTCTAATAGAACCAGAATATAATTAGGCCTGGAAACTCATGGCCTACATTCTCTAGATTATATTTGCATTGTTCTAACAATAGTATCACAAGCTACTAAGAGCCAAATTTATTTTCAGGGCCAACAGGATTACAGCACTACCTTATCTGAGGCAAAATATTGCATAATAAAATCAGAAGTTCAACTTGCTCCCTTCAATAGATTTTTCCTTCTTTTCATGTGGATCAGACGGAAATCAAAATAAAAAGGAATCGTTTGATTGCACCATCTGAAAGAAAATTGGGCTCAAATTGATCAGGATTTGAAATATATTATTACATGCAGGGAATGCACAGTGTAATGTGATTACACTGAGTGTACCTATCAGTCGCTTTCGAAAGGATAGAGCACAGAACTGTGCAGCCTTGATGAGAGGAATCAATACCATTGAAAGCAAAATTGGAGAGCTGTCAAATCAACTTAATTCCTATTTTCTGAATGAGTGGAGCGAAGACACATCGTGCACATGTTAATAATCAAATTACTTTGCTTTTACTTTTTTTCTGCAGTCCACTACATATCTCCTTTTAGGTTTTAAAAATAACTTGTTCTAAAAAAAATAAACCCTGGAAATAATAAATTGAATTGTTTTTTCTTGTTCCTTCTATTAAACTTGAAGATACAGTAGCTTGCAAAAGTATTCGACCCCCCTAAAAAGTCAAATTTGTATGGATTGGAAGCACTCACATAGATTGTTCCAGACAGAATGTTTCTCTGCATTTTACAAAAAATGCAGAGAAATAATGAATTGTGACTGAAAATTTACTTTAAGAGCATACTAGTTTGCAATAAACATACTGAGGCAGATTTTAAAAGCCCTGCGCGCCGGCGCGTCTATGTTGCATAGGCCGCTGGCGCACACAAAGCCCCGGGACGTGCTTAAGTCCCGGGACTTTGTTTGGGGGGCGTGTCGGGGGCGTGTCGGGGCGGTGCGGCATTCGGGGGCGTGGCCGAAGCCTCCGAACCAGCCCCGGGGCCGAGGAATAGCGCGCCGGTAGCCCATGGGCAGGCATAACTTTCTTAACAAAGGTAAGGGGGGGATTTAGTTAGGGCTGGGTGGTGGGTTCGATAGGGGAAGGAAGGGGAAGGTGGGGGGGGGGGGCCAGAAAAAAAGTTCCCTCCGAGGCCGCTCCAAGGCCGCTCCGAGCCAAGCAGCCTGCCTCCATTCCCTGCATGCGCCGACCCTGGATTTTATAACATGTGCACGGCATGCGCCGACCCTGGATTTTATAACATGTGCACGGCATGCGCCGACCCTGGATTTTATAACATGTGCACGGCAGCACGCGCATGTTATAAAATCGGGCGTAGATTTGTTTGTGCAGGTTTGCGCGAACAAATCTACGCCCGTGCATAACTTTAAAAATCTACCTCACTGTTTTGAACAATCTGTGTCATTTGTAAACCTCACAAATCTGCTGACATTTTAGGGTGTCAAAACTTTTACAAGCCACTGTATTTGGTGAGGCCATTTTAGGATAGTCTGAAAAATGTACTGGGGTAGATTTTAAAAAGGTGTGTGTGGGTGTACATGTGCTCGCGCTACCTGGTGAGCGCGCATGTTATAAAATCCGGGGTTGGCATACGCAAGGGGGTGCACAATTGTGCACCTTGCGTGTGCTGTGCCACGCTGCCTTCCTCCCTTCCCTTCCCTTCCCCATAACCTAACCTTCCCACCCCCTAGCTTTATGCGCGTTGCCAGGCCTTTTTAAAATAGGCCCGGCACACGTAACCCTTTTAAAATCCGACCCATTATTTCTTTGCAAATTCCTAGTGTGTTGAAATTTGAGCAAATTTCTCAAGAGCTTCACCATTTTATAGTAACATAATTATGGCACATAAAAGACCAATTGATCCCCCCCATTGTCTTTTCTGGTTCTCTACCACTTTTAATATATGAGCATATAAATTCCCAGACTTGAAACAAAATTTGTTCCTCCCTACCCTTATCTTTTATCTAACCTTTCAACCCTTCCAACCACTGCCCTTTATATCTGTCCCAAGCATTTTTAAATTCCATTCTCGTGCTAGCCTCCACCATGTCCGGTCCTAGTCTTCCTCTTTGGTTTCCTACAAGACACAAACATAACCACAATCAAGGCTTCTCATGTTTTACTACCGTTTCATAATAGTTCACACAACTACCAAACCTAATTCAGCTGTTGCCCAAACAAATTGCAACCCATGCTCATTGATATTAGTTTTTAAACCATGCAGGTTACCCAGCCTTCTTGGCAGCCTGATGTAATCATACCTCTGGCTCTAGAGTTGTAACCATGGCTACCCTTTGGAGGTTACTCCAGACTTCCTGGAAACCCAATGCAGCCATTACGTTTGTAACTATATCTGTTCCATCACCATCCCCCATGGAAGCCCAATGCAAATGCACCACTACTTTTTGCACATTGGTTTGTATTCTCCCCTTTTCGGACCTCTGAAGTTTCACATGACTGAACTAGTATTAAGTCTCTTCCTCATTTCTTTCACCTATTAACCCTTCAATTGCCTTTATCTCTGTTCTCCATCTTTCATGGTTCTTTCATGGTTTTGTTTGCAGCAACCTCTGATGGTAGGTTCTTCCAGATACATACCATCCGCTCAGTAAAGAAATATTTTCTCCTGTTTCTGCTGAATCTTTCTTCCTGCAACTTCAAATCATGGCTCACTGACCTTGAATTTCCTTTTACAGGGAAAACTACACCTGCCTGTACTTTATTGAAGCTTGTTAAATATTTGTCCTCATGATTGCTTATATTCCTGCTGCTGTCGCATTGCCAGCCCATCCCACGCAACCAAAGAACTGCCACCCACACCACCTCCTACTGCACTGTTTGAGCTTACACTCTGTCACAATGCTAATCCCTTCCACTTAGTCAGGATCCCCTGCCCTCACCACATCTTGTATGGTTTGAGCTTTCGTCCTGCTGATTTCATAACGCTAACCCTTTCCACTCAGCCAGGAACCCTGCCAATGCTACAGACTGTACTGTTTGAATTTATGGGAAGATCAATAAAAATTCTAAAATACAAAAAGTCCATGAAATGCACCTACTTTCTGCTATTTTGAAAGCCTGCACTTCTCAGTCTTGTTTTTTTATTTTTCATACTCAGACAAAATAACTCTTTTTTTTTTTTTTTTTAACTTGGCAATGGCAAACGATGGGTGGGAAGTGGTGACGACAGCAATGAACAATCAGTTCCATCTGGTGCCACAGAAGAATATCTAATTTGAGAGAGTACTGTTTTATTCTAGCTCCTAAGAACAGATATTTGTTGAGGATGTAATATATTTCTTAGTCCAATATAATCAAAATTAGAATTAATGAAATAGAATTGAGGCTCCATTTTGTTTACTGACTACAGTTGCACACAGAAATGTAACAACAGTAACTGCATACAAGAGTATTATAGTACAATAAGTATTTACAAAGTTATTCCTAAACTGCATGTTTTAAATAAAAGGTTTTATTATATTGCTCAATAATTGTCAAAAAGATGTTCTTACACTAGCAATCCAGCACTATATGGAAAACATTACCTCATTTTTAAAACATACTTTCTGGCATGGATCTCCTTTTTAGTCTAATTGGTTGTTCACAGTTTACCCACAATAAAGGTTTGCCTTGCCACCTATGTAACAAATAAGTACTGTCTTATTTGTTACATAGGACAATTTTGAGCAACACTAACTTTCCCACCAGTCTATGTGGCAGATGAACAATGGGTGTTTGCTAACACTATAGGTGTTTCTAGCTAGTGTTTTAACCCTGAATCTGAAATACAGATGCATTATTAAACGATTCATATTCTGAAATGGCTGGGCAAGAGCTAAACTAGCAGCATTAATTAGGATCTGGCCTGTGTGGGAGATGTTTGCAGCCCCTCTAATGCCTAGAAAAATGAAAAGGCTTTTCTCTGACACTAAGAGAATGACCTCTTTTGGCTTGCCTGGACTCCTGATATAACAGCCACTGAACTAGCTAATTAGCTTGGCAAGGTTTCAGACAGTTGGATTACAGGCACTGATAAAGTACAGCAGAAGGCACCTCTTGGCACACATCCCTATAACTCATCCTTTCCGGGGAGGTATTCTAGTGGAAGAAATTTTTAGCAGCTTTTTGTACTCTGGTGCCAGTGCAAAATAAAGAATGACAGTTTCATTTATCAAGGAATTGCTCGGCTATTTCTTGGTGTAGCCAGCAGTAAGGAAAACACAAATTACACACCAATAACATATTACAGGAAGCAAAGTAATTACTGAATAGCTGTCTGCAGTAGGCAAACATGAGAAGCAAATTGTGTTATAATCAGAAGCTACATGACCAAGTAGACACAGAACAGTACGAAAACACTCACGGACACTGATGGGGCCACCAGTGGAAGTCTTCTCATTTAAAATGTCTTTACTGTTTTCTGTATGAAAAAAAAAAAAGCTTTTATTTCAAGAATGACAGTCCTGGTCACTGGCCTACAAAAATACCTGCCTTTAGATCACTCTTAAAATCACTAAAGTACATGAGGTTGTTATTCCCGGCACAGGATATAATAAACTAAGATAAGAGTCCATGACTGAATGGACACATGTTGCTGCTTCTGCATGCTGACCACCAGGACGGCAGGTCCTTGCTTTAAGGATGACTGGAGCAAAGCCAGCATCTCCCTCCATTGCCAGTGGGTGTCACTACAGGATTTAGTAACACACACGGGCAGGCAACAATAGGAAGACATAGAATAATGCAACTCAAACCAGTCTCATTGATCTTCATGTTTTAGTGTCTCTGGGGCAGCTTTCTTGCTTTCTATATTTGGCCTTCCCATGACATGCCTGTGACAAAATTTTATTGAAAATACTACAGCCCAAGTTATTTCAACAACTGAACAATTCCAGAATTCATCCTTCCCCATTAAACATTACAAACATAAAAGTCAACATACAAAATAAAATAAATAAGATGATAGCCTCTTACTGGACTAACAATTCATTTTTAACTAGCTTTCAGAAATTAACATTCTTTTCCTCAGTTCCAAACAGAATAAGCAGATCAGAAACAAAAATGGCATTGCCAGAAAACACAAGTGCATCACAGAATGCATTGCAAAGGTTTTGTGAACAATAAGGCAGAAAAGGGAAAAGAGGGATTGATGTGTTAGAGCGACAAGAAGGTGACATAGATGCAGCAGAATTATTTCTCATAGTGTGCAAAAAGAAGAAGTCTCTGTTAAAAGTTCTTAACAGTCTTTATATATCAATTCCCAAGTGTTTGACCATTTGGGGAAGAAAGGAAGAGAGAGAATGGAGGCAGAGTGTAAGCAACGTGGAGGGATAAGAAATTATAGGAATGAGAGATGATAGGGAGATGGGGGAATAGAAAGATGTGAATGGGGGATGTGGGAGACAAAAGGAATAGAAGGGTAGGAGTCAGGAAAATAAAACTGGAAGGTTCAATATTCCCTCAGATTTCTGAAAGAATGTGTGCAAAATGTTGTGTGTGAAAGTCAATTTCAAATTTGTGCACTATGAGCCAGTGTAAACCAAATATCATCAGGATTTCTTGCCCACAGTGCTCACGACCTCTGTGATCCCCCAGACAGCAATAAATATGGTGGCAAGTGCTGTCATCGTGTAAACATTTGCAAGAACAAAGAAACAGGAAGATGAGAAGTTCACTTGCTGCCAGTATTTGCATCTGTCAAGGATGCAGAGAATTCAGTCTCAATACTTTAATGAGATGGATTTTGGGGAACGGAGGGAGGTGGATTTTTCTTGGTTTACCAGCTTGCCCATGGCTCCTTCAGCTCCTTCCAACTGGCTGGAAACAGGGCCTCTACCACCATGAGTTTCAATCTGCAGCTACTCAGGGTTCCCCGCTTCTCCTCCTCACCCTCAGTTTTAACATTCCCTCTTTGTGGCCCAGGGATGACAATGACAATCCACCCCTCCCTCCAGAAGACAATACAGGTATGCCCTCAATCTGGCATTGCTAATGTACAATAGCCAGGATTCCCTCACCCTTGAGGGCGACAAGTGGGTATATAGGCACAATTTTTAAAAACATTTTTAATATGAGAATGGGTTCATGTGGCTTTGTTCTTTTACATTTTGTTTCCCAAGACTTGATATAGTGATGAATATCATGCAGGTTCACATCATCTGCTATGCATGTCCAATCCCTTTGATTAGCTGTTACCAATCACTAGGGGTGTGCATTTGTTTGCAACGTATTGGTAATCCGCAATGTATATGCTGTATTCGTTGTATTCATGGGGGTCGCGAAACATATCGCAATCCCCCACGAATACAATGTATCACTAATGAATAAACCCCCACCCTCTGACAACCCCCCCCCCCAAGACTTGCCCAAAGGCCCTGGTGGTCAAGCGGGGGTCCTGGAGCGATCTCCTGCACTCGGGCCGTCGGCTGCCGGTATTCAAAATGGCGCCGATAGCCTTTGCCCTTACTATGTCACAGGGGCTACCGGTGACATTGGTCGGCCCCTGTCACATGGTAGGAGCACAAGATGGCGCCGGCCGTTCATTGCTCCTCCATGTGACAGGGGCCAACCAATGGCACCGGTAGCCCCTGAGACATAGTAAGGGCAAACACTATCGGCGCCATTTTGAATACCAGCAGCCGACAGCCCGAATGCAGGAGATCACTCCAGGACCCCCGCTGGACCACCAGGGCCTTTTGGCAAGTCTTGGGGGGGTCAGGAGGGTGGGGGGGTTGTGGTTAATTAAATTTAAAGGGTTGGGATGGGGAGTTTTTTGGGAAACGAATACATATGTAACTAATGAATGGATCGGGGTCCCTCGAGAACGGATGCAACGGATTTGGGTCCCGACGAATACAAATACCGAATGGGACAAATCCGTCTCTGCTTCACATCCCTACCAATCACTTTAATCTATGATATGCGTTACAAGTGAAATCTTTACTCGGTCAGCTCACACAATGTTGAAAAACATAAATTGCATAATTTTTTTATAGTTTTGCATAAAAGTTTGAGATGATAAATTATTCTTATTTTATTTATTCATAAAATTTTCTATCCCGCCCAATTATCAAAACTCTTATAACCCTACAGCTTCCAAATTCTCACTGGAAGTGTTTTCCAAAGAACTGGGGCTACCCAAGAGAGCGCTCTATTCCTGGTCTCTTGGAGTTTAGACAAATGATGTAACAAAAATTAATCTCTCATTACATCAACATACATAAATTTCATGAGAGAGACAATGTAATGAAAAATAATACAAAAATACTAACAATATTACAAATGTTTATTACAACAAAAATGTAGTGGTGCTCAAAAAATATACAATATTCAAGAATACAGCAATGCTTACATCATTTAAACAGTACAATATTCAAAAAATGTATCACTTATTCGATATCATGAGCATTCATAACAATATCCAAAATATTGAAATCCAATGTCATAAACATTCATAATGCTTAGTAACTCACACTACACCAATACATTCATACTTAAAAGCAATCCATTCTTACTCCCCTTCTTACACATTCACACATACATACATACTAAATACCCACTCATACCTAATGTAAAAATATAAAACATGGTACCAACAGAAATGTAACTCCCAATTGTCAATTCTTCTGGTAAAGTTTTAATGCATTATCACTATCCAATCTAGTATATGTGCTACAAAGGCACAAGCCTCACTATAAAAAACTAAAGGCCTCCCAGCTTGATGTATTGGCAAGTGTGTATCCGACTGAATATTCTCACAAATGTATTCACAACCACATCCACTGTGGTTATATACACAACCGCCTTCAAATTCCAGATGTATCCGTGGCCAAATTCACTAATGTTATATTCACAAATGCATCCACATCAATTAAGGGACCCTCGTTTTGCCCCACCGGGCTACTTCAGGGAAATAAAGTAACTCTAAGACGCATTGGAAATGTGCAAAAAGCAAATTCATCAGCAGTATATGCGGGTGCATATTATCCAGACTACAAGTAACCCTTCAAATGTCAAAACAGCACCAGCGAGCTCCTCAAGCAATATGAAACACACCACTGAATGATGTGCTGGTGAGGGTTCCCTCTCCCTACCAGCAAAGGACCCTGTGCCACTGGATGACACGCTGGTGGGGTTCCCACTTCAGGCCAGCAAAAGACTCCATAGATGGGTTTTGGATGATGTCCTGGCAGGGTTCCCACTCCCTGTCAGCAAGAAGACAACCTGCAGATGTCGTTGGCTGAACTACTTGGCTCCTGCTCACAGGAAGATAACCTGGCGGTTGATCTTATTTTGGCATGGCAGAGGGCGAGGCCATGTGTATGAGAGAGAGAGCCAGCCTGCCTGTGTGTGGGAGAGACAGCTTGCTTGTGTGTTTGTGTGTGAGGAGAAGAAGTAGCTTGTGTGTGTGTGTGGGGGGGGGGAGGCAGTTTGTGTCTGTGTAAATGAGCGAGGCAGCTTGTGTTTGTGTGTAGGTGAGGAGCAGCTTGTGTGTGTGTGTGTGTGTGTGTGTGTGTGTGTGAGGAGCAGCTTGCTTGTATGTGGAAGGAGAGGCAGCATGCTTGTGTGTGTGAGGAGCAGCTTGCTTGTGTGTGCGCGTGTGTGAGAAGCAGCTTGCTTATATGTGGGGGAGAGGCAGCATGCTTGTGTGTATGTGAGGAGCAGCTTGCTTATATGTGGGGGAGAGGCAGCATGCTTGTGAATATGTGAGGAGCAGCTTGCTTGTATGTATACAAGAAGCAGCTTTCTTATGTGTGTGTATGAAAGAGAGAGGCAGCTTTCTTGTGTGCGGGAGAGCCTGTATATGTATGAGAGCAGACATTAGCCATTATTTGAGTGGCAGCTACAAGCTTTCTAAAATTATTTGCTTATTTATATCTGGGCTAAGTATATTTCTTGTCTGGTTTTTGTAATATTTTGTGCCTTGTTTGGGGGGGGGGGGTGTATTTTTCTTGTGAAGTAAAGTATATATTGGGGCTGAAAAAGAAACAAAAAGGTTACATAAGCTTTAACAGTGTGTCTAGGGGGAGGGGCTCTTTGTAGATTTCATTAGCCTAGAGACCAGCATTTGGCAGAAGACATTAGCCATTGTTTGCAGTTCTTCCTGTGGAAGGCAGCTACAAGGTATCTGGAAAAAAAATGTTCCCTGAAAGTAATCTCACCTGTTTATTTCTCCTAGAGAATTAGCTTCCATTATTTCATCTCCCACTACATAGTAGTTTCTTACAGCTCATAGTAACTTAAACTGTCATGTTGCTTGTAAAAATTGGTTTTCATATTCTACCTATTAATCTTTACTGGCCAACGCTAATACTTTTAATTTCTTTTTCAAATACCTATTAAAAATCTTTGCTAGAGTCTACATTTTAACTTACCTTATCTATATGATTTTAAAGAATTAGTGATAATTTAACTAAATGTCTTTCATTCAATGCAAAAATTGTGGTGCTTATGTCCTAAGGCCTATCATTTGGAGAATCAAAAGTTGTCCCTTTTGCCTTCAGCTGTCTGCAATTAAAATGGAGCTGATTCATCTAAGGGAGGAATTGTCCAGGTTTCAATTAACCTCCCCTTCCTTGAACCATCCAGTATCTCTCGCCCATCTCCCACAGAGGTTTCAGAAACCCAAGAAAAATTGGTTTACAGTGGGCTATTGTACAACAAGACATGGGACAAACAGACACCCACCTTCCCCAACTTTACAGCACCCTATGCATCAACCCCCACTTTCGCAGAGATGTCAGACATCCAGGATTCAAAAACCCAGGAACAACTGGATAACAGTGAGCTCTGACAGAATAAGCCACTCATTCTCCCCACTGTTACCCCTACATAATGCTTTTTCTGCATTGAGAATGAAGAAACCTCAGCAATAGATTTGAATCGATTTGTAAAAGTGAAGTTACCCAATGCACACAGAAGCCCTTCAACAGAATCAAATATCGTAAAAGCTGCTTGTGCTGGGAGATTCAGTCATCAGAGGAACCAATTTGGGAGCACATTTTGATTGGTGACTCAACAGTTAACTGCCTTCCAGGATCCTCAGCTAGAAGAAATGCAAACCAGATAGTCCAAGTCATTGAAGAAGAAAGTAGGAACTTTGATATCAGTGTTATATCATCCAGAGACCAATGACCTCAATAGAAATGGTATCAATGAAGTACAAAAAGATTTCCAAAATCTAGGAAAGATAAAGCACAGGGCAAAGAATTCCTGTTAAGGAAAGGGAAATGAGAAACTATGCCATATAGATAATTTCAATTCCTGGCACAAAACCTGGTGTACAGAAAGTGGTTTTGGATACATTGGAGGCTGGGGTCGTGTATGGAGCAGTAAAAGGCTATATGGGAAGGATGGCCTACATTTGTCTGTAGCAGGAAGGAGGATGCTAAGTTAGAAATTCATATCATATATTAGCAGACATTTAAAGAATGGGGGTGGCAAGAGATGGCCAATTAAACTGAAATATCATCCCCCCCCCCCTCCCAGCAATACAGAAAATGGGAGGAGAAAATAAAATCAATCAGCTCAAAAAAACTGAAAAAGTGTCTAAGAAGAGCGAGGGAGAAAAATTGGAAAACTATGACTACAAATGCTTGTAGTTTGGGCAATAAATTCCCAGACTTGCAGGCCCTAAAGGTGGAGGCAGATGGACATTGCTGCTATTATAGAGACATGGTTCACAGATTCTCATGATTGGGATACGGCCATACCAGGCTACAACTTGTTAAGGAAGAACAAAGAGGACAGAAAAGGGGGAGGAGCAGCTCTTTATGTCAAAAACAATAACCAAGCAACTGAACTGCAAAGAATGTGGGATAAAGAAGCAGCATTATGGACCGTTCTAAAAAATGATGGTGGTGCAGAGATTTGGTTGAAGACATCCAAAAGGTGGGAAAGAAAGGAGAAGTGTTGATTGTTGAAGATATTAATCTGCTGGACATAGACTGGAGAATCCCTTCTGCGGAATCTACCAGAAGCAGAGAGATAGTGGATGCCCTGCAAGGGCTCTGTTCAAACAAAGGGTAATGGAACCCATGAGGTAGGGAGTTATATTTGACCTAGTGCTCACTAATGGGGATGTCTCTAATGTCCAGGTGGGTGCCCACCTCAGCACCGTGATTATCAAACATATGTATGATCATTCATCAAAGTGCGTTATAGTGTTAACTCATGCGAAAAGTATAGTATCATGTGGCATGAATGCAAATTTTTTAGGTGGGTGGGATAAGGGGAGGAGTTTGGGTGGGTTTTAGTTAAGTTAGGGGCCATATTGCGCCAGTGTTCACTAAAGAAGACCCCTGGAGAAGGACTGTCACTAGTTAACAAGACTGTGGATGGGGTGGAGTAGATGAAACTCTGTTTACAGAAGAGAATGAATGGGAAGAGCTAGAAAAACTGAAAGTGAACAATGCCATGGGGGTCGGATGAAATACATCCCAAGATACTGAGGGAGCTCAGAGATGTGCTGGCAGGTCCATTGAAGGACCTGTTCAATAGATCCCTGGAAATGGGAGTGGTGCCACTAGATTGGATAAGAGCGGTGGTGGTCCCACTTCACAAGAGTAAGAGCAGAAAAGAGGCTGGAAACTACAGGCCAGTTAACCTCACCTCGGGGGTGGGAAAATTAATGGAGACTCTATTGAAGGAAAGGATAGTGAACTATCGACAATCTGGTGGGTTGCACGACCCAAGGCAGCATGGATTCACCAGGGTAAGCTCCTATCAGAGAAATCTGATTTATTTTTTTGATTGGGTGACTAGAGAATTGGATCAGGGAAGAGCGCTCAATTTCATTTACTTGGATTTTAGGAAAGCTTTTGATGCGGTCCCACCCTAAAGTCTCGTGAACAAAATGAGAAGCTTGGGAGTGGGTTCCAAGGTAGTAGCATGGACTGCAAACTGGTTGACTGACAGGAGTCAGCGCGTAATGGTAAATGGAACCTACTCTGAAGAAAGAACTGTGTTAAGTAGGGATGTGAATCGTGTCCTCGATCGTCTTAACGATCGATTTCGGCTGGGAGGGGGAGGGAATCGTATTGTTGCCGTTTGGGGGGGTAAAATATCGTGAAAAATCGTTAAAAATCGTGAAAAATCGAAAAATCAAAAAACCGGCACATTAAAACCCCCTAAAACCCACCCCCGACCCTTTAAATTAAATCCCCCACCCTCCCGAACCCCCCCCAAATAACTTAAATAACCTGCGGGTCCAGCGGCGGTCCGGAACGGCAGCGGTCCGGAACGGGCTCCTGCTCTGAATCTTGTCGTCTTCAGCCGGCGCCATTTTCCAAAATGGCGCCGAAAAATGGCGGCGGCCATAGACGAAAAAGATTGGACGGCAGGAGGTCCTTCCGGACCCCCGCTGGACTTTTGGCAAGTCTCGTGGGGGTCAGGAGGCCCCCCACAAGCTGGCCAAAAGTTCCTGGAGGTCCAGCGGGGGTCAGGGAGCGATTTCCCGCCGCGAATCGTTTTCGTACGGAAAATGGCGCCGGCAGGAGATCGACTGCAGGAGGTCGTTCAGCGAGGCGCCGGAACCCTCGCTGAACGACCTCCTGCAGTCGATCTCCTGCCGGCGCCATTTTCCGTACGAAAACGATTCGCGGCGGGAAATCGCTCCCTGACCCCCGCTGGACCTCCAGGAACTTTTGGCCAGCTTGTGGGGGGCCTCCTGACCCTGCTGTGCGAACAAAAGTACGCGCTTGCGCAAGTATTTAAAATCTGCCCCTGAGGTAACAGAGTAATTTGCTGGTGTGGCAGTTGCCACCCTTAACAATTAAGCCTTAATATTGTTATTGCAACTCCATCATTACTCTCTGCTTCAATGGCAGTGAGAAAAGGGGACTTGAATTCAAACAGCATCTAAGGGCCCTGACTTTTACAAGTCTGGTAAACTGCTAAGCATGGGGATAACCTGCACAGTGCAGCAGATACTGGTGTACGGTGTGTGTGTGTGTGTATCTTCTACCCCCAATCCACAGCAATCTTAGGGGACTGGAAATCAAAAGATCCCAGAATTGGAGTGGAGAATTTTTTTTTTATGTAGTTCTACTTGTAGGATGTTATTTGATATTTCTGTTGCAAATATTTTATTGGGTTTTTTAAAACTTAAAAACCAATTTCTTTGTGTTTAATTGGTGGATGATGATCTGTTCATCAGCTGTTTTTCAAATATTTCTTTTTTTATAGTTTTACTAAACAGGATTTGTGTAGATTTTTTTGTAATATATTGTGCATCACTTAGAAAAAATTTTTTATCAGAAGGCTATTAACATGATTTTTAAATTAAAAAAAATTATGATTGGTGTGTTATATTTCTTGATTTTATTGGTGGGTTTTTTTTAAGTTGGTTATTTTGTTTTTCCATTGTTACACTGTAGGGATGTGAATCGTTTTTTGACGATTTAAAAAATTGTCCGATATTTTTTAAATCGTCAAAAATCATTAGAGTGCGCGATACAATATAAATTTTCCCGATTTATCATGAAAAATCGTTACTCCCGTTAGTGTCCACTAACGGGAGTTATTTGGGGGGAGGGCGGGAAAACCGGCACACCAAAACAACCCCTAAACCCACCCCGACCCTATAAAACTAATCCCTTACCTTCCCCCACCCTCCTGAACCCCCCCAAAACTTTTTACGAGTGCCTGGTGGTCCAGTGGGGGCGCGGGGACCGATCTCCCGCTCTCGGGCCATCGGTGCCATTTTGGCTGCCACTCAAAAATGGCGCCGATGGCCCGATAAAAAAAAAAAACCCCACCCGACCCTTTAAAAATGACCCCTTAGCTTCCCCCACCCTCCCGATCCCCCCAAAACATTTTAAAATTACCTGGTGGTCCAGTGATGGTCCCGGGAGCGATCTCCCATTCTCGGGCCGTCAGCTGCCACTCAAAGATGGCGCCAATGGCCCTTTGCCCTTACCATGTGACAGGGTATCTGCGCCATTGGCCGGCCCCTGTCACATGGTAGGAGCACTGGATGGCCGGCGCCATCTTTAAAGATAGCAGCGGCCATCTTTACGATGGCGGCGGCCATCTTTAAACTACAATGGCACGGATACCCTGTCACATGGTAAGGGCAAAGGGCCATCGGCACCATCTTTATGAGTGGCAGCCGACTGCCCGAGAACGGGAGATCGCTCCCGGGACCACCACTGGACCACCAGGTAATTTTAAAATGTTTAGGGGGGATCTGGAGGGTGGGGGAAGCTAAGGGGTCATTTTTAAAGGGTCAGGTGGGTTGTTTTTTTTATCGGGCCATCAGCGTCATTTTTGAGTGGCAGCCAAAATGGCACCGATGGCCCGAGAGCGGGAGATTGGTCCCCGCGCCCCCACTGGACCACCAGGTACTCGTAAAAAGTTTTTTGGGGGGGGGGGGGTTCGGGAGGGTGGGGGAAGGTAAGGGGTCAATTTTAAAGGGTCGGGCCTCACTAAAAAAAAATTAACGATGTGAATCGGAACCGATTCCGATTCACATCTCCACTGATCAGATTTTTTTCTCCCTCCAGCCGAAGACGATCGGGCACACGATTCACATATCCTATTACACTGCATACTGTCTGGCTTCTTGTGGTTTCCAGCTCAGTTTTTCTCTGTACATTTCTATTTTTACTTTACAGTGTTTGTATTCTGTATTTTGTGAGAATTCGTTGGTGTAACCAAGGTGAGGTATTCAGCTGGCATATTGTTTCTGTGTAGGGATCTAAAGCAGACTGACGTTTTATTTTCCTAATAGGTGTAGTGGCGTTTTAGGGCTTGGTGTAATATTTGCAGTGTTGCCTTTTCATAGATAGGGTTGTTATTGCTTGAGTGCAGGCATTTAGTGCTGTTTTGGTTTGGGAGTTTTACTAAACTGTAATTATTTAGTTTGCATACGACTTTCTGAGGGCCAAGCCTTCATCAACACTACAATAGATCTAATACCATATTGATTCAAAATGTCTGTTTTGCAGTGGTTTCTGATTGGCACATAGCAGTGCATTAAAAATAATATGCTAGTTGTTGGGATATTTTTATCTCAGAAAACTATGAATATCCTTTTTCATGTAAAATCAGTTATAAATGCATAACTTTTTAATTATATATGGTGAGGGCTGGGAGGAAGGAGGCACAAGGCAGTCAAATTCATCTAGGGCACCTAATCCTCTTGCATCATCCGTCATGCACAGGAGCAAATGCTGGGAGAACAGAGGTAGACTGTAGGGTTACTGGGAGTGTGTGGCAGGTTTGCCAGCTTCCTAGAAATATTATCACTGTCTGCCATTCCTCTGGGAACTCTAACGCCTGCTTTCCCCTCTTTTGTAGAATCGAAAGAACCTCCCCAGCCCTCTCGATGATTTGACTTGTGCTGTAATTTGGGAGGGTGGGAAGCACCATCTCTTCGCTCGCCTCAGGCAGCAAATTACCTTGAGTCGCCCCTGTCTTTGGCCGCCTGGCGGCCAAACTGTAGGAGTCCCACGCGGCCACTAGGAGATCCCAACATGCCCCGTGGCCAAAGTGAAAGAGGCCTGCGTGGCCACCGGGTGATCCCATTCTACCCAGCGGCCAAAGTGAAAGCAACCCCGCTGTTGCCGAAGGATCATACCAGGCTCGAAAGCCGGAGGCCCTGGGGATCTCGTCCCAACTGGAGGAGAGGGAGCATGTGTGTGTGTGTGCATGAGAGAAGAGGAGAAAGGAGGCAATGTGTGTGTGTGTGCTTGAGCCAGCTTGTGTGTGTGTATTTGTCTGTCTGTCTGAGAGATAAGGAGCCTGTGTGTGTATGTGTGTCTCCCTCTCTGAGAGGGAGCCAGTATGTGTGCGCTTGAGAAAGAGGGAGCCTGTGTGTGTGTGTGTGTGTGTGTGTGTGTGTGTGTGTGTGTGCTTGAGAGACAGGGAACCAGTGTGTGTGTGTTTCACAGAGAGGGAGCCAGGTTGAGTATATGCCTGAGAGAGGGAGCCGTATATGTTTTTGTGTGCCTATGAGAGAGGGAGCCCATGTGTGTGTGCCTGAATGGGAGCGATGCAGCATGCCTGTTCCTGAGAAAGGAGGAGGGAGCCAGTGTGCGTCTGTGTGCCTGAGAGAAAGGGATGCTGAGGGCTGGGAGGAAGGATGCACAATGCAGTAAAGGTCATCTAGAGCACCTAATCCTCTTGCATCATCTATCATACACAGGAGCAAATGTTGGGAGAACAGAGGTAGACTGTAGGGTTACTGGGAGTGTGTGTATGTGTGTGTGTGTGCCTGAAAGAAAGGGATCTATCGTGTGTGCGTGTGTTTGTGTGTGTGTCTAAAAGAGATGGAGCCAGCATTAAGGGTGTATCTGTAAGCCTGTGTGAGTTCTGAAACAGTGTCTGTGTATGTCTGTGTGAGCATGAGAACGAACATTAAGTACACGAGAGAGGAGAAAGCTTATCTATCTCTCTTCCTCTCCCACCAATCCATGACAATCTCAAGGTGACTGGAAGTCAAAGGTTCCCAGGTATGGAGAGAGAGTGAATTTTTTTATTCTTATTGATTTTAATTAATTGAGTATTATTTGATCTGAATGTTATGTAATATTTATTGGTATTTGGGAAATGAAAAAAAATGTATATGTTTTTAATTATTGGATGTTGTTCTGTTCATTGGTTATTTTGAAATAATTCTTTTTATTAGTATGGTTTTACCATTAAAATTGATGCTTTTGATTTCTTGATTTTATTGCTTGATAGTTTATGAGGACTGGTGATGTTTCTGTTTTTCCACTGGTGCACTTTGTATGTACTTGTTGCGATTTCCAGTTCAGTTTTTGCCTGCATGCTTTTTATGGTGTCTTTATTCTGTATTTAGTGAGGATCTGACTGGGTTCTGCATGTGTGACTGAGGTGAGGTATTTTGCTAGCTTGTAGTTTCTGTGTAGGAATCTATAGCAGCCTGGCTTTTTCTGTTTTCCTAATAGTATTGGTGTCTTAGGGCCTGGTGTAATATTTGCAGTGCTGCCTTTTCATAGGTAGGGTTGTTACTGTTTGAGTGCTGGCAGTTAATGTTTTGGAATGGGATTAAATGGTAATTTTATTTTAGTTTGCTTGTGGCTTTCTGAAGACCAAGCCCACACCCAATATACATTACAATAGTCCTAATACCTTATTGTTCCAAGTGTTTTTTTTTGGCTTTTATGCAGAGTTTTCAGGTTGACACCACAGCAGTGCGTGTAAATATACTATACATGTTGTGATATTTTTACTTCAAAAGACTGAGTGTCCTTGTTCATGTAAAATCTTGTATTATAAATGCATAATTTTAAATTGTGCATAGAGAGGGCTAAGTTGGGGCACAAAGCTGTAAGATTTACTTAGGATGGTTAATACCCTTGCACTGGCCCTGATTAGAAAAAGAATACAAATTAAACAAACAAAAAAAAAAAAATAGGATGCGGCGGCGTCAGCATGGGAATTATTTGCACAGGGCTGCAAAAAAGCCACACAATCACACAGCGCTCTGTGGTGATGTGCTGGAGGGGTTCCCATCCCTCCCTGCATGGTAGTGAGTGGGAGGGATGGGTTGAGAGACCAAGAGGGAAGGTATGGGGTAAGTGGCAAGGAGGGGTGAGTGCTGAGAGAAAGGAAAAGAGGGAGGGAGAAGGGGGAATGAGAAAGTGGAATAAGAAGAAGAGAGGGTATTTATTTATTTATTTTTATGTACCAACATTCGACCTGAGATATCACATCGGTTTACATTCAGGTACTGTAGGTATAGAAGGGTTTCGTGAGAGAGGAGAAAGTTTGTGTGTTCCCTGATCCCCCTCCATCTGTTCTACATTAATCCACGACAATCTCAGGTTGACTGAAAATCAAAAGTTCCCAGGTGTGACTTCAAAATGTTTTTGGCAGTGAAATGTGATTGTGTGGCTGTTAATGAGGTGATACCAGAATTTGAATTTTCTTTTGTATGATGTGTTGGTGTGGGCTGTCTCTTGGAGAATGCATCACTTTTGGGTACCTTAGCAGGGGTGGCAGAAGAGAGGGGGGGGGGGGGCATCTCATCCTATCCTATCCCTTGCCTCAGGCGTCAGATTACCATGAGCTGCATCAGTTACCAACAAATAAAGCTCTGCTTCTGCTTTGGCCTGCCATCAGTTTGAACTACCTCCCCCAGACTGACATCAGCACCATCAAAGCCTGGCTCAATGTCACACGTGTTAGCATGTCAAAGGAGACATTTTGAGCTTGGTCTTTATTGATGATATCAGGCTGGGGAGGCAGCTCAGAGAGTTGATCACATGGCAGCAGCAAATTTTCTGATGCACCACCAGCTTCAGCAGTCACCCTACGCCTCTGTTAGCCTCTGTTTCAATATGACATGGGAAAGGGAGCGAATGCTGATGTAACATCAAGCAAAACTATAACTTGTTTTTTTTTTCACATCCAGGATGTTCAAAACATAATCTGTCCTCGGCAGAAGCCATACTGTCGCTCATGCAATATTTTTGGGATCAAAAACTAAAGAAGGCAATTTTTAAAGTCATTTCCATGAGCAAAATAGCATTTTTGAATATGGGCTTTTTGAAAATTGCCCACCATGCATGTGAGTAAAATTATGTACCAAAATGTGTGTACTTTCACCTACATACAGCGGAGGCTTTCCCATGGATGGGATCAGGGTAAGGCAACAATGTGCATACTTTTGGATTCTCAAACCTATGAGCAATTTGGCTAGAAAAAGTACCTGAAGAAAGAGCAGGTGCTCCCTGTGGGCACATTTTCCTTTGGGGCAATAATCAAAGCAAAACTACCCTCATACTTTTTTCTTAATTACTGGCACAAATCCTGCAGAGGGGAGAGGGGGAACTATCTGTGGGGTTTGCACTAATATTGGCACAGCTTGATTACAGTTTCCATAATAGTCATAGGAAGGACCAAGCAAAAAAATAGTCATAGGAAGGACCAAGGAAAAAAAACCTTACCCACATAAATCTGTCATCTGGAACCTGCTGTCCCTCAGAACAGCATAGGACTCTCTACGTTGCTCCACAACCTGTGTAACATCTAGCTGCAATGAGAGAAGGCAGCCCTGGGGGTACATGTAGCTGGGGGAGGAAAAATAATACTACAGACTACATTTTCAACTCTACACACATCACTTTCCAAGAAAAATAAATAAATATCCACACCAAAACAGCTGCTGCAAACATCTGCACAGGCTGCTTCACACATTCGCAGTTTGATAATAGTGCATTGTCTGCAGGTAATTACCCCGGAACTTTATCCCAATGCAGATAGAATACAGTTATCCTATCTAGGGTACAAGTAAGTCTTTCTCAAGTTAAATACTTTATCCTATACTACTGTAGTTCTAGTTCTCAGATGTACAGGCTTGAACGTTCATGATCTGTTGCATGTGCACAGCGGTGTCATATTTATTTTTCAACTTCCTTTCACATTGGTCGATTTTACCTAAATGGAGGGCCCTGGTACCAGAAAACACCTTTGCTAGCAACACAATTTTCCAAGTAGCTAGACCTATCTCATATCCCCCATATCTATCTATAAGCACCCCTCAATCCTCTGCATAACCATATGTACAAGGATTTCCAAACATTAAATTCACTGCCCCAGTAAAACAGAATTCCAAAATTGTGAACACAACATATTCATACCAAATTCTCATATAACACCACATTGACAAATCATCACAACATGCACAGTAGCTTTGCAATAGGGCACACATCATCCACATGCTATTGAACACTTTTGACACCTGCAAGATACTTTAAATTCCACATTTCTGCAACAGGGAATGGCCATAGAAGCCCAAACCCTCCAATAAAATGTCACTTGTCCATAACAGGGTTCAGCCCTGTAACAAGCTGCCCCTTGAATGGGCTGGCAACAGCAGGAAGGATTCTTGCCACCACTGGTTGCTTTGGACTGCCCACCTAGCCTCCACCCATCTCTTCCTCACTGCCGCCTCAGGGGGCGAGGAGGGAAGACCCAGTCACATAAGAACCACTGAGCAGGATGAGACCAAGGTCCATGGAGCCCAGCATCCTGTTTCTGACAGTGGCTAGACTGGGTTACAAGTACCCAAATCATCTCAAAAAACTGGCGATGGTCATTTTCCGGACTTGGGTAGTAGTTAAAATAATGTAAAAAATAAAGACTTGGTAAAGTTTCTAAAGGCAAAGCAGAGTTGCTTACCTGTAACAGATGCTCTTCCAGGACAGCAGGATGTAGTCCTCACATATGGGTGACATCATCAGACAGAGCCCTGTCACGGAATACTTTTGTCAAAGTTTCTAGAACTTTGACTGGCACATTGAGCATGCTCAGCATGCCATAATCCCTGTGGCCACAGGGGACTCCCTTCAGTCTCGTTTGTAGCAAAAGGTGCGAGCGAAAAATAAAATAATAAAACTGTTTCAGACCCTTCTCCGCGGGGTGGCGGGTGGGTTTCATGAGGACTACATCCTGCTGTCCTGGGAGAACACCTGTTACAGGTAAGCAACTCTACTTTCCACCAGGACAAGCAGGATGGTAGTCCTCACATATGGGTGATTAGCAAGCTACAGGTTGACTCATATTTGTTTGGACCAACAGTGTACAACTTGTGCAACAGGCACAACAACTGGTGTACTGTTGGTAAAAATGAGGCAGCCTGAAAATCACAGAAGGTGGACGTGGAAGGAGTTGGGATTATACTGGAAATAAGTTTTTCAAGACGGATTGGCCAAAGGCAGAGTCTTGACATCCTTCCTTGCCAGGCAGTAATGTGCTGCAAAGGTGTGGAGAGAGCTCCATTTTGCAGCTTTACAGATCTCAGCAATCGGTACTGAAGAATAGTGTGCTACTGACGTTGCCATGGCTCTTACGGAGTGTGCCTTCACTCGTCCCTGAAGGGGAAAACCTGCTTTCTCATAGCAGAATTCGATACAGTTTACTAGCCAGTTGGAGAGAGTTTGTTTGCCCACTGCAACTCCCGGTTTGTTTTTATCGAAAGAAACAAAGAGTTGGGTAGATTTCCTATGGACTGCAGTGCGGTCTAGGTAAAATGCAAGTGCACGTTTATAATCCAAGGTGTGTATAACTCTCTCGCCCTGGTGAGAGTGAGGCCTTTTGAAAAAGGTGGGCAAGAATATAGACTGATTTAGGTGAAAGTCGGTTACCACCTTGGGAAGGAATTTAGGGTGAGTACGGAGGACCACTTGGTCATGGAAGAACCTTGTATAGGGTGAGTATATGACAAGAGCTTGTAACTCACTGACCCTTCAAGCAGATGTAATGGCTACTAGGAAAAGAACTTTCCATGTAAGAATTTTAACATCACAGGAGTGCAAAGACTCAAACGGGGAACGCATGAGTCTTGCAAGTACTACGTTTAGGTCCCATTCGGTAACTGGTGGTCTTAGAGGGGGCTTAAGTTGTAGTAGGCCCCTCATAAACTGTCTCACAAGGGGTTGCACTTATCGGGGCATCCCCTACTCCCTTGTGGTATGGCTGAGATGGCACTGAGGTGTACCCGTACCGAGGAAGTCTGGAGACCAGAGTGAAAGGTGCCAGAGATAGTCTAATAGAGATGGAGTGGGGCAGGAATAGGGGTCGATACCTTTTTGCGTGCACCACACGTTAAATCTGTTCCACTTGGAAAGATAAGATTTCCGTGTGGAAGGCTTTCTTGAAGCTACAAGCACTTGAGAAACCTTAGTTGAAAGATTGAGCAGTTGTAGGATCAGGCTTTCAACATCCAAGCTGTGTGGGATAGGGTCTGAAGGTTCGGGTGGCATATCATGCTGTGGTTTTGAGTTATGAAATTGGGCGCTGTGCCCAGGTGAATGGGTTCTCGGATGGAGAGGTCGAGAAGCATGGGAAACCATACTTGTCGAGGCCAGTATGGGACTATGAGTATCACTGATCCCTTGTTGTAGCTTCATGAGAGTTTTGGCTATTAGTGGTGTCAGAGGATACGCATATAGGAGGCCTGTATTCCAGGGGCAAGTGAAGGCGTCCATGGCTAACATGTTTTGTTGCCTGTGCAGGGAGCAAAATCTGTCCACTTTGTGATTCAGTTCGGATGCAAAGAGGTCAATGGTTGGTTGACCCCAGCGTTGGAAGATTTTGCTCGCTACACAGGGATCCAGAGACCACTCGTGGGAATGGAATTATCGACTGAGGCGATCTGCTACTACGTTCTGTATGCCTGCCAGATAAGTGGCCCGGAGATGCATGGAGTGTGCAAGGGCCCAGGCCCAGATCTGCGCAGCTTCTTGGCAGAGCAGATAGCCTGTTTCTCCCTGTGTTCAAGTATCACATTGCAACTGTGTTGTCTGTCTGTATGAGAACAGTCTTGTGTGAAAGGCAGTCCTTGAATGCAGATAGAGATTAACGTAAGGCTTGAAGCTCTAGGAAGTTGATTTGATACCTTGCCTCGAGTTGTGTCCAAGTACCTTGAGTTTGAAGGTTTTTCACATGAGCTCCCCAACCCAAGTTGGATGCGTCCATGGTTAAGGTCACTTAAGGAACTGGTTGCTGGAAGTGTAGACCTATCAGCAAGTTGGTTCTGTTTGTCCACCAGATAAGTGACAGATGCAGCTGGTTGGTTACATGGACCAGGGATGAAAGAGGTTAAGTGGCTTGAAGCCAGTGAGATTTCAAAGTCCATTGAGTTATTCTCATGGCTAGCCTGGCCATAGGAGTGACATGGACCATGGAAGCCATGTGGCCCAGCAACATGAGGAATTGATGGGCTGAGGCTGTTTTGTTAGTGCGCAGAGATGTAGCCAGTTGGAGCGTATGTTGCACGATTGTTAGCCAGGAAGGCCTTTGCGACTGTGGTGTCCAAATCTGCTCCAATGAAAGTAAGGAGGTGAGATGGATTCAAGTGGGATTTCTAGTAATAGATCAGAAATCCTGGTGAGTGTAGAAGATTCATAGTGAGCTTTAGAGAGTTGAGAGCTCCTTGCTTGGATCGACTCTTTATTAGCCAGTCGTCCAGGTAAAGGAAACACATGGACGGTGCTTCTGCGTAGATGTGCGGCAGCCACTGCTAGGCATTTTCTGAACACTTGAAGTGCTGAGGTCAAATCGAATGGCAGAACTCGGTATTGAAAATGTCTGTGACACACTATGAAGCGCAGGTATTTGCGGTGATGTGGGGTTATAGCAATATGTGTGTAGGCATCCTGAAGGTCCAGAGAACAGAGCCAATATCCTTGCTGTAATAGGGGAAGCATGGTACCAAGAGACACCATCCTGAATTTTTCTTTTTGAAGGAATTTGTTGAGATTGCACAGGTCTAGGATGGGGCAGAGACCGCCTGATTTTTTTGGAATCAGAAAATAACATGAGTGGAACCCTCTGCCCCTCTGTATCAGGGAGACGGTTTCTACAGCCCTGGTTCACAGAAGGGTGGAAAGTTCTGATTCTAGAAGCAATGTGTGGTCTTTTCGGGCCCACAGTGGATTGGGTGGAGAGTCCGGGGAAGTTTAAATGGTATCCCTGGGCTATAATGGATATTTATTTATTTATTTATTTTATTTAAGAGTTTTTATATACTGTCATTAAGTTATTCACCATCATAACGGTTTACAATAGGGCACCAATATAAAAAATATGGGTCGTACATTACATAGGTGGTGCCATTAGTATTCGGTAACAATAAGGTGTTTATTTGGGGATTGAGTGTTGCATAGCAATGTGTCCTGAAGGTTGCCTACAGTTAAAAAGGTTGAAATAATTCAGTAAGGATCATTAAATTAGGTATTCGAGCTTTATGCCGCATATCTTTGCTTAGTTTCCTGCATCAGTTTTCTTTCTTGAAGGCTTGTATGTAAAGCCAGGTTTTGAGATGCGTTTTGAAAAGTTTATGATTGCTCTGGAGTCTAAGGTCAAGGGGCATGGAGTTCCATAATATGGGACCGGCTAGAGCCAGAGCTCGTTCCCTCACTTGGGTAAGTCTTGCGGTTTTCACAGAAGGATCTGTTGTTATAAGGTGCCAATTGTGTTGGAAGTGGCACAATCAGTCTCCAACAGGTATTTCTGGGGTTGGGTTCATTGAGGAGTGGCCGCTGTTCTCTGGAAACGCATCAAAATCTGGAGGCTGGACCAGCTTGTGGGGCTGGTTGTGTTCTGGGTGCTTTGGGCTGGCGTATATGTCTTCTTTGAGGGGCTCTGGCTGATATCGCTCGAGATGCAGGAGGACAGTATTTGTTCGCGGACACTCTGGGCACTTTCTGAACCCGGTCGCCATGCCGAAAAATAGAACGTGAAACGGTCGGTGACCTACGGGAACCGAATGGTAAGGCGGCAGGAACCGACCGGAGACACGGGAAAAGTACTCACCAAGCATCGGAGGGAACGGAGCACAATGGGAGATCCCTGTTAGAGAACTTTTAAAGAAGTAAACCAAGTTTTTCTGTGAGGAAAAAAGGTGAGAGAAATCTCACAGAGCTCCTAACCTGCGAGGCAAACTGCAGCATGGAAAAAAAAGAGACTGAAGGGAGACCCCTGTGGCCACAGGGATTATAGCATGCTGGGCATGCTCAGTGTGTCAGTCAAAGTTCTAGAAACTTTGACAAAAGTATTCCGTGATAGGGCTCCGTCTGATGAAGTCACCCATATGTGAGGACTACATCCTGCTGCCCTGGGAGAACACCTGTTACAGGTAAGCAACTCTGCTTTATGGCATGCTGGAAATGCTCAGTGTGCCATTCAAAGTTCTAGAAACTTTGACAAAAGTATTCCGTGACAGGGCTCCGTCTGATGACGTCACCCATATGTGAGGACTACCATCCTGCTTGTCCTGGAAAATATGTCATACAGTATACAAAGTATTTTATTTTAGTTTGGATTTTTTTTCAATATAATTTTGAGACAGGAAATACAGCATCCTCAAACCCTTTTACTCCTGCTCTGTACAGAAAAATGGCACATGTCTGCCCCATACAGGCTGCTCAGCATATTCATAGCATTAACTTGATACATAAAGAAAAATTGTTATTTATAATCAGCAAACTAGGTTCAGTATGCTGTCGCAGCATTCTAGCATGAATCCCTGTTGGCAATATCAATCAAAATATAAAACATTAGTCCATTTCTTCATCTGGCCAACCAAATGTATTTCTGTAGTACTGAAATTTGATGCTGTAATTGTATTTTTATAGCATTATGTGACAGAACAATGAAACAATTACTTTTATTGTCAAAATAGTGGCCCAAGTAGTTGTACTGCAAATGTTTTACTACTAGTGTGACGTACTTCAATAAAAATCCAATTCTGGTAATAGTCATGATAAATTAGCATTTATTTATAGGAAATAAATTTATCTCATGTTTCTCAAAGTATGGGTGAATATTAAATACCATATTTTCTTGAAGATATGAGAATCATTTTCTTGATATGAGCATTCTTGTGAATACTGCCATCATAATATATTTGTATATATTTCATGACAGACAACATGCGTGACCAAAACTAAAACTAAAAAGTAAAAAAAGAAAGTGTCCACAGGCATATCCCCTTTTAGGACACATATTTTCTTGTAATGAGAAATGTCACAGCCTCTGTATATGCTGCATCACTGGACACATGCTCTAAGTTGGTTTGACAGATATGGTAGGTAATTTTCAAAGGAATTATGTTCTAAATGTAACATGTAATGTAACATACTATCATTGCAATTTTCAAAAGCCATTTATGCGTAAAGGGCCGGATTTTAAAAGCTTTACGCGCTCCGGGCCTATTTTAAAGAGGCCCAGCGATGCGCGTAAAGCCCTGGGACGCATCTGTCCTGGGGTTTTACTAAAGGGGCGGTCTGGGGGCGGGGCAGGGTGGGGCCAGAGGCCTCTGACACAGCGTCCATTTGCCGCTGTGTCGGAGGATCGCGTGCCGGCAGGCTGCCGGCACGCGTAACCTGCACTGCCTCCAGGCAGGCGCAAAAGGTGAGATAAGAAATTGGGGGGGGGGGTTTAGAATAGGGCTATGGGGGGGGGGAAGGTTGGGGGAAAGGTTAGGGGAAGGGGTGGGAAGGTATGAATGGAAAATACTATAGTTTTACACATGTAAATGCTTTTTAAAATCAGGCCCTAAGACTAAAATAAGCCATTTACAATGTTTTGTTTCTATTCATTGTCCTGGTTTGATCTTTTTTTCTCCAGAGTTTATATAAGAGGAAATTAATAATGTGCAGATATCTAATGCTGGTTAAGTCTAGGAGTTTTGGCAGCTAGCTGTCACTAATTCCATCCTGAGTCACCTGACATTGCCAATAAAGGCACTGGGTTAGCAGTGACCAAACTCAAAAACAGAACAAGATTTTACTGGAGAAGATCTCATGGCCTTAAGCTTATTTGAATTTCATAATAGCTGGCAATAAACAGGTCAACTGCAGAAAGAATCAAGTCCTGCTTGTCCCTGTTAGCTGTGAGGGGTGTTGCTATAGTTCAGATTAATCTCCTCCAGATAATTTAAAAACAAGGGCATTTCATATGTCAATCAGATTGAGCCAAAGGTTTCCAGCTTAGGTTGGTGGGGTTCAGATTTACATTCAAGCTAGCAATCCTATCTGTAGTGATGATAAATTAATATGGTTACAGCCCCAAGGGGAGTATTTAAAATCCATGCCAGTTTAGCAGCAATGTTATCCTGTAACTAATGTTTTCAGGAGCCCCAGGAATTTTAATCCTTAGTTTGGCACTAGTTCATTTCTGTTCAAGTACAGCATCCATCCTACACCACTGTCCAAGAAAAATGGACAAATTGCCAACAGTTATTTCAGCACTATCCCATGCATAGTCCATTCCCAAAATGTAACCTTCCACATAGTCCTCAGCGTGAAAGTAAGCATGCATCACATGGTTTCTGGATTGTTTTAACATTAGTGTATAAATTTAGCAGTAGTTCTTTTCTCAGTGATAGTATAGAAATTAGATTAGAAAATACTAGACTCACTATTTTTCAATACCGGGCTCCACTTTTATAGATCTCTCTTCCTTTGGATTTAAGACTAGAAAAGAAGTGCATTAGATTTAGGAAGCTATCTAAAGGCTGGCTATTAGGGCAAGTTTTTAAAATGATGTTTCTTGAATTGTTTGATGCTATTTAATTTATTGCTTCAAGAATTGCTTTTTTTTTAATACTAAATCTCTTAGTCAATGTAGAGGTTTTCAGTTCTTTTATTGTTTTTAGGATATATGCTGTATTTCATAAGATAGTTATTTTATGATTATTTATGTTTTTTGTATAATTTTTAATTATACAGAAAAGCTGTATATTCAATAAATTTATATTTTACATTTTTATATATGTAAAAAATTCATGGTTTGTTGGCTTTAAAAACTGACTTATGTCCAAAACTAGCACATGAAGCAATGGATAGGCTCTTTATTCAAGTAGCCTTCTAAGATGATAAACACATTATCCGATGTTTATTTGATTGGTTAAATAAAACATCCATTAAACTGAGCAGATGTTGCCTTAAAGTCACTGAGCAGCCAAACAGATTTAAGTTTTTCAAAATTACTTATTGAGAGAAAGGGTCCCCCACTGAGGAAGAGGATTTAAACTAGTAATGTTTTTGCTGATGAACACCTATTTTTCTGAAATTTTAGTACAAACTAAGTGCACTTTACTTAGAAAGGGTTTCTGATCCCATGGACACATTTCTCAATCCATAATTTGATTTATGTTAGCCTCAGCCCTTTTTGTCATTTACAGAGCTGGTGAAGAATCATAATATATCTCAGTACATACAACAGCCGCATGCGCCTTGGGGCCTGAGGTATTTCAGCACTCAAAGTTAAAGACTTAACTTTTTTTTTTTTTTAAATGACTGAGATAAATTTGCCAGATAACATCCTGTGTGAGTCACAGTGTGAAGCTGAGGTGGTTTTCACATCATTTGATGATTTCGCACTGTACACTTGCCTCACAAAGCAACAGCCGCAGAAACAGGAAAAAGGATCAAAAGGTGGCTTCCTTGTTTTACAGTAAATATGTGGGTTGTGTGTCTATTCGTGTAAGTGTAAGAAAGTACTTCAGGGTGGGAGAATTAAAGGATTTCAATACACTTCCTAGATGCAAAAGGCAATACAATTCTAGCTACTTATCTCATAACATATGCAATGAATGCTTGAAAATCCTCTCATGCTTGCTCAAACTGCCAGGTCCTATCGTTTACTTGGAGGCAGAAAGAAAAAAAACAAAGATCCATAATTTTGAAAAGACAGTGGTATGTTAAGAGAATAAACCAGCAAGTTGTATCTAATGGGGTTCCACATTTTTTCCTCTTGATAGCCACAACAGATAAAGTCTTGCAGACTGAACTGCGTGCATGGAAGTTCAAGGCTGAAATGAGTGCAGTTTCTTTACACTATGGCACTGTGAAAAATCAAGATCCATAGATATGAACTTTAATAACCATGGCACGAATGCTCAGTGGATGATGAACTCTGTGCTAAATCTCTGTACAGTAATTCAAACAGCTGAAACATGCTGCTGGCAGAGCCTGTGTTAATTAAAAACTAAGAATGCTGCACAAGCTATAAAGATAAACATCGTGGGATTAAGCACACCACTCATTCACCATTTTCAAAAAGGACATTCATACTGCACCTCTTATAAGCTTGGAATTTACTTAACTTTACATGGCAAGCACAAATCTTAATTTGTGCAAAAATAGTAGATAAGAGAAAATGGCATTTCAGGCATATTAACAAGCTATAAACATGCTACCATATCTCTCTGTGGTTTTCTAATGCCTTCTGCCCCACCAAGTGGACTACTGGTGTTATGGTGTTATTATTTATGTCATTTAAATTACTTTTTGGTATACATAAGGAAAATCAGTTGCTATGGCAGCATGAAATTTTCATATTTAGGTCAGGTCTTTTAACACTGTGGATTCCTCCTCAGCAGCCTACTTTCTAATATATTGAAACTATTTGTATCACCACTTTAAAAAATATATATAATTTTTTTAATAGCTAACAGAGCACAAGATGTCAGGAAGTTATGAGCTCACATCCTTTTCATTCATTACATCAGAGGTAGCCAACTCCTGGCCTCAAGAGTCACAAACAGATCTGATTTTCAGGATATCCCAAATGTATATGCATGAGTGAGATTTGTATTTGCCTCTATTATATACACATCTAACTCATGCATATTCATATGTCATGAGTTAGATGTGTATATAATAGAGCTATGCCCTCACTATGTCACTGAGACCGACCAATAGCAGCGATCGGTCTCAGTGACATAGTGAGGGCATAGGGCCGTCGGCTGCCAGTAAACAAAATGGCGCCAACGGCCCTATGCCCTCACTATGTCACTGAGACCGACCAATAGCAGCGGTCGGTCTCAGTGACATAGTGAGGGCATAGGGCCGTCGGCGCCATTTTGTTTACTGGCAGCCGACGGCCCACGCCCAGGAGATCATTCCCGGACCCCCGCTGGACCACCAGGGACGTTTGGCAGGTCTTGGGGGGGTCAGGAGGGTGGGGGGTTGCAGGAAATTAATTTGTCAGGTCTTGGGGGGGGGTTGTAGGAAATTAAGTCGGCAGGTCTTGGGGGAGTCGGGGGGGGGGGGTGTTTGTTAGATTTTTGTTTGGTTTTTTTTTTATATTCGCTCCATAAGACGCACATACATTTTCCCCCCACCTTTGGGGGAAAAAAAGTGCGTCTTATGGAGCGAAAAATACGGTATGTTTATGATTAGCTTTCATGAGTTATACTAACCTGATAAGGGACTATAGCTCTCGAAAACCAATCACAAATGTACTGTAACTCCAAGGAAAAAGTAGCACCTATATATCTAATTGGACTAATACAGCAACCACAGGGTCTGATTTTACAAAGTGTTTTACTTGAATAAGTGGGCTTTTGAAAATTGCTACAATATATGCCACTGAATTGTTCATAGGATTTACTCAAGTAAGGGCACTTTACTTGAGTAAATGACTTTTGAAAATTTCTATGATATTATGTTACATTTACACATGTAACACCATTGTTGTTGCACTGGAGGTGGACCCTTGGCCTGGTGCAGGATTGGTATGACCCTCCGGTCGGACCCGGAGAGCGCCTGCCACCAGGAGGCGGAGCACAGGAGGAGACAGAGGCTAGCTGAGCTTCGCCAATAGCAACCCGGGGTTCCCTCAGGTTGAGCCCTTGGTTACCCCGGGCCACCTGGTCTTAGGTGGGCCTCACAGGGTCTCCTAGAGAGAAAGTTCAAGGGAGTGCCCATCATGAACAAGAGTGCGCAGTCGACATGCAGGAAGCCAGAAGAGAATGTCCGAGTGTATAGTGAGGATCAAGATGAAAAAAAGAAAATAGATGCCTGTAGTCTAAAATCAATCCTTTATTGAAGTGGAGACACAAGGGTAGCCCGACTCTGGCCGAGTTTCGCCGTTTCAAAACGGCTGCCTCAGGGGCTAAAAACATAAATAAAAACTTTAAGAATAGGAATAAAGATATTAAAAGTGACATCACAAATAATTGAATAATTAATTGCAATAAAGCAACCACATTTGGTAAATCAACAGCTTGAGATAAAAAAGTTCATGGTGACATATAGAGGGTATATGTACTGAAAAGACTAGTGTATTATTAAAAAAACTTAATGAATTTTAAATAAACCTGATGAATTTATACAATCAAGAAGATTGATGTAAGGTAATACTGAAGTCTTACCAATATTCTGGATTTTGTTTAGTTTTTTACCTAACCGTGAGGCATTGTATAAATTCATCAGGTTTATTTAAAATTCATTAAGTTTTTTTAATAATACACTAGTCTTTTTAGTACATATACCCTCTATATGTCACCATGAACTTTTTTATCTCAAGCTGTTGATTTACCAAATGTGGTTGCTTTATTGCAATTAATTATTCAATTATTTGTGATGTCACTTTTAATATCTTTATTCCTATTCTTAAAGTTTTTATTTATGTTTTTAGCCCCTGAGGCAGCCGTTTTGAAACGGCGAAACTTGGCCAGAGTCGGGCTACCCTTGTGTCTCCACTTCAATAAAGGATTGATTTTAGACTACAGGCATCTATTTTCTTTTTTTCATCCTGACGGCTATTATAGATCGCCTTCCTTTGTGCCTAGTGAGGATCAAGGCCAGTCCAGAGTGGTCAGCCAAAGCAGGGTCGGTAACAGAGGTCAATCCGGACATAGTCAGGTTAGGCAAAGGTCAAGTTCCAGGCAGCGATCAAGAGTAGTCAGGTCACAGGCAACGGTCAAGTGCCAGGCGGCGATCAAGAGTAGTCAGAGTCCAGGCAGAGGTCAGGTCAGGTCAGGCAGCAGTCAAGAGTAGTCGGAGACCAGGCAGAGGTCAGGTCAGGCAGCAATCAAGAGTAGTCAGGCAAAGGTCAGTACCATGAGATCAGTCCGAAGGGTACTACCATGAATGGAGAGACGAAAGAACAGAAGGCGCAGAAGACGCTGGAACAGGCGACACTAGAACAAAGGAACTGGAATAGGAGACACAGGAGCAGAGACACTGGAATGCAGGAAGGCAAACTAGAGACACCGGAGTGTACGACCCAATTGCCAAGGCACCGTTCAGGGGAACGGGACTTCCCTTTTATACAGAGGGAGTGTGATGTCATCGAGGAGCGCTGGGTTCGGGTTTCCCGTGCTTGGCCCTTTAAGTCTCACCCCTAGGTCTCACCCCTAGGTCTCACCCCTCAGTCTCACCCCTAGGTACACGGCCATGCGTGTACCTAGGGGTGAGACCGAGGAGCAGGAAGATGCGGAGCTCCGCTGAGAGGCCGGCATTGGAGACGGTGAGCAGGGGAGTCGGGATCGCCGCGAACTCGCTGCAGCAGCAGAGGGAGTGAGCCCTGAGCTGGTAGACGGATGGGAGAGGTGAGCAGGACTGGCCATGGAGTGGACGCGGCCGGGAAGCACAACACTATCTCCCCTTCTAGGCCTCCCCCTTACCAGCCTGGGCTTGTCAGGATGGGCCCTGTGGAACTCCTCAAGGGGGTTCTTGTCGTATATGTGGTGGGAGGGCTCCCAGGAGTTTTTCTCCAGCCTGAAGCCCTCCCACGACAGGAGATACTCCCAATGGCCTCTCCTCCTGCGGACGTCTAAAACCTTTTTGACCTGGAGGATGTCCTCGGGTTCTGCGGTGAGGAGGTTTGCAAGAGGGCCAGTTCAGGACCAAGGGCTTCAATAAAGAAACGTGAAATGTGTTGTGTATTCCCATGGAACTGGGGAGCTGCAGCTGATAAGTTACAGCTCCGATGCATCTGATAACTGGAAATGGCCCTATGAATTTGGGGGCCAAACGTTGTGAAGGTAACGTAGCTTAATGTGTTTCTTGCTGAGCCAAACTTTCTGACCTGGGCAGAATAGAGGAGCAGTGCGACAGTGAGCATCAGTGAAGTGTTTAGCTTTCTCAGCAGCTTGGCCCAGTCTTTCATTGACTCGATTCCAAAGGCGACGAATCGTCTGTGCTGTAGACTGGGCAGCATGGAGAGTGGCACTGGCAGAGGTAGGTGTGGTTGGCAACTGAACACCACAAAGAAGGGGGAGACATTGGTGGCTGAGGCGACATGAATATTGTGGGACAACTCAGCCCAAGGCAAGAGGTCGGCCCAGTCGTCCTGTTGATCGTTGACATACGTCCATAAGAATGTCTTCAAGGAGCGGTTTGTCCTCTCAGCTTGGCCATGCACCTGAGGGTGATAGGCTGAAGTCAGATTCAACGAGATATCAAATTTTTTGCACAAAGACTTCCAGTATTTGGCAGCAAATTGTGGCCCATGGTCAGAAACGATCTCTTTGGGAAGACCATGTTGATGGAATATGTTCTTCAGGAAGAGTTTTGCTTGTTCAGGAGCCGAAGGGAGACTCTAGTGTAACGAAGTGTGCCATTTTTGAAAAGCGGTCGATGATAACCCAGATGACAGTGTTGCCCTTTGATGGGGGCAGATCGACGATGAAGTCAGTAGAGATGTGGGAGCCGGAAGGGGTTGAAGAAGGCCCCAAGGGCGCCCAGTGGGAGGTTTGTGTTGTGCGTAGATGGGGCATGAGTCCACATAACTGCGGGAGTCTTTGACCATGTTAGGCCACCAGTAATATCTTCTTAGTATCTCAAGGGTCCAAGCCTGGCCGGGATGGCCGGCCAACTTCGAGTCATGAGCCCAGCGAAAAACGAGTTCTCGAAGATGGCGTGGAACCACAGTCTTCCCAGCTGGCACAGTGTTGGTGACTGCGAAGGTTATACAGGCTGGATCGATGATGTACCTAGGAGTGTGAGGCGTATCCTATGGTTTGAGAGAGCGGGAAAGAGCATCAGCTTGAGTATTCTTGGCTGCAGGACGATAACAAAGTTCAAAATTAAAATGTTCAAAGAACAATGCCCAGCAGGCCTGTCTGGGGTTCAATAACTGGGCTTCCTTCAAGATTCTTGTGATCTGTAAAGATCGTGAATTTATGCTGTGCTCCTTCTAACCAGGGGTGCCACTCTTTCCAAGCTAATTTCACAGCTAAGAGCTCATGATCCCCGATCGTATAATTTTGCTCTGCGGGGGAAAATTTGTGAGAATAGAAGGAGCAGGGTACTAAGGCTCCCTTGGAGGAATAATGGCTCAGAACTGCCCCTGCCCCAATGGCGGAGGCGTCGACTTCAACAATAACAATGAAGGGGCGGTTAGGATCTGGGTGATGTAAACAAGGTCCAGTGCAGAAGGCTTCTTTCAAGGCATGGAAGGCGGATTGAGCCTTGGGACTCCACACTTGGTGGTTACTACCTTTCCTAGGCATGGCAGTGAGTGGGGCAGCTAGTGGCAATGAAGTTCCTGTAATAGCTGGTAAATCCAAGGAACCTTTGCAGGGTGTGGAGGCCTACTGGTTTGGGCCAATCTTGGATTCCTTGGAGTTTTTCAGGATCCATGGTAAAACCACGATTGGAGATAATGTAGCCCAGAAACAGAAGACGAGTCTGTTCGAAGATGCACTTCTCTAGTTTTGCATAGAGATGGCTGTCCCTGAGACATTGGAGGACTGTTCGAACATGTGAACGGTGGGATTTCAGGTCCATGGAGAAGATCAGTATATCATCTAGATATACCACGACAAACGAGTATAGTAGGTCCTGGAAGATCTCATTCATCAGGCATTGAAAGACCGCAGGGGCATTACAAAGTCCGAAAGGCATCACTACATACTCGTAGTGGCCATCCCTGGGATTGAAAGTGGTCTTCCAAATATCATCTGGCTGGATCCTTACGAGATTGTATGCCCCTCGGAGATCTAGCTTCGTAAAGATCTGGGCTCCTTGGAGGCGATCAAAGAGTTCGGTAATGAGTGGCAGAGGATAGCGATCCTTGTAGGTTATGGTGTTTAGCCCATGGTAATCAATGCAAGGACATAAACTGCCATCTTTTTTCTTCACGAAGAAGAATCCGGCTCCTGCCGGGGAATCAGAGGGTCATTTGAATCACTTATCCAGGTTCTCTTTAATGTACTCAGACATAGCCTTAGTTTCTGGTAGCAAGAGAGGGTAGGTTCTGCCCTTGGGAGGCGTGGTACCCGGTAGGAGCTCAATGGGACAATTAAACTCCCGGAGTGGAGGCAGGATGTCAGCATTCTGTTTGGAGAATACATCTTGGAAGTCTTCATATGGAGCAGGTAACCTGGTCAGGGTTGTAGAGGTCAAAACGGTGACCACTGGAGACACTTGACGCAGGCAGCGGTTTTGGCACTAGGGTCCCCACAGAAATAACTGCAGGGATTGCCAGTCGAAGTGAGGTCCGTGCACTTGGAGCCATGGACGTCCGAGGATTACTTGGTGCGTAGAGCGCTTCAGGACATATAGCTAGATCTCTTCCTCATGGAGGCTTCCCACGGAGAGGCGGAAGGCTACGGTGCGATGAGTGATTCGTCCAGGAAGATGCTCTCCTTGGATGGATGCAATGTGGAGTGGAATGTCCAGAGGTTGGAGTGGGATCTGGAGCAGTTTGACAATATCGTCCAGAATGAAGTTGCCAATTGCCCCGGTGTGCACAAGGGCAGTTGTGGCAAAGGATCGTGGCTCTCTGAAGAGAGACACGGAGTATTAATTGGGGGCCAGTAATAGTAGTGCCCAAGCTCAGGAGCCCCGCCGGGCTCAGGCTCTGAAGTTTCCTGGACAAACTGGACAGGCTTGCAGGAGATGTCCGGAACCACCACAGTACAGACAAAGGCCTTCCTTCTTACATAGAAGGTGCTCTTCAGGAGACAAGCGCCCGCGGGTGATCTGCATCGGCTACTCAGGTGATGGAGGAGGTGCTGTTAAGGCCTTTAACTGAGGGCTGGTAGCATGAATTGGACGTATGGCAGAAGGCCAAGAGACCTATACCTCCTGATGACGTTGACATAGGCGGTGATCGATCTTGCCAACCAAGGAGATGATATCATCTAGAGATGTGGGAATCTTGTGAGCAGCCAGCTTGTCCTTGAGGGCAGGAGATAAGCCATCCAGATAGATTGCCCATAGGCAGTCCTCTTGCCATCCCAGTTCTGTGGCTAGTGTCCGGAATTCTACCATGAATTCAGTGAGCGAATGTGAGCCTTGACGGAGATGGAGGAGCTGATGACCCGCAACCGCCTGTTGGATGGGATCCTGGAAAGGTCCGTTTGAACATGGAGATGAAGTGGAAGAGATGACGGAGGATGTCATCAGAACGTTCCCAGAGTGGGGAAGCTGATGCCAGGACCTTCCCTTCAAGGCATGAGAGGATGTAGGTGTTCTTGGTGTTTTCACTTGGAAACAACTCAGGTTGTAGTGCGAATTGCATAAAGCATTGGTTGAGGAAACCTCGACAGAGGCGCGGATCTCCATTGAAACGGGGTGGAGCAGGAAGAGCCAGAGATGCCCGTGAGGGCGCGGGTTGAGCCCAACCCCTTGAGTCGGCCTTAACAGAATCCTCAAGTTGAGACCGTAGTCTCTCCACAGACAAAGTCAATGCTTCTAGGGTTCGCTGTTGTTCTTGGACATGAGCAGCTAGGCCAGGGATGGCCTGCAGGGCGGGAGTCCATGGCCTTGGCAACCTGTTGCGCCCAAGGTGGACCCTTGGCCTGGTGCAGGATTGGTACGGCCCTCCGGTCGGACCCGGAGAGCGCCTACCACCAGGAGGCGGAGAACAGGAGGAGACAGAGGTTAGCTGGAGCTTCGCCAATAGCAACCCAGGGTTCCCTCAGGTTGAGCCCTTGGTTACCCAGGCCGCCTGGTCTTAGGTGGGCCTCACAAGAGAGAAAGTTCAAGGGAATGCCCACCATGAACAAGAGTGTGCGGTCGGTGTGCAGACAGGGAAGTCCAGAGATTGCAGGAGGCCAGAAGAGAATGTCCAAGTATATAGCGAGGATCAAGGCCAGAGTATCAGTCCAAAGTGGTCAGCCAAAGCAGGGTCAGTAACAGAGGTCAATTCGGGTGTAGTCAGGTCAGGCAAAGGTCAAGTTCCAGGCGACAATCAAGAGTAGTCGGAGTCCAGGCAGAGGTCAGGTCAGGCAGCAATCCAGAGTAGTCAGAGAACAGACAAAGGTCAGTACCGTGAGATCAGTCCAAAGGGTACTACCAGGAATGGAGAGACGAAGGCACAGGAGATGCTGGAACAGGAGAGACAGGTGACGCTGGAACAGGAGACACTGGAACAAAGGAACTGGAACAGGAGACACAGGAGCAGAGATACTGGAATGCAGAAAGGTGAACTAGAGACACCGGAGTATACAACCCGATTGCCAAGGCACCGTTCAGGGGAATGGGCCTTCCCTTTTATACAGAGGGAGTGTGATGTCATCAAGGAGCACCAGGTTCGGGTTTCCCACGCTTGGCCCTTTAAGTAGAGCGACATCGGCCGTGCGTGTACCTAGGGGCGTGGCCGAGGAGCAGGACGCCGCAATCTCGCTGAGGCAGCAGAGGGAGTGAGCCCGGAGCTGGTAGACGGACGGGAGAGGTGAGCAGGACTGGCCGTGGAACGGACGCAGCCGAAAAGCGCAACAGTTGTAAATTACCTACACACTATTTTCTTTTTTATATGTTTTATTTTCATGCTTTTGCATTCTATAGAACTCACTGAAAAAAAACAAAAAAACCCTCTGTAAATACAAGAGAAGGATAATTGTTTACAGGAATATCTAGATTTCCACTGAACCTTTTACCTCCCCATGATATTCTCATTCAGAACACTACCAAACAATCTTTCAGGCATAGGATGATATTTTTCTTTGAAAGCAACCATGACAATGGTACATCCTTGGGATAAAAATCTTTTCTAATGGCAAGAAACATCTTAACTTTACAGGAGACTTTGAAAGTGAAATCCTCCTCGGCAGATAATTATTGGGTATAGAAAAAAACAACACACACACATGATTATTATGCCTATTCTAAGCAGAGTTCAGTGCTTCTGTTCTGTCTTAGGTACATGTGAAATAATGGTTATGGTGCAGGAGTCCTATTAACATGAGAACTTCATAGTTTTCAATTTTGTCTGCCTCAGTTAGTCTAGTCCCCTCCATAAAGTGTCCTACCAACCAGACTGTACAGACTTTGTCAAAATGGGAATGTACCTGGAGGAAGAACTGGGAGAAAATGGGTGAGGTAGAACAACAGTGGGCCAAATTAAAAGGAGCTATTACAAAGGCAACAAATATATATGTTAAGAAAGTAAAGGAAAATGAAAACAATCTGGTTCTCTAAGGAGCTGGCTGAAAAAAATTAAGGCAAAAAGAACAGCATTTGAAGGATCTAAAAAAAAAAAAAAAAAAAAGGAACACAAGGAAGAATATGTTAAAAATGAGAGAGATGAAGAAAGAAATCAGGAAAGCAAAATGTTAAGCAGAAGAAAGAATTGCCAAAGAGGTAAAGAGAGGAGACTAAACACTTTTCAGATAATTCAGAGAAAGAAGGGAGGCCCCGAAGTGGTATAGGGAAATTGAAAGGTGACAAGGAGCACTGTGTGGAGAGAGATGAAGAAATGGCAGAAATATCAAATACTTGTTCAGTATTCACTAAAGAAGACCCTGGAGAAGGACCGTTGCTGGTTGACAAGACCATAGATGGAGATGGAATAGATGCATCCCCATTTACAGAAGAGAATGTATGGGAAGAGAAGAGCTAGGAAAACTGAAAGTGGACAAGGCCATGGGGCTAGAGAAGGTTCATCCCAGATATGCTGGTGGGTCCACTGCATGACCTCTTCAATAGATCCTTGGAAATGGGAGTGGTGCCGAGTGATTGGAGAAGAGCGGTGGTGGTCCTGCTCCACAAGAGTGGTAACAGAGAGGAAGCTGGAAGCTATAGGCCAGTTAGCCTCACCTCGGTGGTGGTAAAATTAATGGAGACTCTGCTGAAGGAAATGATAGTGAACAATCTACAATCCAGTGGGTTGCTGGACTTGAGGCAACATTAATTTACTAGGGGAAGATCTTGTCAGACAAATCTGATTCATTTTTTTGATTGGGTGACTAAAGAAATGGATCGAAGAAGAGCGCTCCATGTGATCTACTTAGATAAGGGTAAATTTATTTATTTATTTTAGGGTTTTTATATACCGCGGCACGTTAGCAAACATCACCTCGGTTTACAATGAACATTAAATTAGCAAAAAGCTTTACAATCCAAACAATTATACAATGATACATAGCTGATAACGTTGAAACTATAAAATAATTAATATCAACTAAATTCTGCAGGGGCGCATAAGGCCGGAGGATCAAGAGCAACAGTACAAAATTAACAGTACAAATATTTACAATTTAGGAATATAGAACAACAAATGTAGATTTCTTGAGAGTCAGAATTGACAGATAAGTTACAATATTAAGAATATTGCAAGTATAAAGGTCATAAAGGTGTGCTTAGCGTTATTGAATAGTAACTGAATGGTATGAATAGATAGTATTGTATAAATGGAATATTAAATATTATTATCTGAAGGGAAGTGTTCATAAATTGTAGGCTTGTTTAAACAGCCATGTTTTCAGGTTCTGTTTAAATTTCTTGTGGCAGGGTTCCTGGCGCAGATCTGTGGGTATTTTGTTCCACAGGTTGATTCCAGCTATCATGAATGATCGTTCTCTCGTTGAGACATATTTTATATGTCTAAGCATTGGAATAGCGAGTTTAGCCTGGTGCATTTTTCTTATTGGTCTGTCTGATGTATGGAATGTAAAAAACTCAGAGAACCAATGCATATCTTGGTTATATAATGACTTGTGTATATGGGTAAGAACTTTGAAAATATCCTAGATGCGATCGGAAGCCAGTGTAGGAATTGTAGAGCTGGAGTAATGTGATCGTGGTGGTGCGTGTTAGTAAGCAAATGTGCAGCTGCATTTTGAAGCATCTGTAATGGTTGTATTGAGTTATTTGGTAGACCTAGTAATATGGAGTTACAGTAGTCCAATTTAGATAATATAGTAGCTTGTACTACAGTCCGGAAGTCATTCAGGTGTAGAAGTGGTTTGATCCTTTTCAAAGTATGAAGTTTATAGAAACCATTTTTAATGGTGGAAGTAATAAATTTTTTTAATGTAAAATGTTTGTCGATTACAACGCCAAGGCTGCGGACTTTGTTGTATAGTGTGATGGTCAGATAGAGATCGTTGAGTGGGGCTAGCATGGTTGTTGTTTTGTGGCGAAATAATGAGAAGCTCTGTTTTGTTGGTATTTATTGCCAATGATTTTTCAGTTAGTAGATTCTCAATTTCCGCTAGTGCAGTATTCCAGGTTTTGAGCGCATTGGGTAGGGAGTCATTGATAGGGATTAGGATCTGCACATCATCTGCATATATGAAGTGCGAGAGACCCAGTTTCATCAACAGTTGACAAGAGTGGAGTGAGATATATAAAGCTTTTGATACAGTCCTGCATAGGAGGCTTATAAATAAAATGAGAAGTTTGAGAGTGAGCATGATGGTGGCATGAATTACAAACTGGTTGACAGACAGAAGAAAGCATGTGATGGTAAATGGAACCTTCTGTGAAGAGAAAACAGTGTTAAGCAGAGTGCCACAAGAATCGGTGTTCAGACCAGTTCTGTTCAATATCTGTGAGCGACATTGCCGAAGGGATTGAAGGTAAAGTTTGTCTATTTGCGGATGATACTAAGATCTGCAACAGAGTGGACATACCAGAAGGAGTAGAGAGAATGAGACATGATTTAAAAAAGCTTGAACAGTGGTCGAAGATGTGGGAGCTAGGATTCAATGCCAAGAAGTGCAGAGTCATGCATCTGGGGTGTGATAATCCAAAAGAACTGTATGTGATTAGGGGGGGGGGGGGTGAAGGGCTGTTGTGCACGGAGCAAGAGAGGAACCTTGGGATGATAGTGCCAGTGATCTGAAGACGGAGAAGCAGTACAACAAGGAGATAGCTAAAGCCTATGCTGGGCTGCACAGAGAGAGGAATACCCAGTAAGAAAAAGGAGGTGATAATCCTGGAGTATTGTGTTTTCTGGAGACCATATCTCAAAAGGGTCAGAGACAGAATAGAGGCGGTCAAGAGAAGAGCAACCAAAATGGTGAGAGGTCTCCATCCAATGACTTATTAGAAGAAGCAGAAGGAACTAAATATGTATACCCTGGAGGAGAGGAGGTGCAGGGGAGATATAATACAGACCTTCAGTTACCTGAAATCAGTAGAACTAGGGGTCATGAAATGAAACTCCAGGGAGGACAACTCAGAACCAACCTCAGAAATAGTAATGTCTTTGGGCATCAAGTTTAACTTCCTCTTGAATTTCTCTTTCCATATTTATTTATTTAAAATCTTTTCTATACCGTATTTAAGTTATATACCATCACAACGGTTTACAGGAAGGCACATAAATTAATGTTGATAAATGTATAGGGTCATACATTCTAAACAAGTGCCATTAAGGTCTGGTTACATAATTTCATAATAAATACTATTTGATGGTTGTGATAAATCTTGTCCTTTTATACATGTATCATACGTGGTCCAGTTCTCCTTTTATTTTTTACGCATTCACCAGTTTGCAATTTTTTAGAGCAATCTGACCTAAAGACTCTTAGCAGGATTGACTACTACAATGATCTATTTTACAGCCTTGCCTTATCTTCAGTTCATCATCAACTATTACAAAATACAGCAATCAAACTCACATTTGGTCAGGCCCAGCGCCACCGGGTTTGCAAGCCGTGCAATTGCACAGGGCGACACACTCAGTGGGGCAGCATTGGGAGCAGGGAGAGGCCCATGTTGCCATTGGTGGACCTGATCCTACCAGCGGTGTAAGAAGTGGAGGCCCGTGGTGTCGACGGTGGTATCGGGTCCACCGGTGGCAGAAGAAGCAGAAGGCTGATAATGCTGCCAGTGGACTCGATCCCACTGGCAGAAGCAGCAGGAGGCCTGTGGGTGCTGCAGGTGGACCCAATCCCACTGGTGGAAGAAGAAGCAGGAGACCACAATAGAAGAGGAAGCCTGTCTGGCAACTCCTCCTCATGTGCTGGCCCCACGGTATTCAACACTCACGGTGCTTGCCATTCCTGTATTCTCATCTCATGATGCATGAAATGAGAATACAGGAAGTCATAGCATCTCGAGTGTTGAATATCGTGGAGCCAGCACATAAAGAGGAGCTGCAGAATGGCTGCTCTCCACAAAGAAGGTACAGGCTGGCAGCATCAGCAGAAGAGAAATGACTTATGGACCCTGTCTGCCTAGTCTGCATGTGAGTGTGAATGAATGGGAGGCTGCCTGCAATGGGTGAGTGTGAATGAATGGGAGGCTGCCTGGGTTGCATATGTGTATGTGTGTGTGTGATTCGGAACCTGCCTGGGATGGGTATATATGTGTGTGTGTGTGTGTGTGTGTGTGTGTGTATGATTGGGAGCCTGCTTGGGATGGGTGTATATGTGTGTGTGTGTGTGTGTAATTGGGAGCCTGCCTGGGATGGGTGTGTGAATGGGAGTTTGCCTAGGTTGCATGTGTGTGTGTGATTGGGAGGCTGCCTGGGATGGGTGTATGTGTGTGTTTGTGTGTGATTGGGAGCCTGCCTGAGATAGGTGTATTTATGAATGGTAGCTTGCCTGGGTTGCATATGTGTGTGTGTGACTGGAAGCCTGCCTGGGATGGGTAGTAGTGTGCCTGTATGTGCATGCACATGCATGCATGGGAGCCTTCTTGAGATGGGCAGGAGATATGTATGTGAGAATGGGAGCCTGACTGGGATTTGGGTAGATGTAAAAGGGAGCCTGGGGTATGTGTGTGAGAGAGAGAGAGAGAGAATTGCAGGTGGATTCCAACCTGCCAGCAGCTGAAATGAAGATGAGGGCTGGTGCTGCTGGCAGATCCCAACCATAGAAGAGCTGAAGCCTGCGGGTTTGTCTAAGAGGGAGCGTACATGTGTATGAGCTTGCATGTGTGTGTAGAGGAGAATGTTTGTGCATCCCACTCCCACTAATCCACGACAATCACAGGGTGATTGGAAATCAAAACTTCCCAGGTATGAAAAGTGTGAATTTTAAAAATCCTTTTTAATTTTATTTTTCAGGTGTTATTTGCCATGTCTGCTGTTTTGAAATATTTTATTAGTGTTTGGAACATTTTAAAAAACTTGTATATGAGTTTTTAATTATTTGATTTTTTTATTCATCAGCTTTTTAAAATATTATTAGTATGTTTTTAGTATTATGATTATATATTTATTTTATTTCTTGATTTTCTTGTTTGATGTTTGGGGAAAGGTGATGATTCTGTTTTTTCATTATTGCACTGCATAAAGTGTCTGGTTTCTTGCATTTTCCAGTTCAGTTTTTGTCTGCACATTTATATTTCTATTTTATGGTTGCTCTATTCTATATTTGGTGAGGGTCTGTTTATTTTCTGCATGTGTGACTGAAGTGAGGCATCCTCCTAATAGGAAGTGTATTTGGGCTTTTGGAGGGTCAATCCCACACCCAATACACATCTCAGGCCTAATACCATATGGGTTCCAAGTGTCTGGTTGGCATCACAGCAGTGCTTATAAATATAATGTGATATTTTTATTTATTTATTTATTTATTTATAGTTTTTTATATACCACGGTACATAATGCACATCACCTCGGTTTACAGCAAACAGTAATTCAGCCAAAAGGCTTTACAATGAACATAAGTGGAAAAAGCAAAGTGCTAATTTAAACAGAAAAACTAGGAGTATACATATCAAATACATATGTGTAACAATATTAACAAAAGTCTGTCTTGAAGGGAGTTATTTGTAAGGAGAAGGAGGGTAAGAGAAAGGGGGAATCATAGTAGGGGGGAAGGGAGTCAGACCCGCGCTGCAGGTCTGACTCTCTTATCCCCCCCCCCCCCCCATGTAAGGGAGGAAGGGGAGTCAGTGGGGAATGGGAAACCTATAAAATCCCTTCATTCTTCTCAGAAGTTTTAAGACTCCACTCCTTTACAGAATTTATCTTGGTGCACACTCATGAAACATCTTTTACATTTCCTGCCCACTCAATCTGGAACTCTCTACTTCTGCTTTAGCTTTTAGGGCATGACTGTCAGAAATTTAGAGGCATCTCCAGACCTGGTTATTTTCTAATGTCTTCCCATGGGGCAGATTTTAAAAGCCCTACGCGCGTAAATCAGGGTGGGGTTACGCGCGCCGGGCCTATTTTCAAAAGGCCCGGTGATGCGCGTAAAGCGCGTAAAGCCCCCAGGACGCGTGTAAGTCCCGGGGCTTGCAAAAAGGGGTGGGGCGTGGGCAGAGCGGTCAGGGGTGGGGGCATGGCCAGAGGCCTCCGCATAGCTGCTGTGCCGGGGGATCACAGGTGTAACTTGTGAAATAAAGGTACGGGGTTTGTTTTTTTTCAGGCTGGGGGGAAAGGTAGGGGAAAGTGGGGGAAGGAACGGGGAAAGCCAGCTGGTCTCCCCGAGGGCTCGGCGTGCGCATGGTGCACTAGTGTGCACTCCCTTGTGTGCGCTGACCCCTGATTTTATATCATGCGTGCGGCTATGCATGCATGTTATAAAATTGGGCGTACATACCTTTTAAAATATACCCCATAATGTCTCATTTGACTCGTAAATTTTATGCTGCTTATCAATTGCTGGTTTTACTATTTTTGTTTGTTATTTATACTGTAAGATGATATATGCATTGCCTTATGTTGGTTATTTTTCTATTTATCTTTTATTATAAATGGACTATTTTAATTTTACTGTTTCTTTTTGTGCTTTATTGCCTCTTTATTTTGTTTTTATTACATATATATATATATATAGATATCTGGATAGACATATATTTATTTATTTAAATTCTTTTAATATACCGATGCTCAAGATCAGGTCTTATCGTACCGGTTTACAATGAACTAGGGGGAAAAAAACAGTTAACAATGAAAGCAAGAAATTACATTATAACAGGGAATGTGGAACTGGGCTGTTAGAGAAAAGAGGATAGGTTAAACAATTTCTAACTGGAGAGTAGAGCAAATAAGCAGAAACGTAAGTGCTTACATGGTAAGAATTATATACAAATTTACATAGAGTATAATATTAGGCAAGTTATATTAAAGTGCAGTTAGCCGAAAAACAGTTCCTTTGAGTTGCTAAAAGAGGACGCAACCGTGGGGTATGTGACTGTGAGGGTGACCCTGAGGCTTCTTCAGGGGTATGCTTGGGTGAACAGCCAAGTTTTTAATTTTTTTCTGAAAGTGATATGGCAATGTTCCTGGCGGAGATCTGGCAGGAGAGAGTTCCAGTGATGCGGACCGGCAATTGATAGTGCACGTTTTTCAATGGTGTGAAAAACGGATTTATTTGGGGGAACCTGGAGGGAATCTCTGTATGCAGATCTGGTGGGTCTTGCAGAGGAGTGTGGTTTGAGGGGTATGGTAAGTTGGAGCAAGGATTCCTGAAATAAGGTTTTGTGGATAATAGTAAGTGTCTTGAAGAGAATTCTGTAGCGAATGGGTAGCCAGTGGAGTATTTTTAGAATCAGGGTGATGTGGTCCATGCGGCGAGAGTTTGTGAGGATCCTGGCTGCAGCGTTTTGCAGCATTTGAAGATGTTTTGTAGAAGAGGCCGGGAGACTAAGCAACAACACATTACAATAGTCAATCTTTGAGAATAGTATGGCTTGAAGGACCGAACGGTATTCGTGGAAGTGTAGGAGAGGTCTTAACTGTTTTAGTACCTGTAGTTTGTAAAAACCTTCTTTGGTGGTGTTGTTGATGAACTTTTTGAAGTTCATTCTGGAGTCTAGGAAGGCCCCAAGGTCTCTCACTTGATTTACTAGTGGTGTGTTGGTATTGAAGGCTAGCGGGTTATTATTATTGGGGGAAATGATTAGCAGTTCAGTCTTGGACGTATTGAGCACGAGGCAGAGGCTTGTGAGAAGGAGGTTGATGGCGTGGAGGCAGCTATTCCAGTAGTTTAGAGTGTCGGAAACAGGATCCTTGATGGTGATTAGGATCTGCACGTCGTCTGCATAAATGAAGTATGTGAGGTTGAGATTATTGAGGAGTTGGCATAGGGGGAGAAGATATATGTTGAATAGGGTCGGTGAGAGTGAGGAACCCTGGGGAACTCCTTGTTTGGCAGCAACAGGGTGAGACTCTTTGTTGATTATTTTTACTTTATAGTATCTGTCGCTTAGAAAGGATTTTAACCAGAGGAGTGCAGCACCTGAGATGCCTATTTCCATCAGAGGGTTGATGAGGATTGTGTGGTTAACTGTGTCGAACGCTGCCGAGATGTCTAGCAGAGCTAGTAAGTATGATTGACCTTTGTCGAGACCCAACAGGATATTGTCCGTTAATGAGAGTAGGAGAGATTCTGTATTTCTGCGTTTCCTGAAACCGAATTGCGATGGATATAGAATGTTGTGGGATTCGAGATAGTCTGTGAGTCTAGTATTGACCAGCTTTTCCATTAGCTTGGCTATGAAAGGTAGGTTAGCGATAGGGCGAAAATTTGTGGGGTTAGATGAGTCCAAGTTGGGTTTTTTTAGTAATGGTTTCAGCGAGGCTGTTTTTAAAGCATCCGGGACAGTTCCGTTTGTGAGTGAACAGTTTATGATGTCGGCCAAAGGTTTGGCGATGATGTTAGGGATTGTGAGGAGTTTGGTCGGAATTTGGTCTATAGGGTGCGAAGAGGGCTTCGTTTTCTTGATGATAGATTCTATTTCCAGGGATGATGTAGTATCAAAAGATTCTAGAGACCGTTTGTGTGTCAATGGGGCATGATTTTGGTCAGGAGGAGGCTGGGAGTTAGGAATAGGGTTGAAAGATGTTAGCGTGATAAGTAAATTTTTTATTTTGTTGTCGAAGAAGACTGCCAGCTCGGAGGATTTGTTTTGTGCTTCTTCTTCCGAGATGACTGGAGGAATAGGGGTGGTGAGTGTGGCAACATATGAGAAGAGTGTTTTTGGGTCATATAGGAAGCTGTGTATTTTTTTGGCATAGAAGTCCCTTTTAGTACGAAGAATAGTGGCTCTATAGTAGCTCATTGTGGTTTTGTAGGAGGCCCATGCAGTGGTGGTGGGATTCTTCCGCCATTGTTGTTCTTTATGTTGAAGGTTTTCTTTAAGTGTTCTTAATTCTGATGAGAACCAGGGTTTTTTGTTAGTACGGACAGGATTAATATTTTTGGATGTCAAGGGGCATATTTTATCAGCTGCTGCGTGGGTGATAGTTAGCCAGGAGTTCATGGCGGAGTCCGCATTTGTGAGGTCCAGGTTAGTTAGTTCCTTGGTGAGCGTGTTGCTGAAAGCATCCATGGAGCATGTTTTTCTAAATTGGATCGTGGATTTGGTGATGTTGGTGGTGGGTTTTTTCTTTATGGATATTTCAGTTTCAATAATCGAGTGATCTGACCAAGGGATGGGGGTGCAGGTAGGAGGAGAAGTGGTCAAGATCGGGTCATTCGTAAATATTAAATCTAGCGAGTGTCCTGCTTTGTGCGTGGGTTTGTTAATAATTTGTTTGAAGCCCATGGCCATGAAGGAAGAGAGGAGGGCTTCGCAGTTGGCTGAGGGGGATGGGGAGTCAACATGAATGTTGAAGTCTCCTAGCAGGATCGCTGGTGAGTTGGTATTGATCTGTTTGGCTACAAGTTCTATGAGAGGTGATGGGTCGGAGTCTAGGAGCCCAGGCGGGGCGTAGATGAGGCAGATTTGGAGTTGAGTGGATTTGATTAGCCCGATTTCAAGTTTGGTTGAAGTTTTAATTGTGTGCTGGGTTAGTCTTAATTCTTTTTTTGCAGCTAGCAGTAATCCTCCTCCTCTTTTTTTAGTTCTGGGGATGGAGAAAAAGTCGTATAGTTGAGTCGGTAATTGGTTGATTAGGGGTGTGTCTGTGTTTTTCAACCATGTTTCAGTGATAGCACACAGGTCCGGTTGGGTGTCCAGTAGGTAGTCGTTGAGCAAATGAGATTTTTTTGACAGAGATTGGGAGTTGAGGAGGGTTAGTGTGATTAAGGATAGACCTAGGAATTGGGTTAGAGGGGAAATCATAATGGGGATCAGGGATCTCTTAGAACGTTGTATCTTGGGTAAGGGTGAATTAACTCTGTTGAGGAATGAGTGCGGAATGACAGGGATAGGGAAGGTTTGCATCATGTTGATTAACTGGAGAGGCTGGAAGACTGCTGAAGAGGCTGGAAGACTGCTGGTGAGGCTGGAAGACTGTTGGAGAGGCTGGATGACTGCTGGAGAGGCTGGAAGACTGTTGGAGAGGCTGGAAGACTGCTGGAGAGGCTGGGTGATTGCTGGTGAGGTTGGAAGACTGCTGGAGAGGCTGGATGACTGCTGGAGAGGCTGGGTGATTGCTGGTGAGGTTGGAAGACTGTTGGAGAGGCTGGAAGACTGCTGGTGAGGCTGGAAGACTGTTGGAGAGGCTGGATGACTGCTGGAGAGGCTGGAAGACTTCTGGAGAGGCTGGATGACAGCTGGAGAGGTTGGGTGATTGCTGGAGAGGCTGGAAGACTGCTGGAGAGGCTGGGTGATTGCTGGTGAGGTTGGAAGACTGCTGGAGAGGCTGGATGACTGCTGGAGAGGCTGGGTGATTGCTGGTGAGGTTGGAAGACTGTTGGAGAGGCTGGAAGACTGCTGGAGAGGAAGGAGAGGCTGGGCGCATGTTTGTTGGGAGCTGTGGCCTGTGCGTTTAGGTTACGAGTGGGTGGGATATCGGTCGACGATAAACGTGGGTGGCTTCTGCTTTGATCTGGTGCGCACTAAGGGGCGCCCAAAGGGGCAGGCCCTTTTGTTGTGCTCCTTAGGCGCGCGACGCCTGCGAGCGTCTTGAGCCCTTTAAGGGCACTTTAGATGACGTCGGGAGGTGGGCGGGCTTACCGCGTGTCCCTCCTGCGCTTATATATATATAATGTACATATATATATAATGTACATATATATATAATGTACATCAAATTGATATGAATTATGTATGCAATTCATCAAATCAACTACCTATGGGAATTTTTGTCAAATTTCAAAAAGCAACTACTCAGGTAATTTCTCTTTGAAAACTGGCTAAAGGTACTTTGTCTGGCAGGGATTTTAGGAGAGAAATAAAGCAAATAGAATTGAAAGTTCAATTACGTGTGAGCACTTTTTTCCCCTCAACCCACACATGCCCATGGCAACACCCACGTAACAGTAACTAAATATAGCCATGTTGGGAAACTAGGAAATTATATTTAGTTGCTTTGCCCAGGGCATTTTTCAAACCGAGGAATGTAAGCGGTAAACCATATGGTTGGGTGTCTAGATTCCTTTGAAAAAATTGTCCTCCATATGTTTAAGAGTGCTACTTAGAGCACATTGCTTTCTAATTTATACAAAAGGTGCTTTAGATAAGCAAAATGTTATTATTACTGTTCATTTTCCTTTTGAATCTTTTACTGCTTCTAGGGCTAAAAGTAGGAAACTTAACTACACTCATTTGAGCTGATATTCCTCCAGATGTCTATTTCCAAAAACCTGCTGGTCGCATGTTCTGATTTCCACAGCCATAATCCAAGCTTTCTATCAGGTCAATACAGTAAAGTGCGGCCGCGGTTACCCCGCTCCTAACCCACTTTCTACTCACTTTCCGGCCGCGTTAGCCCTTCTTGCGATACACAATCCCCTTTAACCGATTTTTACCGCCTCTTTAAATCACCGGGTAACCCCATCCGCCCGCGGCATGTATATTAGATGTAAACGATCAAATTAGCTATTCCCTCCCATACAGTAACGCGCGCCCCAGCTATCGCTTTTTTACCCTGCCGTTTTGCCGCGCGTTTAACCTGCTAACTTACCGCCTACCCTTACCCATGCGTTAGAGGCAGGGGTAAGGGAAGGCGGCAAACTTTCCCCCAGCCCCCACTCACCTGCCATGGCTGCGTCAATGGGAGCTGGTCTCAGGGGCAGCCCCAGTCCTCTCCCCCCTCCTCCCGATGCAACGAAAGTGGAAAAAATCTAAAAAAGTGAAAAAGCAAAAAAAAAAAAAAAGTAGCAACAAAGTGGACGGTTCTCCTACACTCGGGATTGCCAGTCCTCTCTCCCCTCCTCCCAAAGCAAGGCGCGTAAAGCAGCCTTGCTTCGGGAGGAGGGGAGAGAGGACTGGCAGTGTAAAGCAACGACTTACTTTTTTCGCAGCCCTCCTCCGGAGACGGACATCGGCGGAGATGGACCGCGGCTCCCCTGCCTCCCGGAGGCGGATGGATGACTGCATGGGCGAAAGCGGCCCCTGTGCGTGCAATTGGGCCGCTCAAGGCGTGACATCACGATGTTTGGCGTTACGACATGTGACGTCACGTCTTGAGTGGCCCAATTGCACGCATAGGGGCCGCTTTCACCCGTGCAGGCATCCATCTTCGCCGGGAGGCAGGGGAGCCGCGGTCCGTGTCCGTCTCCAGAGGAGAGCTGCGAAAAAAGTAAGTCGTTGCTTTACACTGCCAGTCCTTTCTCCCCTCCTCCCGAAGCAGGCTGCTTTACGTGCCTTGCTTTGGAAGGAGGGGAGAGAGGACTGGCAATCTCGAGTGTAGGAGAACCGTCCACTTCCTGGTACCTGTTATTTCAAATGTCATTTGAAATGACAGATACCAGCGTGTCCGTGAAGCGTTAGGCCAGCGCACCCAGGATACTGTATAGCGCTCTATACAGTAAAATGGGTTGCGCGGGCCTAACGCTTCACGGACGCTTCTTGGACACGGCTTGCATTTGCAAGCAATTTAAATACAATATCGAGTGGTAGGTGAGCCGGACTCTGCGTGCGGCAACCGCGGGTGCACCCGGCACTAACGCAGCTCTTCCTACCGCTCCTTACTGTATCGGCCTGTCTATTATTACAAGCCAAGATACATCAGAGCTTTGCTTTATTTATATACTAAGGAGTTGATTTTCAAAACTGTGCACATCCATGTGTGCGCTGTTCCCAGCACTTGCACATGGATGCGGACGCATGTTATAAAATCCGATGTCCACGAGCACAGGCGCGCCAGATTTTTAACATCTGCGCGCGCATGTGCAGACTGACTCACCCGCACAGGGAGGAATTTTCAAATTATGCTTTGTGATGCACTCTGCCTTTTTTCCAGTTCCCTCCCAGTCTGCTCTAATTAAGGACTGGGAGAGAACTTCCCTACCCCCCTGCCTAACCTTCCTTCCCTTTCCCTTCTCTACCTCGACCCCAATACCTACCACCTAGCCAAAATGTTTTTATTTCACTACTTACTGCTCCCCCAGAGGTGAAGTATGGCCGCAGTCCCGGTGGCCCCCGTCCTGCCCCACCCCCACATAGACCACACCCTCCGGTCTGCCCCTTTTTCAGGGCCCGGTACTTTTGCTCGTAACGAGGGTTATGCGCGTGGCTGGGCCCATTCTAAAATGCACACAGAGCACACAAGTCCCAGCCACAGGCATAACCCCTATTTTTTACACCCGTGGCCTTTAAAAATAGCAAATATTGATTACCTGTAACAGGTGTTCTCACAGGATAGAAAGATGTTAGTCCTCACATATGGGTGACATCACAGGATGGAGCCCAATCAAGGAACACTTTTGTCAAAGTTTCTAGAACTTTGACTGGCACCATACCCAGCATGGCACTAACCCTGCAGCCAGCAGGGGTCCCCCTTCAGTCTTATTTAAAGCTACAGGAAGTGCCGAAAAATAAAATAAGAAAACGTAACGAACCCAACACCGCGGGGTGGCAGGCGGGTTTCGTGAGGACTAATATCCTGCTATCCTGTGAGAACACCTGTTATAGGTAAGCAACATTTGCTTTCTCACAGGACAAGCAGGATGGAAGTCCTCACATATGGGTGAGTACCGAGCTCAGGATGTCCGAGAAATGCACCAAATGTACCCAAGATGTGCAATAGGCACAAGGACTGGGGTGTAATTTGGTAGAGGGCATCCTAAACCCCAACGGGCAGGCGGAAGGGTGTTGGTAAGTCAAGTTGTAAAAAGGTTGCGCAAGACAGACTGGCCGAAGATGAAATCTTGTCTTCCGGCCTTGTCTAAGCAATAATGGGCTGTAAAGGTATGGAGAGAACTCCAGGTAGCAGCCCTGCAAATGTCAGGAAGCAGCACCGAGCGTAGGTGTGCTACTGAAGTCGCCATGGCCCTCACAGAGTGTGCTTTAATACGGTCTTGAAATGGAATACCTGCTTGCTGATAGCAAAAGGATATGCAGTCCACTAACCAGGAGGAGAGAGTCTGCTTACCCACAAGCTGCCCCAATTTGATGGAATGGAAAGAGACAAACAATTGAGTGATTTTCCTGTGGGCAACTGTACGATCTAGATAGAACACTAGAGCCCATTTGCAGTCAAGGGTATGCAGAGCCTGTTCTCCTGGATTGGAGTGGGGCCTGGGAAAGAAGGTAGGTAGTATAATGGATTGATTAATGTGGAACTCCGATACTACCTTAGGTAAGAACTTAGGGTGAATGCGGAGTACTGCCCGGTCTTGCAGAAGTTTAGTGTAAGGCGGATAGGTAACTAGGGCTTGTAACTCACTAACTCTGCGAGCAGATGTTATTGCCAGAAGAAAAATCACTTTCCATGTGAGAAAGCGAAGATCACAGGATTGGAGAGGCTCGAATGGTGGTTTCATGAGCAGACCTTAAACCAGATTAAGATCCCAAGAAGGGGTCGGAGGACGCAGTGGAGGCTTGAGGTGAAGCAAGCCTTTCAGAAAACGTGTCACGAGGGGTTGTACCGAAATAGGAACGTCCCCGACACTTTTATGGAAGGCGCCACTGCACTGACATGCATTCTGATGGAGGAAGTTTTTAGACGTGACTCTGACAAGTGCCAGAGATAGTCTAGAAACTTTGAGGTGGAACAGGTAAAGGGATCAAGGGATTGAGAAGAACACCATGACATAAACCTGTTCCATTTGTAGAGATAAGACTTTCTCGCGGAAGGCTTCCGTGAAGCAATGAGGACACGGGAAACTGGCTCCGAAAGGTTAAGTGGCTGAAAAATTAACCTTTCAACATCCAGGACATCAGGGACAAAGCTTGAAGATTGGGATGGCGTAGGCACCCGTCGTTCTGAGTGATCAGAAGTGGGTTCTTTCCCAAGGGAATGTGCCTGTGAATGGAGAGATCCTGAAGTATTGGAAACCACACTTGGTGAGGCCAGTGAGGTGCTATCAGGATCATGCATCCCTTTGTCCTGACGTAGCTTCACGAGAGTCTTCGAGAGAAGTGGAAGTGGAGGGAATGCATATAGGAGACCGGTTGCCCATGAAAGGGAGAACGCGTCTCTTGGCTGTGAGTGTTGGCTGCAAGTGAGAGAGCAAAATTTCTCTACTTTGCGGTTTTGAGGTGACGCAAAGAGGTCTATGTGAGGATAACCCCAATGTTGGAATATTGAGTCTGCTACTGTGGGGTTGAGAGACCACTCATGCGGCTGAAAGGTGCGACTCAGCTTGTCTGCCAACACGTTATGCACTCCCGACAAGTAGGTGGCCTTGAGCTACCTCGAGTGGGAGAGGGCCTCCGCCCATATCTGTGCAGCTTCCTGACACAGTAGGTAGGAGCCCGTCCCTCCCTGTTTGTTGATGTACCACCTGGCCACCTGGTTGTCTGTCTGAATCAGGATGACCTGGTTGGAAAGGCAATCCTGAAACACCCTGAGAGCATATCTGATTGCTCGCAGCTCCAGGAAATTGATTTGGTGTTTGGCTTCCTCTGGAGGTCAAGCTCCTTGTGTCTGTAAATTGGCGATATGTGTTCCCCAGCGAAGGTTGGAAGCATCGGTGGTGAGAATTATTTGAGGGTCTGGAGCCTGGAAGGGGATTGATCTGATTTGTCCACCAGGCTAGAGACTGACAAAGTGGGTCAGTGATATGGACAACGGTCGATAGAGGTTGGATGGACTGAGTCCACTGTGACCTTAGAGTCCACTGCATGACTCTCATGGCCAAGCGGGCCATTGGGGTAACCTTTACTGAGGACGCCATGTGTTCCAGCAGGATAAGGAAGTAGCATGCAGTTGAGCATTGCTGAGACTGAAGCTGGTGTGCGAGAGAAATGAGAGTGAGAGCTCGCTGTCGAGGCAGAAATGCCTTTGCTTGAAAAGTGTCCAAGTCTGCCCCTATGAAGGACAAAGTTTGAGATGGGACTAAGCAGGATTTCTCGTAGTTGACGAGAAATCCTAGCGAAATCAGTGTGTAAGGTAAGATGTAGGGACAAAAGAGCAGCTTGCTGAGTGGGAGCCCTGATCAACCAATCGTCTAGATAGGTATAGTCCTATCTAGACGAGTCCTGAGGAAGGCTGCTACTACTATGAGGCACTTGGTGAAGACTCATGGTGCAGATGCCAGGCCGAATGGTAGCACTCAGTACTGATAGTGTCTGGGGCCTACCAGAAATCTCAAGAATCTGTGATGAGATGGATTATCGCAATGTGTGTGTACGCGTCCTGGAGGTCTAGAGAGCAGAGCCAGTCTCTTCTTTGCAGAAGAGGAAGGAGAGAATCCAAGGCAACCATCTTGAACTTTTCTTGGTAGAGGTACTTGCTGAGGGCACGTAGGTCCAGAATTAGACGAACGCCACCTGAATTTTTGGGGGTTAGAAAGTACCAGGAATAGAATCCTAGGCCCTGTTGGGAGTAGGGCACTGGTTCTATTGCTCTGGACTGAAGGAGGAGGGAAACCTCCTGTTCCAGGAGTGGTGAGTAGTCAGATGTTTCCCACGTCAGCCGAGGTGGAGAGTCCAGTAGGGATGGAGAGAAAGTTCAGGTGATAACCTTGAGAGATTATAGCAAGGACCAACTGGTCTGAGGTGATTGTGTGCCACCTGTTGTTGAAATGGCACAATCGACCTCCCACTGAGGCAGTGGAAGCTGGCTGCTGCTCTCTATGCAGGAGTGAAAAGCCAGAAGCAGGGCCCGGCTGAGGAGCTGCTTGTGGCTTTTGTTTACGAGACTGGGCCTTTTGGAAAGGCCTCGTAGAACGACCTCTAGACTGAGCTGGATAGGATTTCTTTGGACGGAAGAATGACTTTTTAGAATCCTTCCTGAAAGGCTGTTTGGAGGAATACTCAGAGGGCATCAGAGAGAGCTGGCAAAGGGTCTCATGATGCTCCTTGAGTTCCGCCACCATCCGCTGAATCTGTTCGCCAAAAAGATTGTCTCCTATGCAGGGCAGATCAGATAATCTGTCTTGTACTTCAGGGCACAAGTCTGAAGTCTTAAGCCAGGCCCATCTTCTTGCCGAAATAGCAGTTGCAGATACCCTGGAAGCGGTGTCGAAGATATCATAAGAGGATCTTATTTCATGCTTCCCTGCCTCGAAACGCTTGTGTACCAGGGTTTGAAGCTGTTCCTGGAATTGCTGAGGCAGGGACTCTGTAAAGTCCTGTATCTGTTTGATTAAGACCCTGTTGTACTGGGTCATATACAGCTGGTAGGAGGCGACCAAAGAAATAAGCATTGATCCCTGGAAGACACGCCGGCCAATGGCATCCAGGAATTTCTGTTCCTTACCTGGTGGAAAGGAAGAGTGGGGTTTTGATCTTTTTGCCCTCTTTTGGGCAGATTCTACAACCACAGATTGGTGATCCAGCTGTGGTTTCTGGAATCCTGGGGCTGACTGGACCAAATAAGTGGTATCAGCTTTTCTGTTAATTGGAGCACAGAACCAGGGTGTTCCCAGTTCTTTTTGAGGAGATCCAAAAGAACCTGGTGAATAAGGATGGAGGTTATTTCCTTGGGAGCATCCAGGAATTGTAACAGCTCCATCATTTGGTGCCTATCATCTTGCTCAGTCTGTAATTGGAAGGGAACCAATTCAGACATTTGCTTCACAAAATTTATGAAGGACAAGTCCTCTGGAGGAGAATGCTTCCTACTTTCAATAGGAGAAGGTGGCGATGGTAAATCATCGGTGTCTTGAGATGAATCGTCAGTCCAGGTGTCATAGGGATCAGCACCTGTCCCTGTAGGAACCTGAGAAGGACGGGACGATGGTATTCTTGAAGGTCCTAGTCTAGGATCTGAAGGCATCAAGGGAAGTACTGGAGGCACCGATGAAGGCATCGAGGGCATCGATGGATGGATCGGTGGCGCTGATGGGCTCATCAGCATCGATGGTTGAGGCATTGGAAGGACTCCCGATGGAGGAATGCGGAATGGTGTTTCCCCTCCCAATGACAGGGTAAGTGGGGAAGGCACCGGAGCCATCGGTGACCCAGGGTCCATCTGTGGAAAAGCGGCTAGGAGCGCTTCCTTCTTCGAGAGCAGCGGTGCCAATGCTGCCAGAATGGGATCAATGGTCAGTTCCATGACTGGCACAGATTTCGGCGCTGAGGGACCTTGGAGTCTGTGCATCACCTTATCGATGGCCTCCTGAACCATTCGGTCCAGTTCTTCACAGAGACCTGGAGCAAGCAGCCCCGGCTCCGGAAGGGAAGGAGGCGGCAGAGGCATAGCCGGAGGGACCACCGTTAAAGGCGGAGGTGCGGCTTCTGATACCAGTCCGGGTGAGGGTTGCCTCGGTGATCCGGTCGCAGAAAGGGTCAGTGCCTTTTCTGGCGGGGTTTCTTCAATGGCGGCTCGGACGATGGCGAGGTCGATGATTTTCCTTCATCGATGGTCCGAGACTTCTGGTGTCGATGCCGATGTTTTTCTCTACGATCTCCTCAGTCCTGAGGGGGAGTAGAGGTAGTCAAAGGCCGAGAAGTCGTCGACGCCGGACGGTCACTGGCAGGTGGCCGATACTGGCGCGAAGTGGACGGTTCTGGTTCATACGAAGTCGATGCAATAGACGGCATCAGAGTTTGAGAACGGTAGAGAAGTTCCATTTTCTCCATTCTGGCCTTGCGACCTTTAGGTATCATTAAGGCACATTTTGTGCAAGTCAGGACATCATGCTCGCACCCGAGACACATTACACAGTTCTAGAAACGTTGACAAAAGTGTTCCGTGATTGGGCTCCATCCTGTGAGGTCACCCATATGTGAGGACTACCATCCTGCTTGTCCTGTGAGAATTACTTGTATACTTTGGGGTCTTAAGGAAAGGATATGGAAATAAAATTTTTAAACACCAGAATCGCATAATCTGGAACTACAAAATATCTAGGATGCCAATCAAAAAGTTCTGCTATAGGCACTAAATGAGAAGAATCCATTAATTTGCATACTGCAAATGTAGCAGCGAACAGCACCCAATCTGTTTGTCCTGAGTATTTTCATGGGAAGCAAGGCCTTTAATAAATAAATAAAAACAAATGCATTCTTTTTCTCTCTCCTGAAAGGATTTGTTTATTATAGAGCTAAGAAGAACATAAGGTTTTCCATTTTGCAGATTGTCAAGATAAAAGATGACATATCATATGTGAAATCAGCAAGCACACACACCAAGTGAAATAAAGAGAAGAACAGCAAGTAAAAATTTAAATTTACATATTTTAGAAAATGATTTACTAAGAGGTGAATTTTAAATGCCCGGAATGCGCATCAATTGGGGGATGCGATGCACAAGTCCGGCTGGCGCGCGCCAACCAAATTTTAAAAGCCGCCCAGATACGTGCATATCTCCCACCGCACACACATCTCAAAAGTTTCAGAAAGGGGCAGGGCTTGGGCATGGTGTGGACAGCACGGGGCCGTTTCAGGGTGTGGCCAAGAGATGTGTGCGTAAAAACTTACACGCCTGGGTACACGCCCAAATCCAGTCACATGAAAGTTTACTTCATGTGACTTGCTATAACTGAGGTAATTTAAGGGTCCGAGGTAACTGGGTGGAGTGAAGACAGACTGGGGGGGGGGGGGGGGGGGTTGGAGGATGTAGCTGTTAACTGGGCGAACTAGTGGATGAACTGGTGAAACTGGCAAAGGCGTGGGTGTTCGCCCCTTTTAAATTCCCCTAACACGCTAGAAACGGGATTTGCACAGCCACTTAAAATTAGGTGCACATGTGCGCGTGGACGGGCTATTTTATAACATTCACACATATACATGCGCAAGATATAACATGGCCACATATCTGGGCGCTGACACATACACACATGCCAAAGAGCGCCCACATGCCACTTTGAAAGTCACTGTCCAATTTTATAAATGTTGCTTTTAAATGGGAATTTAAGAAAAGACTTAAAACCTGGCTCTTCAGCCAAGCCTTCACAGATACATAAACCATTCCCTATCATAACATGCCTTGGTCCAGCTCCGCTTTAAGAAATGCAAACTGACTAATTTGGTCTATAGAGCGATTCAGTAAATAACTATATTCTGGTTTCTTGTTATGTTAAGATACGCATTTATTGATTATATGCGTTCTACTTATTTTATTTTATCTTATTATATGCTTAATGTATTCTCATTGTTTCATGTTCTATGTAAGGCCTAGGGCACCCATGTAAAGCCTATAGAGTCTCTCTGTTAAATGTAAACCGAAGTGATTTGTATCTGATACAGGAACTCTGGTATATAAAAATAAATAAATACATACATAAATAAATAAATAAATAAAAATGTTCATGCTGAGTCAGACCAAAGGGCCATCAAGCCAGTATCCTGTTTCCGATCCTGGTCACAAGTATGTGGCAAGATCCCAAGGGGTAGATCGATTCCATGCGGCTTACCCCAGAGATAAGCAGTGGATTACTGCAATCCTTCAGGATCTTGTCCACTTTTCTACTTGAATTCTGTGACATTACTCCTCAGTAGACCGGTGCCATGGAGATTCTTCACCCCACATACTTGGTGAGTGCAAAGTACGCAGGGTGCAGAATGCACAGAGATTCTTTCAAAATGAAATCCCCATGTGTTGTATATTCTGTGTAGGTTGCGCTTGAAACAATCCTCATACATTGAGTACTCTGCATACACTTTATCAGGCCCACCCTAACTACTCCCCCAGTGCTATCTCTTTTCCTGCTTGCAAGAGGGGGAGGCAATTTTCAAAGTTTTTTTCCATGGGTACTCACTTGTTCCTTTTAAAATTTCACCCCCCTCGATAAAACATGCACACATATATATCGAATAGAACCAAGATGTAGCAAGTTGTGATCTGAAATTCAACCAAACTTGGTTTATAGGGGACATGCTAGTTTGAGAAATAATCAGATAATGAAGTACTTAAAATTAATAGAGCTAAGTGAAGGCTGCCTCGACAATGGACAGAATGCTGTAGATGGGTGAGAGGCTTGGACTTCATCTCAGCCACCTCCAAGCTAAAGAGCTCAGTACAGTTCAGATCTATTTAGCTGCTGCAAATCAAAACAACTTCTCACCACAATCCAATCCAACCCCCAATTTATCTTGATTCCAACACTGCTCTAACAGTTTTAAGACTTCTTCCAAAAAACAAAAACTGTCACTAAAACTGTCTGCCTAGCTTATGCTATAAGTAGAAAAAAAAAGTCACTTTGCATAAGATACTGGAAGTCCACCTACAAAATAAAATGCAAATCAGGAAAAAACAAGTAGGCATACTTATGGAAATTAAGCCCAGTATTGCTTCATTTTATATGGAGCCATATGTCAATGCAAAATAAATTATTTAAAAATAGACCAAATCATCAGAGCAAGTCCAAAATGATGGGATTTCAGCCTGAGCCAAGCAAGCTTAATTCAAATCAGCATGAGAGTTGATTCACAGGGAGATCCCTTATCCCTAGTAAAACATCTGTACTGCATGTCTGACTTCTGAATCTGGAACCCCTTGACGATGAAGGATGTTACAGAATGACTTTTTGAGAAGGACAAGTGAGGCATTACTTTCCTACTATACAATATTACTTGTTCTTCCAAGGAATAAAATCTGAGTGGTAAAAAGATTCTTGAGTTTGAAAGCAACTAGTAATCCAGGATTTATTTTTTTTAATGCATGCCCTTTTTACACAACATGCATTTAATTTAACATTTTGCATTAGAAATCCCAGCCTAGGTGATATGTAATCAGACATTATGGCTTGGATAGCAGACCTGGGTTACGACGACAATGAATTGAAAAATAAATTTGGAATATCAAAGATCACTTCCATAGCAGCAGCTAGATTTCCTGTTCAAGACAGATTCAGTTATTTTAAGTATCAGTATTTGCCTACATACCTTTAGGAATAAGCCATTCTTTAAAACATGAGGCAATCCCTCATGGAGAACCACACTGCTATTGCAAACAGAGGACAGCTCAAAAGCCTAATAAGAAGAATTTATTTAGTTTAACAAAGGAAGTTTTGACTTTGGCATATAAGAGCCATTGCATCTTCAGTCTGGAAGCCGGAGGAATCAAACCCAAGATAATTATTAATTGTAATAGGGATGTGAATCGTTTTTTGACGATTTAAAATATCGTCCGATATATTTTAAATCGTCAAAAAATCGTTAGGGCCACGATACAATACCAATTCCCCCGATTTATCGTTAAAAAATCGTAAATCGGGGGAAGGGGGAGGGCAGGAAAACCGGCACACTAAAACCCCCTAAATCCCACCCCCGACCCTTTAAATTAAATCCCCCACCCTCCCGAGCCCCCCCCCCCAATGCTTTAAATTACCTGGGGATCCGGCGGTGGTCCAGAATGGCGGCGGTCCGGAACGGCCCCCTCAATAGAATCGTGTTGTCTTCAGCCGGCGCCATTTTTCAAAATGGCCGCCGCAAAATGGCGGCGGCCATAGACAAAAACGATTCGACGGAGGAGGTCGTTCCGGACCCCCGCTGGACTTTTGGCAAGTCTTGTGGGGGTCAGGAGGCCCCCCCAAGCTGGCCAAAAGTTTCCTGGGGGTCCAGCGGGGTTCCGGGAGCGATTTCTTGCCGCGAATCGTTTTCGTACGGAAAATGGCGCCGGCAGGAGATCGAGTGCAGGAGGTCGTTCAGCGGCGGTCTGGAACCCCCGCTGAATGACCTCCTGCAGTCGATCTCCTGCCGGCGCCATTTTCCGTACGAAAACGATTCGCGGCAAGAAATCGCTCTCGGAACCCCGCTGGACTCCCAGGAAACTTTTGGCCAGCTTGGGGGGGCCTCCTGACCCCCACAAGACTTGCCAAAAGTCCAGCGGGGGTCCAGAACGACCTCCTCCGTCGAATCGTTTTTGTCTATGGCCGCCGCCATTTTGCGGCGGCCATTTTGAAAAATGGCGCCGGCTGAAGACAACACGATTCTATTGAGGGGACCGTTCCGGACCGCCGCCGTTCTGGACCACCGCCGGATCCCCAGGTAATTTAAAGCATTTGGGGGGGGTTCGGGAGGGTGGGGGATTTAATTTAAAGGGTCGGGGTGGGTTTTAGGGGGGTTTAGTGTGCCGGCTCACGATTTTAATGATTTTTCACGATAGTTTACACACCCAAACGGCAACAATACGATTCCCTCCCCCTCCCAGCCGAAATCGATTGTTAAGACGATCGAGGACACGATTCACATCTCTAATTTGTAATCACAAATTTTTAGTGAGATTTCAAAGTTAATCATTCTCAATTTTTAAATCTTTTTTCCATTTCTTTCTCAGAACCTATCTATTGCTGTCATCATGCATTACCCATCTTGGCAACTTCCCCAGTGCATGAAATGTCTTTCAAGGCTTAAATGTAAAAAGCAGCTGCCTAATTTCAAAGATCATAATACTGCATTTCCAATACATGCATATGGATGAAATAGGACAACTTATGAAAATTTCTTGATAGAAATTTGGAAAAAAGAAAATCATTGAAATTATTTTGTAATAAAATTATAGATCAATTTTTAAAAAATGCTCAGTGGCTAAGTTTTAGACCCCTAAATTTAAATAGATTTTCAGCCGAATTTAGGGTCTTGAAATTTTAGTTAAAAATTCATCTACATTTAGGATTGCACATCATTTGCCTAGATTTTAAGTTCGGTACCTAGCACTGGATTTCAGTACTAAAGTATTTCTTCCCCTACTCTGAAACCACCTGAGAGCAATTTACTTTTTTTTAGAAATCTAAATTTAAGGACTCTCACCCTAGTCCATTTTTCTAAGGGACCAAAGTACCCTAACTTTCCAAGTTAGGCAACTAAACCCTTTTGAAAACTGAATCCTTCGACAGTAACTTTTAAGCAGGCACTTGGGTGCACATATGTGAGCGTTCCTCGGCCCGCACCCAGGGACAAGGCCATTTTATAACATACACGAACATATTCACACGTTGTAAAACAGCCTGACCGCGCACACGTGTGCACAATGCCTGCCTATGCATCAAATGCCTCTACTACTATGTAAATGGGGGGGGGGGGGGGGGGATTTTAAAATGCACGCGTGCCAACGCCATTTACTAATTTTACCAATTCATTCCCAGTTCACCTAGATAAGAGACTTTCAAACCCCCTAGTTTAATAGACTCCCTCCTCCCCTTTTAGCCTCCAGCCTTAAAACCCTGATGACCCGTCTATTTTTACTTTCAAACTTGCACGTCATCCACAGCAGAAGTAAAGTTACGCAGCAGGGGACCCTGGCTCACGTTGTGTGCGTATTTACACACTAATTTCAAGTTAAAATCCAGGAGTGCCCATGCTTGCTCAGACCGCGCCCTGCCCCTGTTTTGAACTTTTCATTTCTGCGCACAGCTACAAGTATGCGCTATCCAGGCGGCTTTTAAAATCCGGTTCAGTATGCGCCAGCCTGACTTGTGCGGATATCTCCCAGTTTTGGCTTGCGCCAGGCTCCATGGTGAGACCACTCCTTGAATACTGTGTACAATTCTGGTTGTCACATCTCAAAAAAGATATAGTTGCGATGGAGAAGGTACAGAGAAGGGCAACCAAAATGATAAAGGGGATGGAACAGCTCCCCTATGAGGAAAGACTAAAGAGATTAGGGCTGTTCAGCTTGGAGAAGAGGCAGCTGAGGGGGGATATGATAGAGGTCTTTAAGATCATGAGAGGTCTAGAACGGGTAGATGTGAATCGGTTATTTACTCTTTCGGATAGTAGAAAGACTAGGGGACACTCCATGAAGTTAGCATGTGGTACATTTAAAACCAATCGGAGAAAGTTCTTTTTCACTCAACGCACAATTAAACTCTGGAATTTGTTGCCAGAGGATGTGATTAGTGCAGTTAGTATAGCTGTGTTTAAAAAAGGATTGGATAAGTTCTTGGAGGAGAAATCCATTACCTTCTATTAATTAAGTTGACTTAGAAAATAGTCACTGCTATTACTAGCAACAGTAACGTGGAATAGACTTAGTTTTTGGGTACTTGCCAGGTTCTTGTGGCCTGGTTTGGCCACTGTTGGAAACAGGATGCTGGGCTTGGTTGACCCTTGGTCTGACCCACTATGGCATTTTCTTATGTTCTAATGTCTAATAGACCCTGAAACTGAATTTGAGCACGGGAAAATACACAAAGTGGTTCTAAATGAGCGATTTCTCTTAAGAAAAAAACACTGATGCCATTTCATCTCATTCTAGCATATGCACATGCAAGTGTCATAAAATAGTCCTCTCTTTCTGTACAGAAAATGACATTGATTTATGAGTTTCAAATTTTGTCATTACACTACGTACCAACGTTGCTGTTAGTTATCCCAGGTAGGTTACTAAGCTAAATTTGTTCCATTCTAAACTTTCAAAGGATACACTTTTACCTGTAAGTTTAAAATACCTAAGATGTACTATATTTTCAATTTTCTAAACACAAGCTCTTCTGCACAAGAACATTAAGCCAAATTTAGCTCCCTTTCCTTCAGGCATCAGTAGCAATTTACAGCTTGGGATGTTCTGGTTATCTATTTATTTACTGAGACTAGAAGATAAAAGGGAATATAACACTCAGGAAATGGGTCAATTCTGTGTGCACTGTACAGAAAGCACTGATTTACCTCTTAAACATCCAGACATCATCTCCTATACCTTCCAATTCTTAGACTACCAAGCATGAGCACGGAAGGGAGTACAGACAGGGGTGCTAATCTGCTGATTGCTCTATTTGTGTTTTGATATATGCTGTTGTATTTTATTTATAGATAGATTGCTACTTTTGTTATGTTGTAAGCCACTCTTGGTCCATTTTGGAAATGGCAGCATTCCACTAGTTTGATGACCTCTCGTTCTCCATAAGATCACATGGGGTGGTTTTAGTGACTACATGCATGATGAAAATATATGTTTGTATAGCCCATATATAGCAATACCAAAAATGCTTGCCAAACATTCCACATGGCAAGACCAAGCACAAGGATATAGTGAAAACAAACAGGCAAATAAACTGAATTGGAGCACTCAGAGCAGGGAAGTGTCACATGTCTCATATGATTGCAAGTCCGCACACAGTATTTTAATCACAGCTCCTCTCTGGTTCAGTGTTTTTTACTTTCAAAAACTTGTCATAGTCTCATAATCTCTAACACACAAAGGGGCAGATCTTAACACATTACGCGCGGGCATAGATTTCTTCTCACAACCCAGCACGAACAAATCTACGCCCGAAATCGGAGCAGCCTTGAAGGGAACTTTTTTTCCGGCCCCCCCCCCCCCTCCTCCTTGCCTGAGTGCAAGAGATCACTCCAGGACCCCCCCGCTGGACCACCAGGGACTCTTGGCAAGTCTTGGGGGAGCACTTACTATGTAACAGGGGCTACCGGTGCCATTGGTCGGCCCCTGTCACATGGTAGGAGCACAAGATGGTGCCGGCAGTGAATTGTTCCTACCATGTGACAGGGGCCGACCAATGGCACTGGTAGCCCCTGTGACGTACTAAGGGCAAAGGCTATCGGCGCCATTTTGAATACTGGCAGCCAATGGCCTGAGTGCAGGAGAATGCTCCAGGACCCCCGCTGGACCACCAGGGACTTTTGGCAAGTCTTGGGGGGGGGGGGGTCAAGAGGGTGGGGGTTGTAGTTAATTAAGTTTAAAGGGTTGGGATGGGATTATTTTTTTATTTTTTTATTTTTTTAAACTTTAATGGGAAACGAATCTCATATGTAACTAATGGACGAATCAGGGTCCCCCGAAAATGGATGTGGGTCCTGATGAATACGAATACCGAATCGAACATATCCGTCCCTGCTGCACATCCCTAATACCTTGCAGGAGGTCACACACTGTGGCTGGAAGCTTGAATGTATCCTGGGCAGTGTGGACAGAATAAATGAGAAGAATAGATGGGCTGTTTGGTCTTTCTCTGCCATCATCTGCTATGTTATTATGCTACATTTAAAGTTTCATTTCAAAAACAAAGCTTGGGATATCCTGCTTACGGCCATTTTACAATTTAATATACAAATTAAAAATCACGTATTTAATAAATTCAGTTATACAGGAAATGTATTAGGATTTTTCATTTCAGGATCAAACGAAATTAGATAGTAAGTATTCATATTATCATTATCAGATAATTCCAACTCCTGGGAAAATAAAATCAGCCTTACATTTACAATCAGATTAGATTCCACTGATGCTCATTTTCATTTTAACATCCCTAAAATCAAAGGGATAAGCATATACTGCACAAAAGCACATGGCAGTTGTTTATTAAATGTAGGGTTTACTTGTGTTGTTCACTCATTAGAGACGATGTTCCATCTCTAACTCCTGGCTTTTCCAGGGACTTCATCCCTGCACTCACGGCCAGTGATAACAGGATCTATAATGGGCAGTGCTTATTCATTCTCATGAGAACTGGCACACTGAACATTCCAATAACTGGTAAGAAGTCAACTAACATCTCACTGGTGCACATGATCACCATCTAATTTAGCAGATCTCGTCTAGAACCAGGAGAAATCCTGGATCCTTGGGAGTTTAATTTAAACTGCAAGTTTTGTTTTTTTCTATAGCAGAGGGTCCTGAAATCTAGCCCTCAAGAGGTGCAAGCCAGTCTGGTTTTCAGGATTTCTACAGTGAATATGCATGATTTCAATTTGCATGCATTGTCACCACTGTAATCATATAAACTTCATGCATGTTTACTGTGGAAATCCTGAAAATATGACAGGGTTTCAACCCATGAGGATCATATTTGTGGACCCCCATTCTATAGCAATTAAAGTCACTGTAGAATATACAGTGGTTGCCTGTAATTAGACTACTAAGGTATTTCCTTCCCATGTTTGAGTTGCCTTAGCACTATGGGAAAAGCACACGTCAATTTCACTTCTTTTCAATTAGGCTCCATAGTGTCTGTGACTGCATTTCAATTGATCTTGCTAGGAACTGCCCAATGACTTAGACACTTGGCAAGTCACAGTCTGCTCCTGTCGAAATCACCCAGCAAGAGAGAGTCTGCTTCCCTAATCAATACACTTGGCAGAGTCCAGCATATACCAACAAGCAAGATAAGGGCCATTTTTTTAAGCTCTTCCACCCAATAAATGCGATTACAAAGTGTCACACACTCCATGCTTAAGGAAGGAAAATGTTATCACAGCACAGGTCAGCAGATTATCGATGGAACTAAGTGATGTACAGCATAATGTATTTAGCAGGTTGATCTGGTGGAGGGAGCTTAGAACTACATGCTTGGCATGTACAAAGTAGGTGTTGTGCTTTTCGTTTTTTTTGAGGAATGCTTTAGTGAAGTGCAGTAAACATATGTTATCTTAACAGACTGTAGGACAAATCAAAAGTAATTTAAATTTAATTTTTTACACAATTCTGGCCTGGATGCAATATGGCATCAGAAGAAATAGCTATACACCTTTACCTTCACATCTCTTAACTGTCTTGGTAGTCCAAAAGAAAGCAACGTGACATCAGAGCAAGCATATAGGACTACAAAAAGAGGTTTAAGGGGGTGCTGCAAATATCGTTTGGTTGTATTTCTGAGAGGCAGAGTATTTATATTTTTTAATTCTCTGGGAAGTTTAGTTAAATATTTGTTTGAATATTGTGGAGCTTTGTTAGTGGAAAACGTTTCACAGTTGATCATGACTTCATTACCAGAAAACCTACGAACATCTACTGACACCAAGAAATTCAAGCAAGATCTGAAAACCTGGCTTTTCAACAACTTCTCTATTTCTCTTTAATTACAGCTTCCCTTGATCCTCCAATACATCCTCTATTGTTATCCAGTTTATATAGCTTTCTTTAAACTTTATTTCTATTCCTTATCCGTTTGTTAAACATTATACACCGTTATAATCTGGTGATTCTCATTTGGAATGACGGTATATAAAAACCTAAATAAATAAATAAATAAAATGACTTCACAGCTGCAGGAGGGTAAGCAGTAGGCCTTAATGAAAGGGAGGAGCTAAATGAAGTTTTAAAGACAGCCCTCTTGTGATACTGTAGCAAAGCGACAGTATGAAATGGGGAATATTTAAAAGCCTATAAAGATCTTGGTATAAACACATATGATAACAATTGATAAGAATGTTACAGCCCATTTAATCTGCACAAATTACTTCTTGTTGCAATGCCTGTAGATGCCCGGTGATACCAAGCTTTCCCTTCACTTTTATGCAGCTAAGATATTATATAAATTTCTCACTGTATTATAAGATACATTTTGATCCAAAGAGCAATACTTTTATGTAACATAAGATAGTGAGGTAGTTTGCTAACTACAGTATCTCAAGACTCTGTGGCTTGGATTTTGCAAAAAAAATCTCCTGAGCTGCATAAAAGGCAAAATATTTATTAACACTATCAAAAAGATCACTTGGTATCAATGCACATCTGAGAAAAAAAAGACAAGAGACTTTAGATGAAAATATTTTCAAAATCCAAATAAATAATGAGAGAAGCCATCTATTCCTAGGCGGTATTCAGTCTATCATTGTTTCCCCTTCCTCCACCCAACTTAATTGTGCTTATTTTTTTTAGGAATTTTTAAGAATATGCAATAAAAAAACATTTCCTGTCTTTAAGTTACTTTATTGCTGCAATCTCTTGAAATTGCCAAATGTGTAAGCAAAATTGTCTCTCTTCTTTGACTATAGATGCATTCTATTCATAACATGCAAAAATACAGTGAAACAGCATCATAACTTATAAACAGCGATATTGAGACAAAGCATATCATCACCCGACACTGGTCATGTTTCAAAGATGATTCTTTGTCAGGCATTTAAGCTTGAAATGCCTATTTTAACATATCCATAATGTTGGAAAATAAAACACTTCCCATCGCTGTATGGATCCTCATGGGGTTGTGGTACACACAAGCTGTGATTTAAGTATCTACTGAATCAAGACTGGTTCTTATCAAAATGCAATGCTTAAAAGCTGACCAACGCACTGGTTGCTCCTGTCTTGAATACCCACTCATTGGTCAAAGATAGCTGAGAACCCTTCAAGGTGTAATTCAAAAACCTTAGGGGTCGATTTTAAGACCTGTGCACAGTTCCTGGCGTGCGCACATGGACGCATGCATTTTAGAATGGGCCGCCCACGTGCGTACCCCTAATACGCACTCAAGTGATGGGCCTGCTAAAAGGGGCAGCGGGACAGTGCCATTAGATGCTGTCCCAGGGAAGCATGTGCTGGCAGCCAGCCGGCATGAGGAGTTTACTTCAGCAGTAAGTATTAAAAAAAACAAAACATTAAGGATAGATAGGTTTAGTTTAGGGGGAGGAGAGGGGAGCGGACTGGAAGGGAATTTCCCTAACCCTATCCTCCTCCCTCTTCCCCTCTCCTCCCTGACCCCTAAACTAAACCTATGTATCCCCAAATTTTTTTTTAATACTTATTGCTCCTCCAGAGCAGAAGTAAACTCCGCGCTGTCCTGGCCCCGTCCCTTTCAGCAGGCCTGGCACGTGCGTGCGTATCAGTGGTTATACACATGGCCGGCCCATTCTAAAATGCTCATGGCATGTGCAAGGCCCAGCCACGTGCGTATCCCCTGATTTTCCGCATGCAGGGCTTTGAAAATTGGGGCTTTAGGTGCATGAGAGAGAGGGCAAATCAAAAGACTCAAAGAGTAGCATGGAATATGATTGATGAAAAACAAATCTATGAGAACCTGATATTTTATACAATGGAAATGCAGGGGTCAGGTTAGGTTAGGTTAGGTTGATAGGCTGGGAAGAAGGATCCATCAGAAGAAAATAGCATAAAGCATAAGCATAACCTTTGGTCATCAATGTTACAACGTTATTGTTAAATTTTGAACTTATGTACACTGTTCCAAGTTTCATAACCTTATTCTATGTAATGCCTTTTGGCAATTTTCATGTTCTGTTTCAATGTAAACCGATGTGATCTTTATTTCATATAGGAACACCGGTATATAAAAATCTAAAAATAAATAAAATAAATAAGCATTGGCAAGTTAAATGTAAGATACTGATAAGACAGGCTAAGAGAGAATTTGAAAAGAAGATGGCCGTACAGGCAAAAACTCATAATAAAAATCTTTTTTATTATAATATATATAATACATATTTATAATATATATGATATATATTTTTTTAAAAATATCCAAAGCAGAAAACCTGTGAGAGAGTCAGTTGGACCATTAGATGATCGAGGGGTTAAAGGGACGCTAAAGGGAAGATAAGGCCATCGCAGAAAAACTAAACAAATTCTATGCTTCATTACCTCCTATTCCATGACTTTTTAGTTTACTTAGAAGCCTCTCATGAGGGACTTTGTCGAATGCCTTCTTAAAATCCAAATACACCACATCTACCGGTTCACCTTTGTCCACAGGTTTATTCACTCCTTCATAAAAATGTAGGAGATTTGCGAGGTCTATAGTTTCCCGGATCACTCCGGAGCCCTTTTTAAATATCAGGGTTACATTAGCCCCCTTTCAGTCTTCAGGTACAATGGATGATTTTACTGATTGTTTGGTAATTGCCAGGTTCTTATGGCCTGGTTTTTGGCCTCTGTTGGAAACAGGATGCTGGGCTTGATGGACCCTTGGTCTGTCCCAGCATGGCAATTTCTTATGTTCTTATGTTCTGATAGGTTACAAATTAATTGAAATAGGTCTGAAATTTCATTTTTGAGTTCTTTCAGAACTCTGGGTTGTATACCATCTGGTTCAGGTGATTTACTACTCTTCAGTTTGTCAATCTGGCGTACTGCATCTTCCAGGTTCACCGTGATTTGGTTCCGTTCATCTGAATCATTGCCTTTGAAAACTGTCTCCGGAATGGGTATCTCTCTAGCATCCTCTTCAGTAAACACTGAAGCATAACCACATCATCTGGCAATGAATTCCAGAGCTTAACTATGCATTGAATTCATTGCTAGAGGATGTGGTTATGGCAATTAGTTTAAAAAAGGTTTGGATAAGTTTCTAGAGGAGTCATTCATAAACTGCTATCAATAAGGAATAGTAGCTTGGGATCTATTTACTGTTTGGGTACTTGCCAGGTACTTGTGACTTGGATTGACCACTGTTGGACACAGGATAGAGGACCCCTTATGGACCCTTGGTCTGACCCAGTGTGGCATATCTTATCTTATAGCTTATGTTAAGGTGCAGGAGGGCGAAGTGGCCTCCCTAAATATTTAATCGGGGTGAGGCTTTTCAGACATATAGACATAATGATTTTTAACTATTTTAGGAGGTTTCGTCCAGATTGCATTGGCAGTCCCCACCCCCCCCCCTTTTTTTTATTTATTTTTTTTTTTTAAATGGGAGTCATTACTTAGCCAGCCATATTCTTTCAATATAACTGTTTAAGTTTAAAATTATCTGGGAACATGTTATCGTTTAACTTTAACCCTGCTCTTTGCCACATCTTGAGTTAGCCAAATAAGTTATCCAGATAAATTCCTTTGAGCACTGACCTCAGAGAATCTCTGGAGTGGCAGTTAAACCTATGACAGTAGTGATGGGACTGCTTCATGCTTCCAGGAATGCTCCGGGGTAGCCCACACAGAGCGGCGGTTACAACCCTAAACAGCTCTGTGCAGCCCTGATAGACATTTTGATTTGTATATGCTATTGTTTACTTTGTTACTATATTCTCTCTCATATACTGGGAAAACAATATTTGGTCCAGTTCCTATGATATTTGGCTCTGCCCATTGGAGATTTACTCTACTTTCCGCATTCATGGAATAAAGGTGATGACTATTTAGAAGATTTGCTCTTTGTCTCTAAATGATAAAGAGAGTATCTTCTGTCACCAGCGACAATCAGGCCATGACTACTACTTACTTTTAGAACTTAAAAAAAAAGGGAAAATAATGGTATGACTAATAGTCAAGAAGGTAATTATTGACTTGATTGATTTATTGTAAAAGGAATGGTTTGGTATTCTCACCATGAACAAACCATGAACATGAGAACTAAAAATAAAATAAAAGCTTATTCAAGTGCCATGCACAGAGTAAATGACAACAATTCCACATCTAATTGAAAATAAAAATCTTGGCATATGGAAATATGCTAAAAAAAATGAAAAGAAAACAAGCAGAGAATAAATCATGCTTTATTGTTTCTTTTTTTTCTTTTACTAAAACTGAAATATCTATTATGGTAATAATAGCGATGATGTCCCTGCTTTCCACCTTTCAAAAAAGTTTCATACTGTTTTCTATTACAAATGTGGTTTTCACATTTCACACTTCATTGAATGCGCAAGCTATGTTTGCACAAAATAACTGCTTTCTACCAAATAGTTGCATTGTGCGTGGGAGATCTGTCAAACATTTCTACAAGCAAAACTTGGGTCTGCTAAAACTCCATCAGCACCCAGAGGTTAATTCTCTTTTGCATTCATAGTCACAGCACACCAAGGGGGCCAATAGACTAAACTGCATTAACACTAACACAAGTGTTTAACACACATAAAATAGCTTGCATTAGCATTAATGCAAAATCTATGCTAATGAAGTAATGAGATACAAAACTGTGTTGAATAACTCTTTATTAGCACTGTGAAAAATAACATGCATTAAAAATGTGCAAAATGTAACACAAAAGCATTAGCGGTAGATTTTATAATTTTGCGTGAGCGCGTACTTTTGTTCGCGCACCAAACGTGAACAAAAGTACGCTGGATTTTATAAGATACGCGCGTAGCCGCGCGTATCTTATAAAATCCAGGGTCAGCATGCGCAAGGGGGTGCACATTTGTGCAACCTGCGCGCGCCGAGCCCGGCACGCGCTGCCTGTTCCCTCTGAGGCCGCTCCAAAATCGGAGTGGCCTCGGAGGGAACTTTCTTTCCACCCCCCCGCACCTTCCCCTCCCTTCCCCTACCTAACCCACCCACCCCCGTCCCTATCTAAACCCCCCCTACCTTTTGTTGGCAGATTTACGCCTGCTGAAAGCAGACATAAATCTGTGCACGCCAGCAGGCTGCTGGCACGCCATCACCCGACCCGGGGGCTGGTCCGGAGGCCTCGACCACGCCCCGGGCCGGCGCCACGCCCCCGACCCTGCCCCGAACCACTCCCTGACACTGGACACGCCCCGGACACACCCCGGACACGCCCCCTCCCCCGCCCCTTTTACGAAGCCCCGGGACTTATGAGCGTCCCGGGGCTGTGCGCGCGCCAGCGGCCTATGCAAAATAGGCGCGCCGGCGCATGAGGGCCCTGCGTGCGTAAATCCGGCTGGATTTACGCGCGCAGGGCATTTAAAATCCGGCCCTAATGAATATAACGTCACCCTCAGGAAGATGCAGTTAACTTTTTGTATTACAATCTGCATTAACACATGCAATTTATTTATATTAAAAAAAATTCTTTACTGCCTCTACAATCCAATTTAGAACATTCAAAATGGCATACATGAACATAGAACAATTAAATCAATTGATACTAACAATCAATTAATACATATAACAGACTGAAAAAAAGAAAAACAAGTAATACGTTTTTCCAGAGGTAAATCCATTCTGCATAAAATCTCAAATTAAATGCCACAAATGACCCAGTAATCCATCAGCTTAATCGTCCTGTTATACATTAAAAGACCTGCACACACACCCATATATGTGTGTATATAAACACATGCAGATCTACCCCACTATTTTATAACCCAGGTGTATCATATATGTGCGGGTAAAAAAAATACAAGTAATTCTTTCCTGCAACATTCGTGCGTATGTAAAAAATATGCATGAATAAATATTCAAGTTAGCAGAACAAGTTCTGATTTATTTAGCTAAGTGGCAACCTCTAACTTCTGCAACATTTGTAATCTATGGCTTTGGCTTCATCCCAGTCTCCTTTGGTGGCAGGACAAGAGTGAAGGAAAAACTGTATCCTTTGCAGACTGACCTCAGAGAGGCACTAAACTCTAAGGTATGTTATGAGGTCTGTTTTCATACTAAAGGTATTAGCTTCTGACATCAAATATGCTTGTTATGTAGCATAGTTCTCTTAACGGACAAGGTTGTGAAAAAGAAAGGAAAGGATCTTCTAGGGCAGAATTCTCTAAGGTGAAGAATTATGCCTACTTGCACCCTCAGAACTCAGTCCCAGGAATGTACCAGCTTCCAACGTCAAAAACTGGATGCCAATCCTGGTTCTACCAAGGTTTATTTATTTATTTATTTAGATATTTATATTCTGCTTTTTGCACTTTTTTAAGCCCTTCAAAGCAGATTACATTCAGGTACTATAGGTATTTCCCTATCCCCAGAGGGCTTACAATATAAGTTTGTATCTGAGGCAATAGAGGGTAAAGTGACTTGCCCGAGGTCACAAGGAGCGACAGTGGGACTTGAACCCTGGTCTCCTGGTTTATAGCCCACTGCTGGGCTACTCCTCCACTCCTAAGATATCCAAACCCCCTGATTCCTGTTTCCTTTCTTAGCCAAAGGACTTGCTCTTCTAAGCATTTCATGGGACTGCTCTGAAATCCGCTCATGGAAGCATACCTCCTAACCCTTAGTAGGGTAAAAACCTCTACTGCCGGTCTTTACCTTTCAGGGGCTCAAATTGTCAGCTAAAAACATTTGTTTGTGTGATCGAGGTGTTGGCCATGTGAGCTGCTACTCCAGTCCACATGTCTGTGCCATCTGCTGGAGACTGAGAAATACTGAAGAGCAGAAGGCAGCACCACACCTTTAAAGGGGATGTGAAGACACCTTTGAGCTTTTCTTCCTTTGTCTCCATATGCTAGCAGGAGGAGATAACCCACTTGTCTGGACCTGTCTGGCAATGATAAGGTAGCACATATTTTCCCTGTGTCAATAAAAGTAAAAGCAGTTAAAATCACATTTGTTATGCATTTAGAGTTATTCGAGGCAAAATTGGATGCCACTGAGAGGGTTCAATCATCCTTGCAACTGAGTGTTTTTATTCAAGGTCCACTATGCCATCTGATCAACCACTTATCAAAGATCTCTAAAACCATCAGAAATGGGCAACCCTCCCCCCAAACAAACATTACATAAAAAACATTATGGAAAAAAAATGCTGTTAAAACTCTTATCCACTAAGGGGTAGATTTTAAAAAGCATTTACTCGAGCAAAACTGGTTTTTGCTCGAGTAAATACACTTTACTCAAGTAAGTGGGCTTTTCAAAATTGCTACAATATATGCCATTGAATTGTCCATAGGGTTTACTCAAGTAAGTGCACTTTACTCGAGTAAATAGCTTTTGAAAATTGCTACGATAGTATGTCACATTTACATGCATAACTCCTTTGAAAATGACCCCCTAAACATGTCTTATAAAATTATGAAATGCCTTTATATTTCTTCCACTACAGGAAAATCTAAAAATGCATTGAGGATTTCTTGCATCAGTATGGAATGTGCCTTCTGTAAATAACACGCAACTTTTCTTTGATAATCTGCCAAGAAAAGAACTTTGTTGTGGCAAAATGGAAAACTCTGACTCAAAGAGGCGTCTTTCTATATATTACAGGCCCTGAGGTAATTAGCTTGCCTCTAATTAACAGTGGCTTTCTAATATAAGAGAAGCCTGCTGACACCAGAACGCAAAGAGTTCAACAGCTAAAGTAAGCAATAATGAATAATCACTTTGAAGCTCACCTAACAGAGTGCTTAGGCTACCAAAAAAAAAAAAAAGAGATAAAGCAGTATCCCTGAAATATAGTTAAGTGGGACTCAGTCACTTGCCATCCACGTTAAAGCATTACCTCATTTAATGCGTGGGGTTTTAGAGCTTTGCCTCTTGAAGTCAGAGATTTATGATGAGTGGGAAAATACCCATATTTAAAAAAGTGATGGAGGCTACATCCATTTTGGCCATTATAATTAATTGCTGGATCTTCACTACTAATTAAATGAATGGAGGTCAGTGTGTTGCCATGGCAATGTCCTAGCCAAGTAATTTTGCCCATTTTCCAGTCTACTACCCCCTTTGCATAACTACAAGTTATAAAATGCTTCAACTGCAATATCTGTAAATGGTGCAACATCTGGACTTCACATTTACATATAAAGAGAGAAGATTAATGGGGTTGTTAGCATATCTGCGTGAACTTTTGAAATACCAAATTTAATAATGGAAAAACAGCATTTTACTGACAAACTTTTATCTGTTTCTAGCATGACACAAGTAAAGCTCATGCTAATTTCCCACCTAATTCATTAGAACAGTCAATTTTTGGTGCAGAGTTTAAGAATAATTACTGGTATGTTAGACAAGGCCAAAATAGAAATTGAATTTCTTTTCAGGTTGCTTTATAGTATTTTTTTGAAAACATACATAGAGAAAAATGCAAACTAAACTAACAGGACAAAGATGTACGATGTTAAAACACACTCGTTTGCTGGTACTTTTGACTTTTTGTAGAGAGCTAACAAGAACATGTTTCAAATATTTAGTGCAGTACAGAGTTCGAGCAGTCATATTGGTCCTGGATGCTTTACTTGCTATAGTATTTTTTATTTGATAGATATAAGAACATCTCTCTGGCATCCTGAATATTATATAGACTAACACCATTTATCAAAAGATTGAGGACACGTCCTGGTTCACCACCACCACCAAACCCACCCTAAATTCCTCATGGAAGGCTTCTGTTTGCAAACAAAAAATAATGACAAGGTGGAAGGAGGGAGGGCCAAATTCATGGTTGCCATATTGTGTCCACGCCCTCCCTAAAGTGAAGTCAGGAGCTTACGCTATTAACATTGCTAGAATTGGGATCACATTCTAAGTTGTTTGCATCTGCCCCTAATGTACTGAAAGTATTGAAGATCATCAAAAAGGTAGGCATAAAAGTCTGGCTATTAATCAAAGTCATTTTGAATGACAGCAGAATATTTTCTCTTACACCAGGCCTGTACCAATTTACATCATCGTTCGCACTCTTTATGTTTTGGGTTTTTTTTTGGAGCATATATAAAATTGATCTGGACAGAAGACCATTGTGTCCTGAATCCTGGAGAGTTCATCTGCATGATATTAATTCTAGAAATCATCTAGTGATTTTCTTAATAAAATTATTGCCTGAGAATACACCATGTTGATGTTTAATCTGCTATACAAATCTTTTTTCATCTTGACTTCATATACACATGAAACACTGATTACTAGGTTAATGAGACTCACAGACATTTTTAGCTTTACGACACTTCTCAAACAAGATCTCAACACACTTTATAATTTAATAAATTATTAGCAGCATAGAAAGGCATCCTATGCATGGATAGTCTGGATGTATCTGATATGTATGATCTGCTTTCAAGTAAGAAACTGGAATGACTATTGCTATTCAATTACACCACATTTAAATAAAACTGAGCCACAGGTCCAAGCTTAGAGAGATGAGCTTAAGCATACTGCACCAGTAAACTTACGCATCAGTGGAGCCATGATTAGGTTTCTGTGAAAACCTATAATGTCTCCATGAGATGGGGAAGCAGTGCCAGCAAATGGAAATTTCAAGTTCTTCCAGGAGCTTGCTCAAGTCCATTCACAAGTCTAATGAACCAAACCATGCCATCTCTGTTAGCAAATAGCTCACTACAGCACTTAACAAGGCTAAAATCTGCAAGAAAAGTCAAGTACATCTACTACAAACCTCAATGGAACCTTAGGGGAACTATGCTATTAGCGAACGAGTAGGAGAGCAATACCACATATGGGTTTCAATATTTAATGGATCTATACAGGCACAATCCATTTTATGACAATTTAATTATGTGACAAAAGTTTGATAAATAATATCAAGGAGGACAGTTAATTCATTATTTAACAGAGAAATCAATACTTCCATAAATCATACCGTTCCATGAATGCTTTTTTTCAATGGTCTGTATAAAAGAACAAAAAAAAAATCTTGTTCAGAATTCATAGGCAATTTGTTTTCTAGTCAGGACAAGTTTGAATGGAAGTTTAATCAGGCACTAGACAGCCATAAATTATTTTTATTTTATTAACCGTTAAAGGAGTGGTATTGGTTGCTTCTTGAATTACTGCAGTGACCATGGAAAGAGCTAGCCAATATCAGAATGGCCTTTACTGATTTTGGCCCTAGTTCAGAGGTTTTCTTGTTCTGTGACTACATGATCAATGAACAAGCTGTAGACAGTACCTGTTCACCATATTAACTTAATATGTTTGAGAGCAGCTTTCCAGCATTACACTTATCTTCAGCTCAGTAAATACTCATTCTTGAAAGCTAGTCAGAGGTGTACTGTTAGTTCACTGAAAATCTTCACTTGCACCTTGTTTGTTGACCTATATTTCTACATCCAAAGTGAACATATACAGTAACCATATTTTTACTTAATACACAAAGCCCTGAGGGGCAGATTTTAAATACTTGTGCGAGCGCGTACTTTTGTTCACGCAGCAGGCGCGAACAAAAGTACGCTGGATTTTATAAGATACGCGCGTAGCCGCGCGTATCTTATAAAATCCAGGGTCGGCACGCGCAAGGGGGTGCACATTTGTGCAACCTGCACGCGCCGAGCCCAGCGCGCGCTGCCTGTTCCCTCCGAAGCCGCTCCGATTTCGGAGCGGCCTCGGAGGGAACTTTCCTTCACCCTCCCCCCACCTTCCCCTCCCTTCCCCTACCTAACCCACCCCCCCCCCCCTTACCTTTGCCGGCAAAGTTACGCCTGCTGAAAGCAGGCGTAACTTTGTGCGCGTCGGCCGGCTGCCCTGCTCCGTGGTCCGGTCCCGGGGGCTGTTCCCGAGGCCGCAGCCACGCCCCCGGAACGCCCCGGGCCGAAACCACACCCACGTCGCCGCCCCCGAAACGCCGCACCCCGCCCCTAAACGCCCCTAAACGCCGCATCATCCCGCCACGCCCCCCGCCACGCCCCCGACAGGAAGCCCCGGGACTTACACGCGTCCCGGGGCTCTGCGCGCACCGGCGGCCTATGCAAAATAGGCGCGCGCGGGCCTTTTAAAATCCTCCCCTTAGAGCCTTGGCATCTTTCAAATTAAAGTTTTAGAATTACTTATTTAATTTATGATACAAATATGTATGTGTGTGTATATATAGATAGACATGGATCTATATATAGATATTTTAAGGGGAAGGAGTAATTTTCAAAAGCATTTGTATGTATAAAACAATTTTAAATGCTTAAATAGGTCTTTTGATAATTATTCAAGGGGCTGTATGTGTAAAAATACACACAGACAATTTAATGTGTACTTTAATATGTATTGCAAAGGAGCATTCTCAGGGGCACAGATGGAGCAGGGAAATTATTTATGCATGAAAATGTTTATACACACATTTATATCTGCTCTCCAACAAATATAAATGTGCAAACGTGCCGCACTAAGGCCTAGATTCATCAAATTGCTATAAATATAGCAGAAATAGCACCCGCAATAAAAAATGGATGTAGTTAGATTAATTTCATATCTACCGCATCATATATGCAATTTGCACGAAATTCGATACATTATCATGTCACGCATTGCATCAGCGCGTTACGTGTCGTTTTATGTGGCACACACTGATTTATGCGTGGCAAGTTATTTTTTTGGTTTGGGCATGGATGAGCAGCTGGACACCACGTGTGATGGAGCCGGTAAGTTCACCTGACCAGTAAATGGCAAGGCTGCTACAGTTGTCCACATAATTTGGCATAAGATGCTCACATTGATTGATGCAATTGCTACATGTGTACTTCTCAGCATTGGTACTTATGTCTTCTTTTTTCTTTCCACAGTTCTCGCCCAGGACTCTACCAGTTCCAGCCATCAAGCCCCAGGAACCAGCAGTTTTATGTGGCCCTTTACTGATGGATGCATAGACTCAGTTCAGCAAGGAGAAGCAACAGCACCAGCCTCCTCAGCATATGTAGCTGCTGGTACCCCTTGGCTCAGCAAGCACATTCAATGTAAGCCTCAACATTTCTGGCCTCATGGACAACCCAAACATCCAGTGGGAGGTAGTTGATCCAGCAGAAGCCACCTCCAGCACACCATGTTACCAGCAGGAGACAGCAGGCACTGAGCCAGAGCAGCCCACCAGCCCCATCATGTCATATCTGAAGGCCCAAACAGCAGCTCTGACCACACCCAGCACACTATCAGCACCAACACCAACAGAGCCCTCGATACACAAGCAGCTGGACCGGCAGGAAAGGAAGCATGGTGTACACTTTCACCACATACAGGTAGAGCTAGTGCACCTGAGGAGGGCTGTCAACACTCACACCCAGGCCCTGCATGACTAGATGGCAGCCTACACACAAGCTCTCCCCACAATGGCAACATCGATTAACAACCTGACCAGCGTGTTAACACTCAATCTCCAACGCATGCCAGAGCCTCCACCTGTGCTTTTCCCAGCAACCCAAGACTCAATGCCCCACAGCAGACCCTGGCCCAACAGATGCCCCAGTTGAGGCCCCCCCAAATATATGCTACCCCCAAGTGGTAAGCCATGGCATGGCAAAGCACCATGATGCTGCAGAAATGGTGGCATATACCGGCAAGTAACAAGACTTTATTTTATTTTATTTATTTTGAGCTTTCTTATACCGACTTTCTTGATACAAATCAAATCAACTCGGTTTACAGAGAATGGAAACAAGCCTGGCCGGGCCTCAATACAGAGTTCTTGCACCAGCTAGATGGAAGAAGCCTGCTGGGTCCATCCTCACTACAGAATTACTGTGCTGGCTTGTTGATGGGGATGGTCTAACTGTCTGCCAGTGTTGTCCTGCTGCCTAATTATAATGCTCTCCTTGATGCACTGCCCATATTCCAGCCTCCTTGCTGCAGTCTCCAGTCACAGTCCTGCTGTTGTCTATTATAAGGTCTTATATCCTGCTCCTGATTCTGGTTTTCATCTCATCTCATCTCATCCTGTTGCTGCCTCCATGCTGGGTTCCCATCTCTTCTCATCTCATCCTGCTGCTGCTTCCATGCTGCTGTCTCTTCCCCTGGGACTCCTACCTCCATGCTGTGCTCTTTGGTCCTTGTCTTGCTGCCTTCTTATTAAACTCTGCTGCCATGGCCCTTAGGTTGTCCCCCCTTTGAGTGCATTCTTTCAATATGGATTGTCTGGGCTTAGATTGGCTCCCCTTTCAGTGCACTCAACAAGGATTGTCTGGGCCTTTTTTCTTGCCATCATATAGGTGTGCTGCTATCAGCTCAAATGTTATAACTGTATCATAGCTATTGGGTTGCCACTTCCTCTTTCTATGTTGTTTGCTGTTATTATGATTGTGCAAAAGGATAAGATGTTAATACTGTATTTGTAATGTTGCCATTTATAACATTGTATGTACAGCTCTACACTCAATGTGTTGGTCATTTCATTGCCATTTGATATCTTGGCCTTATAGAACATAGAAACATAGAAACATAGAAATGACGGCAGAAGAAGACCAAACGGCCCATCCAGTCTGCCCAGCAAGCTTCACATTTTTTTCTCATACTTATCTGTTTCTCTTAGCTCTTTGGTTCTATTTCCCTTCCACCCCCACCATTAATGTAGAGAGCAGTGATGGAGCTGCAACCAAGTGAAATATCAAGCTTGATTAGTTATGGGTAGTAGGGGAAGTAGGGGAAGTAACCGCCGCAATAAGCAAGCTACACCCATGCCCATCTGCTTTACCCAGACCGTGCCATTCAGCCCTTATTGGTTGTTTTTCTTCTCCCCTGCCGTTGAAGCAGGGAGCTATGCTGGATATGCTTGTAGTATCAGTTTTTCATCTCCCCTGCCGTTGAAGCAGAGAGCCATGCTGGATATGCGTGAAGTATCAGTTTTTCTTCTCCCCTGCCGTTGAAGCAGGATATGCATTGAAAGTGAAGTATCAGGCTTATTTGGTTTGGGGTAGTACCCGCCGTAACAAGCCAGCTACTCCCCGCTTTGTGAGTGCGAATCCTTTTTTCTTCTCCCCTGCCGTTGAAGCAGAGAGCTATGCTGGATATGCGTGAAGTATCAGTTTTTCTTCTCCCCTGCCGTTGAAGCAGGATATGCATTGAAAGTGAAGTATCAGGCTTATTTGGTTTGGGGTAGTAACCCCCGTAACAAGCCAGCTACTCCCCGCTTTGTGAGTGCGAATCCTTTTTTCTTCTCCCCTGCCGTTGAAGCAGAGAGCTATGCTGGATATGCGTGAAGTATCAGTTTTTCTTCTCCCCTGCCGTTGAAGCAGAGAGCTATGCTGGATATGCGTGAAGTATCAGTTTTTCTTCTCCCCTGCCGTTGAAGCAGGATATGCATTGAAAGTGAAGTATCAGGCTTATTTGGTTTGGGGTAGTAACCGCCGTAACAAGCCAGCTACTCCCCGCTTTGTGAGTGCGAATCCTTTTTTCTTCTCCCCTGCCGTTGAAGCAGAGAGCTATGCTGGATATGCGTGAAGTATCAGTTTTTCTTCTCCCCTGCCGTTGAAGCAGAGAGCTATGCTGGATATGCGTGAAGTATCAGTTTTTCTTCTCCCCTGCCGTTGAAGCAGAGAGCCATGCTGGATATGCGTGAAGTATCAGTTTTTCTTCTCCCCTGCTGTTGAAGCAGGGAGCCATGCTGGATATGCGTGAAGTATCGGTTTTTCTTCTCCCCTGCCGTTGAAGCAGAGAGCTATGCTGGATATGCATTGAAAGTGAAGTATCAGGCTTATTTGGTTTGGGGTAGTAACCGCCGTAACAAGCCAGCTACTCCCCGCTTTGTGAGTGCGAATCCTTTTTTCCACATTTCCTCTTGCTGTTGTAGCTTAGAGTGATGTTGGAGTCACAGTAACCATGTGTATGTTTATTGAATAAGGGTATTGTCTCCAGGCAGTAGCCGTCATTCTGGCTAGCCACCCACTCTTTATTGACGGCCTCTTGATTTTATGGATCCACAGTGTTTATCCCACGCCCCTTTGAAGTCCTTCACAGTTCTGGTCTTCACCACTTCCTTCGGAAGGGCATTCCAGGCATCCACCACCCTCTCCGTGAAGAAATACTTCCTGACATTGGTTCTGAATCTTCCTCCCTGGAGCTTCAATCGTGAATATCAAAGGCACTGACTTGCTTTGAATCCATTGATGATCCATTTGTTATATAATAAAGTGGTCACAGGCTTTGAAAAAGCATTTTCTGGTTGTCTGTTTTCATTGTGTGCTTTTTGACTTAAGGGTACACTAGGTCAAAGATTTTGGATCTTCATGTCCTTGCATGCTAGCAACTGGCCATTCCAACTAGGTACATTTCTGGCATGCAAGACAATATGGCCTCCTAGGCCATACAACTAAAAGCTCATAGTATGCTCCCAAGGAAGATAGCAAGAGCTAAACAGGAAACTCCTTACTGTGGAGCTTCAATATTGGCTCCTGTTGGCTTTTTGAGAGATCACACTTTTAGCTCACTCTTGGGTACATGGGCATGTATATGAGATGGGCACTAGCTAGCTAGTGTTCATCTACATACAATGTCCAGTGGAATAGGGGTAGAAATGCTTGACTAGATATGCTGTAGCTATATCTTCACTCTGTTGGGGACCAATAGGTTGTATAGCTATGTGAAGTTTATAGTACAACTATAAAACTCCATTGTCCTCTTCCTTTGTGCAGATATATCACCTCTGACTAAACAATAGGCCTTCTCTGTGACTCTAGCACAGAATGCTATTATGACATGTCTTTAGTCAGAGACATACTTGATAAGTACATAAAGCCTTAAGTCTGGTTCATCTCTAGAGAGCATAAATGTGCAGTTGCAAGTGTCAGAGCTAGAGTGTAAATAGTATGCATGGAAATATTATGTGGTATTAGGGTGAGAAGTTACAGTAAGCACCCCACAAAAATTTACATTGGGCCCCTTACTTGTGTCCTAACTACACTTAAAAGGCAATATGGACCAAACCCTTTTTAGGTCTCACACTAAACAAAATGTGTCACCTACTTGCAGCCTTCTCTAACACCGTGTCAGCTGTTGTGTAAACTGAGGAGGAATGAGGAAGGTTTTTTTTAGGATACAGAATCTCCACAGACTAATAACAGACAGCTAGGCATGCCACATCTCTTTGGTGTAATCTTTACTTACACTTTTTGTACTACAGTCTTTGGCTCCTATGTAACTAGGCCTACATGGTTTCTGTGACAGTGAGCCAGAAAGAGGAGCAGTGAGTAAAAGAAAGGGAGAGGAGAGCAGCCAGAAACACTCTTCTGGGCTCTCTTCCATGGAAGAGGAAGGGATAGTTGAGGCCTAACAAGCAAAATAGCACTGTATGACGCTTTGCCGAAACTGGCTGCCAGTCTTCATGGTGTCCTCAGCTTCTGCAAGTGGACAAGCAGGATCCTCGGGTAGATTTGGAAGTATGTCTATTGGCATACCATGGCGCTGAGCGAGATTATACAATATACAGCAGAGCAACACTATCTCCACTACTCTGGGCAGGGCATACATTGTTTTGTCCAACAGCGAAATCTACTTTTGAGAATCCCGAAGGTACATTCATAACACCGCAGGTAGAACATAAGGCCTCGCTGTACCTAGTCTCAATCGGCATGTTGAGAGTAGCTATAGGAGGGTTGAATCTCCTGCAGCAAAGAGAGAAGGGCTGCATAAATTACACCACCATGACTTTCTGATACCGCTGCCAAACCATAGCATGCTCTAAGACAGTAGAAGCTAGTTTAGCATGAGCCTTAAAAGCCTTTTTCCCAAACCAAAGTCCATGGTGCTTTTTTCTGCAATACTATATGAGCAATATAGCACTTGTTTATGCTGTGTCAGATATTCCAGAATAGGAAACTGCATCTGGGGTTCCTACGAAATGTGTGCATTGCACTCACTACCAAGCTACTGCTACCCTTTGGTGGCACTCTTCTAACACTGAAGACAGCTGCCAGAAATGTCACAGCAGCAAACCATCCACCTGGTGGTATGCATGTGCAAGTCCCTGGCTATTCTGTAGTATGACCTCCAGAGAGACACATTTGTCTGAACTGACACAGTGAGTATGCTAGGCCCTAAATGCACAAGCCGCAGCTTCTGTTTTACCAATGTGATGGTCAAGACAAACTGTGGCTGACATATTGGCTGAGCGATCACTAATAGGGCACACCTGATCTGGGAGACACTGCAGTGTGGGCACTAAAAGGTTGTGATTAACAAGTGAGATTGCAATTGCTCCAAATGGGAGGATTAGAAATTCTATTGTTTAAAGTGAACCCGTAAAAAGTGTGCATTGTGGCTGGTCAGCCTGAAAGCTTTGTGGCGAGTCCATTGTTTGGGCACGCAACATTAGCAGGACTCACCAGTATGGAGAGAGCAAGCCGGGCCCTGGTGCATCTGCTTGTAGACCTAACTATACAAGCCACTTGTCATGTACCCAATGCTGTCAGATCCCCCAGAGCCTCTCCCCTCTGTCTGTAAACTTGGCTGGAAAGACAAAGCCGGACAGGGAAGAAAGAAAAAAGCATGTGTCTTACCAACGAGCCAACTGTCACCGTAGAGGCCATCCTCAAAATTTTCAAACAGAGCCGACTGCCTAAGTATAAAGAAATCATGCACAGCTCATGGGTACCTGGCCACCATGTCAAGGATTCGCAGTCGAGCGTCACAGACCACTTGCACATTGATGGAGTGGAAGAGCTTTCTGATGCAGCATATCTCCTCCCTGCGACAGAGTGGGATGATGGCTATGTGAGTGCTATGTGAGTGCAGTTGATAGTTTCCAGAACATTTGGAAAGTTGGCAATGGCATAAAAGCCTCTCTCCAATTCCATCAAGTCCTGCCTGTCAAGAGGGAATGCTGTGCCCGTCTGTGTGCCAAGCACTATCATGGGCCCCGACACTCTCCCTGCAGGGCCAGTGACTGTGGCTCTGGTGCAGGGAGTTCCCAAGGAGGGTTTGAAACCTCCCTTGCCTGTAGTTGCGGTTGTTATTATTCTTGTCTGCACCAAGCATCCCGAAGCAGCCAGTATCCCACTGCAAGTAAACCTGCCCCAGATATAGTAGCTTTAGGAAAACAGTCGAGGTTAGAAAAGGTGTTTTTATTGGCCCAGGAGGACTTGGTAGGTATGTCTGAAAGAAGGCCTCATTTTATCATGTGCAAGAAGAGCCTCGAACTGCGATAATGGGCGCTGTAGCACGATAAAAACTTTTGGCCCCCATACTGCAAAAAAAAAAAGTGTTATTTCTGAGTTTAAATCCCACGTTATAGTGTGTTAAATCAGCAAAAATTGCGCTAGGAGACCCTAATTTGCATTAACTCCTCTTTTCTGCATACTCAATTTAAAATTTGCATGCTAGTTTGCATTGCAACATTTATTGCACGTCTAACACGCGTTAGATCCTGCTTAACGCACGTTAGGCCCTCAGCGCAATTTGATAAATGACCCTGTAAGGTAGGTATAGTCCCACTAATTTTCCAATGTGGACTTGCGCATGCAAATTTGATTTGAAAATTAGGGCTGAAGTCTGTGTGCCCTTCATAAAAGCGGACTTCTTCCCTACTTGGCTATTATAAAATTACCCTCATAGTGTAATGTGTATTAGAGATGTGCTTAGGGTTTTGCTATCATGTTGGGCTTCATTTCGGGGGGCCCGCCCCCCCCCCCCTCGGGAATTTCATTTTTCCCGCGTTCAGGGTTGGGTTTTTTGGGGGGGGGAAATGAATGCACATCCCTAGTGTGCATACATATAGTAACTATAATCAAATACAATATACAGAAAGCTGTTTTAAGAAGCAATATGTTTTATATGCAAAAATTAATGTGGTTGTTATATCCAGAGAAGGGGTGAAATGGGGTAGGCTCAAGACTAATCTAATAAAAATATTTCTTTATAGAAAGAGCAGTGAACGCATGGAACAACTTCCTTGTGGAGGTGGTAGAGAGCATGAGGACAGTCGGAATTCAAAGAGAGCACGGGTCAAGCACAGCTTTGAAGGAAAGGAAGGGGTTATAAAAGTTGAGCAGAAGATATAGATAGGAAGACTAGTCTGGCAGTGCAGTCTATCTGCCAAAATATTGCGTTTTTATGTTAATGTGTTTTCATTGCTCAAATATTTGTATAGGGTTTTGCTAGAGCATTACAGATGGTTTTAGGATTATCAATCTGGGATTTGGGATTACTTTTCATTTTATTCACCAAGCCCTTCATGTCATGATTGTTGATTTGCATGCTGAAAAAATACGACGACGTTTCTTTTGCCCAACTATAGGAGTCAAGTTCCTTCAAAAAGCAAAGATAACTGTTGGATTTATTTGAGAAGCTGAAGCAGATAACAATTCATGACAATAATGATGGTAAAAGTATTATTGTTTATTCAGCATTTGTATTACATCCCTTTTTTAATTCCCCCACATAATGAGTCAGATTTATTATTTTATCAGTAATAGATGGGGGAATCACCTGCTGCTTTATTAGCAGTTGTAGATGCTTGCAATCCCCTTGCACTTATTCTTTTTTTCTCCAAATTTTCTCTCAGAAATGTTTTGCTTTTTGCTACTACTAATCATTTTTACAAGATGCGCTAGTATATTACTGCCGCTGGGCTGTATAAAGTAATAAGTTATGTTACTATCACAGTATTGATGTCTGCCTGCTCCTATATTTACCGATACTGTCAACTCTCTCTCTCCTTTATCCAGCACGTCAGAGAAGAAAAACTGGCAAAAATTGTGTGTGTGTTTTTTGGGACATTCTAACGTGACACCCACAACCCTGGCACTATCTGCTAATGTGTTCTCCTATTCTGATAGCATTAATACTTTTCTTACATGGAAAAACTGGGCACCTCTACCATGGAGCACTCTACTGGCACCATGCTGGATCTTGGACTACAAAAGTTCCAGCAGTGCATTTTAATTTATAGTACATCCAGATGATTCCAAACAGAAAATAACAACGAATCACAACTTCAGAGACTCACACATCAGCAGCTGCAACATAGCTCAGTGGTTACAGGTCATGAACGGGCAGTGATGTAAGAATAAAGGCAGGGCAGAAAGAGGAATCAAAAGCTGCATGGCCTCTAAGATGGCAGAATTCCAGGAAAGCCTGTGAGGGAGTCAGTTGGACAGTTAGATGATCGAGGGGTTAAAGGGGCACTCAGAGAAGATAAGACCATCGTGGAAAGATTAAATGATTTCTTTGCTTCGGTGTTTACTGAAGAGGATGTTGGGGAGGTACCCGTAATGGAGAAGGTTTTCATGGGTAATGATTCAGATGGACTGAATCAAATCACGGTGAACCTAGAAGATGTGGTAGGCCTGATTGACAAACTGAAGAGTAGTAAATCACCTGGACCGGATGGTATACACCCCAGAGTTCTGAAGGAACTAAAAAATGAAATTTCAGACCTATAAGTAAAAATTAGTAAAAATTAGTAACCTATCATTAAAATCATCCATTGTACCTGAAGACTGGAGGATAGCAAATGTAACCCCAATATTTAAAAAGGGCTCCAGGGGCGATCCAGGAAACTACAGACCGGTTAGCCTGACTTCAGTGCCAGGAAAAATAGTGGAAAGTGTTCTAAACATCAAAATCACAGAACATATAGAAAGACATGGTTTAATGGAACCAAGTCAGCATGGCTTTACCCAGGGCAAGTCTTGCCTCACAAATCTGCTTCACGTTTTTGAAGGAGTTAATAAACATGTGGATAAAGGTGAACCGGTAGATGTAGAATACTTGGATTTTCAGAAGGCGTTTGACAAAGTTCCTCATGAGAGGCTTCTAGGAAAAGTAAAAAGTCATGGGATAGGTGGCGATGTCCTTTCGTGGATTGCAAACTGGCTAAAAGACAGGAAACAGAGAGTAGGATTAAATGGACAATTTTCTCAGTGGAAGGGAGTGGACAGTGGAGTGCCTCAGGGATCTGTATTGGGACCCTTACTTTTCAATATATTTATAAATGATCTGGAAAGAAATACGACGAGTGAGATAATCAAATTTGCAGATGACACAGAATTGTTCAGAGTAGTTAAATCACAAGCGGATTGTGATAAATTGCAGGAAGACCTTGTGAGACTGGAAAATTGGGCATCCAAATGGCAGATGAAATTTAATGTGGATAAGTGCAAGGTGATGCATATAGGGAAAAATAACCCATGCTATAATTACACAATGTTGGGTTCCATATTAGGTGCTACAACCCAAGAAAGAGATCTAGGCGTCATAGTGGATAACACATTGAAATCGTCGGTTCAGTGTGGTGCGGCAGTCAAAAAAGCAAACAGAATGTTGGGAATTATTAGAAAGGGAATGGTGAATAAAACGGAAAATGTTATAATGCCTCTGTATCGCTCCATGGTGAAACCGCACCTTGAATACTGTGTACAATTCTGGTCGCCACATCTCAAAAAAGATATAATTGCAATGGAGAAGGTACAGAAAAGGGCTACCAAAATGATAAGGGGAATGGAACAGCTCCCCTATGAGGAAAGACTAAAGAGGTTAGGACTTTTCAGCTTGGAGAAGAGACGGCTGAGGGGGGATATGATAAAGATGTTTAAAATTATGAGGTCTAGAACGGGTAGAAAGACTAGGGGGCACTCCATGAAGTTAGCATGGGGCACGTTTAAAACTAATCGAAGAAAGTTGTTTTTTACTCAACGCACAATTAAACTCTGGAATTTGTTGCCAGAGGATGTGGTTAGTGCAGTTAGTATAGCTGTGTTTAAAAAAGGATTGGATAAGTTCTTAGAGGAGAAGTCCATTACCTGCTATTAAGTTCACTTACGGGTAGATTTTCAAAGGGATACGCGCGTACCCCCCGAAAACCTATCCCAAACCCCCCATGCACGCGCGCGCAAGTCCCGGGGCTTGCATGGAGGGGCATGTCGGGGGCGTGTCGGGAATGACGCGGCGTTTTGGTGGCGTGACACGGCATTTAGGGGGCAGTGCCGCAGGCGTAACTTCCAGCAGGCGTAACTTCCAGCAGGCGTAACTTTGCCGACAAAGGTAGGGGGGGGTTAGATAGGGCCGGGGGGGTGGGTTAGGTAGGGGAAGGGAAGGGAAGGTGCAGGAAGGTGGAAGGAAAGTTCCCTCTGAGGCCGCTCCGATTTCGGAACGGCCTCGGAGGGAACGGAGGCAGGCTGTGCAGCTCGGCGCGCGCAGGCTGCCGATTTTGGGCAGCCTTGCGCGCGCCGACCCCTGATTTTAATGGCTACGCGCGTATCTATTAAAATCCCGCATACTCTTGTTCGCGCTCGTGCTAATTTATAAAATCCGGCCCTTAGAGAATAGCCACTGCCATTAGCAATGGTAACATGGAACAGACTTAGTTTTTGGGTACTTGCCAGGTTCTTATGGCCTGGATTGGCCACTGTTGGAAACATGATGCTGGGCTTCATGGACCCTTGGTCTGACCCAGTATGGCATTTTCTTATGTTCTTATGTTCTTATTTTCAGCATACGTATATAGTGCCATTGTGGAGGGCACCTTACAGGGAAAACTTACAAAATCTGAGGATGCATACAGGGATAAATTAAAAAATAAAAAAGAGAGTTTTAAATATGCATTGTAGGTAAAAAGATTTGAAATACAATTTTCATTATATAACTGGGGGGGGGGGGGGGGGGGTGGAAGAGTCTCCATTAAGGAGGAACTATAATATTTATCTTTTTCCTCAAAGTAAAAATGGCTTTGGAAAATTAACATCTATGAATTTGTATGGCGGCTCTCCCAGTTTAAAGTGCCAGCATGTCCTGTGCCTTGTATTCAGTAATTTCCAATGTTTACTACGGGAAATGCAAACAGGACGTCCTCACCATCTGTAAGCAATATCACTTTGGCAAAATACTCACAAACGACAACAAATTGTTGGTCTCTTGCCCATTCACCTAATTATCAAGAATCCAATCAGAACTCATCTGCCAAAAGTACTTTTTTCATGCATGATCACACAATTTTGGCTATCATCCCTTTTGCACAATGGTCATTATTTTTTTAGGTTACCTATAATTTATTTGCTGGTCCAATCACCAGCCTGGCACAAATTTCTAATTAGGTGACATGGCATCTTCATTCCCTTACAGCATCTTACTGTACAATATGTCTAAATATAATTGAGAACTACCTGTCCAGTACAGCAAACCAATTTAGCAGTGCAATAATAATGGGAGATTTCAATTACCAAATCCAAGTATCGTCATATACAGCGCTATAAATTGATAAAGTTCCCAATACCACGTGTTCTAGGTATAGATTTCAATTACCCCAATATTGACTGGGTAAATGTAATATCAGGACTTGCTAGAGACAAAGTTCCTGGATGTAATAAATGATTGCTTCATGGAGCAATTGGTTCAGGAACCAACAAGAGAGGGAGCTATTTTATATTTAGGGGCGGATTTTAAAAGCCCTGCTCGCATAAATCCGGCCGGATTTACGCGAGCAGGGCCTTGCGCGCTGACGCGCCTATTTTCCATAGGCCTGCCGGCGCGCGCAGAGCCCCGGGACTCGCGTAAGTCCCAGGGTTTTTTGTCGGGGGCGGGGCCGATCGACACGGCGTTTTGGGGGTGGGACGCAGCGTTTCGGGGGCGGGACGCGGCGTTTCGGGGGCGGGCTCGGGGGCGTGGTTTCGGCCCAGGGAGGTGCGGGGGCGTGGCCACACCCTCCGGAACCGCCCCCAGGTTGCGTCTTGGCGTGCTAGCGGCCCACTGGCGCGCGGGGATTTACTTCTTCCTCCGGGAGGCGTAAATCCCTGGACAAAGGTAGGGGGGGGGTTTTAGATAGGGCCGGGGGGGTGGGTTAGATAGAGGAAGGAAGGGAGGGAGGGGAAGGTGAGGGGAGGGCGAAAGCGAGTTCCCTCCGAGGCAGGCTGTGCGGCTCGGCGCGCACCGGCTGCACAAAATCGGCAGCCTTGCGCGCGCCGATCCTGGATTTTAGCGGCTACGCGCGTATCTACTAAAATCCAGCGTACTTTTGTTTGCGACTGGTGCACCAACAAAAGTATGCGAACACGCATTTTTTGTAAATCTACCCCATAATTCTTAGTGGAACGCAGGATTTGGTGAGAGAGGTAACGGTGGTGGGGCCACTTGGCAACAGTGATCATAACATGATCAAATTTAAACTAATAACTGGAAGGGGGACAATAAGTAAATCTGCAGCTCTAACATTAAACTTTCAAAAGGGAAACTTTGATAAAATGAGAAAAATAGAAAAAAACTGAAAGGTACAGCTGCAAAGGTTAAAAGTGTTCAACAGGCTTGGACATTGTTTAAAAATACAATCCTAGAGGCGCAGTCCATATGTATTCCATGCATTAAGAAAGGTGGAAGGAAGGCAAAACGATTACCGTCATGGTTAAAAGGTAAGGTGAAAGAGGCTATTTTAGCCAAAAAAAATCCTTCAAAAATTGGAAGAAGGATCCATCTGAAGAAAATAGGATAAAACATAAGCATTGCCAAGGTAAGTGTAAAACATTGATAAGACAGATGAAGAGAGAATTTGAAATGAAGTTGGCCATAGAGGCAAAAACTCATAATAAAACCTGTGAGGGAGTCGGTTGGGCCATTAGAGGACCGAGGGGTTAAAGGAGCTCTTAGGGAAGATAAGGCCATTACAGAAAGACTAAATTAATTCTTTGCTTCCGTGTTTAATAATGAGGATGTTGGGGAGATACCAGTTCCAGAGATGGTTTTCAGCGGGGATGAGTCAGACGAACTGAACGAAATCACTGTGAACCTGGAAGATGTAGTAGGCCAGATTGACAAACTAAAGAGTAGCAAATCACCTGGACCGGATGGTATGCATCCTAGGTTACTGAAGGAACTCAAAAATGAAATTTCTGATCTATTAGATAAAATGTGTAACCTATCATTAAAATCATCCATTGTACCTGAGGAATGGAGGGTGGCCAATGTAACCCCAATATTTAAAAAAGGCTCCAGGGGCGATCCGGGTAACTATAGACCAGTAAGCCTGACTTCAGTGCTGGGAAAAATAGTGGAAACTATTCTGAAGATCAAAATCATAGCGCATATAGAAAGACATGATTTAATGGAACACAGTCAACATGGATTTACCCAAGGGAAGTCTTGCCTAACAAATCTGCTTCATTTTCTTGAAGGGGTTAATAAACATGTGAATAAAGGTGAACCGGAAGATGTAGTATATTTGGATTTTCAGAAGGCATTTGACAAAGTTCCTCATGAGAGGCTTCTACAAAAACTAAAATGTCATGGGATAGGAGGTGATGTCCTTTCGTGGATTAGAAACTGGTTAAAAGACAGGAAACAGAGTAGGATTAAATGGTCAATTTTCTCGGTGGAAAAGGGTAGACAGTGGAGTGCCTCAGGGATCTGTACTTGGACCGGTGCTTTTCAATATATATATAAATGATCTGGAAAGGAACACGACGAGTGAGATTATCAAATTTGCGGATGATACAAAATTATTCAGAGTAGTTAAATCACAAGCAGATTGTGATACATTACAGGAGGACCTTGCAAGACTGGAAGATTGCGCATACAAATGGCAGATGAAATTTAATGTGGACAAGTGCAAGGTGTTGCATATAGGGAAAAATAACCCTTGCTGTAGTTACACGGTTAGGTTCTATATTAGGAGCTACCACCCAGGAAAAAGATCTAGGCATCATAGTAGATAATACTTTAAAATTGTCGGCTCAGTGTGCTGCAGCAGTCAAAAAAGCAAACAGAATGTTAGGAATTATTAGGAAAGGAATGGTTAATAGAATGGAAAATGTCATAATGCCTCTATATCGCTCCATGGTGAGACCGCACCTTGAA